>NC_030684.2:95338814-96538814 GCF_000004195.4 Xenopus tropicalis
TGGTATTTGGTCCAGTGGTTCATTTGTTAAAAGCAATTTTCCATATAGCTGTGTTGTTCAGTTTATCCAAAGTAGCAGTCCATTCTATTTTAAAACTAATAACATAATAAGCAGACTGTGTAACCAATGGATAAGCTTGGAGCGATAAATATGCATTGAGAGCATTAAGTTAGACTCCTGCATTACAAAATCCAGAGGTGACGGTAAGTCTCTGATTTGACCCCTCTGCAGAAAATATAATGTTATATTTCTGTAGCTAATACAAAGCAGTACATTGTTTTCACAGCACAAGCAGGACTTACCCTCAGTTAAGCCAAACCATGCTTGTTTATACTAAAGCACCAACCTAAATTTGCCCCCTAAGGCTACCTAAGGCTAATGCTGCATTGATGATTCTCGGCCTATGGATAAACACAGGCCTCAAATCAGCCCCTACACTGGCATCAGCCTTTCCCTGTGCCTGCACCTGGAGCCGTTGCTTTGGCCTGGGTGCAGGAACACAGCAGTTTTTTGTACCAAAACATGTGATTTTGTGATGTCATTTGCAGGCAAAGAATGAGGCCGGTGTGGCATTAGCCTTAGTAAGGAAAAATGTGCACATAAAGGGTAAAAGAAAATTTAGCTAACAGTTACAATGGTTTTGAAGCTTTGTAGAAATTAGATATTTTGTAACCTACTGGAACTGGATTTCTTTAAGTCATAGCAGATGTATTTTGTTGTTTGGTGTTCCATACTGGCACTAAAATATTCTAGTAAAATGTGTCTAAGATCGAGAAAAAAATTATAGAAGTAGTATAATTTCTGTTCAAACCCCTCAGGTGGCTACAGCAACCAAAATGACCTACACCTTTTTGCAAAAACCAAAGAAAAAAATTGTCAGCATTTGCTCTAACCAGGCTGTAGCCTTTACCAACTGCTAGAAGCACTCATATGCCAGCGCTGTGTCTAATGTACTGGCCAAAATATGTAATCTTCTATGTCACATGAAGGTTCTTAATTGCACATGAGACCTATACTGCCTTATGCTTCCCTGCTTTTCTCATTAGAGCTTTGGGGTAAAGGTTAAATGAAAAATAGACTTACTACTAAGTTACACATTTGTGTATATTGTTGCTGAGGTATAAATGATTGGGTGGGTCTAACTCTGTCTTGGCTTTTAAATTATTAATATGTAAGAACAGTTGTGTTTTTAGTATTTTGCTTACTTTATCGTTGGGAAAATGCACACTAAACATTTATCAAATTTGTCATTTAAAATAATCTGCCCTCAAAAATAACATTCAGTGGGAGTCCCAGATAGCCTGTTCTAGGGTTGATTCTTGTAGCATTTGACAGTGGAAGATAACCTGCCTAAATGAAACGGGTATGCAACTGCTTTTGCTGATTGCCATTTAAATGAATGGGTAATAAGCAGTTGGTTGCCCACCTGCAGAGCTATTCATTGACTGGGTGCCAAAATGCTTGGAGTAACTGCATGTGCTAGTGCCCTTAAAAGGGGTAAATGGCACACTGAACATCCCAGCACTGTGCTGGAGGAAATGCAGCATTCAAGCCTGCCAGATTGTATGTACATGTTTGTTGGCCCACTGTTCACGACCAATATCAATGTGCGAAAGATATTGGGCCTCTCTATATCCATCGATAATTGTACTAATGTTTATCTATACTGTTACACACAAACATGGCATGGCTCTGCATCATTTCTTAGGGCTATTGCAGTTCATTTAGCTGTGTACTTTCTATAGAACAAGGCCACATTAGGCAGGCTTGTATTAAAACTTGTCTTGTTCTCTTAGTGAGTCATTGAGGTTTTCCTCTGAATGTCACTAGCAGTTTTGTCTGCTTTCCTTGTTTTTGTTGTTGTCTCAAGCTGTTTTTCCATCCTGCCTCTGCACTCACCAGACAGAAAACATGGGAAACTAAATGCAACTCTGGCTGGGTTTGAATTGGCAGGTTAAAAAGAAGAGTATTATGGTCTGAGAAAGCTCTTCTGTTCTGCCCTGCGGACAGAGACAGAGGCCAAATCAAACCAATGAATCTAATTTAGAAGCAGTTAAGAGAGTTTACTTGCTAAACGGAGTGTAGTCATATGTAGTAGACATAAATATGAAAGTCACACGATTGGGGGAGGGGGGGGGGTAATACAACTACATGTGAAGAATGATATTTTTGGATGAATGCTCCATCCCATACAGAACTGAAAACAAATGAACCTTTTTTTAACTTTACTGTTTTGCACTATTTCCATCAACAGTAATTTCCTTCTGTTTTATTTATAGTTCTATGCCTTTTTTTCTATTCAAGGAATATCTTTTAACAAGTCAAAATATTGCTTTATGTCAGGAGTCTTTCTTGTATTAAAACTTTCAGATTACTTTCAGTAAAGTAGTTCTGAGTCTCAGCTGTGCCTGCCAACTCTAGGTGAACTACTCATTCCAGCAAGCAATATAAGCAATATGAGCAATTAGTGGGATCCTACATGTTGTTAAATTGGGCTTCACTCTGTCCCCCCTTTATCTTCTCCCCTTATATTCGCTTTTCCTGCCCTCTTTTAATCCACTTCTTTGTTTAGTATACCTATATACCAGAAACCTAAATTTTATTATTGTGATGCTTTTTATCAATGGACCTATTATAATTTAGTTATGATTCAATGAAATGCATAATATACTTGGTTTTGCCGAAGTGGGACAGAATTCTTATTGAAGGTTTAATCAAAAATGATGGACACTTTTTCTTTAAGTGGGAGAGAATGAGAAGCCTAGTGGTGATGATGCAGCTGATGAGATACCCTGATTGATATTTTGAGAGATGAGTGATGAAAAGTAATGTGCCACATTTTCCTACCATGTATATAAGTTGGGCACATCGCCCCCATCCAAACCACACCATTTGTACTTTATATATCTCCTCCATTCGCCAGTGCCATCACATTCTCCTAAAACATGTAGCAGCTTTCACCCAGCAGCCATTTACCCTCTCACACATCTTCAGTGACATTTACATCTGCAAACAGCACATGTGTGTTGTAAAGTTAATATAATCAAGAATGCAGACTCCCACCGGCAGAACTTACTTTGATAGAAAGTCCTGCTTAGACCAGTTAAGCTTGGCTCAGGACAAGAGGTTAGGAAAGCAGCTGTGCCACCTCTTCATTGGCTACTAGACTGGAGGGTGTGTTTAGTAACCTGAGTTAGAACTGAGCATATTGTTTACATTTAAAGCCATTGCATACAGATAACATATTATATTAGTATTCATGCTACAGTTAGGTTTAGAGTCTTGACATTTGATATTATTTATCTCCACTGACCGTGTTTTTTTTTTTTATAGCTGATCTGTTATCTGCAATGCAAACACTGCTTATTTATATTAACTGTTACAGTTTTAAAAGAGAAAAGCAATTTATACTAGTACTAGGTAACAATAGAGTCAATAATGCCAAATTTAAATTAAAATGTTTCCAAGCTTGCAGTGTACATCAAGGAACACACTAATTGTATCAACCATATATCAGTTTGTTGGCAATATTAACTTTTTTTTAGCCCAGTTATATAATAACTAGATATACACTTTCCTTGACTTCTTTCCTCTTCATGTGTTATTTATAAAGCAGAGGAGCACGTGTTAACAGAAATTAGTCTGCTAAGAAGTAAGCATTGTCCTGTGTTAGCATTAAGGAGGCAAACATTAAGTCTTCTCATCTCATGGGATTTTTTCCAGCCCACTTTCCCAATTGTTTGTGTGTAAATTATACTAGGACAGATCATGTGCATTCTGTCTCATGACAGTCTCCATAACCTTGCTGATTATTGCTTTTTAAAAAGATCTGTCTCTATGTTCCATCAGGTTTTCCCGATTATATTACCATCTGTTTGCCGGAGCTGCTTCTCTAGAGCCAACATTGTGGGTGTTCACTTGACATGTTGTGCTTGTTTAGTACATCAATATTTATCTCTGAAAACTTCTGCTGAAAGAGGAATCTGTAGTATTTCCTTCTGCCTGCTCTGGCTTATTGTTAGAGACCCTGACTGTCAGACACTGTGTAGTGCCCAAAATACGGCTGGGCGAAGTCATGTAAAGGAATGTTTTCTGCTATGTCAGTGCCCTCTTTTTTTTTTTTTTTTTATTCAAGTCCACTAAGAACCAGTATTATGTGCATGTTTCTATGCAGAATAATAGCTGTTGCATCTCATTATGTTTCAACAAAATCTTCCTGTATTTACTAGAGATTACAGAAGCTAAAAAATTATTGGAATTTTAGTTTGATTTACACCTTATGATTAATGCTACACTGTTGTTGTTAATTTGTTACTGACCTTAAAATGGCAAATTAAATATCTAAAGAATGGTTTAACTTTATTAAACACATCCCACTTTCTAAGTGGACAGGCAGGTTTGATTTTCCCATCAGATCGGGGACTGCATCTGCATGTTCATGTTGTCCTCGATCCAACAGCCCATATACCCGTCATTTTAATCCTGCCACCGTAGATGGGCATATAGGGAAACGATTGCAGACGAGCGGATCTCACCCTCTATGGCCACCTTTAGGATAATACTGATCCCTTACTTTGCCTGCCTTTTCTTAAAGGCATGCATTGTCTGTTAAAAATCAATTAAACGCAAAAGAAAACCCAATAGGTTTGTTTTCCCACAAGTATGGCCTTATGCAGCTTAGTTACCAACACATACAAGGTACTGTTTTATAATTACAGAGACAAAGGAAATAATTTTTAAAATGTAGGATTATTTGCTTTAAATCGACTCTTATGACCTTTCCATAATTCAGAACACAGTTCCCTCCTATTTTAGCTAGCAGTGATCCAACCCTTCCCTCTCCATGTTCTATTGTAAAGTGATGGATTGTGAGACTTTGAAGTCCCTTTGCTTTCTATAAGTGGATCCTATGGGACCTCTGCATGAGCCAAACTAATGAGCCCATGTCAAAAAGTGGGTTATGTTTTGTGTGTAAGATTTTGAGTTATTGTTTGAGTTTCAAGTTTTAACACTTTTTAGACCACCAATGGTTGCCCAATAAGACCCTAAACCACCAGTTTATACTGTTTATAGCTATTTGTTTTACCTTTTAATTCTAAATTCTTTTGTCTGTATCTAACTGTTTTTGTAATTCTTCCAGCAATCATTAACCAGTGGCAGCAAGAATCCAAGGACAAAGTGATATCTCAGCTGTTAACCCACCTGCCTTTACTAAAGCCTGGAAACATTGATGCAAAAGTGGCATACATGAAACTACTGCCTAAAATCCTGGCTCATTCAATTGAACATAACCAGCATATAGAGGAAAGCCGCCAGCTTCTGTCCTATGCGTTAATACACCCAGCCACATCTTTGGATGATAGGAGTGCCCTGGCCATGTGGTTGAACCACCTGGAGGATCGCACATCAGGAAACTTTAGCACCCAGAGTCGTTGCCGCTCTGATTCTCTGGATTATGGGCAGATGCAGTATTACCACCAAAGACAGAACTCTGATGACAAACAGAACGGCTGGCCGAATTCTCGAGATTCAGGGATATGCGTCAGTTCCTCTGGTTGGCAAGAGAAAAACACAGGCTGTGAGAATGGGCATTTGCCTCTGTACTCTTCCTCCTCAGTCCCTTCCACCATCAATGCTATTGGAACAAACACAAGCACAAGTAAGGAGAATCACAGTAGTTTCTTTTGTAATAACCGCTTTTTGTTTATAAAGAGTCCGTTGCGGAGCTGTAATGGGGGATATTTTTGCCAACCACTGGTATCTTTGTTTTTATTATTGCTGTTTATATAAGGACACGTAAAGTCTATTTCACTGTGGGGTGCCAAAATGTTGGGCACCCCAGTGAAATGGATTGCTAGGTTTTCCCTTGGGCCGGTGTTCCTGTTAAGAAAAAGCTGCACTGGCCACTGCTGTGCTGGTATCGCAGTACCTTCCCTCTTATATCTTTGGCATTTGGCAATCTGCACATGCACAGCTGATAGATCTGCCAGGTTTGTTCTGCGCATGCACGGATGTCCTTTAATTATAAATAATAATAAAGTTTGAAATTTTCAACTCTTCTGAAGTGTAAGGTCCCCCTGCAGACATGGTTGAGATGCAATTTTTAGCATGTCTAATAATCTAAAATATCAGCTAGATTTATTGCTATAAGGTGGCTTACACAGTCAAATGATCAAAGTGCTATTCAAACTATCAACCTGATGGTTAAGCTATTGGATATTTTTGCAGTTTGAGCATTCACGCCATCAGTGGCCCAAAAGAAGTAATCTAAGTGGAAATGAACTGTGGCTGTTTGTTTCCCCATTTGTTGGTGCCATGTCTATGTACAGTACTCAAAAAATAACATTAGAAAGTAATAGTGCAGTAATAGTGTTTTATCATAGAGGCCCTCTTACCTTTAAGAAACTCATTTGGACAGGATTTCTGGGAATAGTACAAAGATACTTCTTGCTCTGTAGATTCAAATAATTAGCAATGTCCCAGTCTCTTATATGTCTTGGAGGGCCTCGCCTTTGTGTAAGATTTATTTGTGTATTTGCAAGCTAGAACATTTTGCATTCATGTTGCTATGATTAGCATGGCATGCATACAAGGTGAATTTTCACAATTGTGCTTTTGACATGGCAGGAAAATGCTTGTACTTTAATTTGTTTGGCTCGATGACAGTTTAGCCATCCAGGTGATATAAAGTCTGGTGATCTGTACAATGTGATACTACAAGATTCAAACCATGCTCTGGGTACATGTATATTCTGACTCTGAAAAATCAGAGCCATTGGCCTATTATTTCAGATTTGTTTGCAGAACAGTAATAAGAGAAAAATGTAATTTATTCAAATTGTATAGAAATGTGTGTTTTATTTTCTGCTTATAAGTTATTAGAGCAAAAATGGAGATTACAAGAACTACTTTCCATTCAGTTCAGTAATGCAGTGGGCTGCATTACTGAACCAATAAAAATTGGTTTGTAATGTTCAGTTGGTTCTGCTTCTGTTTTCTACTCAGAGGGATGACCACATAACACTAATTGAATCGACACCATAGCAGCTTGCTTTTAAATTTCCAGTTGAACATACTGAGTGAAATCAATTCAGGTTAGCCATTGCTCAGGTTGCTCAGGATACCAAGGATTAACACAGATACTAGTGTCCATCCAGCCCCATTAGAAAATGAAATGGCGTGAATGTACCGCTTCTCTAGGGCTGCTCTACATTAATGAAATCACACAACTCTATGGCAGTGCATTTGTTCCCAACCAAAATATTTTATCAGATGTCTTTTTGTCTGCGGTTTGATTAGTTAACTTAACATGTGAACAATATCAGTCCTAGATTGGCCTATACACACAAAGCTTATATGTGTCCCATATATTCAACTCGCCCAATAATAGTACTTTGAAGAACAAAAGTAAACTGTATTTTGGATAACTATAGATGTGCCAGTGTTTTGTTGTCCAAGTAGATGTGAGATGACAATTAATAGTGTCTTCAGTTGAAAGTGATTGTTTAGAATTTCACATAGTTTGTCATAGTGGGTTTTTTACAGGGAACTGTAGCAGTGTCTAAAAGCTAACACATCTTTTTTCAGTGCTGTTAACTTAACCAGCTACAGTCATTGAAGAGCAAGGTAAAACTTTCTTAGATGCCAAATGACCCAGTTAATAGCCAATGTGCCCAACACTGATGGGCAAAATGGATAGTAAGTCTCCCCTGTGTCTGTAATTGTTTCAGTGATTAAAGACCCACTCAGATATTCAGCCAATTCATGTATTAGGGCAGTGGCACACAGGGAGATTACCCAACTAATCTCGCCAGTGGGATGGCATGTGCATCGATTCGGTTTCCCAAAGTCACACGAAGTTGCCTCTCAAGGAAACTTTGGGAAACCGAAGCGACGCGTATGCCATCCCACCGGCGATTTACATTCTTGTCGGTGGGATGGCATTTAGAAGAGATTAGTCGGCACAATAGCGAAGATTTATAGTGGGTGACTAATCTCCACGTGTGCCACTGCCCTTAGGATGAAGACACATAGAGCTACTAGTATCAGCTACTTGTCGTGGCAACTAAAGTAGACAATGCTGATCATTTACTGATAACTCTGTCTACGTATAGTAGCCATGAAAAAGTAGCTGCTACTAGTAGCTCAGTGTGTCTTCACCCTTAAAGGAACAGTAACACCAAAAAATTCAAGTGTATAAAAGAAATTCCAATATAATGTACTGCTGCCCTGCACTGGTACAACTGGTGTGTTTGCCTCAGAAACACTACTATGGTTTATATAAAGAATGCAGCTGTGTAGCCATGGGGGCAGCCATTCAAAGGAGAAAAGGCACGGGCACTTAGCAGATAAAAGATAAAACACACTTGTATTCTACAGAGCTTATCCGTTACCTGCTATGTAACCTGTGTCTTTTCTCCTTTTTTCCAGCTTGAATGGCTGCCCCCGGGGCTACACAGCAGCTTATTATATATAAACTATAGCAGAGTTACTGTAACAAACACACAACTTTTACCAGTGCAGGGCAACAGTACATTATATTTCATTTACTTTAAAACTCTTTAATTTTTTGGTGTTACTGTTCCTTTAATGCACCAATGCAATATCTGGTCACATGGTATTACTAACAAAGTCTGCTTGTTAGGGCAGTGGCACTCAGGGAGATTAGTTGCCTCGCAACTAATTTAATTCTTCAGAGGCAACTTCGGGTGACTTTGGGAAAACAAAGTGACACCTATGCCATCCCACTGGCGATTTAAATTCTTGCCGGGATGGCTTTGTCACAGGGCAACTAATCTCCCCGTGTCCCACTGCCCTTAGGAGTCCATCACACTGCCAGATTTCAGATTTTATGGTCAAACTGGCCAAGTTGACTGGCTTTTCATGGCCCCACACACATTGAGTTCAGTGTCAAGTTTTCTGGTTATGGAAGCACATGTAAAATGTTAGGTTATTCATATATCAAATGAGCCATTTTTATTGCCTCAGTGGTCTTTGAGGGAAATGACAGATCAACGTGTGATTGCCAACAGGTATTTTAAAAGTTAGCCTCCTGCTCCCTTTCTTTTATTTCCTTTCCTCCCAATTGTGTTTTCTTTATTCTGTGTGAAGGTGTTTTTTCCTCTATGCTACTATCATTCTTTTTTTATCGTTTTTCTGCTTAAAGGGCACCTGTCACCCCTTTATTGTTTCCTTCACCAGTGGTGCAGGCTTATAGAGACCAAACTTCGGTTGGGCTACTTGCTCCAGGATGGTGCAACTGGTCCATGCGGCCATGTTGGTTGGTGCACATGCTCATAATAAGTGGTCTCCCTGCTCGCTTACGCTTGCTGACGTAGGTGTGGTGAATGTAAATTACCCTCCTAACATAACACGTGCATAATGAGCAAGTTGCAGCACTATCTCATTATGCGCACGCGTGTGCCCCAACATCGCTGCCCGCACCGGGGGCTCCCTCCCGGTACAGGTAGCCCATTGCTGGCAACTATTGTTTCCCCTATCTGGAGTGTGGGCTTTATTAGCTAATAGATAATTCAGAACCCACAAATGCTCCAAAAATTGTATAAAACTATGTTTCGTATGGCCAGCTTTAGATCAGCATTAGTCATTTTTGGCAGAATGTTGTTCTTCCAGTTTCATCATAGATTTTTTTTATTTCCATCAAGATTAAATATCTCTTATTAGAGAGACAACAAATAACAAATCCTCCACAAAAAAATAAATCTGAACCCCAATATTCATATATAATTAAGCTAAATCTTGATTTTTAAAAAGGGCGCATGGTTAAAATGGCGCCTTCTGTCTTGGACAAAGATTGTTTTGGCAACATTTCCAAATGAGGATCTTGAGGTGTATAGCCAACACCAAAAAATTGGTTTTCTTGCACTGGCAAATGGGGAGATTAGTTACCTGCGATGTGATGGTTTCCCAAAGTTCATAACTTCAGAAAACCAAAGCCCTTAAAAGTAAAATATTACAAATAGCTAATTCAAATTTAGTGAATACTTCATTCTTTTTCACTAATATTCTTTCATTATTTTGAGGTAGACAAAAAAAGCATGTGCCTAAGGAGATTTTGTATATGTTCATTTTTAGTAATATGCCAGTGACTACATTTACACGACAGAAGCAATAAACAAATAAGTGGTTCTAATTGCAGGCCTTTATAAACAGTAAGTGATTACCCTCCTGCTGTTCTAATGGCTTTCAACAGAGTACACAACGATGCAGTGTGCAGTGCTGTATGTATTGTTTTAAAACCATCTCGCTCTTGTGAGGCAATGTATTGTGACTTGCAGGGACTGCAAGATTCTTTTCCTTCCAAGAATGCTCTGAAATGTCTGGTATGTCCTAGTATCTGACTAAAACTCTACAGGTTATATTATGAGTCATAAATGATCATATATGGAGAAAGGAGCAGCTCACATACCTTCCCTAAAATGTCATCAGAGCCAGTGGATGGTATTAGAGACTACTAGTATGCCTAACAGGCACAGTGCCTGGTGATAAAAACCTAACCTACTAATAGGAACATACTTTTAAAATATATATTGCTTTATTCAAGCTTCTGTTAAGCTTTTTCCTATAAAAACTGATTTGCCTTTGGCATTTACATGTCATTGCCAGGATTTTTCTTTCATTCTTACTTTAGATGTATTTTAATGTTTGCTCAGTGTTTGAGTAAACTGTTAGTCGCTCATTTGTTTTATTTCTTAAAATAATGCCATACTTTCAACGAGCAATCAGTTTCTTGCACTTTTTTTAGGCCTGTTTGAAGCAAGATTCCCCTATCACAATACAGTTTTCGCACAGGTGTGTGAACCCCCCCTTTTTTGTATTGTAATTCCCCATTAGGGCACCTTGATTTGTATAATTTCTAGCTCTAGATACTGACAAATTAATCACTTTATTAACAGTAGGAGCAGCCAGTGGCACAATTTTGTCTGAACCTGGATACACACAGATAGTCTTGCCTAAGGCTTGCCAATGTGATTTAAAAAGTAATCATGTTGGTAAATATTATGGACCAGCTATTTCATATTGCATATATCAGTGCTGTCCATCATCTGTGGTACCAAGGTACCTATATGGAAGCCAGTTTTGACCAATCCCAGTGGGATGGCATACGCCCCCGAAATCACGGAAGTTGCCTTGAGAGGAACTTCGCGGTGCCACGTTTGCCATCCCACCGGCGATTTACATTTTCGCTGGTGGGATGGCATTTCGGGGAGATTAGTCGCCCGCGACAACGGAGATTTGTGCCAGAGCCCTATTGGTGGTAGCACAGCAAAAACTCAAATGGTTGGTGCTCACTTCAGGGGTATCACCCTTCATTCATGTGAAAGAAGTTTATTATGTCATATTAATAAATACCCTTAAATCCAATTGTCTCCTCCTCCCCTTTGGGTAGCACAGCAACACACAGAACATAATTACACACCTTAGGGACCATACCCCTGCCAGGTTCACCTCCCATGGGCAGCTTACGGCAGGCAGAGTATGGCACACACAGGCAGCATAGAGCAGGCAGAGTATGGCACACACAGGCAGCATAGGGCAGGCAGAGTATGGCACACACAGGCAGCATAGGGCAGGCAGAGTATGGCACACACAGGCAGCATAGAGCAGGCAGAGTATGGCACACACAGGCAGCATAGGGCAGGCAGAGTATGGCACACACAGGCAGCATAGGGCAGGCAGAGTATGGCACACACAGGCAGCATAGGGCAGGCAGAGTATGGCACACACAGGCAGCATAGGGCAGGCAGAGTATGGCACACACAGGCAGCATAGGGCAGGCAGTCGTACAGCAACACAATGCTGGTACTGCTCCTACAGTCTGTCTGAGGTGTGAACAGGTGAACTATGTGGGCATTTACAGTCTGAGCCTGAGTTGTGAACACTGCAAGGACTAAAGGGTGTGAAAAATACAGGGTCTTAAAGGTATGAACAATACAGGGGATTACAGGTGTAAACAATGCAGTGGGCCAGTTAATCTCAGTAGTGATACCATTTAAAGCTTACACAAAAGTAAGCAATCACAGCAGCCAGACAGGTGCGGTGGGGCCGCAGGCTGGCATATATAATATGATCAGCAGAAGAAATTAGGGGGTCTGAGCTAGTTTGCATGCGAGTTTGTGTAGCCAAATTGCATCTGTTCTTTTGGCCCTTGAGGTAACAAGCTTCTTTTCTCATGGTTACACAGCTAAAAGCCAAGTGTTATCTATGCTTTTTGTTTCTTTAATTATACGTGCAAAACACAAGATTTGCATTGGAGAGCCAGTTTTTTGTTTCAAACCATGGATTTTCTACTCGTGGACCTCCAGCTGTTCATTTGAAGTGTGACATACACATATATTTTTCTGTAAATGCAAGGGTAGGGTTGTTTTCTGTAGTCTGTTAATATGTCTAATATGTGTATAGATCCCCAAATCTTTCTTCTGCTTGAGCTGCAGGCTGACACAACCCTCACTCTCTTATTGGAAACTATCCACACAGACAGAAGTGTAACCGCACTGGGTTTCCAAAGTGGTATAGGGCATGTAATAATTCTGTGGTCCATTTTTCTATGTATCCTGGCTTATTTCTAGTGTGACCTCCTTTATAAGTTAATTGTTTTGCAGGAATGGTTTTTAGAAGCCTTTTCCTTTCTATCTATATCTAATATATTCTGTATTGTTACCATTTTTAAAAGTGGTTTTGGTTGCAACCATATCTGCTTATATTGTTAGTAACAATTAATTTAGGCTTTTACAAATAGAATTCAGATTTGGAGATTTGTGATTGAATATAGAAGGCAGATTAGCTTGTGGATCGACTATACATATATACAGTTTATGGGGGGAGTTCTACCTTTTTCTTGTTTTTGGGGGGCTGTTGCAGTTAGTCAGCAGCTATATCTCCATGTTAAGTTGTTATACTGTGTAATCAGGGAAATATGCTGTATGAGACAGACTCTTCCTTTTAGCTCTGAGGACTGTATTAACAAAACTGCTTTTGGTAGGCTTTGTTTGTTTTTACAGACTGTCCCCTAGCTTTGCTCTGTATTCTAGCCAAGGTTAGTTTAACTGTTTTTGCTAGTTATAAATATATTTGTAAATAAGTTTTTCAACATAGCTTACTTTTCTTTTCACCAGTCAATAAAGACTCCAACTAAAACTTGAACCCCCCCCACCCCCCCCGGGACTGTTGGCCACTGCAATTGCTGTCCTATATTTAAGAAGGAACTTCATTCATAAATCAAACTGAAACGAAGGGTTCTCTTGTGAACAAACAGACCCTTGAATCATGACACGGATGTCATTCCTTATGTGCTCATGAGTGTGCATCTATTCACCCGATATGTGATCATTAGTGTTGCATGGATGTGTTTAAATGAATGAACTGCAAAACTAGGTCCTTTAACTCTATTCTCTAATATTTTAAGCGAAAATATTTTGATTCTGCGCTGCTTCACTTCAATAATATATAGTTCTGTTCTCGGGAAGTTACATTGCATCTCATAGAATTTTTGTACAAAACATTCTTTTTACACAGTCCACAATATATGTTTACTATAAATATGATATTAATATAGATAGAAGTATTGAACTCGTCAACGTTTGTGTCATTAAATATATTTCTAATGGGGCTATTAACATGAAATTTATCACAGATGTGGGTAACAACCCAAGTAATTCACACATTCAAAGAAATCGAAACAAATAAGTGTATAAATTATGTGTAGTAAAGTGGAATAACACAGGGAAGAAGTTAAAAACGCTAACTGAAATGTATTTAATACTTTGTAGAAAAGCCTTTGTTGGTAATGACAGCTTCAAGGCGCCTCCTGTATGGAGAAACTAGTTGCAGGTATTGCTCAGGTGTGATTTTGGCCCATTCTGCCACGCAAACTGTCTTCAAATCCTTGAAGGTTCTGGGGGCCTCTTCTATGAACTCTGATCTTCAATACTTCCCATAGATTTTCAATTGGATTCAAGTCGGGTGATTGACTGGGACATTCTAGTAGCTTTATTTTCTTTCTCTAAAACCAATTGAGAGTTTCCTTGGCTGTGTGTTTGGGATCATTGTCTTGCTGAAATGTCCACCCTCGTTTCATCTTCAGCATCTTGGTAGATGGCAGCAGATTCTTATCACGAATGGCCCAGGACATTTCTCCATTCAATCTTCCTTCAACTATATGAAGTCTGCCAGTATCACATGCTGAAAAACAACCACACAACCATGATGTGTTCCCACCTCCAAACTTTACTGTCAGTATGGTGTTTTTGGGGTAATGTGCAGTGCCATTTCTCCACCAAACATATGGTGTGTTCAGTTTTTGTCCTATCTGACCAGACCTATTCTCCCAGAATTTCATTGGCTTGTCCAAATGTTGTGCAGCAAACTTTGAACGAGCTTAGCGCTTGGACTTCTCATTATTCTTTTGACTCATCTGTCCGAAATCTTAAGAGGAACACCTGGTCGTGGCTGGTTTAGGGTGAAATTATGTTCTTTACACTTCTTGATTACGGCTCCAATGGTGCTCACTGGAACATTCAGAAACTTAGAAATATATCTAACCAATGCCATCATAATGTTTTGCAACAATAAGGTTGCGAAGGTCTTGAGTAAAAGCAAAGAGCTCTCTCATCATAAGATGTTTCTTGTGTGATCCTTGGTAATGACAAACCTTTTTATAGGCCATCAATTAGGACTAAACCAGCTGATATTAATTTGCACTGATAGGGGTGTAAGATTATTAATTGGAAACAAATATTTACATAAACATAAATCATAAAGCAGATAAAATGGATAAACAATAGACTACAATAACACAAAAGGGTAATACAAAACAATACACTACAAATATACACAATACTTAACTAAATACACTCAAATGAAACACAGGGACCCAACCACCTAAATAATAATAATCCCACACCACACCATATAAACACACTCTATGAAACCTCTACTCTAGAAGATTATACAGCCTAAGTATACCTCTCCTTAGGTTTGATAAGTGCCTGGTCCGTGATGTCAGGATTCCCTCTGATTTGGTAAGGTGGTCACTCCTCTCCTGGCCCTGAGTCTCACCTATGCCCTACTGAAACCAACCTATATACAGGAGAGAGGGGTGGATTCTAGAACTTTCTAGAAGTCTCTCCTGATTGGTCCATTTGAATGATGCTAGCACATACCAGTCAGTTACAGGAAGTTACCCGTCCTCCATTTTGGATAGTCAAATTGTCATGTAGTCAATGTCTGTCCTTCCTGAACTAACTGATTATGCATATCACCAGTGTCCTTCACCCTTTGATAATGTTAATTAGAGTTTAGGTGTGGCCAAACCTTTCCCAGAGCAGTACCTTTGTTTTCCAAATTAGGAAACTCCTATTGTTTGGACCAGACACCCAGGTCCTAAGCTAATTAGGCTGTTTCCTCTACTAAAAGAAAAGGTTTCATTATTAATTTAATAAAATATAGGAGCCCACAATATATATCTATATTTTACTAGAATCTTACAGGGGGCAGGATTGCTTAAATACTGACCAATTTCAGCAGATTTCTTGGCTTTCCATGCCTTTTTGTGCCACCTTTTCTTCATGTGTTCAATACTTAATCCTTGTGCATTCCACTTTATTACTCATAACTTAATTTAAACACTTATTTATTTTGATTTCTGTGTATGTGTGGATTACTTGGGTTGTTACTGACATCTGGTGTAAATTTCATGCCAATAGCCCCATTATATATTTTACTGAGAAAAATATTAATTTGTTCAGTACTTGTTTTCCCTGCTGTATATATACAGACACCAAAACACTAATTGACTGGAAAGGCAAAAGTGAGTTCAGCACTCGGCAGGTCTCCTTAACAGAATTTTATTTATTAGTGAGCCTTGTAGTCTCTTGCATGTATTATGGAATATTATCCGGGAATTCAAAATGACACAACCTTTTCCTTTTTTTTTTTTCTTTTTTAGTTCTCTCAGGCCAGACACATCACAGCCCTTTGAAAAGATCTGTTTCTCTTACCCCACCCATGAATGTGCCAAACCAGCCTCTAGGACATGGATGGATGTCTCATGAGGACTTACGAGCCAGAGGATCTCAGGGCATCCCCTCCGATCATGCACCCCTATCACCACAAAGCAGTGTAGCCTCTTCAGGAAGCGGTGGGAGTGAGCACTTAGAAGAACAGTCAACTGCACGCAACACATTCCAAGACGAAGGTAGTGGTATGAAAGGTGAGTGCAACCTAAGCTATAAAGGAAACAATGGGACAATTTACAGAAAGCTAATAATGTGCAGTTGGGACTAGGGATGTGCCGAATCCACTTTTTTCCGACTTGGCGAACCCTGAATCTCTGGAAAAGATTCGGCTGAATACGAAACCAAATCCTAATTAGCTAAGTGCACAGAGAAAACATTTCAATTTCCGTCTTTACTTGACAAAAAGATTTTTAGGATTCGGATTGGCCAAGATCGTGGATTCAGCCGAATCTGAATTCTGTCAAAAAAGGCCAAATCTCGGCCAAATCCCAAACCGAATTCTGGATTCAGTACATCCCTAGTATTTTATAGGAAAGGAGGCTCACAGAAGCAGCAGCACTGTCTTAGGGTTCTGGCACATGGAGAGATTAGTCATCCGCGACAAATCTCCCTGTTCGCGGGCGACTAATCTCCCCGAAATGCCATCCCACCGGCGAAAACGTAAATCACCGGTGGGATGGCATACGCGGCGGCGCGATTTCAGTGAAATCGTCGGTGGGATGGCATTTCGGGGAGATTAGTCGCCCGCGAACAGGGAGATTTGCCCCCTTCCTGATTTCTTATTCTTTTGCATGTTTGTCACACTTAAATGTTTCTGCTCATCAAAAACCGTTAACTATTAGTCAAAGATAACATAATTGAACACAAAATGCAGTTTTTAAATGAAGGTTTACGTTATTATGGGAGAAAAAAAACTCCAAATCTACATGGCCCTGTGTGAAAAAGTGATTGCCCCCCTTGTTAAAAAATAACTTAACTGTGGTTTATCACACCTGAGTTCAATTTCTGTAGTCACCCCCAGGCCTGATTACTGCCACACCTGTTTCAATCAAGAAATCACTTAAATAGGAGCTACCTGACACAGAGAAGTAGACCAAAAGCACCTCAAAAGCTAGACATCATGCCAAGATCCAAAGAAATTCAGGAACAAATGAAAACAAAAGTAATTGCGAGCTATCAGTCTGGTAAAGGTTATAAAGCCATTTCTAAAGCTTTGGGACTCCAGCGAACCACAGTGAGAGCCATTATCCACAAATGCCAAAAACATGGAACAGTGGTGAACCTTCCCAGGAGTGGCCGGCCGACCAAAATTACCCCAAGAGCGCAGAGACAACTCATCCGAGAGGCCACAAAAGACCCCAGGACAACATCTAAAGAACTGCAGGCCTCACTTGCCTCAATTAAGGTCAGTGTTCACGACTCCACCATAAGAAAGAGACTGGGCAAAAACGGCCTGCATGGCAGATTTCCAAGGCGCAAACCACTTTTAAGCAAAAAGAACATTAAGGCTCGTCTCAATTTTGCTAAAAAACATCTCAATGATTGCCAAGACTTTTGGGAAAATACCTTGTGGACCGACGAGACAAAAGTTGAACTTTTTGGAAGGTGCGTGTCCCGTTACATCTGGCGTAAAAGTAACACAGCATTTCAGAAAAAGAACATCATACCAACAGTAAAATATGGTGGTGGTAGTGTGATGGTCTGGGGTTGTTTTGCTGCTTCAGGACCTGGAAGGCTTGCTGTGATAGATGGAACCATGAATTCTACTGTCTACCAAAAAATCCTGAAGGAGAATGTCCGGCCATCTTTTCGTCAACTCAAGCTGAAGCGATCTTGGGTGCTGCAGCAGGACAATGACCCAAAACACACCAGCAAATCCACCTCTGAATGGCTGAAGAAAAACAAAATGAAGACTTTGGAGTGGCCTAGTCAAAGTCCTGACCTGAATCCTATTGAGATGTTGTGGCATGACCTTAAAAAGGCGGTTCATGCTAGAAAACCCTCAAATAAAGCTGAATTACAACAGTTCTGCAAAGATGAGTGGGCCAAAATTCCTCCAGAGCGCTGTAAAAGACTCGTTGCAAGTTATCGCAAACGCTTGATTGCAGTTATTGCTGCTAAGGGTGGCCCAACCAGTTATTAGGTTCAGGGGGCAATTACTTTTTCACACAGGGCCATGTAGGTTTGGATTTTTTTTCTCCCTAAATAATAAAAACCCTCATTTAAAAACTGCATTTTGTGTTTACTTGTGTTATCTTTGACTAATAGTTAAATGTGTTTGATGATCAGAAAAATTTTGTGTGACAAACATGCAAAAGAATAAGAAATCAGGAAGGGGGCAAATAGTTTTTCACACCACTGTAAGTATGTTATATACATATAAAGTATGTTCAGCACAAAACCTGTATGTTAAAGTCATAAGTTAGTTTTGCAGTTACCGTAACTCAAATAATTTACTGGTAGTGTATATTCAAAAAAAAAAAAGCTGTAACAAAGCTGCTGCTGGTTATAGTGTGTAAAAATAGAAATGCCATTACTCTGATAGTTGTAGTGCACCTGAAGACAAGCTTATGCAGATGCTAGTAAGATTAAGGAAGGCCAGATGATATAATGCTGCTAAAAAAGTGCAAGTAGCAGGAAGGAGGGACAAGCTAATTGGCAACCCTAGAGGAGCAAACAAGAGTTGGCAGCTGGGTTAGGGCAAGAGCAAGCAAGGTGACAAGTCTTAAACAAGGCATAGAAAGACAATGGAAAGCTGATGGTACTTTTTCAGTTTAATTCCTATTAAAATGTATGATTGGTTAGTGGAACTAATGGCACTCTGTGGAAGATAATTGCTTGAGATGGTCAGCCAATCTAAAATTTAAATATATTAAAAATAAATTAAATATATTCTAAAATTTAAATAGATTAACAAAGCTGTAACATTTCAGTATATCATTGCATAAGAGATTTTTAAAGACCTCCAAATGTATACTTAAAATTTAAACTATATTACAGGTATCGGATCTACTATCCATAATGCTCTGGAACTGAGGTTTTCTGAAGAAGGGGTCTTTCTATAATTTGCATTACAGTAATTTGAGTCTGCTGAAAATCTTTCTTTTAAAAATCCCTGCACTTTACAGAAAATACTAAATGCTGTTTGTGAATAAACCACATTTGGGGATATTACATTTTCCATACTATTAATATAAAGAAATGGTGATTCTTATGTTTTTACCTTTGTCATTTCAGATGTTCCTGCTTGGCTTAAAAGTCTTCGTCTACACAAGTATGCAGCACTCTTCTCCCATATGAGCTATGAAGAAATGATGTCGCTGAATGAATGTCAGCTGGAGGCACAAGTGCGTATTTTCTCTTTCTGTTTTGCTAACAAAACAAAAAAACAGTGCCTTATCTAACCTAGTTTGATATTTGACCCCAGCTGAACCAACCATTTTTTTCTTCAAGGCTTTGATGGGTATTAATGAGAAGACAATGCCATTTCTCATAATGTGTATTGCTCAATTTACTTATTATCTTACCTGTTTAGTACTTTTTTACTTTCATGCTTTTTTTTCTGTTATTGCGTAAATACATGTATGATGCACACAACAGGGACCCCACAAACAAACCATGAGCACATATCTGAGAGGGATTTACTGTTTCTTTCATGGTGTCAATCCTCAATAAGCAAATTGGATATTATTCTACAAATTATTAAGTAAAGGTGCAGAATTAGCATTAATCATTCATTCAGATTTCTTCATTTAGTTGCTACTTTGTGCTACCACCACACTCACCAAGGTCTTTAAAACCCTAACCATTAGCAGATTGCACAATGTTCTATCTAAAGGTGGCCATACACCTTTCAATTACAATCTTTCCTGCGACCATTGCCTGTTAAAGGAGAACTAAAACCTGACTCTTTTTAAATACTCTAAATAACTCCATCTGAATCTACAGTAGCCCTGTGACAATAAATTCTTTACTTGCTTTGAAAATTACATCATGTTCTCCTGAGTTTCACCTTGCTCTAAGATTTCTTCTTTGCTCTAAGTGTTCTTAATCCAGCTTGTGTGTCCAGTGCAGCACAGAGCAATACATATGGTTAAGTGTGTTGCATCGGTCCTGTACATTAATGTTGTAAAGTAACCATGTTCAAATTCTTCTACGCAAACCAAATTGGAAAATTAGTTTGTAGAGCTGGTGCTCTTCTGCATTATAAAACTAGACTAGATGGATACTGCTTGGGGTACCTTCACATCAGAGGGGTTTTGGCAGCTCTGTTATAAGGTGGGGATTAATTTTCTTTGTTAAATACCAGTAAAAAGAAAAAAAGTGGCCATGTTCATTCTGATGGTGGAAAATGTTCGTAATTGCCTACTGTCCTGTGCATGGGTAAGGTGGGCATAATCTGGGTAGACAAAAACAAAATAGACATTTTAGAGTGGCAAACAAATAGAGCAAAATATAAAAGAAAAGGCTATAGACTGACTAGAGGTAAGTAGCAGTATGAGACAAGTGCAGTTTTGTGTATAGTGACACTTTGTCCCACCCTCTGCTGTGAATTTTGTGCAAGTGTGTCCAATGACACAGGGTAAACACTTTAAAATAAGTGTTTAATTTTGCTTCCAAAATTGCACTTTAGTTAATGATGATCAGTAAGTAACTATCTCCTATAGTATGCAAATTTAAGCTTATATAAATGCATCCACTACAAATTGTAAAGGATAAAATCTATTAAAATGCAAACAAGAAGTGATAATTATCCTGCTGGCAGCCCTATCGCAGCAGGTATCAGTGAGTTGACTGGGTAAGCTTATTACGTACTCTCTGCCTTATGTACAAGAGACTGTCTGTGAAAAATGTTTAAAGTGGAAAAGGTGGTATGATATAAATGGCATTTTTATAAACCTGTGTATTTCTCCTTTCATGTTATGCCATGCCATGCATTGCAGTACCTGGAAGCATTCATTTAAAAAACCCCTATTTATAAAGGTGTGTATTTTCTTTTTACACTGCCCAGACATTATAACTTAAACCATTATTTTGCACACCTCAGACTTTGAAAAGTTCAGGTGAAGTGTGTATAAAAGGCATATAAAGTGACAGTGAGAATTTTTTTTTCTTACACCAAGTTTTGCATGCTACCACTCCTTTTACTCAAGAAATATTGTACTGGGCTCTTATATACACCTAAAATAATTTGGAAATACACTAGATTATGTGCAGTGAGAAATATTTTACACACCTTAAAGAAGACTTTTTCAGTGTGAGCAAAACGAATAGGACTGATAAAACCAATAAACAGTCCACAGATAAGTCTTCTGCATAATGACTTGCTCCTTATTAGGGCTATGGGGGATTTATTGCCCATGAAAAATCTGTGCTAACTATTGCAACAATCCTCCCAAAATATGACATTCCCCTTACTAACCTGTGGCTTCCCTTACTAACACAGGTTAGTAAGGGCAAAGGCATTTACAGGAGATTTTTTTGCCCACTGTAGCACAGATTTCCTGTGGGCAACAAACCTCCTTGGGCACCCCTCTGCCCTTACAATGGTTGCATGCCTATGTATTTTAATC
This sequence comes from Xenopus tropicalis, assembly GCF_000004195.4. Taxonomy (NCBI): domain Eukaryota; kingdom Metazoa; phylum Chordata; class Amphibia; order Anura; family Pipidae; genus Xenopus; species Xenopus tropicalis. The sequence goes on from NC_030684.2 coordinate 95,360,425, forward strand.
CTTTAATAAATCCATAGGTGTTGAAGAAAAAATGCTGTTTTTATGCCTGAGCATTGGATTGTTTGAGTTGAGAACCTAAATATAGGATTCATTATATATGTACCTGTTAAAATCACATTGTTTATTTGCTTAGTCTTATTGTACTGTGTATTCTTATGTCGCATTAGTCTGCTAAATCTAGCACAAATTCCCGCTTTAAAACATAATGGGCAGCTGTGTCAGATAATTTACAGAAACAGTCAAGTTTTAATGCTGTTTTACAGAATGTCACCAAAGGTGCAAGGCACAAAATAGTCATCAGTATACAGAAGCTGAAAGAGAGACATAACCTATTAAAGACTTTAGAAAGGGTAAGTTGTCCAAATTCCCACTTACATGCAGTGAATACAGTAGCAATAAAATAACCGGAATGTTTATTTTTTTGCAGTTATTCCATTTGTTTTGTCACGGTCTTATAGTTTTTATTCAACCTTGTTTTTGTGAGTAGTCTTTTATATTGAAAGCCAATGTATATCAAGTACATTACAATCATAATCATTACACACATTCTCTAGCAGTGAAAAAAACTTTTCACAATTTTCTTTATACAACAGGACATTCTAGAAGGAGGCAATTTACGTGTTCCTCTGCAGGAGTTGCATCAGATGATCCTTACCCCAATCAAAACTTACTCTCCACAAAACTCCAACACAGAGGAACATAATCGAGAGGCAGATTCTCAGCCAACTTTGCTGGTGGCTGAAAACCAAGCATCTGAAAGTAAGGACTCTGCTTCAGCAGGAATCCAACAGCATCATATCAGCAATTGTGAGACTGAAAGTGGAGGTGTTCCCTTACCTGAAGGTGATCTTCCAGGCCAGTTTACAAGAGTTATGGGTAAAGGTGAGTTATTCGCTTGCTCATAATGTTCAACAAAGGTTACCAAACACTGAAAATCTGCTAGTGTGACCCAGTAAATGTCTGAGCACCACTGAGAACTAAACCTCGGTTTTAAAAAATCTATTTTAAAAAAGTAAAACTTGGAAAAAAAACTTACATTAATACAAATGCATATATTAAGAATAAAGCTGATTAGGAATCTGCTTATAATAGAAAATGAGTGATGCACAATCCTGGGACCTTAAATGACCAGGAAAGTCTATTAAACAAAATCAACAGGTGTATTTCCAGTCAGTTCTGCTGTACAGTACAACCTCCTCAATTTGCCACCATGTAGCTGTCACACTTTTTATAATACCGCCAACTAAATAAAAATAATTCCCATATACACTTATGTAGCACAAGGAAAAATGGCGCTCACAATGGAGCAATGTTATGTAGACTTAGCAGGGGGCACCACAAAAGGAATACAAGGTATTTCTGAAGAAAACAACTAGAGATCAGATTGGGACTGAATCACATACTAAATACTTAGGGGAAAATGTTTCCTTCTAAAGTGCTGCAAAAGTTGGTGTGTTAGATATTTGTGTAAAATTAAATACCTTATCAAATTATTATTATTAACATTTATTTATAAAGCATAAACATATTCCGCAGTGCTGTACAATAAGTATAACAACATGTTTAAGTTTATTATTTAATTAAAAAAGAAATGTCACAGAAAAAGAAAATGTGAATTTTCTTTTCTGTTTCTGGAACATAGTGTGCAGTATTTTTATATTCTTCATTCTACTCATATAAACAGTGCTGAGATAATTTTTTTTAATTAAGACTTATTTACAAATTCAAAGTTTTCAACATATATTTTAAACTATCTTTGCAGAGTGCATTATTAGTACAGGTATAGGACCTGTTATCCAGAATGCTCAAGACCCAGGGCATTCCGGATTAGGGATCTTTCTGTAATTTGGATCTCTATACCTTAAGTCTACAAAAAAAATCATTTAAACATCAACTTAACGCAATAGGATTGTTTTGCCACCAATAAGGATTCATTATATCGTAGTTGGGATCAAGTACAGGCTACTGTTTTATTATTACAGAGAAATAGGAAATAATTTTTAAAAATAAGAATTATTTTCTTATAATGGGGTCTATGGGAGATGGCCTTTCATAATTCGGAACTTTCTGAATAATGGGTTTCCGGATAAAGGATCCCATACCTGTAACGCAATTTCATTCTACATAGGGTAGCTAAATTCACTAATTTGCTAAATGGCATCTAGCTAAATGGGCATTGCTTCAGTAGACTGTTTGGTTTTTCCTATGTAATACTATGTGTACTTTTGACGGACACAGGTTTTCAAGCGATTTCATAATGCTTAATTTGCGTTAACTGAGCTTAAAATATGTATGACAGCACCTTGATGTAATGTGGCATTGATGACTGAGAAAGTGCTTAGGTAATTTTCGAGACATTTATTAGGAAAATTTTAGAGCACTAGAGGTGGTTGTAAAGACCCACATACAGCTGATTACACTGTTCATTATACTTTTAGCTAATATCACAAAGTAAAACGGATGTGGGGTTTTTTTTTGTTATTTTTAGAAAAAAAATTACTGGTACCTTGTAGATTATAGCTTATTTAAAGTTTAACATAGATTCAGCTGCATCCAAAATGGAAAACATTGTATTTAATGTCTGTTAGTACCTTTCGCTATAGGCAGCTATTTTATTTTTCTTATTTGGTTTTGTGTTTTTGTCAGTCTGTACGCAGCTTTTGGTTTCCAGACCTGATGAGGAAAATATCAGTTCCTACTTGCAGTTAATTGACAAATGCCTTACCCATGAAGTAAGTTGCAAAAGATATATTCTCATGTTATTTTTTAAATGTTTACTTTTCATAAATGGAGCTTCCAAATGACTCCTGAACTCCTTAAACTTACATTTAACCCAAAAAAGTGCTCTCTGTTATAAATCAAAGCTAATGTACATCTGAAATTTGAACGTTAATGTTCCTCTCTCTGGGTGAGGGCACACGGTGTGTATATACGCTTCTCTCAGCCCCGCTTTTTTCATTTTATACGCACAGTGTGCCCTTGCCCTCTGGTGTTTCTGTCTGACAGCTCAATAATCTAGATGCATTCTGTTACAATTTGCCACATTAGTTGATATATTTTTCAGCAGCACTGCAATGTTAGCAACTATTATATTTATTTTAACAGTCGCCTTTAATGAAACTCAGGGTTTATGCTCAGCAGTGCCAGAGATCAGAAAACAATCATTACAAGAGGTTACAGAGTTGGTGACCCCCCACAATCCCTTTAAAGGAGTTGTTCACCTTTTAAATAAACTTTTCATAAGATGTGAGGGGCTTTATTCTCTGACAATTTGCAATTAGTCTATTTTAATTTTTTTTATTTGTTTTTTTTAATTATTTAGCCTTTTGTTCAGCAGCTCTCCAGTCTGGAATGTCAGCAGCTATCTGGTTACTAGCATCCAAATTAGCCTAGCAACCAGTTAGTAGTTAGAATGAGACACTTTGAATAGGAGAGGACCTGAATAGAAAGATATGTAATAAATTACAACAATAAAATTGTAGACTTACAGAGCAATAGCTTATGAGCTGCTTGGGTCAGTAACCCCCATTTAAAGCTGGAGTCACACAGAAGAAGGTAAATAATTCAAAAACTGTAAATGAAAAAATAACTAGTTGAAAAATGGATTAGAATTGGCCATTCTATAACATACTGAAAATTAACTTGAAGGTGAATCACCATGTTTCTTTTGATTTTTGTTTTATTGTTGCATTTATATGTGTGTAAAACCACCTTTGTTTTTGCACAATCTAAGGAATAGGCCTTCATTAAACTGCACCTGTTATAACCAAAGAGACACTGTACTATAGTTGATGCCTTTAGAAATGTCTTATTTATATATAAGGGATTTGTTCTCTATTAAAATAAACAATATGCCCTTGTAAGTTTCTTAAAGGGGCAGGACAAACATATAAAGTTTTACAGAGTAGTGTTTTTATTTTAAACTTCTTTCTATTGGTAATACAGGTATTGAACTGCTTAAAAACACTCTTCCCTTCCCCTCTTTGTTGTGACTGGTTTGGCTTAGAGATAAGATGAAGTAAATAATGCAGAGATTTGTTTGTGATTAAAACAACAGGAAAAAAAAGTATTTTTTGCACAAGCCCTATACATTGAATTCATGTAAAACAGCAAGGGGGTGTACTGCCCTTTAAGTGAAAATGGAAATTAAATGGTGTATTTTCCTTTTAACCTGACATCAATATTCAACAATCCATTATTAGGGAAGTTCTGTAACACAAAATCAGTATTCAAACACTATAGATACTGGCACAGCAAGGCATTTTCCTTGCTGTGCCAATATCTATGGTGTTTGATTTTGGATTGCTGTTCCCTCTTGATACTGTGCACCAGGCGAAAGTTTTTTTGGAGGAGCCAGGGTGTGCTGGTGAGTTTTTCTTTATCCACAAAATCAATATTACCAATGGTGGTAACTTCTGAAATAATGAAGGTTAGACACCTCTTTGTAATATGTACTAAATTTGTATCTGTACAAAATAGCTGGATCAGCATGCGCTAAAGACAAATCTTTGTAAACTGAGCAGGGGCCAAGCAGAGGTGTATATAAACAGATACGTGACTGATTAATTTTCCTCTGCATTCCCCCTGTAATGGGTACAATACCAATATCATGAAATGATGTATTTGCTCAGGCATTTACGGAGACACAGAAGAAGAGATTGTTGTCATGGAAACAACAAGTGCAGAAGCTCTTTAGGTCTTTCCCTCGGAAGTCCCTTTTGGATGTCGCTGGATACCGGCAGCAAAGAAAGTAGGTTGTGTTAAGATCTCCCTGTGTGCTTGTTACCTTAGTGACTGCATTTTATCCCATTCTTGGGAAACCCGGCTCCATTTCTACCTTTTTCTGTAAATTTCTGCTGAATTCTAGTACATGATACTTTATGGCCTGGGGTTCCTATGCCTAAGAAACAAAATGTTTAAGAAAAGGCCATGTCTTGCATTTCAGACTGATTATATATTTCACAAACTAATCTTTAGAAAGGATGCAGTATTTCCCCCTCAGTACATCTCTTTTCCATTCCAACATCTGAGACTCTGGGAAATTTGAGCAGGAAGCCATAACTTGCCGGCTTTTTCCTTAGTAGGAATAAAGGACAATAGCAAATGAGACTTTTTTCATGGCATCATATTCTCCAGAATAAGCTGGTGTCCCTATATACCCATGCCCCAATCTTATATGGAGAGACTGAGAGGTGCTTTAGGGAATCCTATGCTCTAGTCAACCTCAGTAATAAACAAAGACCTTAAAAGTAGCTCATTTTGGCAAAGTTAAAAAAAAGTAGCGAGAATAATTCTAAGAAACTGTTTGTTCCCTGCCTCCTATACCAGCTTCTTTATAGTGCTGCTGCAAAGTGTATACATTTATAGCTACAATGTTCTAAGGCAGTGCTGTCCAACTTCTGCGGTGCTGAGGGCCGGAATTTCTCTACATATAAATACATGGTGGAGGGCCGCTAATGGAAGCCAGTTTTGGCCACTCCCCTTTTTTTGAACCACACCCATTTGATCACAATGGTGGTAGTGCAGCAAAAACCCAAATGCTTGGTCCTCACTGCGGGGATATCAACAGTTATTCATATACTGTGTGTGCCATACTCTGCCTACCGTATGCTGCCTGTGTGTTCCATACCCTCCCTGCCCTATGCTGCCTGTGTGTGCCATACTATGCCTACCCTATGCTGTCTGTGTGTTCCATATACACAGGCAGCATACTCCAGGCACTACATACAATGTCTGAGGTGTGAACAATGTGGATGATTACAGTCTGAGCCTGAGGTGTGAACACTGCAGGGGGTGAACAATGCAGAAACTAAAAGCTGTGAAAACACAGGGGATTACATTTTTAAACAATACAGGGGGATTACAGCCTGAATCTGAGGTGAGAACCATGCAGGGGGCCAGTTAATCTCAGTACTGATACTATTTAAATCTTACACAAAGGTAAGCCATCAAAGCAGCCAGACAGGTGGGGGGCCACACAGAGGGGGGTTGCGGGCCGCCAGTTGGACAGCACTGTTCTAAGGTGTTTATCCTAAAGAGCAGTAAAATAAATTATTTTGCACCTCCTCTTGGGTGATGTCACCTACAATACAGTGTGACGCCACAGAATACCAGTGACACTGCGTGTTACTGCGTATATATGCATTACTCAGTGGAAGACAAATTTTTGAAAAGCTGCATGATTTGTTGTTAAGAGTAGTGTTTATTATTCATTACTATTTGCAATTGAATTTTGCCATTTGTAATTTAAGTTGCTTAACTACTATAATTAACAGGACTAGTGTTGATGTGCTCATTGGCAGCCGAGCCTTTGGACAGTCCAACTCCTTACCAACAGCTGGATCTGTAGGTTCAGGAATAGCAAGAAGAAACCCACGGCAGTTCCAGATTCCTTCTCGAAATCTTCCTAGTACTCGGCTTAGTCTGCTTGGTGCAAGCAGTCTTCTGGGAGCACCACAGAGGGCTTCTGCAAGCAATCCTGCCATGTTAAAGCAAGGACGACAGGTTGGTGACAATCAATGTCAATTGAAATAATTATCTGTAAATATATGCATTTAAAAACTATTTAAAAAGCAAATCCAGCCTTCAATCATCATGGTTGACTCCATTTATGTTGTGGAAAAGAGATCTAAAACCAAAATGCAATGTGATGCTTTCAGTTAGGGAATAGTAAATGCACTACATGTGCCTACATAGTAGTTAATATTTATGGTACATACCTTTAAACTTATTTTTATATGTACTGCAATTTGTTATGTTCATGCCTATTATAAATTGTGCAGCATTTCTCATGGTCAAAAACAAAATGTGTAGAATTTTCACTTACCAATTTTCTTGGCTATCCAGCTGAATGACCGGGAAATGTAAAGGAACCCTCTACATTGAAAGGTATTTTCAGAAGTTTTGTCATCCATGGCAGGCACAATCTTTTTTCAGCAACAAATCTTTGTCATTGCCCTAAACCTAACCCATTATTACAATAAGCCTAAAATTCCCTCATTAATATCTGATAAACTCCGAAGTCAACAGAAAACAAGAGGCCTTGTTTGTGAAGCCAAATGCAGCAATCAAAGGAAAAAAAAGCCTGTTATTGGCCATTTTCTTTGCACACTGTATGTGTGGAAGTAGCTCAGTTTCAGAGCACAGAGACAGGTGGCACAGCTTTTGTATCTAGAACTGACTGCATTGGGCTACTCTAGATTCAGGAGAGGCAGGTGGGGAAGGCACTTGGGCATGTGTAAATTAGGGAGTGTTGGGGTACAACCTGTAGACATGCCTGTGGGTGCAGGCACTTGCAGCGTATTTCAGCCTGAAATTACATACTCAAGCAGTTTCTGACTGAAATACGCTGCATGTGCCTGCACCCGGGCCAAAGTAATGCTTCCACGTGCAGACACAACTTTAAGGATACTTATGTGTTGGGGGTAGATTCTCAGCCTGTTCTTATCCTCATGCTGAGAATCCGCGTGGCACTAGCCTTGTATGACATTTGACCCCTTGTCTATCTTTATACACAGCAGCCTATTTATTAAACTATAGTAGTCTTTCTGAAGTAAACATATAATTTTTGTATTTTGCATTTGTGTGTTGTATGTAAATGCATATAAAGCACTTTTTGGTTTTTTGGTCTTTCTTGTCCTTTGATTTCTGCTTGGCACTTACAAGATACAGGAATTAACAAAATAAATGACTTGTATGATGGTTATGTCGTGGGGTAGTTATATAAAAGGATGTAGTGAAGAGAAATGTCTGGGGAATGTGGCATTTGTATAGTCTGTTGTAGACTGGCTGTACTAGCTACATTCCTTTTACCAAACTATAACAATACTGTGCATTAATGCCCTGCCAAAGCCTACTTTTTTTTTTATTCAAAAACTCAGGGAGACTATTTCCTTAAAACACCAGAAGATAAGATTTTTTACATTATCCATAAAACCACCATAGCAGAAGCTAGGCTCACACCAGCTGATTTCAGAAGGATTTTGCACATGATTAGGACCTGATTGGCAGTACCACTGAGCAATGAATTCTGCCCTTTGTCTCAGAGCCCCTACATCACTAGACAGTAGCTAAAAGTTTTGGAGTTTGAGAAACAATATAAAGCAACGGCTTTTGCTGGATGACAAAAATGTATCTGATTATTTGTTCCCATATTTTCTGTGTGTTAATATAATTTGCACACATGCAAGAGAACAATGTCATGAATTACCCTAAATTCCTGCAGATCCTCCTCATACTACAGCGCTCTCCATTCTTATTCTCTATATTACCTAACTCAGTTCTATTTTTTCCACAAGTCTGGATCCTTTTAGAGAGGAAAAAAACGAAGTAGTGAGAACAGACTGCAGGCATTTCCTGTTTTCCCTCATCTCTGTGGAGAGGTACTGAAAAGGGATGTGGAAAGTTAGACGTGAAAAAGGAACAAGCCAGGTGCCTTTATGCTTGGAAAATTCTACAGGCGTCGCACTCTGCTGCTTATTGATACTGACTATTTATAAAGCGCCAGCACATCCTGTACCATCTTTCAGTTGTAGAGTAATCAGCAGAGAAAGCAAAAATAACTCTGATGAATCCAGAGGCCCCTACTTGTGGAAGCTTGCAGGCTACAGTGAACAATTTAGCAGAATGAGGGCTAACAGCTATAAACTGAACCTACAGGACAAAGGGTCTGAACAAATGCATAATGTACTAAATCCCAGCATTCTCCTGCCAGCACTTCCAGTTGGAAAGTCTCAAGCTGTGACAAGAGCTGGTTTGGCTTGAAAGGGAGTGACACCTTTGCCATCATTCCAGAAATAGTAGTCCATTTCTCTTAATGGTGCAGTGATAATTGCATAGACACTCAGATTTAAGACAAAAGCATTGCTCTGAGGTTGAGTATGTAATGTATCATGCAAAGTTTGCTGGTGTTTAGTCAGCTATAGCAGTTAACCTGCAGGTAGTAATTGCAGTCACCATCTTGGTTGCAAAGGGTTACCTGAGCACATATGCCTTTTATTACATATCATGCTGAAAGTCAACCCCAAGACTTCAGCACTTTTAAGCATCTCTCCTAAACCACATACAGACAAATTAGATGTGGCATTAAGGTCCTCTTTTCAAATCTTACAGGGCAATCCCCTACATAAGGTAGCTGTTAAATTATCCACTGCCCTTGCTGAATAAAACTTCTTTAAGGAAGCACATGAAAAACCAGTAAAATAAAGCTGTTGCCAATTTACCATGTTGATGTGCCAAGTTATAATGATAAACTGTTGTTTAATTTCAAATGGATAATCAGTCACAGTCATGTTTGCAACCAATGCTCCTTCTTTTCTTTAATATATGGTAGTGCTTTGAAATTCAGGTTAGAACACTATATATATATATATATTTTTTTTTTATTTATTTCAAGAGACACTGTATACATTTGCTTATTATGAGTAAAATAATGGATTGTTTTTTGATTTTTTTTCCCCAGCTGAAGCTTTTATTAAAGAGGAGGAGGAGAAGTTTAAGAAGTAGTTTATTATAGGTAGCTTAACTAAGAAGAGAAAACGTGTTCTACGCAAAAGTGTTCTACTCCTCATACAATTGTTCTGAAGGACCATAAAGCTGGAAAATTAAATTACAGTGCATTGTTAATACAGAAAGTTTATTTTTCCACCTCTCAGGTAAGGGGTCACCAACCCTCTGCCTGTGTCCATATGTCAGAAGCCAGAGAAGGAAGATCGGGCAGGAAGTGCTATTGCACATGCCTTTACTTCCAGGCTTCATGTGCACATTGTTGATCTGATTGGCATACTCATGACAGCCAGTGTTCTTAAACATTGAAATAGAATGAAAGCAGTATCTGCAGTAGCACTTCGTGTTTGAACTTTGTTTTTTGGCATTGTGTGGTCAGCCGCAGGAGAAACAGCCAGACGGGGAAAAAGCAAAACTTTGCAGATCGCAGTAATTCACAGGTATATATCTAGAGAGTTGGTTTTATTAAAAAATAAAACTTCTTTGGGACATGTTAGTTGTGGCACAGGCTGTTCATCACTTGGCTAAAGATGAACATCCCCTTAAACTGTCTTATTTAAACATCTGAATTGTTGTATATATGATATTTCCACTTGTTCTTAAGATGTCTTTTATAAAAAGATAAGGGCTAGTAATAATAGCAGAATGCATGCATTTTGTTCTTGATTCTTCATGTTTGTGTTCTTATTTAACTAGAATCTGTGGTTTGCAAACCCTGGTGGAAGTAACAGCATGCCAAGCCGAACACACAGCTCTGTACAGAGGACTCGCTCATTGCCTGTCCATACCTCTCCACAAACAATGCTGATGTTTCAACAGCCAGGTAAAGCACTCACGTTTTAAACAAGCACAACATTTAGGAATATGTTCGTATGATTTAGTACCTCTTTGGGAAGGTTAAGAAGTTAGAAGTTTTAAATGTATGATCCCTGCATCCATCTATGCATGTATGGTATCATAAATCACTCTCTGTCATTTTTACTTCATGGCAATATTTAGGGTTGCTTCTGGGCCTGTTGTTGCCACCTGAGCATTTTCCATGACTTGCCTCTTGGAAGAAAAAGAACTGGCAATATTTCATATTCTTGCTTTGCCAAAGGTGTCTATCTCACTGTTTTATTATCTGTTTATAGTGGGTAGCAATTCCAAATGGGAAGAGATAAGTGTTATGTTTAGGAGTTTAGTAGTAGTTTTTAGTTTTTAAATAGAAGCTAATTGCAATAAATGGGTCTCTCTTAAGTTATGTATTGCCCCAGTAAGGCACAGTGTTAAGAGGGTAGTATGTGTGCCATGCTTCTGTTATATAGGCTGGAATGTCTACTAAAGCACAAAGATAAATCTCACAGTGAGCAAGTTCGTTGATGCTCAAACCAATAGGAAAGGTAATAGCTTTAAGTATAAAAATGGACAGGAATGCACTGTTACTACAGACAATGGAAGTTTTTGTTGTTGGTTCTCTTGTAGTCTGGCAAGACTGGGGTATGTGATATTTTGTTCTGTTGCCTCAAGTGTTGTTTTTTTCAGCACTTTTTAATCATAGGGTTTTCTTTTAGATTTTCAGGTACCAGTGACAGAGCCAGATATTAATAATAGGCTGGAATCCTTGTGTCTGAGTATGACGGAACATGCCTTGGGTGGTAAGCAAATCAAAGGCTCTCCATTTAACATCTAGGTAGAGGCAGACTGCATTAGAATGTCTGCTACTTTTGTAGTGGAGACTTAAATCATCCATAGTTATAATCAGTTGTGGCTTCTTTAACAATTTTAAGAATGTAACAGGAAAATTTGGTCTGAAAGACACTAATTGAATGCTTTTTTGTCACTGCATATGTCAGAATTATAGTGGTATGTGAGGTGGTTGCTAAAAGAAGCTTTGGTTTGATAGCAAAAAAAAATCTTTTCTTTGCAGTAACCTTCTGCTCATGTGGCACTCTGAAACCTTTTTATAAGTGCAATAAAAAAATCAGTTATTAAAATAAAAGACTTTACTTGCCTGTCAACCATTTCCCTGCCAGTGTCATAGAATCTACATCTCTGGCACGTTACCAAGAGCCAGAAACACAGATACTAAGATTCTAGTCTATAGTTTAATAAATGAGGAAAGTGATTTCATTCCTAACAGTTGCTGCAGGCAGGTGGGGAAAGAGGCAAACCAGCTATTACTATAATGTAAATCAGCATTGCTTTGGCTTTTAAAAATGTACTTTTTATCTTTGCCTTGGGAAGTGTATATCCTAGTATTTATGTGACTCTCCTTTTAATACTATCATTAATCATTAGATTACAATTTAAAAGCTATATATATATATATATATATATATATATATATATATATATATATATATATATAGCACATGTATAGAGAGCACTCACGGCTTTATAATGTAGAAAAAGTTTGTTTATTTAGTCACCGCATCAACGAGTTTCGATCCCCACAGGATCATCATCAGGATAGGGAAGGGAAGTGAGGTGCACACATAAATACAAAAAATATCAGTGCTCACGATCAATTAACAGGCACAGTACCTTGTATTGATTCAATTAAATTTAAGTGAACAGTGCCCATAAATACAGAGCAACCACCATCATTAAACCCCAAATAATAAAACACCCACACGTCATAAAAAATAAAGAGAAAATTCCTTTAAACATTTACCAATCACATCACTAATATGTGTGTTAGTGTGTATAATCATAACACCACAGTCCTCAATAATATCAACATAAATGTTGAGTCTAACAAAATAATTAATAGTAATAGCCCAGTGGTGGGCAATAAAGAGATAAAAATAAAAAGTGAAAAATACTAGAATCAATTCCCGTTGTGAAAAGGTAGAACTTAATGTCATATCTCTTCATATAGGTGAAATAAAAAACATTATATAGCATTTGTAAAGAGTATAGTGTTAACGTGTATATGGGTCAATAAATATGTGAAATAAAAACATATTTACTCTAAAAGGTTAAAACAACAACATATTAAAATATAACCTTATCAAAGACCTCAGAGGGAGAAAATTAATGTGTGCTATACAAGTATCAACAACATCGAGCATGATAAAAATAATTGAACACTGTGCATAAGTCATCGGTTGCAGAGCTTCCATAGTACTCCCAATCAACTTATAGAAAACAGGAAAGCGAAAACATTTCATTAAGTCCACGGGGGTGATAGAGTCCAACCTTCGGATCCATTGAGCCTCCCTTTGTAGTAATAATTTAGACCGATCATCACGTATCAGAGGAGGAATATGATCAATCAGAATTGCCCTTAACATGGGCAATGAATGTTTCTGTTGTACAAAATGTCTCGCAAGAAGGATATCGGATTCATCAGAGGCCAAGGCTGCACAAATAACTGATCTGTGGTTGTTCATTCGTATATGAAAAGATGTAACACATTTGCCTACAGTGGTGTGAAAAACTATTTGCCCCCTTCCTGATTTCTTATTCTTTTGCATGTTTGTCACACTTAAATGTTTCTGCTCATCAAAAACCGTTAACTATTAGTCAAAGATAACATAATTGAACACAAAATGCAGTTTTTAAATGAAGGTTTACGTTATTAAGGGAGAAAAAAAACTCCAAATCTACATGGCCCTGTGTGAAAAAGTGATTGCCCCCCTTGTTAAAAAATAACTTAACTGTGGTTTATCAATTTCAATTTTCAATTTCAATATCAATTTCTGTAGTCACCCCCAGGCCTGATTACTGCCACACCTGTTTCAATCAAGAAAGCACTTAAATAGGAGCTACCTGACACAGAGAAGTAGACCAAAAGCACCTCAAAAGCTAGACATCATGCCAAGATCCAAAGAAATTCAGGAACAAATGAGAACAAAAGTAATTGAGATCTATCAGTCTGGTAAAGGTTATAAAGCCATTTCTAAAGCTTTGGGACTCCAGCGAACCACAGTGAGAGCCATTATCCACAAATGGCAAAAACATGGAACAGTGGTGAACCTTCCCAGGAGTGGCCGGCTGACCAAAATTACCCCAAGAGCGCAGAGACAACTCATCCGAGAGGCCACAAAAGACCCCTGGACAACATCTAAAGAACTGCAGGCCTCACTTGCCTCAATTAAGGGCAGTGTTCACGACTCCACCATAAGAAAGAGACTGGGCAAAAACGGTGCAAACCACTTTTAAGCAAAAAGAACATTAAGGCTCGTCTCAATTTTGCTAAAAAACATCTCAATGATTGCCAAGACTTTTGGGAAAATACCTTGTGGACCGACGAGACAAAAGTTGAACTTTTTGGAAGGTGCGTGTCCTGTTACATCTGGCGTAAAAGTAACACAGCATTTCAGAAAAAGAACATCATACCAACAGTAAAATATGGTGGTGGTAGTGTGATGGTCTGGGGTTGTTTTGCTGCTTCAGGACCTGGAAGGCTTGCTGTGATAGATGGAACCATGAATTCTACTGTCTACCAAAAAATCCTGAAGGAGAATGTCCGGCCATCTGTTCGTCAACTCAAGCTGAAGCGATCTTGGGTGCTGCAGCAGGACAATGACCCAAAACACACTAGCAAATCCACCTCTGAATGGCTGAAGAAAAACAAAATGAAGACTTTGGAGTGGCCTAGTCAAAGTCCTGACCTGAATCCTATTGAGATGTTGTGGCATGACCTTAAAAAGGCGGTTCATGCTAGAAAACCCTCACATAAAGCTGAATTACAACAATTCTGCAAAGATGAGTGGGCCAAAATTCCTCCAGAGCGCTGTAAAAGACTCGTTGCAAGTTATCGCAAACGCTTGATTGCAGTTATTGCTGCTAAGGGTGGCCCAACCAGTTATTAGGTTCAGGGGGCAATTACTTTTTCACACAGGGCCATGTAGGTTTGGATTTTTTTTCTCCCTAAATAATAAAAACCCTCATTTAAAAACTGCATTTTGTGTTTACTTGTGTTATCTTTGACTAATAGTTAAATGTGTTTGATGATCAGAAACATTTTGTGTGACAAACATGCAAAAGAATAAGAAATCAGGAAGGGGGCAAATAGTTTTTCACACCACTGTATATAATACAAGCCATATATATAGGCAAATGTGTTACATCTTTTCATATACACGTACATAATATATATACAAAATGCAGAGTGAAGAGCACACCAAAATTTCAATCCAATACCTGCGTGCCAAAGCAGCAAAAAGGAATAGAAATGGAAAATATCGGCACTCACAGGATTCCCACGCTAATTCTCAAGGACAACAAGTCATAGTTAGATGCAAAAAGGTGAGATTTATTGATCAATAAACTTAGGGGAAAATCTTTCCTGGTTCCATAACTTAACCAATGCATGTTGTCACAACTTTTGCTGAATCAATTCATGTTTGAGGGGGATCTAGTACTGCAGTACTCAAAAGTATTGTAATACAGCCCTTAGCATCCCCAACAGCTTTAGCATTCAAGGAATGATGGATATCAAAGGTGACCTGCACAAGGGCCACATTTTAGGCTGACATGATTTGCTACAATCTGGTTACAGGTCTCCCTTTCGATTCTACAGATGGGGTTGACAGGACTTCAACAATCTAGAAGCTGAAGGTACCTTGTGAAAGCGCTGGGCGTGACACAGAGAACTGCAGGTGCAGTGTCAGGAATCATCACCCCACTCCCGGATACGCCAAACACACAATTTGCCTTTTTATTTGTTTATTTTAGAAGGAGATTTAAAAAAAAAAAGTTGAAATATTGTGAAAGCATAAGCTGTGCTTGCAAATGGATCACAAAAATGAATATTTGTTATTTTATATATAAAAGTTCAAACAAACAAAAAAATGTGCTTTGAGCTAGAATCCTTTTCCTGAATGAAAAGCAGAGTCTTTGAGAAAACAGTTAAATTATCTTATTATTGTAAAGGAACTGCCATATGCGCTTTTGTCCCATTCTGGTGGTTTTACCAGCATGTGTGACCAAAAGAACAAAAAGAGGAGTTCATGCTTTGTGTTACTTACTTCACTTAAATTTAGTTGAAAATTCCCCCCATTAACTTTTGCTTTATGTTTACATGGATGTAACTGTTATGGGTACATAAATAATTCAGGTAAGCCTTCATTACCTTAATTATAGAAGTTTTTTTTGGGGGGGGGGGGGATTTCTTAGCAGCCGGTTTGCAATTTGTACCAACATTGCTTGGGGGTGGTCACTAAAGGTCACTAGAAAGACATTGGCACAGAGTGGCCACTCCTCCATATGCTTTAAGCTACCACCCACTGGCCATTCCTTTAGCCAATTTGCTTGTGTTCTGCCAAACAGATGTGCTGTGAACAATCAGATTTTAATTGGGCTGTCGGGTTTAGAATGTCCCTTGGCTAATGGGGCTCCCAGTGATCCTTTCGTTCAGCCCAGCTAATAATCTGATTTCTGCCATTTGGCTACATGTGCGTGTGTGACTGGACTGGCCACAGATCTTTCAATTTAGATTCATCTAGCCATGTATGACCATCTTAAGCAAGTTTCCTTGAGTCGGTGTCCATGCTTGTAAAGCCCTTGACACCATTTAGTAAGTCTTGGCCATATATTGAAGGAGTTTATTTTTGAAGGTGCTGAAAATGTTCTAAAAGAAGTCTAAGAAAGGAAAATGGAAGTGAAGAATAGAGGATAAGAGATTTTCTATTAAAAAATTAAAAAAAAAGTTTTCCATAATTCAAATGAGCCGCATAAAGTCAATCAGTTTTTCTCTTTCTCAACATAGGTTAACCGAAATACTGAATTTGGCATTGAAAGTCATAAAAAAAAAATTAAAAAAGGATTTGTGCAATCTCCTATTCATTATAGTTAAGTTTGAAAGTCATGTGACTTTATATGTTGAGCTGAGTCCAAATCCTGCAAAAAGTGTGGGAATTTATCTGAATTTTGTATTCGGTGTATCTGTACTTTTTTAACAAAGTACTTAAAATTCTTATTAAAGTATTCATGTTCCAAGGCTATGCATTTTGGGGCTTCATGAGTACTTTTCTGCATTAAAGTATATGGCACTTATCCTGAGTGGATGTTAACTGATATTTTGTCTTGAATAAAGCTTAATTATTCAGACCTTTTCATAACTGTAGAGTATGCAAACTCCAGGGCACCAGTGTCAAATGCATGGCCCTCCAGCTTTGTGTACTGTAGCAGAA
Organism: Xenopus tropicalis; assembly: GCF_000004195.4. NCBI lineage: Eukaryota > Metazoa > Chordata > Amphibia > Anura > Pipidae > Xenopus > Xenopus tropicalis. The sequence continues at coordinate 95,377,053 of NC_030684.2, forward strand.
TGCTGGGATTTGGGATTAACAAAAGCTGGAGAGCCATGGGTATGGCTTCTCTGTTTATGTACAAAAGCTATCAAGTTAACATTTAAAGGGAACTTGCAGATGTTCTACATAATATTTTGGCCTTACTGTACTAAAGCAGAGGCATAGTAGCCCTTTAGTTGTGTAAATATCTACCTCCAAAATGTCCATGTAGTTTACCTAACCTATTGTCAACAGGAGCTGCCTCTCTTTTAGGGTGTACCTGCTGGCCCGCCAGCTGCCAGCACTGAACTGGAAGTGCTGCTGTAGTGGAACCACGATAGGGGATTTATATAAGAAAAATAAAAGGCAAGTGAGTGAATAGCATTCTCCTCTTTTTGAAGGTACTCATACTATGGCAAAGTTGCCAGGCATTCTTTATTTGCCATTTAACATATACATAACTGCCAAATCACTGGGTACTTGTAAAGAACTTCTGTTTTTGAACAGAGACATAGTTACCAAACACAGGGTATTTTTAAAGTACTTCTATTCTTGGTCTGATTAGTAAATTATGTGAACCCTGCATGGTTGTACAGGAAACAAAGCCAGTATATATCTGGTGTGATTAATAGTTAGCATTATGTATATTTTATAGAATACACCCACAGATAAACCCTGTAATTAGGGGCAAGTACAATAATGTTATTTATTGGATAGCACTAGTTAATATGCTTCCATCCAGCAATTATCTTTTATGTTTCCCAAGGGGAGATCTGAAAAGTGTAATTTATGTGCATCCAATGGTAACCATTTTATGTGTCAAATCTAAGTTACCTAGGACCAGCACAACCTTACTTTGTTCTCTACCTTATCCTTTTAACACTAGCCATATATATAATGAATACAATTACATAGCCTAATTGCCCTTTTTTTCTAAGAACCATGCAATATTGTCTTCAACTAATTACTAGTAGCATGTAGTGTGGGGATTTCACATATGGTCAGTACTATTAGGTGAGGAGGCAATTGTTCTGAATGCAACAAGATAATTAGCTTTAATATATTGAAAGATAAGCTTATCAGATCTTTAGATTAAATGGAGACACCAAAATCAGTGCTGCAGGAAAGAATCCATTTTTAAAGTACAAGGAGTGATATCCATTTCCTCAAAAATTCCCCTTTAAAGAGGATCAGTTTTAAAGACCTGTGAATGCAGTATTAAAATCTCTGAATGAAAGTATGAAGTATGTATCATTAATCTTAATTTCTGGCCTCACCACATCTGAGCAATTAGAATTGGATATAAAATTGGATGCTAGTTCTTGCAGGGGCACAGAGCACTTAAAACTGCACCACAAATTCTTACTGTGAAACTGGGCAAGCTATGAGTCTCCTCAAACTTACAGCGTACTGTGACTTAAGTAAAAGTTAATGGATGCTAGTGCTCTGTACAGCTGCAGACACGTGCCCAGTTTTATATGCACACAGTTGGAACTTACAGAACACCGGTACACACAGGGCTTAAATAGGAATGTTACCAGGAATGCACCTGATACTGCACTGCAGAGACCTGATCAGAACATACTCTGCTCCTTTCCTGAAACTGTACCCCTTTAAAGGTCAGTGTTGGGGAGAGCAGTCAGATTATATATTTTCTTAACTGGAAAGATATGAGGTGAAACCGTAAGATACAGCAACAGCGAGATTTTATGCAAGTTAGGCTTCCCAGATCAGTCCTTAAAAATTAACTCCTATAAAATATGACTGGTTCACACCTTTACATTTAGAAATATGGTCTACAGATTGTGGTACAAATTCCATGGAGGGCATTTTATACTGCTACAAGTGCTAAAAGGCTACATGCAGCAGATCTCTGGGCTGGTTCAGTAAGACTAACATTTGCAAGGCTTTCATTTCCCTTTAATGTTTAATGCTGTGAAACACAGCAATTATCCACATACCTTGTGTTTGCTTCTGCCTTGTCTTGGTGTATTTTCCCTTAATATTTAACTTTCTATTCTACTGCTTTAAAACTGACATTTGAAAACGGAAAGCAAATTAAATATGAGACAATATATTTAATTATTATTTTTATGTGTATTCAAATCCTTTCCATTTCTAGTTCGTCTCATGCAAATCTGTTCCTAGTCAAACTGGAGAGCTGTGGAATAAAAGTTTAGTGGCAATATAACACAGGTTGCAAAGTTTGCACTGGGTCTAGTAAGCCATAGCAGCCAGTCAGCATATACAATCTACCAACTGTATTCACATTCAGATTAAAAACATTCAGTGCTGTTCCTCATAGGATGTCAGGCCACATCCTTAAATACAATTCAATAAACAACAAAGAAAAAAAGCAAGGACTCGCACACAAGAGTTTGCAATAGGTCCAGTAACCCATAAGAATAAACCAGCAGGTAGCTGGTTGCTGAGGTTTGCTAGACCTGGGCACATTTTGCAGCTATTGGTACATAGTACCTTCCCCTTTAGTACGTTAAATACAAAAAAAGGACTAATTGGTGGTATTTTAGATTTGCTCTGGTTACTACCTACTAATTTAATTTAAGGTAAATGTAATGGAAATTTCTTGTATCCCTCCTGACCCAGTGCTCCATGTAGATATGTGCTTATTCTGCATAAAAAATTGTGCTACATTTCTCCTGTATCGACAGTCAGATTAATTTATGAAACTTGTTATATTGAAATCGTGAGCTGAATCAAAATGAGGTGCTAAGGTACGTTTGAACTTAATTTTAAGATTCTGGAAGAGAGCTGAACATGTGGTTGTGGGAAGTCGGATATGAAGTACTTTGTCAGTGTTACGTGCTAGTAGTTGATATAAGCAGATTTGTAAAAATATATATATGATTTTGTTTTGCCATAATAAAGTGTGTATTATGTGCAGCAAAGGACTATGGGAAGAAACACATTCCTCTGATGCCAAATGAGGAAATTATTCATCAGTTAAAATGTTTTATTTATTCCTTACCTTGTTTATCTTAGAATCTGAACATAAATATATTATTTTGTGTATGTTTCATAATGTGCTATGGCTGGTAACCATAAAATAACTTTTCATTAACTACCATACAGTTTAATGTAAACCTTTTATTAATGGCTATTTTGTAGATATATATATTTGTGTCTCTACCTGGTCAGTGTTAAAAATGCAAACCCAGTTTCAACACATTAACCCCTTGTCCTGCACAGTAAAAGTGTTACATTTGTAGTGTCCCCTGTATTGATTGCAGGTCTTGAATTCTACTCAAAGGTGATTAACTTATAGAGAAAATAGAGTTGCTGCAGGAAGCTGTGAAGTTCTGTTGAGAATTGGCAGTGCCTTTTTTTATTTTGTGTTATTGCTCCCATCTAATGGAACTGTTTTTATACATGTTATCAAAGCTGAGAGTGAGTTCTGTTTCACAAATGTGTTGTGCCCTCCACCCCTATTCACTGTGTAACTGCCGCCATGGAAAGCTGTCTGTGCAGCACGCCACCTCTGCTGGCTTTTCCAGATCCTTACATGAAGATATTTTGCCTTATCTATGGTGCTTTTTCCCCATTGTGGTTTAAATCAATGTAATCCGTGTTCTTAGATGTACCAAAAATGGCATCTGTGTGCTCCATCATGGATCTTTTCACTTTTTTTCTGAAGTTTATGGGGTTGGCATAGATTATCTGTGGAAATGAACACAATGCTCTGAAGGCCAAGATTAATAAATGCTTACATTATTTTATAACAAGGTAACAGCCCTAATGTGAGCTGCTAATGTTACATATTGCAACCCATGAGTATTTATAGCAGCTACAAGAATTAAAAAGAGCCTTGAGTAATATGTAATTGTGTGTATTTCCCGCTAAAGCTGGCCATACATGCACCGATGATAATGTGCGAAACCTAGTTTTGTATGATATTCGGTGCGTGTATGGCGACTCGGCAAGGCGATCGATATCACAAAAGCTTGCGGATATCAGTCGACTCACCAATCGGCTTGGTTAAAAGATTTTGAGCGCCCATTGAAGGCGCCCAAGCAAAATCTACGTTCAGGGCTGAATCGACAGAAGGAGTTACAAATCCTATTCTTTCTACCTCCATATCTGACAATTCAGACCTGAACATCTGTGGAGGGTGGGAATGATTGACCATCGGTCGCACGAAAGATCAAAAATCGCTACGTGTGCGGCCACCTTAACAGTTCATATCTGCAGAGGCTTTTAGTGAGCCTTGTTAAAGGCATACTACATTATAGCAGCAATGCATTCTTAGATGCCTGTCATGACACACTGGGCCTCTTGTCTTGGGCCTTGCTAAGATAAATCGTTCCACACAAGTAGTTCTGGTTTCTGCCAAATCCTTTAGGTCAGGCGTTCCTAGTCATAGTATAGTTAAAAGTAGGAAATATAGTCTGTGCAAGTTTAGCACTATTTTCCAGCCACCTAGCTCAGTGCATGAGTAACAGAGGAAAAGACAGTATTACTGCGTTATGTTCAGTGTTAGCTTCCAGCTAATGTCTGCCCATTACATTTCATAAAAAGCGCTGTTAGTCATTTTTAAGAGCTGTGTGCTGTACTAATTATGAACCTTATAAAAACATCACTGTTTTGGTACCTGTAAGCTAACATCTTAGAAGCCTATGTGGACCAGTGCCGGTGAGTCCTGAGGGGACTTGGAAGGGCATTTGTGCAGCGCATGACAAGCTGCCCTTATATTAAATAACCTAAATGAACACGGCTCCAACAGATAAAAGAATCGAGACAGCCAACAAATTTCCCTAGAACTTGCATTTTGAATAAGAAAACAAAGTATAATTTAATTTCCATCAATATACAATACAAGTGTTACTGCGGTTTCTCTTTAGACTGGACCAAGATACTTGTTAGTTATAATCCTTTTAAAGCAAGATAACAACCAATCAAAAATGAACAGGCACTTTTTCTGAAATGTGTCATTTCCCTTTGGCTGCGACTATGCGATTTAGGGGTGCGTTTACTAACATTTGAGAGAAATATCGCTGGTGAAAATCACTGCTCAGTGTGTAGCATGAGAGACTTATGTTAAAGGTTCCATCAGCATCATGGTTATTCCAATATATATAATGGTGTATTTAGTGCTGCATTGTAGATGTGTTTGTGTCCAAAGATGACTGCTGTGGAATTTAGTTCTATGGCTTTGTCAGTGCCTTCATTGTACTTGTGACCGTTCAGTTTCATCACCCAATGTAATGTCTGTGTGGCTAAATTATAAAATATGTGTTGTCCTACAGGAAATAAGTGCCTCTTTTAGGCTATTCGAGTTCTCAAACCACGCTTACCATGCTTGTCATGCATACAACACCAACTCTGCACCCTTGCTTGACCATTGGTAAGTCATTCCATTGCCCTCTACCACAGCTGCAGAAACCTGTGATCCTATGATGCTTTAAGAAAAAAATGCAAATATTGTTGTTGAGGTTAAAAAAAAGTCAGGTTCAGCTAGCTGCTCAAGCAAGAGATCAATGAAAACCGTCATTTGAGAAACTCTATTTATAAGTATAAATACTAGCAGCTTTGTGTATTCTCAAAATTCATTGGTTCCTTTATTGAAAATATCCGCATCAGGCAGAGAATTCCCCACTGACACAGATCTTACAGTAAAAATTTTTCACATGTTATGATATGGGTCACATTTTTACACAGTAGTTATAACCCCCCGTAAGTGCCTCTTATCTGGTGTAAACAATCCTTACTGGTCCAGCCTTTTTTTCATAACTGGGCCCAATACCCTTTGATAGCTTAGACACCCTTCTCTGGACTGTCTCAAAATGATATCCCTTTGGATTGGATACCAAAGTTGCATTGCACATTCTTCATGGGGCCTTAGCAGTTCTTTGTAAAGGGAAATAATTACTGTATATGAATCTATACCCCTTTTTTAACAGGGCAATATTTTGCAGGCCCTAGCTACTGGTGCTGCAGGCTGGCATTTCTTTCTACAGCTAAGTTTAATATCCATAAATAGTTGTAGATCCTACTCTATTAAGCATCTGTCTGTCTTAATTTCATTAAGGAAATAAGTATAGTAAGCTCATAACTAGCCACTACCATTTTGCAAGTTTGCCCACAATAATGGCACATCCTGTTATTTGCTTTCTCTGTAGCATGTTCTTTCATTACACCCCCCCCCCCCCCCCCCCCCATACACACACAGTATTCTTTGCGCAAATGAGAATGCTGGCAGGTATGTTGTAGATTGGTACCAAGATGAAGAGCTACAGGTTTTTATAGCATGACTTTATTATAAGGTGCCCAAGGCAGCTTGTAAAATATTTCAAAGAGGGCTATGCTATTTTAATAATCATTTTATTTTTTATATGACACCAATTTTTTTCTCACTATAACCTATTGATATTTGTGAATAATAGCACTTACTGTTATGCAGTAACAGCAACCTCTACTACTAACATTTAGGGCTACCAAACCTAATGGTTTTTGTGCAGATACTGTTTCAGTATCCTTAAAGGAAATAATTGCTCAGAACATTTTTCTCTTCCAGCAGCTCATGTATTATTAAAGTATCCAATGGAAGGCACTTTTAGTAGTGTATATAGGAAATGAGCTGGACATTAGAAATCTGAGCAGGTCACCGTGTACCCTTAACGCTTGCTAAAGATTGGGTTATAAATTGAAACTTTGATAAGACCCCTGGTGGCTTCAATATAATTGCAGTCACACAGGCTTTCTCATTAGAAAACTCACATTAGAAACCAGTGAGTGCTAATAAGGCCAATAAGATGATTATATCTGTTCCTAATATAGACTGTAAATGGATGATACTACAGGACTTTACTGAACAGTGCACATTTGCTTTACTGGCAGAGCAACTAATTCATGCATGTGATGAGTACTGCTATTTGATACTGCCAATAAATAAAAACTCTTTATTGCCAGAGTTAATTTTCTGTCGGCTGTTGCACATGTGTAGTTGGGTGATTACTTCCTTTGGCATAAATTTACCTAACAAAGGACAGGATGGGATGCTTTTAGTAGACTGCTCTGTCTGGAAAGGAAATCCATAGAAATAAAACATGCGGTATCCCAAGTCTCATTCTTGTTGGCATGTCATAAAGCTCTCCTGCATCAGCCAACAAATTCCCATGCTAGCTTTAAAGAGCAAATTGCTGCAGGAATATATGAACTGTAATTGCACATGTGTAAAATGGGGTTTTAAACTTCAGCATTGCAGTTACTCTCTGGCCTTGGGCAGTCAAGTAGTAGTTTGCAATATAGATATAATTGGCACAGCTTCTGTTTGTTTTGAATATTGTTGGCCAAGACCGCCACATTTTGCACCATCCATATTATAAAATGGTTGGCAAATGAGAGTTTATTGAAATGCTTCATCCCAAATCCAGATAAAATAGAAAGAGTTGTTCCAATTAACAAACAGCCACAGTTTCCTTTTATATAGTAGAAGTCAAATAAGATGGTAGATTTTGTTTAATATTTACCAAGGTATTTTGTATTGTTAGTCCGATTGTGGAGAACATTTTTTGTGGAATATTGCAGTGATACATGCATGTGTAGGTATGTAGAGTGGAAGGTGCGTACAAATGTACAGACGCTGTTTTGCACTAGCGTGGCGCAATGCATCTCTTTCTGCTCTTGAAAGGGGCAATTGGAAGTGGGCCTGGGCTGTTAAATCCAGGGTACAGGTTGTATGCCCTGAGCAGCACAAAATGTTGTACTAAAATAGCCAGGTGCTAAATTTTTCACTGATTTTGGTAGGCACAATTACATTTGGAGTGTGTCATGACATGCATTGTGGGGAAATGGGGACATGGCATATCATCTTTGTCTTTATTCCACGGAAATTAGGCCAATTATGTTTTCATTAGTTCTAGTTCTGTGGGGTCCTAAGATTTCTTGCTTCTAATAATGCGAATGTGCCCACTCCTGCTCATATATTTGATTATAAATATATGGTGAAGGTCTGCTCTGTGAACAAAATACAACAAAAGGTGACTTAAAGGACATGTTAACCCCCAAAATAATTTTTGCCTAATAAAGAAAACATGATTCTAAGCAACTTTCAAATATGAATTAATTAAAAATTTTCAGTCCTTCAAACGTTATTTGTAAATGTAATTGCTATTGAAAGCAGCATTTGCTGAACTCCTGGTTGTTTCTTTTTAAACAATGTTGCAAAGGTCAGTCTCCTCCAGCAAGGCAGGTCTGTCAGTCTGCTGGCTTGTGTTACATTGTTTCAAGAGTCAGAGCCACCAGGGCATGGAATAGAAAAGGACAGACACTGCTTTAATAGCAATTATATTCTGAGTTGACTTGTCCTTTATAGGTGACGAGTACCACGTGTGTACATATATTTTCCCTTTAATTCCAAAACACCTAATTAGTGCCAATACAGGAGTAAGCCGTGGTTATGTAAAACCGCAGGTAATTGGCTTAGCTCATGGGTTTACCTGGAGCCTAAATGATTAGGCAAAATTTCCGATCTGGGTGTGCCCACATAGGCTTCCCATTCCATTGCTAAGCTGTTTAGTGCCATGGGGTATCGTTTTAGTGAGAACGTTACACGTTCAAGATTGGATGGTCTCTGTGTTTGCCAAAAGGGGGTGGGAATGCTGAGAAGCTTCCATGAGCTTTATGCTGTATGGTACACATACTGTGAGAAACTCATTCTAGGCTTTTCTTTTAATGTGCCTAAAAAAAGCATAGACCATGCAAAGGTAGCAAATTGCACATGGCTGTACTAACACTAAACTTCATTTTATAGAACTCATCAGACTTTGCAAATTGAGTTTTATTTTTTTGTATTTCTTTACTCAACCCTTTTGCTGCTAGAGGGTGCTATGGCCCAGCTCACAGTCGCCGACCCCTCGGCCTACAAAAGGGTTAAGAATGAATGTGTATTCCTCTGGGAGGAATAGAAAGAAAACAGGAGCGTTACTAGTATTGAACAAATGATTCCTCCCTTATTAATATAACACCCCACCCCGTGTGTGTATTTATGGCTATTGTAAGCCTTCTTTTTAAAAAGGAAGAAAAGCTTTTGAATATTATTTTCTTTCTTTTTTTTTTTTTTATTTCTTTTTTTGTTTTCTTTCTTTGCATGCTGAATTCAGGCTTACCTCTGTTGTAAACGCATGCAAGTCCTGGTTTCCTGTATAAAAATTTAGTGCACAAAGAGATATTTTTGGCTAGTTAATGTTGCCATGCAATGCATATTTTTTAAACTTTGTCTTTTATGAAGTTAGCATGTTTGTTACATGTGTTTAAGCTTAAAGACCTAAGGAAAAAAAAACACTAATGTTTGGAGATGCTGTTATTTGCTAGTGTACAGTTTTCAGATGTTGTTACTGGTGAAACACCCTTGTGATTTCAACTTGCTACAATGTATTTATTACTCATTTCCTCCCATGTAATTACAAATCATGGCTATATTTCACATTATATTGAAAGTGAAGGGAGATGATTAATACAAAGTTTTGTAACACTGCTGTGTGCGTGTCTTTTTTTATTTACATGCCACACACAATGTGTCCTTTTCAACATGTATTTAAGTGCTGCTGATATTTGGGTGCAGTGGTTATGTGGTGGACACATCTGGAATTTACACAAATGTCTGCAAGTCCAGATTGTCAGTGCTCATATACAAGCTACATATACAATACAATTTTGTTGATAGAATCACACAGTTGTAACATGCATACATGAAACACATACAAATGGATTTGCAGAGACTCTGCAGCTTCATCCAGATGAACTGAATATAGAAATTGTGGCAGCCCCGTACTTTCCCATGCTGTGTGGAGGAATGTCAGACACTTTAGATGTGGTACCACCGGTTCAAGCAGTCGGCTATATGCTCTGGTATAAATCTGCAATAGATTCTAGTTACTTCGCAGTTAAACTGGCGCAATCAGGTGAGCACTTGGTATTACATTTGTTGCCTTGAATGGGCATTACCTCAGCAACTGGAACTGGATTTAGGTAAATGCAGAGTATTCATGTGCACTGAGGCCGATTGGCAGTGAAGGAACCAGACAGCAGGTATTGGAGCAGAATGTTGAGCTTTGATTTAATTGGAGTTTTTGTACATCAAACTACAGGCCGCCCCTTTAAGGCTCCCACAAAATAAAATAAACAACAGAATAAATCCTACTCCTGTCAGGAGGCTAACTAAACACAAGGTTTTCCCTCTCTAACACGCCAGTCAGTTGTTCTGATCCTGACATAAAGTAACACAAAGTCAGTTCAGTATTTACCTGGTAAATTGTGGCTTTTAGGTCAGAGCAGTTTCTGAGGAGCTGCTCTTTCCTCTCACAGGCAGCCTAATCAGTTGGAGGCAGACCCTTTTACAAAACAGCAGCTAGGTTAATTGGACACCAATGCATCTGCTTGCCTGAAAGCATTAACCCTAGTACTGCTGACAGAAATATTGCTTCCCTTGTCCACAAAATCCCCAATGTGCCTAATGCCTGGTGTGCCTATTGCCTGGTGTGCCCAGTATAGGGTGTTCATGAACCTTCCAGTTCGCTTGCTCCAAGCATTCTTGAATCAAGTTACAGTTTCACATTCCATTAGACATTTCTGAACTGTGTAACATATTTGTTATGATTCACTTTGAAGGGTATAATGAGTCAGTTAAAGAATTTGCCTTTGTATCATTTTATGACTTGTCAGGTAAGTGACCTTCACCACGTCCAGTTCCTTATTCTGGATATCTGTTTTCCAGATATTTTGTAATATGGGCTTCCAGTATGTGCACAGTCTTATCTATGTGATCCCTTGCATGTGATTGTTTGCTTGAGGCAAAACAAAGAGGTGGTTATCTTTACTTGTTTACGATTATAAATTTCATATTAGTTTTATATTTATTTTATAGCAGGTGGCTTAGAATCCACTGTTGCACAGATCTATAAAGAAACTACTACTTCAGAACCGCTGCCATATATTACTGTATATAAATAAGCTGAAGTAGCCCAGAAGGCAGCCATTCCAGTTGAACAGGGCCATGCGGCACCCGTTTAGCAAATACCTGATAAACTATGTAGAATACAATGAGTTTAGGTCTTACACAGGTAGATAAACGGGGGCCAAATGTCATTCATGTCTCTACAGGACTATAAAATAAAATCCTGTCATATAAAACAACATTTTTGTTGAAAAACCATATTTACTATGATTTTCCTGCTGGGGTGCTTTGTAGTTAATTTGGCTTCTTTGTTGAGGTCTAAAGCTGGCCATACAGGGGCAGATTTAAACCAATTTTAATCCTTTAGACCAGTGCTGTCCAACTGGTGACCCCCCCCCCACTGTGTGGCCCCCCCACCTATCTGGCTGCTTTATTGGCTTACCTATGTGTAAACTTTAAATGGCATCAGTAGTGAGATAAACTGGCCCCCTGCATGGTTCACACCTCAGATTCAGGCTGTAATCCCTCTGTATTGTTCAAACATGTAATCCCCTGTAGTGTTCACACCTTTTAATCTCTGCATTGTTATACCCTTGCATTGTTCACACATCAGGTTGAGACTGTAATCACCCACATTGTTCACCTGTTCAGACCTCAGACTGTAGGAGCAGTGCCAGCATTGTGTCATTGTATGGCACACACAGGTAGCACAGGGCAGACAGAGCATGGCACACACAGGCAGCATAGGGCAGGCAGAGCATGGCACACACAGGCAGCATAGGGCAGACAGTATGGCACACACAGGCAGCGTAGGGCAGACAGAGCATGGCACACACAGGCAGCGTAGGGCAGACAGAGCATGGCACACACAGGCAGCATAGGGCAGGCATAGCATGGCACACACAGGCAGCATAGGGCAGGCAGAACATGGCACACACAGGCAGCATAGGGCAGACAGTATGGCACACACAGGCAGCGTAGAGCAGACAGAGCATGGCACACAGGCAGCGTAGGGCAGTTAGAGCATGACACACACACAGTCAGGGCAGACAGAGCATGGCACACACAGGCAGAGGAGGAAACGGCATATGGATTTAAGGGTGTGTCTTAATATGACATAATATAATTCTTTCACATATGAATGATGGTTGATATCCCCGCAGTGAGCACCAAGTATTTGGGGTTTTGCTGTGCTACCACCATTGGGTTAACATGGGTGTGGTTTGAAGTGGGTGCAGTTTAAAAAAGGGGGAGTAGTCAAAACTGGCTTCCATTAGTGGCCCTTCACTATGTATGCTAGAGAAATTCTGTCCCTTGGCACCACAGAAGTTGGACAGCACTGCTTTAGATGGATTTGGCAGCTTATCTGCCTGTGTATGGGGTCTGCTGACAGGCCTCCCCAATTGATATCTGGGCAAAAATCGGGCAGGTTTGATTTTCCTCTTGAATCAGGGGCCACATTAGCTCATTGATACAGTCCTCAGTCAGGTGGCTTCTATGCCCAGTGTTGTAATTTTGATCATTTGACCATAGGGCTTATTTGCTCATTTAGTGACCTCACCAAATGAGCAGTCCCTTACATGTATTGCCACCTTTAGTCACTTATTTTATTGCATCTTTGATGGTTCTACAATTGTTGAGTGGCCCTGAAGACCTGTGTCCGTAAGTATGTCTGGTCTGTTTGATCTTTGGGTTTGAGATGGGAATGATTAACAGATATCTCAGAAAAAAACACACCCAGCTTAGCAACAAAGATATGACAAAATCCAAATCCTGCAAAATTGCTTGGATTCAGCCAAATCATGACCACTTCCATCTACGGAGTATTTTGTGTTTAAGGCTTTGTACTTTTTATATACTGTGTAAAAAGCAGCAGCACCCTACCTGTATTCTATCAGCCCAGCTATCATACTTGACCCCAATGTTATTGTTGGTTAAGAACGATAACAGTACTTTAACAGCTTTACTAGTCCTGCATAACTGAATGGGGCATGAAAGGTAGAGCGGAGAAGCTCCTTTAAAAAACCTACAAATTATTACCATGCAGCTGGCAAGTTGCTACAGCAGATGCCTAAAGGTAAGTGGCAAAAACCAGGGAAATAGAAAATACTTTTTTGGACTTGGTTCTCCAACCATCCTTTAAGAAAGCAATATGACATGATGGTGCTGTGGCCAACTTTAAAGCCACAAATCATTATTACTAAGGCAGTGACCCCCACCCAGTGGTTCGTGTGCAGCATGCTGCTCCCCAACCCCTTGCTCTCAGTGGCCTCAAAGCAGGTTCATATTTTGAGTTCTTGGCTTGGAGGAAAGTTTTGGTTGCATAAAAAACAGATGTACTGCCAAACAGAGCCTCGTGTAGTCAGCCAGTCCATATAGGGGCTACCAAATAGCCATTTACAGCCCATATTTGGCAGACAGATACTTTTTGCTTACTTATGCTTGTGTTGCTTCCCAACTCTTTTTACATTTAAATGTGGCTCAAGGGGGAAAAAAAAGGTTGGGGATCCCTGACTAAGGGGGTTTTGAACCTTATGAAATACAAAAAATACTTTAATCAGTCCTTTTGTACTGTACTGGCCTTTCAGGGCATAATTTTTGTGCACAACCATGTACAATATTGGGCTGTTGGATATTAAATTACATATACTGTATTGGCATTTTTTTTTTTTACACACTCAAGTTACATAAATTTGAATACAGGTCTTTCTGTAAATAATAATTTATGTATTATTTATATTTAAATAATATGTTATTATGTAAAGTACTGTGCTGTCTTGGGGGTGATCTGCACATTCATGCCTAGGCATACTGTGCAATAATATTTTATTAATTGCTGGTCTTTTTAAGTTACTATACATCTTGTACTGCACTTGCCAGCCTGTAATAATTTGCAAAGCCCATCTCATACACTGTACTGTCTCAAAGGGTGCAGAGAGCATCCCCCTATACTGTATGTTTCTGTCTCAAAATAGGAAGTAGGCATGTGGATAAAATAATCAGAAAGTTTGTTTAACCAGATTGGCCAGAACTTTTCAGGTGATCAACTCTTGGTAGCACTATCCACACAATACATTTTATTATAAGAGCTATTTCCTGCATGCAAGGGGAAAGGGGTCTTCTAATACCTTGTCGAGTCTGGTTAAGCTCTTGCTCTGAGACTCGTGCTAAGCCATAAAATGGGACCTGCCAAGCTAGAACTAGCTATCAGATTGATGATTGTCTCATTAGAGAATTACAGGTTGAGCCCAAATGGCACTGCTAGGGGTCACAGCCATCCTTTGCCCTAATTGGCACTGTGCTTTCTCTGGGGCAGGGCTGACCATCTGGAGACTCACAGGGGGGAATTTACAAAAGTGGAGGGAGCCATTTTTTGGAGTAAAAGAGGTGGAAAAACTGGTGGAAAACACTTTCTCCAGATTCACAAACAGAAATCCGCCTAAATTCCGACTCAACCGCCACTTTTCCGTTTTTGGTGAAAGAAAGACAGTTTACAGACACTTTTGTGAATTTGTCGTTTAAACGACATTTATACAACATTTTTGCCCGACATTTTTCCCTGACATTTTCAAAATGGAGTAAAGCTCAGTGTAACTCTGTTAGACCAATTCTAAGCTCTTCTGTTTTGTTTGGTTTCACCCAGGCTCCATTTCACACCTAAGGTAGGGGTCCCATTAGGGGATCATTAACATATTAATGGGGATTAGCAGCCTATTGTTAGGGGACAAGTTTCTGTCTAACCCTAGAACAATAGGTGCAAAAAGCCTCATTAACGTTTTATAAACAAGTAAAACACTGATTAAAAAAAAAAGTTCAATTTATATCTTATGTATAAAAAGTTTTTACCTCACATTTGCATGATTATGCTAGTTTTATAGTTTTGGCTTAATCAATGAGGCAATAATAACATTTTTATTAAAAGGAAAAGTAAATCCTCCCAGGCAAATTTTTAGTTTTAGCAGCAGTGCCCCCTCTTTAATCACTTCAATTTTGCCCCAACTTATCTGTGCCCCCATAGCATGTCCAGAACTACAGAGCTGCCTGACTGCATTGGCCCCCACCTGTTCCCAGCAGCCATCTTGGTGATCAGCAAACAGCACATACACACTGGCACCCAAACTGGGATATTGGGGTACAGGGTTGGACTGGCCCAACAGGACATTGGATAAAAACCTGGGGGGCTCTAGTCCTGTTGGACCCCTATCACTGGGCATGTTGGTGTGGGGGCCGGATTGCTGCTGACCAGTAATGAGTAGGGGCTAGAGAAGACAGTATTTAGAATCTTGTTAGAGAAGTGGAATTACACAGAAATATAGAAACCATATGAAAGCCCAGATTGTCCTGAAAAAATGATGTATAGTTTCCCTGTGCAAACTAAAATTACCCCTCAGGAAATGCCCCTAAAGTGAAATGACAAATGGCATATGAAATGCAAAATCCTGCTGGTAAAATCCTTACCCCAAGGCTCCTGTAGCTGTGGGACTGGGTTTGGTGGCACCGACAGATTTACGAACAGCTAAAGGCAAATTCATAAAAAAAATGTTTGGAAAATGACAATCTGAAAACTGTCTGTTTAAAAGACAAATTCACAAAAGTGGAGTTTGTGAATTAGGTGGAAAATCCGACAAATCTGTCTCCACTTTTATTTTGTCTCAATATCACCACTTTTGTGAATTCCCCCCACAGGCTTGATATGGGCCTTTTAGAGGATTGTAATGGCCCCAGTCTGCTCAGAGGTGCCACAGCCTTCATTATATGACATTTTAATTGAATTTGTCCCTCTACTATCATGTACAAAATAAATCTGGCCCACTACATGTAGTTGGAGCACTGCTCTAGGGCACTGAAAGCTTTACAAGAGCATTTTTGGGCTGAAGAGGGCCAGCACCAGCACTGTATGGCAGTTCCAATTCAAGTCAATGGGAGAAAGCAATGTAGTCCATTTTTCAGCCAGTTATGGGCTTATTTATGAAAGCAAATTTGAGAGGATCTAGGGCAGGAGCTACACAAGCATGAAAAATTGTTTTGGTGATGCCAAATAACTTCTGTGGCCCTGTGAGCAAGATCAATGAGGATGGTGAGTAATATGTTTCTCATGAGCCAATGGTTTGGGATCACTGATCAAATGCAATCAAGTTTGTTAGGTACTAGCTGCTAAGCTGTGTATATGCATAGAAGTCTGATAGACATTGATCAGTGGGTGCGACCAGTGGGGGAAAATACAGTATATATGTCTTCATTGTTTCTGTGCTTTGGTATGACTTCCAAGGCAAAAAGGGCAGACATTAAGCTGGAGAACTTGCTCTTAAAAAATGAAGATCAACATGCCCATGCCATTATGCAGAATGGTTCTTTTGCCAGTATATGAATTTGATGTGTAGGGATTACCTGCTTGCTGCCATCCCTGTGGCCAGTGGGCTCCAGTTATTGCTTAGAGTGGTGTGATGGCTTCCATACAGGTTCTAAACACCTTTGCTCACCAATTCTCTGAAAAAACTTTAATGTGCATTAAAATTAAGGTAGAGATGTGAATGAGTCTAGTGTTCAGCAGCTGAGAAGTTACAGTATCATGCTGCTTTCATATGTTTAAAGCCAATACATTCATGGCATAGCTTCAGCCGAAGTATCCAGCTGACATGGGTAGTGTTAAAATACAGGGCAGACCAGCAGTAATGTGGCCATTTAATAGTTGAGTGTGGAAACAAATCCTAATGTCCTGTTTGGCTAGTAGCCATCATTACTAGTGAGGATTCCCGGAATTGGAGGAAGAGGCTGAATTCCTGCACTGAGGCTCCCTGCAAGTGAAAGGTTTTTTGGTGTTTTTTTTTGTTTTTAATTGTTTTAATCAAACTTTCCATGGTATAAATCTGACCAATCCCCACTAGATGTATCTTGATGAATCACTTAGAAAGAATCTGTCTAGTTTACTAATCTTTTTTTTTTTCCTGATTACTCCATACTTGATTGGATGCCAGTTCTTCAGCCTGGGATAAATTACTCTTAGCTTCCTTTACCGGCCTTGTCTTTTTTTAAATAAATGTTTGTGGAGGGTTTTTGAAGTGGGTTCTCAGAGAATCGTTTTCATTCCTGTTTACAGGCAGAAAGTAGAGAATTGGAAGATACAAGAGCAGTAGTTCTACTTAACCAAAAGGCATTAGGATTAGCTGCTCTCATTAACTAACAGAGGTACAAGTTTGTAAAATCACAGGAATCTGTATTTGTCTCTTGCAATTTGTCTTATTCCAACTGCCACTGTTACAAGCTTCATATCATCATTTTTAGCCCTCCTCTTTGCCTGTGGCACACATGACGTTCCTCTGCTGAATTATTTTACATAGAGGAGCAATGCCCAATATGCCTAATTACATCCTCCCATTGATAATGGGGGGGGGGGGGGGGGGGAGACGACCTAGGAACCCTGACCTAGGGAAATAAATTGGGCATATCCGCCTGCACATGTGATAGTGTATAACCCTAGCCTACATCCGATACTGCCCTTCCCAGAGAATCTGATAATTATACAAAATACTGGGGCGGGGGAGTGTCCTGGAAATAAAAAAAAAAAAAAATTACCAATTCATTATATGTTTTACTTTTACTAAGCATGTTTTACCTGAAGGATTTAAACGTGCATGCCCTCTTTGGTCAGTTGGCCACCAGAACTTACTGCAGAGACACAGGTTGGTGTACTTATCCTACTATATGGAAAACCAGGCAGAAAAATGGCCCCTTGTTTAGAAAATGTAATTCTTGATGTACATGATTATATTATTATTAGTGATGAGGAAATGTTTTCATCAGGCTTGGATTCACTGGTGAATTTTATTTAGAAAACTGCCACAAAAATTTGGCACAACAAAAAATTTGCAGAGTAAGGAAAAAGTTGCGGTTGCGTCAAATATGTCGGGGTTGGGTCAAAAAAAATTGTGTCAACAAAAATTAGTGAGGTTTTGCAAAATGATTCAACAGAACAGATTCGCTCATCACTTATTATCATTATTAATAACACATTTATATTCCAAAGTGCTGTATAACTGAAGGATGTATATATCACACATATAGATTACATAATAAAAATATATAACCAATGCAAGAGGTAAAGAGGGCCCAGCTTCATCTTCCAGTTTAATGACAATCCACGTTATACATTTCCAGCGGGCCTCCCCTTTCTATATTTAGCAATTTATCTGCTTAACATTTTATTTTATGCAGCAGCAGCCTGGATGTTCTGCACTTTTCTTCTTGGTATGTTGAGAGGAGCGCCCCCTGCTGTGGGAATATGGAATAAACTGCAGCTAAAAATATCTCTGTCCATCTGCGCATTCTGTGCATGGCAGAAGTTGTCTTAGCAACAGCATTCGATAAAGTCTCCATAAATAAGAATGTAGATGGGAGAGCACAGGTCGGGTTTGTAACTGCAGAGATTCCCACACCACAAACAGGAGGTGGAATATTATCTGGTGTCTTCAGCTTAAACAGTGAATGGTGGCATTGTACTTTATGGGAGGGTTATATAAAGGCTGGGGGAAAGATCAGGCATTGCTGGGACATAGACATACTTTACCTAAAGGTTTATATTTGGCAACAAAATACATAAACCCCAGAGCCTGTTTACTAAACTAAACTGCCATGGTTGATTTTTTTGGGAGAACATACAGGTATATTTAATTGCATATTATAACTCTCCTACTACACAGTTTAGTAAATTTTCCATGGCTGCCCAGAAAGTGGCATTATATTATGCTCAGGGCAGTAACCCATAGCAACCAATCCACAGGTATCTGTTCACCTGTTTAAAAGCCAACATCTTATTGGTTGCTATGGGTTACTGCACCTGGGTAAACTTAGTGCCTTTTACTACATATGGGGAGTAAGTGGAAATCCTTCCAATAGTAATGTCTGAGTTTATTTCATAGCTCACTTTATCCCCTTTCTACTTCAAGGGATACTGACATGTCCCTGACACATTTATGGCTTTTTTTTACTGGACCATGATGGTATCATGTTATCCTGGTGGTGATTTTTTTTTTTTCATGGTTTCTTTTCCTTGCCATCCTCTCTACTACTGTACCTATCATCTATGGCCGTAGTCTCTTACTTCTCGATCTGTGACCATTATGGCCAGACATAGACTGAATATATGGTTAACATCAGTGCTTTAACCTTTTGGGTCTTGGAATGACCCCCCAATATCCAGCACAGAATGGCTGCAGAATGATGTTGGTGTTGGCATTTGACATACACAGGTAAAGCAAATGGTGGAGGCTCAGTGATACTGCTGGAAGTAGCTAGAGACCCTTGTGTTGCAGAAAGCAACCCCTTGAAAGCCAGCTTTGCACTGTGCTATGAATTAGTTCCTCTAGATGGAGCTCTAAGAGCACAGAACGTTTTGCTACAGTAGAGTAAATCAGCTGCTTCTAAGGGCATATGAAACATTTATATAAAAAAAAAAAAAAAAAAAATTGCTAAACGAGTGCAACATCTATAACCACACTTACACACTCTCTCTCGCGCGTGCAAATAAAGAGCAAATGATGCAAGCTTTGCAGCAGCTGGAGATGGATAAAGGCACTGTAGGGAATCTAGGGGATATAGAAATGACTATAGATTAAAAATGGGTATAAATAAAAAGTGTTGCTATTTTCTTTATCCTCCTACCAGAACATACAACCAATTGAGCTTCCCTGAGCTTCCCTGCTCCCTGCACCTTTCTGCATTATTTACTGGTATTATCCCTGTATCCACACACATTTCATTGGTTACGCTGCCACCTCCCAAGCCCAGACACTGGACAGGCCCTGAATACAAATCCCACCAGTCCTGCCAACAGCAGGTTTACCTGTTGGTGACGGTCCTGCCACTTGCTTAGAGATCTGACCAGCTTCTCCATCTGCATCTTAAGTCTGAGTGCCATGAGTGTTGTTCCAGTCTCACCCATGCCAGCCCACTCCAGTCCAGGGCTGCTTTAATAAATGAGCAAAAGGGGCACACAGAATCTTGGGAAAGGCCTGGTGGGCACTAAAAACACAACACTCTCCCCTCCATACCCGCTCACATGTACTCTCCCACAAGCTGACCCTGTGTTTCCCCCCCCCCCCCCCCCCCCGCTGTCTTTATAGTTACACCACTGGCCCAGAGCCCCCCAGGACTGGAAGAGCTCACCTCTATTCTACTTTCTATAAGAACAAGGCTATTTTTTTATTTTTATTTTTTTTTATATATAAAAAGGTCTCATTTGTGATCTTTGCCCTGGGCACTCCACCCCTTAAGCTGCCTGTGATCTGTATGCAGGCCACTGAGAGTGCCCAGTGAGTAAGCCACCATATGAGTATAGGCAGCAATATATACTTAGAGGCCAGTAAGAAAGTAGCGTTAGTATCTACTATGTGGGAACAGCTATTCAAGTTTCAAGTTTATTGTCATATACAAATAACAATGAAGCATCATTACTGTAATGACATTTTTTTGACCTGTGTTCCTCCCAACTTTACATAGACAAACAAAAAAAAAAATACTACAAATATTAAATATAATAAAAGTGTGCAATAAAGGTACAAGTATTTACAATAATAAAATGCAATGCAATATTTGAAATTGTGCAGTGAGGATTTAAAGTGGCTTTGCTTAAAGTGACACTGGGAAGAGTCCAGTAGTTATGGGGAGTGTGTGTTGGGCAGAATGTCAGCAGTTCAGAAGCCTGATGGCTTGTGGGTAGAAACTGTCTCTGTATCTGCTGGTGCGGGTCTGGATGCTCCTGTACCGCCTGCCTGATGGTAGGAGCGTGAAAAGTCTGTGGCTGGGGTCAGAGAGGATCCGCTGCATCTTCCTCCTACAGCGCTGTCTGTACAGGTCCTGCATGGCCGGCAGTTCAGTCCTGGTGACCGTACATACACTATACAGGTGAAGCTGCATTAGTAGTGACCCACTGAGGGCCCATGTAGGCACAATATGGTGAAAATGGTATAGAGAGCTGTCATGACATTGTACACAGGGGCCTTGAGCAGGTAAGATATTATTCTTTAAAGTGCTACAAAAGTTTAACTTGGGTACTATGTGCATAATATACTATTTATACACGTATTTAATGTATAGATCTCTAAACTTTTGTAGCACTTTAAAGAATAATATCTTACCTGCTCAAGGAGAAGCTATGTAAGAGAGAATAAGGTGTGCACTCTTTAGCTGATGAGAAGGAAATATGAATGATGCCAGAGAGCCCGAGGCCTCCCCCTCAGAGAGGTATAGGGTTGCAACCTGGCCGGTATTTTACCTGCCTAACCAGTAAAACACCTGCCAACACCAGTGCAATGCAGTTGCCTGTAATAACCTTAAGTTCAGTCACTGCCCTGCTCCCAATCCGGCCAGAATGCTCTGCAAACTTAAAGGACCAGTGGTCCAGCTGTACCTTGGGGACCCAATGAAAGAGGGCCTGGGCTTAGTAGGGCCTAGTGACTCAAACACAAGGCTGACTGACCGCTGTGTGAAAACCTGTGACAGTACAGTGTCCCTGAATTGGAGAAAGAGGCAGGGAAGTTAGGCAGCAGGCTAGGGATCAACAGCCTAAAAAAAACTTATTTTATTTCACATTGTAGTAAGGAATCTGTGTGGCAAGTACTACTAAACAGGTTGTGACTGTGTTTCTGAGTCCATTTGCAACATTGAGTGAGCCTTTGGTTTTCTCTCTTCTAATGTGTGTATTACCAGCCCCCTGTGTTGTGACGGTGGTGGATAAACAATTCAGCCAAGCACCATAGGAAGTTACTGGTCACCAGATTGTACGTGGACTTGCTTATTAAATTTACTGTACCTCTGTGTCGGACTGGGGTGCCAAGGGCCCCTCAGAAAACCCTTAGACCATAGCCCTCTCCCCCTTCTCTGTTCACTTACTTTCTTTAGTCTCTTAATTACTTCTTTTTACATACTATTACCTATCCTTTCCTCTATTCCTTCTGTTTCCTCTCATATAGAATTGAGTAATGGTGTAGGTATACATGCAAATGGCTGGGTGAGCAGGAGGGCCCACTGACACCTAGGCCCACTGGGAGTTTTCCTGGTATCCTGGTGGGCCAGTCCGACACTGCTGTACCTTTAGTTCATTAATCCAGTGAGCATCTGGTCATAATTGTGAGGGAATTGTGTTCTTGGATTCTGGTACTTTGTGGCTAAATGCACTGCTCAGTGCCCCCTGTTATATGATAGTTGACCTGTGGGCGTAGAATAGTCACAAAACTGCTTTATTTATTTTTTTGTATACGAATTGCCAAACCATAAAGGATTCTTTATTTGTAATGAGCAAGTCTTACTGAATATGCTCCATTTGATCATGTAAATAATATTAATACAGTGACATCCCAGTATCCTCACAACTATCCTGTATAATCTTTCTTTATTGCTCAACTGATTCTGCAACCTGCTTGTATTCATAGAATTACTTGCGTAAAGCACCTGTCTGTAATTCCAGAGAAACCCAAGGCATGCTTTAATTAGCTTGTTAGCCCGTGGGGATGGAACCCATGGAGAATGCATGTTGGATGGGCAAACTGATTTGCTTGCATACTGGGTAACGGCACAGCATGATATCCCAGCATTTTATCGCCCAAGCAGGTCGGGACTAGGATTCAAAATAGGCCCTGGCAATTCAGCCCAATAGTCACTCTTTATGGCATCTTACATCAGCCTCTCTGGCATTTGCCAGAACCCACAGATTGCCAGTCGGGGCCTGCACCCAAGCATTTTGTAGCTCCATGGGTGGGAGAAAATTGCCCCTTATTTACATTGAGTGGGAATAACCTGCAAGTGCCCAGTGCAGTAAAGTGAGATGTCCTTATCGCTCTAAAATGCATCTTTGAGATATAGGCATCTTGATGTTTGCCTGCAGGGTTTGCAGCATATGGCAATATTATGAGTTCCCCATTTTTAATCATCCAAAAGTGCTGTATTAAAGTGAAGAAGCACCCCCCTAATTGAAATAATGTAAATTGCATGACAAGTGCTGATGATATTAGGCTGAAAAGGCATATATAGTTGATCCTTGTGGCATTCCAACTGCAAATGCCAAGTGTTCCCAGTTTGGAAGGAGCCGCTTTGATATCACTGCTGATTGTGCCTGAGATAAAGCCTCAGTGGGGGTTGTTGGTCTCATCCCTGTTTAAATGGACGGCATTAGTCACAGCAGCTGTTTGCTAATTACCATTTGGTTGTCAGCACTTTTTCTTGGTAATGATGGAGGTGAAAGTCCAACCTTGTTATTACAGATGCTGCTAACTGGGCGCTCCTTTCTAAACTGAGGTTCTGCCAGGCAAAAGCAACTCAGTGCATTGTAGAGATTGCCAGATTTTACTGCAATATGATTGGTTAGATTGATTAGATTATGTGAAATATGCCAACATACAAACTGATGAAATAAATATCACAATCTTTTCATCCTAAGGTCAAACAAGTTAATTGCAAAAGAATGTTGGCACCTACCACATCCCTCATACAAACGGGCAAGGGCCACAAATGTGTATGTATTACACAAGAGCCATGAATATCCCGAAAACTATATGCTTATAAATGATGCTTAGTGATGTCATTCCTGACACAACTCACTGAAACTTGTGTATTATAATAGATAATTTACCCTCTGTTGTACAATATGAGGATATTTGAAATTGCCTCAGAGTTCCATGTCCTGTATAAAAGCTCTCAGCCTTTGTCCTTGTGCATTTTTATGGTCATGGAACTACTTTGTGACTTGTAATATCCTTATATTTTACAGTAGGGGGTACTTTGTTGACTATATATTTAGAGGAAGCACTTTGCTAGTCTTGCTCTACTGCAACAGACTCATGACCTATACACTTGTTCCCCTCCTCATTTTTTTTCCTGGCTGCCTCCTATTCCTAATTGATTGTAAGCTCTTTGAAACAGGGACTTCTTCCTAGCACTTAAGTATTATAATTCATAACTATACCCCATTTGTGTTTATGCGGACAGCATTTTAGCCATGGGGGGGCTGCAGGTCTTTGGGCTATGGACTAGAGAGAGAACAGAGACCTGCAGCAATTCAAATATAGATATGGACTTTGTTATCCAAAATCTGCTGTGCAGCTCCTAATTACAGAAAGCCCATCTCCCATGGACTCCACTTTAATTAAATAATTCACATTTTTAAAAATTATTCCCTTTTTCTATGTAATAATAAAACAGTACCTTGTACTTGATCCTGAGATATAATTAATCCTTATTGGAGGCAAAACAATCCTATTGGGTTTATTTAATGGTCAATGATTTTTAAGTAGACAAAGTACTGGGATCCAAATGATGTAATCTGGAAAAAAAACATGTCTAAAGCATTCTGGATAACAGGTCCTGTACCTGTATAGTGAAGGCAAGGTGCATTTTGTACCCTCTGCTTTCCATATTATAAATGACCCCTTATATAATAGTGTCACACTTAAAGGGTAAGTTCCCATAAACTTTTAATTTGTTTTACATGAGCCTGTTCTAACAGCTTCTCAATTTCAGTGGTTTATGATTTATTAACCTTCCTCTTCAGCTTCTTTCTGACTGCAAAAGCAGTTAAAATACTGTCTGGTTGGCAGGGTCACTGACCCCAACTGTGAAAAAAATAGCTGCACTTTTATATCCATGTAATGTTCTGAATATCTAATAAAATTCAAACAGGCACATTTGTTTATTTTTAACACACACACACACACACACACATATATTCTGACTGGCAGCCTGATGACCCCCTTCCTCTCTGTAGTCACATCAGTCAGATGCTCTTGTGATTGACAGAGAAGGCTGTCTGTGTAGCTGCCGCAGGCTCTTGCATTGGAGCTGATATCCTCGTATGTCAATCACATCACAAGAGCTAAACAGAGTTTTGTTTTTTTCTTTCTTCTAGCAGAACATTGCAAGTAAAATAAAAAACAAGCAAAAAATCAATGTTTCAATGGTAAATGGTATTAGCAGTTTTAACAGGTTTTTTTGCAACAGATTGGAACCGCACTTTGGCTGGTGGCTCTTCCCAGAAAGGTAAAACTGCTAGCAGTGAAGGGGTTAAAGATGAGCCTATTGTCAAAACACTTCATATTCACATCTCAGGATTAAACTGAAGGCCAGGTCCCTTTGTACATCTCCCCTGCATAAGTAGCAGTGTTTGTGCAACTGACAGGCAGGTAAACAGAGGGTGCAGAGGTCAGGACTGCGCCCCATAGGCACAAGGGCAATGCAAAGAGAAATGCAGGTGCAAAAAGCTACATTTTGACGCTTACCCTATAAGCATATTTTGCTTGACACATATTTGTCCGTGTCATTCTATTTTTACCATGCCAAACTTTTCCAGCAACATTAGTGGATTCTAACAGTGTATTACAAAATTGAAAAATTAACCAAATCCCTTTATCTCCATAACTAAGGCCCATGTCCCACCAGGTGTTTTCCCGCCGGAATATCTATGCCAGGTGGAAAAATGCAGATCCGCTTCCCTCTGCCTCAACAATCAGGCAAATTTGGGCCCAAAATACGAAAGGAGGAGGCAGATCAGCTTAGTCTCCTTTGGCGTAGGGTCACCAAGCAGGGAAATCGCTAGCAACAGGCCAATGAGCATCTGTGACTGCACTTACTCAATTACACAATTTATCTGGCGTGCTTTTCTGGGGTTCTTTAGATCTCCTGTAACACTTAAACTGCACTTTGACAGTTCACTGACTTATAAATGTAATTATTTTATTATCATTATTAGCACATATTTATCTTGTGACAATACATTTAGCAGTGCTGTACAATGGGGGAGGTATATATGTAAACATACAAATACTGACCATTGCAGGAGCTAATGAAGTGTCTACTCATTAGAGCTTACACTCTAATAATTTGTCTTTGAGTAGCTCTAGCTCCGCTGCTATTCTTCTGATAAATGGAAAATGTTGCTGGGAGTGACTTCCAGCATGAGTAGCCATGGCCTTTAAAGGCCCTTTCACACGGGACATTTTGTTGCCCCCGCTTAGGGGCTTATTTATCATACTCCAAAGTCACACGAAGTTGCCTGCAGAAGGATTACTGAAGTGATGTGAGGGGCTTTCCACTGGTGACTTCTATTAGTGCCTGTGGAAAGCCTTTTTCAGAGCGGTTATTTGCCCACGATGGCAGAGATCTCACTCTGTGGGTTCT
The DNA here is from genome assembly GCF_000004195.4 of Xenopus tropicalis. Lineage (NCBI taxonomy): Eukaryota > Metazoa > Chordata > Amphibia > Anura > Pipidae > Xenopus > Xenopus tropicalis. The sequence continues at coordinate 95,403,088 of NC_030684.2, forward strand.
TACCCTTAAACTGTCCAAAGGTCCTGTCCCACCAGCAGTACTGTAAATTGCCACTGGCTACTTTTTTTATCCCGAAAGTGGTAATAGGGGTAATTAAGGAAGGCACTGGGCAGAACTGTAAGAGCTCTTGGTGATCATGCAGGGACTATTTATCTGAATCTCAGGATAAAACAAAGAATGCTGTGCAAGGTGCCGACCGCAGCTCACTGGGTATAGGCCTGCTCTGTCCTTACCCCCTGCTATAGAGCAGTCTGCCCTGTTTCTGAGTTATAGGATGGATGTGGGGTGATACGATTAATGCCAACAAAATCCCCCTTCCACTCCACATAGTTACATCATTGCCTGCACTCAGCATAATGCATGGCTGCAGCCACAGGTCTGGGTGCTCCAAAATGAAGAACAGAGATCTTTGGCAATTCACCTAGGCTGGAAGGCCAAAATATAGCAGATTAAACCCATTTTTGGTACTTTGCACCCAACCTCCTAAGTCCTAAATGACCCCTCATAAGTAACTAGCATGCTCTATGTTCTACAGTTCAGCTATGCTTTGTTTAAAGGGCAGTCCATTTCATCCAGATTGTCTCATATGCTGCTCAAGTCAGTCATTGGTATTGCTTTTAATTTTGCTCCTGCGTGGGGCAAAAAAGAAAGAGAAAGGGATTTGTTTTCATAGGGCTTTATTATTATACAAAAATGCAGATAAACTGCAGACTGTCTCAGGATAACCCAAAAGGTGAATTACCCCTTTAATTTTCTTTCTACTTCAATTTATAGAGTGCCACAGATGCGCAGACCAGGCAGATATATTTGGTGAATTAAAGGAAACGCAACAATGTTGCTGTATTGAAAATGTGATTTATTAGTTACAGGGTTTCTAAGAAGGCAATTCTGCTAAAGACATTATTATATATACAGAACAGTAACTTATGTCTAAGTTGTTGTGCAGTAATCGCTGTGCTGTAAAGTACAGAATGCTCATCACAAATAACATTTCCTTGGTGCAAAACATGGACATTTTCTCACTAAGCTCCTTGGTTCTCACTTAATGCATCCACAAATACATAACTTTTCAGGTGTCATAAAAGGTGTCATATAGGCAGGTGGTGGAATTAGAAAGAGCTGTCCATTTGAGCTTCAGGCTTACAGTTGCCAGCCACTAACTGTCACTAGTAGTTCCATTGGTTTTTGGGGCAATTTCTGCCCCTCTGGCGCCCTAAGGCAGCTCCTGCAATTCCACCCCACAACACTTACCTTTCCTGCACTGGAGGGGGTCCAGGGGGGCACATTGCTAGTGCAGAGAGCACAATTGTGCTCTCTGTGCTAGAAGAGACAAATTACCTTTTGGTTAATATGATACATTAGGGGCCTTCCACCATGTGGGCCAGAAAATCCAGCTCTTGGTACCACAGAAGTTAGACAGCACTGCTCTAGATGGTCAGTTCCTAACAGTACACTTTAATATGCTGCATTGCTTATACATGGAACCTTTTAAACATTCTTAGGGCTGTGACAGACGGGGAGATTAGTTGCCGCATGACAAATTTCCCTGAAATGCCATCACACTGGCTACAATGTAAATTGCCGGTGGGATGGTATACGCGGCGTGGCGATTTGCCGAAATCGCCGAAGTTGCCTTGAGAGGAAACATCGGCGTTTTCGGCACCGCGTATATCATCCCACCGGCAATTTACATTTTAGCTGGTTGGATGGCATTTCAGGGGAGATTAGTCGTCCGTGACAAGGGAGATTTGTTTCGCCGGCGACTAATCTCCCCGTCTGTCACAGCCCTTAGGGTTCATTTGTAAAACTGGCAAATGCAGGAAACAAATATCACAGATGTAAGCAGTTTAAGCATCAGGCTTCCATAAAACCAAATGTCCAGCCCTGAAGGCCTTACAAGCCAAGTACATTATTATCGCTTCCCTTTTTATCTCATTGAAAGAATCAGAAATTTTGCAAAGAGATGTTTAGGGAATGTCACACCCACACAGCAAATAAATCAAGTCACTCTGGTTACACTTTTGAGACAAGCAAGGTCTTATTATTTTCTAGAGAATTTAAAAAAAATCAAACTCGAAAGTTGATAAATCTCCCCCTGGGACTTGAATTTTAATCATGATAAAAGTTTTTTTGCGCTAAAAAAACTCAATTCGAATTATGTTTCAAAAACTCAAATGTCTGGTATTTATTAAGTGCAAAAAACCCAAAAACTCGAATGTAAAAATTCATCATCCAAAAACGTCCAAGTTTCTATAAAAGTAAATGGGAGTTGTCCTCAGTAAAGTCAAGCATTTTCAAACTCAAATTTTTCGAGTTTTCTGAGTTTGGAAACTCTATTGAGGCCACTGGGAGCAACATCAAAGGGGTTGGTGAGCAACATATTATCCCTTAGCCACTGGTTGGGGTCTGGGCTGCCAGATAATGATCATTAGCAATATGAACAAATGCAAGGAAGTCCTGCCCTGAAGGGCTTATCAATTAAGTGCTTCATTATTGATTATTGTTTCCCTATTACATTTTATAGAGAGCAGCAGAAAACTAATATACGTGAAACTCTTGTCTGTAGGCACCTTGCAGTTGTAAATAAGCAATAACTTACTAACAATGACATGTATATATTATGACATTGTGTTTAAACTTAGGATATTTTATTTTTAGTTTTTATTATGCCAAACCCTGAGGCCTTTTGCTTTCATGGTGCAGCTTCCAGCAGACACTTACAGCTAAAGGCTGCTATGTAGGTACAGTATAAAGTCAAACTATGATATCTTTTAGGAACTGCAGTGATCATGGTAAGAGAGAGACCTTTGTCCTTGTTACAACAGTGCGTTGCTCAATGCTCAAATTAAATATCTGGGCTTTTTTTTTTTTTTTTTTTTTTTTAATCCTTACCTTTAGGATTCTGAATCACTCCCATGAATGTTTCTGATAAAAGACTGAAAAGTTAAAATGTTGTGCAAATGAACTGCCCCCCAGACATGGAGCCTGGGGATCAGTCATCACTGAAGAGTCACTGACACGTCACGATGGAAAGTTCAGTGCTGCAGGCTCAGAAGGCACCAGATAAGCCACCAGCTGTCATAATCACAGTGAGAAATGTCACTGACTAATTATACAACTGCCATATTGATGGACACAGGTAGCTGATTTATTTCCTGTACATTCAGTAGGCCTAAGTGATCTGCCATAGAAGCTCCTGAATGCTCTCATGTTCTGTATTATATACCAGGAGTTGTCAAATTGCCCCAGGGGACATGTACTGTATCTCCACAGCCCTGCCCTGCTCCTGGGTGGGTGCTTTGTGTCATCTGTTTTAGAGTAATGATGCTTACTGAATCACCATGTATTTTTTTATATTATAATATGCCACAATATGTTGTATGTTGTAAAATCACATTCTGGTAATTTACACATAGGATTATTTTAACTTTATGTTTTCTATGTTGGTGTAGGTTATTTTTATTTATTGGAAAAAACTGAAAATTGTGCTTGCCTCTAAATTGTAAACCCAGCAAATAAATCAAAACGTTCTTACTCGTGAGCCACAGTCCATTGTAAAAAGACTTGGGGAGCAACACAAGCATCATAAAAGCTCATGGAGGTGCCAAATAAGGGCTAAGATTGGCTATTAGGCAGCCTCTATGCACACTATCAGCTTACAGGGGGCTTTATTTGGTAGTAACTCATGTTTTTATTCAACCAAAACTTGCCCCCAAGTCAGGAATTCAAAAATAACTCCCTGGTTTGGGGGCACTGAGAGCAACATCCAAGGGGTTGGGGAGCAACATGTTGCTTACGAGTCATTGGTTGGAGATCACTGCTGAAAAGTGTAGGACTGGCCAGACAAGGGATGATATAGTTGGCCAGTTGAATATATTGCAAAAAAGGGAAAGACATGTCTTAGTAGCTTAATGCACTTGTGAGTTAACTTTTAGTATGTTATTCAGTAATCAGACTTCAGAAGTCCCACCCCTATACCCCAACACACGGAGAGCAAGGGGCTTGTTTTTCCTCTTACATATGTCTTATATCTATGATATATTCCGGGTCTACTTAAGGGGTCATTTATGTTACCCTGTGCTACAGGGCAAAAAGGTACAAAGGTTCACTTAAATAGCAAGCACTTGTGCCGAGGGGAAAACTGCGATTTGCTTCTCGTGTGAAATTAAAAATCTGTCAATTTGGACAATGCAGAACTCACTGCATTTTCCACTTTCAAAGATATTTACAAGATAAGTAAGCCACAAAGCAGGAATTTTAACAAGTAATGGGACCATGGGTAGTTGTCTCATATTTAAGAGGACCTTCCCAAAACTACTATGCACTTCTCGAATTACTCCATATAAGATGAAACCTGAGTATTTCATAGTATTGAAAGGCTTTGCCTAACAAATGGCAGCAGTAACACCAAGATGCATTAGGGAGGGGCTCCATTACAGGTGTTGCTGCACCTCAGGATGATCAAGATTTTTTCTCTTGGATTATTTATTTTACATACTAAGGGGTATATTTATCATGCTGTGTAAAAGTGAAGTGAAACATTACCAGTGATGTTGCCCAGCAAATAGGTTTCAACAGTTATAAAATCAAAGCATCGCATCTGATTGGCTGCTATGAGCAACATCACTGGTAATGTTTTACTCCACTTTTTACACAGCATGATAAATATACCCTGGTCGAACACATACTCATTACAACCAATTAGCCCTTGGGCTGAACGGACACAGTGTCTACCAGGTGCTACACACAATATAGCTGCCCTCCTATTGTTCCAGTCAGATCAGTAGAAAGTGAAGAAAAATAAAGAGAAGCTACATCTTTTTCTGACCTGCTGATGCACTGTGAACTGGCCAACATTGTGCATCAACAGGGGAAATTTTCTAACCTACCTGACTCCCAAACCAACCAATACCCATAGTACATGGGTATCAGTCAAGCTTGGCAGGGCACCATATATGTACTAATAATTGTACCTTTTTGTACATTATTGGTAGAGGTATGGCCATCCTAACAAAATCTCAAACAAAAGCCCACTTGCCCTTTACTAATCTCCCTGCCTTAAGATGGCCGTACACAGCAAATTTTAGTTGCTGATTCAACTCCATCTGGCCTCGGGGCCTAATGATCAGATCAGTCTGATATAGCCCACCTAAAGGTTGGTAAATCGGAAAAATCTGTTTGTTTGGCAACATCACAAGTGGATATTTCAGTGTATGGCCAGCTTAATTAAGGTGGGCACTAGGGAATTAGCTATTTATATATATATATATATATATATATATATATATATATATATATATATATATATATACAGTATATACCAGTGTCATGCAACTGTAGGTACTGGGCATTAGTAAACATATTACAGGTATGGAATCCGTTATCCAGAAATCCATTATCCGGAAAGTTTTGAATTACGGAAAGGCCATCTCCCATAGACTCCATTATAAGAAAATAATTCTATTTTTAAAAATGATTCCCTTTTTCTCTGTAATAATAAAACAGTACCTGTACTTGATCCCAACTAAGATATTATGAATCCTTATTGGAGGCAAAACAATCCTATTGGGTTTAAATGATGTTTAATTATTTTTTTAGTAGACTTAGGGCTCTGGCACACGGGGAGATTAGTCTCCCGTGACAAATCTCCCTTGTCGCGGGCGACTAATGTCCCCGAAATGCCATCCCACCGGTGAAAATGTAAGTCGCCGGTGGCATGGCATATGCGGCGTCGCAATTTTCCCAAAATCGCGGAAGTTGCCTTGAGAGGAAATCTCAGCCCCACGTATTTCGGGGATATTAGATCTCCATTGTCGCGGGCGACTAATCTCCCCTTGTGCCAGAGCCCTTAAGGTGTGGAGATCCAAATTACGGAAAGATCCCTTATCTGGAAAGACCCGGGTCCCAAGCATTCTGGATAACAAGTCCTATACCTGTACTAGACTGGGGATAAATCCATTTGTTTATCAACAGATAAACTACACAGAACAAATTCTCAGATAACTTAATCCCACAGCTCTGCTTAATCCCGTAGATTTGATAGCTAAGCATGCCTACGTTTGTTAGCCACACACATATGGAGAAACTGATATGGCCAGACATGGACTGGGCATACAAAAAAAAAAAAAAATAGGAAGTCAGACCAAAACATTGAATCAAACAATATAATATAATTTTGAGGAGTTCTAGCCTGCTTCAGGATAGGGCCCACTAGAGAGTATTTTAAACTACTTTGTACTTTTAAGACCTCATCAATAACTAATATCCAACCATGATTTAATCGGTCAGATAGCACTAAAACTGGCTTGTGTATGACTGCATGAGCAAACATTTGTGTTATAAACTAGACATTATAGTACATGGTACAAAGATGTAAGATACATAAAGAGGCAGATTTATCTGTGAGTTTAGAGCTTAGTACATAAAAACTCATTCACATTCTATTCATTTTTACAAATGTATTTATTATTAGGTTGGCAGGAATGTATTATTAGGTAGGAAAGTTGGAACTCACTATTTGATAAATATCCTTCTAAAAATCCCATAGAAATGATTAGAACGTTGGTGAGTTTTTATGTATTAATTAAGCTCTAAACTCACATTTGGATAAATCTGCCCCAAACTATTGAAGCTATGTAGGGTTAATTGTATGGTTTCCAAAATGTGTCTCAGGGATGCATAATCCTTTGATCCACCTGACTGGCAGTCTGATCACAGCCTTAAATCCACTCTGTCACTAACAGATTTTCTTTCTTAAAGCAGCAATATACCCCTTTTTTTCAACATTAGGTCGGTGAATAGTGTTGAGTATACATTTGCCTATTATTTTAAGTAAGAAATGTTTGCATTGAACAAGAAAATTAAACCACTTTCCCTTTCCAACATGCAGTGCTTCCTGGTTCTACCGAGTCAATGGAGCTCGTTCATCAACAGTTGTAACTATCTGCTCCTTACCCTGAAGCCTAACAAAGCTGGCTGATAGATGCGAGGGGTTTGTTTATAAGGATTTGTCAGTGGGCTTTTAATTTCTGTAAACCACCTTTTAAGGACCTGGAAGTTGTGATTACTCAGTTTAAATCTTAAGGTGGCCACACACGTGTTGATTTGCGATCTTTCGTGTGACCATCAGCCACAAACTGTTCAGGGCTGAAACAGCAGATAAGGAGGTAGAAACAATAGGATTTCTACCTCCTTCTGCCGATTCAGCGCTGAAGGCAGATTTTGCTCAGGTGCCTTCTATGGCGCCCGATCAAAATCTTTTAACTGGCCCGATCGGCGAGTCGGCCGATATCAGCAGCCTCCTGTGATATCGGTCGACTCGCCAACTTGCCATACACGCACCGAATATCGTACGAAACAAGGTTTCAACGATATTATCAGTGCGTGTATGGCCAGCTTTAGTCTTCTCATGTCTTTCAAACTCTCTGGAAGCAACATCAAAAAGAACTATTTAACTAATGGCAAATTTTTTGTCGTTTTAAGGGCACGCAGTGGGGCAAGCCTAACATCACCATAAGCAAAGGCAAGCATTATTGGAACTAGCATAAAAGTTGTTTGTTGCCATTGGAGACACATCTCTAGAGACAAATTGCACTTCACCATTTGGCAGTCTGACTGATGAGTACGGGTGTTTCGGCCTCTAGTGCAGAGGAGATGCCAGCCTTGCAGATGCCACTCCTCCACTCTTACATTTTTTGCGGCAGAAAGGGCCAAGCTGGGGGCTGCATCACTAGTGCAGAGAGCACTATAGTGCTTTCTGTACTAGAAGAGTTGAAATTCCAATATACAAATCTGAATTTCATATGTTAAAATTACCAGGAGCAGCTTTTTGATGCTCCATTTCTCAACTTGCCTCATGGCAGCAGTGCCCCCTTATTGGTTGATGCCAGGAGTAAACTACTTGTCAGAATGTGTAATGGTAACTGTAATGTTTGGTGGATGAGGACTAATAATCTGGGATTGTTAAACTTAAAGGAACAGTAACACCAAAAAAATGAAAGTGTATCGAAATAATTAATATATTACGTACTGTTGCCCTACAGAATTTGTCTGTTGAGATTGGAGTAGAAGAATATGACTGACCTGCACAAAGCCATGGCTCCATCCTGGCTGCATATGTGGGATCAACAGAAATAGGGGTTGCCAGGGGAAGCAAATCCCACCAACAATCATACATCTAACCTAAAGCCTTTCAGATAAAGAGCAGCTTGTTTTCATAATGAAATGTTGGACAGGCCTATGTCTCAGTATATTTGGCCATATAGTATATTTTACAATGTGGGTGGGGGTCATTATTTCATATATCACATAGAGTATCAGGGGAATATTCAGCTTATCCTGTGCATGGAGCAAGACCTCTTCTCTGTTCCATATCTTCATGCTAGCTGTTGCTGATTTGTCACTTGCATAAAGAAACTACTGAAGCATTCAAGTCTTTGTGATGTGTGTGCTGGGGTGTGTGCATCTCCATGATGCCTCTGATCTGGGCCTTTGTGGCACTGTTACCATAATGTGCCTCAGGCCCCCATGACAGCAAAAAAATTAATAATGAATATTTTGAGATTATTATGGGATGAAACATCCTGATGCAGACATATAGCCTAGCTATAATCACGTTATGTGTTGGAACGCTCACTGGCATGTTCTAAATTCCTTCTGAAAGAAACATCAGCAACAAGAATTATATTCAATTAATGCTCCCTTAAATAGCCCATAAAAACATACGTTATTTCCTACCATAGGCAAGCTTCACTTACTCATGAGATTCAGCTGATTTCAAGGACAGCCAGTGCTGGATTTCTCGGGAGGGCGCCCATAGACCACTCTCATTACCCACCCCTCCCAACCCCCACAGGATCGCGCATGCTGAGCACTGGGGACAGGACGCACTTAAGTTTTCTGCGCATGCTGTTCCCATTGCTTCATATTCAAGCAAATTTAGGTGCGGTGGGGCAGCATGCCGTCCCTAACTTTGTGCCGCCCTAGGCCTGGGCCTTTGTGCCTCGCCACAATTCCAGGCCTGAGGACAGGGCAGGTTATTGTGTATTATAGTTACAGCGTACCTTTTTTTCATGATATTTGTGTATTGCATACATTTATTGTATAAGTGAATTAATAATAGTGTTTATTCTTGAAAATTTGAAAGAAAAAAATACATATATAAAAATACACAAGAGCCATGACTATCCTGTAAATTATATCCACATAAACAGTGCTTGCATATGTCATCAATTATAATCAGTGCTTAGTGGTCACATGACTCTTGTGTATTATAATATATAACGTACCCCTGTTGTAAAATATAAGGCTATTATAAGGATATTAGGAGAGATCGGAGAATGGGCAACAGGATGTGACTGAAAACTCACAAAGTGCTCGGCAATACAGTATCCTAAATATATTAGAACAATAATGAGAAACAACAGCTGTGTGTTCACTGTACTTTATTCATTCTTTCATACATACATTATATGGATGCTTTGCTTTGAAGATTCCAGTAAAATCAGATAATCTGATAGTACAGTACACAAAATGTCATGAAATAACACCAGTTCCATTTACCCTTAAATGACTGCAAGGGCTTTACACTACAGTGAACTGCTCAAAATTTCTATATTCTAAACTGATTAGAAGAAAAATAAATAATATATATTCATGTATATAGCCTGCCTTACTAGGGCAGATATAAAGTAAAGATTATTGAATAGGAAAAAATATAGATATATGGCAATATATAGATATGTATTTCACAATAGCGTATAATACATTTCAAAGCACTTTGTCTTCTCCTAGCAATGCTAAACAGCATTACTACGTTATCCAGCTGCTACAGTACCTCTGTATTCGCCTTTTATGACTTCTAAGTGGTTTCATTATACAATGACTTATTTGGTAGTTTGTAATGCAATATATAACCTAATTCACTGGCAGAGACTCAATCCGTTCCAGCTCTTAAATACAGCTGAATGACAAATACAAATGGCTTCCAAAGTATTTCATTGATAGATCTATGCACACAAAAGGGGTGATTGCCCTCTCTGGCAGAGAACAGTGGCGGTAAAAACACCCCTCCCCACATGGCACAATTTCTAATACAACTGCATGATGGGTGCCATGCAGAGCAGTGACTGGTGGATCTGGGTGCCAAAATGCTGAATTAAGAATTTCTGCACCAGGGTCCATCTGTCACTACTCGTCAGATGGGGCACTTTAAAATTGGAAGTGGTGATACACAAACAGGGGCAGTTTGACCAATGTTCTCTACCAGAGGGTAACAGTGGAAATACCCTACGTGCCATTAGTCTCAGTTTAGATGCATGGTGCAGAAAAGGTGGCCATGCATAGTCCAATTCTACCTGCTGACTTGGCCCCTCAAGACAATGTCAGTAGCTTATTGGACTGTACATGGGGCCAATGAGCTTTATGCTTTGGTGCAATTTATTAATGCTTGACTGTGTTTGCAGATCAGTAATGAGGATTACCATTCAGTAAAAACATATTGAGCATTATAGATTTAACAATTTGTTTTCCTGTCTGGAACAATTCGTTCCAGCACAGAGCAGATTTATACAAATCCTTAATCCCTGCGTGCAATTGGATTGGCCGCAGCTGGGCTTTTAGCAGCTGAACGTAATCTGATGAATTTTACACTTATATCTGCAATGGTAATTGTGCTTATTCATGAAACACTTTGCTGTCAGGAAAAAAAAATTAGTTTAGTAAATGTGCTGAAATGCAAACTAACTAATCTTTCAGCATTTCCCCATCTAAATTTTAGTAAATCTTACACTAAGGGGCACATTTACTATGGGTCGAATCCGAGTCCGAATGGAAAAAATTCGGATTGGAAATGAACGTTTTGCGACTTTTTCGTATTTTTGCGATTTTTTTTCGGCGCCTTTACGACTTTTCGGAAATTATCGCGACTTTTTCGTTACCAATACGATTTGCGCGAAAAAACGCGAGTTTTTCGTAGCCATTCCGAAAGTTGCGATTTTTTCGTAGCTTTAAAACTTGCGCGAAAAGTTGCGCTTTTTTCGTAGCGTTAAAACTTAAAAGGCGCAACGTTTTGCGCAAGTTTTAACACTATGAAAAAAATCGCAACTTTTTGCGCAAATTTTAACGCTACGAAAAAATCGCAACTTTCGGAATGGCTACGAAAAACTCGCGTTTTTCCGCAAAAATCGTATTGGTAACGAAAAAGTCGCGATAATTTTCTGAAAAAAATCCCAAAATACCGATCATCACGAAAAAAACACAAACGGACGCATTCGGCCCGTTCGTGAGTAAGTAAATGGGCCCCTAAGAATTTGACCAATTAAAATCCTGAAAACAGAGCTGGGATTCAGTCAGATCATGAAGTGAATCCTAAACCTGTTCCATTTTGAAAAGGAGAATCAGGGCACAGGAGCAGAGATGGTCCAGGGGAAAATATGATGGGCACTTCCTATGAGGTGTGTGGTTTCCATGGGACTTGCAAGAGGAAAGTACAAGTGAGTTCACAGGAACTTACAAAGTAAGTAGAAAGCACCTATATCTGCTGAATGAATGGGTACACTCATTCAACTAAAGACCTACATTCTCCTACACAAGTCATAAACCTTCCCTGTTCTTAATTATGGTTTTGATAGGTGGGTGGACCAAAAATATTTTTTGGGGGGGTGGGTTATATGTAATATCCTGGAAATAGAGCATATTTCTCTTGAAAGCGAAGCTAATAAGAAGCAGTGCAGTGATGGATAATCCTATTACTAAGCTGTTTTCACTAGGCGAGCAGATTTTGGTTTGGGAACAACATTACAGGGAAATGAAACAAAAATATTGCATAATCCTATTGTATCCTATTGGGAGCTCATGCCTGACCTTTATAGCTGGTGTTTTTAATTTGAGGCATGGTGGGAGCTACTGGCAGAGCAATTATGATTTAAAAGTCCAGTAATAGCATTTAAAGCACCACAGAAGCACAGTTATTGTGAAGAGGAACATTACATTTCAGTTTAATTTTAAACAGGAAATTGTAACACTGATCTGTAAAAGTCATAGCAGCACCTTTTCATACATCACTAAAGGAGAAACTTTTGGATTATTGGGGATCCTGTAAGCAAAGGTTTAGAATGCACCATGCCAAGGGTTTATTATCACTGCTACAAATGGTACCATAACAGATCTCTGGTGGGCACTCCCAGAATCCCACGTACAGGCAAAGTAAAATAACTGTACATGTTAGGATCCATAATAGCCTTACATGTTTCATAACAAAGCACTTGATCATAGGCCCATCACCTTATCACTGGTACATCCTGCCTGCTTTTAGTACCCTGTTTAAATGTGTATTGCAAATAACAAACTGATAATAAACTTAAATGCCACTTTTTATGAAAAAAGCATTTTCTAACATTCAGGATAAATTTTTGGCAAAATTAGAAACATTTTTTTTGTTCACCATGTGTGGGAAAATCCAGGAGAGTAGCAGGGGAGTTGTGCATCCAAGCCCTTGGGAATATGGGGCCTTATTACCTCAGCTTTGCTCCCACTAAATTGCCCAGCTGTGCTCTTCTTAGTGTTTTCAAGCAGGTATTGTATACAAATCTCTATTTTAATTTCATTGCCAATATTGGGTGCAGTTAGTGCCATGATATTGCCATTCAGGAAAAAATACATGACACCTTTAACTTAACCTTTTTGGTAGGAAAAATAAATTAAAATGCTATATGACATGAGCTTTCAAAATGACTCTAAGAGCAAAGTAGCAAGATAAGTTAGTGATAGTGATTAGGTTGGCCAGTTGGTGGTTTGGCCTATTGTTTAGTATCTATAGAACATCGATATTCTTTGCTTATTAACTATTTTACTCCAGTCTCCATATGAAAGAGCTCTTGGATCTTCTGTTTTTGTACATCAGAGTAATTATATCATATTATCATCATTATTAGGGATCAGTTCATGCAAATTAATATTACGTGGGGGGTACTAGTGCTGAAATAAATATTATGCTGGTATATTGCCAGACAGCTTCTATATTCAGCTTACTTGTAAAAAAAAAAAAAAAAAATATATATATATATATATATATATATATATATATAAGAAGATATAAAATATGATATGAAAAATAGAGCCTCTTTAGTATCGGAAGAGTCTGCAATACAATAACAATATTTGCTGTTATGGAAGATATTGCACTCTGACATCTCTTTCTATCTGAGGCTCATCTAAATGCAATACATTTGTAGCTAAACAATGTGACCTTTAGAAAACCATTCTAGAGCAGAATTCTGGAATTATCATACAAAATGCAGAAAATGCTTTAAATGCTGAATTGATGTAAAAATCCCTGTGTGGCTGGAAATACACAAAGTAGGACCTGGCCCGTCTTTTAAATAGAGAACAAGAAAAGTCACAAGACATCACAAACAGTTTTACATTTTAAGAACTGGGGAGGATCCTCAAAACAGATAACACCACTTCATTGAACTAACTACAGACACGTGACAAGAACTAAGCACCGTGTTTGTGGACAAAAGTTCACTTTACACAAAAAAGCTAGACTGGCTGGTCATTCTATCCTTCAGGTTAGTAACTATTTGTAATAACCACTGAAAGTAACAAGCATGTTAGTGTCACCACCTTCTATCTGCTGTGAATTACAGTTCCCAAAACACCCTACAATGATGCTGGGAGATAAAGTATTTAAAGGGCCACCACACATTCTTTTTTACTGATAATTGGTAAATATATAATTTTTTCCCTCACATAATGAATTCTTAAAAACCTAACAGCAAAAAAACTTTTTCACTGCTTGCTGAATTATCTAACCAAAGTCCAACAGTTAGGACCATATCTTACTTAGGCAGCACATTTCATATTTGCCATTACTGGAAGAGGTAGTGGCAGCGTTTTTGTTGCCTGAGGAAAGTAGCAGTCAAAAGGTCCCATTTGCCATAGGCCCAAAGGAGACACTTAGGGGCTGATTTATCAAAAATCATGCAGGCGTTTTCTCGTGATTGGAGAAAAATGTGGAGAAAAACAAAGACGCAAAAAACATATATTTTTGTAAACCTCAAGTAGTCAGTATTTATTAAAGAAAAAACTGCCACAGTTGCCAGAAAGAAACAAGTAAAAGCTTGTGTGTTTGTTAATGGGGATCTTCTATAAAAACATTATTTATTTATTTTAAGTTTTAGCCTCATTGAGTAATTGGAACAATGTGATTCTCACTTTTTCTGTGAAAAAATGCACCTGAGATTATTCTGTCATGTTTTTTTCTTAAATAAGGTACTGCTTGAGGAAAAAGAAAAGCCATTTGCGATTTGTCTGTGTTTTAATTCTGTGCTTGGCACTCGCATTTTTTCCTGCAAACTCCAGTTTTAATAAATTAGGCCTTAGGCTGATGTCCCATGGAGAGATATAGTCGCCCATGATAGATCTCTGCTAATGTCTCCAAAATGCCTTTCCACCGGGAACAATATGAATCGCTGGCAGAAAGGCCAACACATTCCTCCTGCAGGCAACTTTAAGTTGCTAGTGGAAAGGCATTTTAGAGAGACTAGTTGCCTGCAGTAGCACAGATCTATTGCAGGCAACTAAATCTCTAGACGGGACATTAGCCTTAATTCTGCATTGTTTGCTGCCTACCTGGCTACAGTCTTCTTTTTAATCATAGCCCTACTGTAGTGTCATTATCTCCATACAAAAAGTCTTCAGTCAGTATGGCATAGCAAAGAATCACTTGGGTGTGGCCTACTAAAAGTGGTTGGTAAATGGATTCCCCAAGCATATAATAAGCAGTAACAACTCCTTACATTTGCCCAGAGCCTGTACTCAGAGCAGGTATTTCCTAATATTAAGCACAATATGACAGAAAACTTAGTATAGTGGCCCAGGGGACCTGTGCTTTTACAACCTTGGCATATGCTTAATAGAATATGCCAATAACCATAGCACATTAAGAACCATTGGCTTTCCATATAATCTTTTCTTTTAATCTTTCTTTATGACCTGCTAATTAATCACAGGAATGTACACAGATGCTTATCACTCCAAACATTACACATATATATTAAAACTATGTAAACACACATCAGGGGATATGCACAAAGCAGTTAGCAGTTTCTCCAGCTCCCTGCTGTTCTAAAAGCCACTCTTTAATCTGAAGCATTTTCAGGAATAAAAAATAAAAGGCTTGTCAGGATAAGACAGTTTGTCTATTGGAGATACTCCTTAAGCCTTAGTGCCTAGGCGCCATATTTTCTTTAAACACAGACTGGACAAACAATGTAGCTGGATGTAAATAAAATTGACCAATTCCACTGTACAATAAAATGTTTTGAGCAGGTTCAGGCCTTTGGCATGGGAATCAACTTCTGATGAGTGTTAAGAACTCTTCCCGAGTCTTTGGATCTTCCCGAAAGACCCCTAGCATGGTACTCGTTACAGTTTTACTGTTCATTTTCTGGACACCTCGCATTACCATGCACATGTGCCTAAAAACGTAAAAAATATATATTAACAGTAGGAATTTCAAATTTTGTATAATTCTCTTCCTGAATCAGTCATACTGGCTGATACTTTGGATAGCTTCAAGAAGGGGTTGGATAGCTTTTTAGCAAGTTAGGGAATACAGGGTTATGGGAGATACTTCTTAGTACAAGTGAGGGAATACAGGGTTATGGGAGATACCTCTTAGTACAAGTTGATCCAGGGACTGGTCTGATTGCCTGGAGTCAGGAAGGATTTTTTCCCCCTCTGTGGCAAATTAGAGAGGCTTCAGAATGGGTTTTTTGCCTTCCTCTGGATCAACTAGTAGTTAGACATGTTATATTTAGGCATAACAGGCTGAACTTAATGAGCATGTGTTTTTCAACCTGGCTTTTTTTGGTTACTTTATATCACTGATGACTCAATGTATAAAGAGTGGTGAGGAATGGGGCTGAAATATTTCCTTCCATATAAGAAGCTCCTCCATATTTACACATCAGTGTTGTGGGGGAGGACCTTATTATAAGATGATATTCACAAAGAAAGGCAAAATAAAAAAAAGTAAAAATACCCCATGTGGCAGTGCTGTCCAACTGGTGGCCCGTGGGCAACATCCAGTACCACAGAAGTTGGACAGCACTGCCAAGTGGCATTATCGCAGCAGTGCGTTACTAATTTATACATTCAAAAGAAAATGATTAACCATAACAAAACATGTAAATCTGATGTAATGTGATTACTTCTTTTTTTTATATGTTTAAAAATAATGAGCCAACTTACGTTGCTTCAACAACCACTCCAACACCAGAGGGATGTAAGGCTTCTGTAATTGCTATGGCAATTTGTTTTGTAAGGCGTTCTTGAACTGCAAAAATAAATAAATAAAGGTAGTTTTTGCAATATCCTGTATATTCCTGAAGCAGTAATTACTAAATGTATATGTAAAACAACTTCTATTGCACTCTCTGTACAGAAAAAAAATCTTGGCAGAAGTCCATGGTATGAAAAATTTTAAGATAATATCATCAAAATATTAATATTTACATTAGAATAATAATAAAAAGCAAGGTATAATGTTCATGAAAGCCATTGATTCACAGACCAGGATGGAATTTATATCAGGTTATATTTTACCTCTATTATATAAGAAAGGTATGCTGGCAATACAGTTAATAAGCACATCGCCAAGATATGGATAGATGTGTAGTTAGTCTATCCTTAGCATTCAAAGAGAACCTATGCACCTGGACCACAATATATTACAGTAATTCCTCTCAGCTATTCTTATTTCAAGGTATCTGATCAGAACCTGAACAAGAATTTGGGCTGAACATACATGTCCTGGGTATATATCAATAGAGGTAAACTGGTCATTATTTTATCTCTGATATGTTTCCTATTTTCCATGTAGACAAATGAGGCAACAGGACAACTTAGTTTGCCCTTTATTGAACAAGTAATCCATGGGGGTGTGCAAGTATGTTTTGGTAAAATGGGTGTGGTAGGCCTAAAACACCAAGGCTTTAAAATGGCCCTGCCAATAACTCCACTTGCTATAGCCCTCCATCGACCCATCCCCTCATTTTTAGGGCCTAAATAATTCCTCTGATGAGTTCACATATATTTATTTAGCTGTATCTAACAGAATAGTTGTTCAGAATAAAAATCATACTACTGTTAAATGAAAATGTCTAAAATGATTTATTTATTTTTGC
Source organism: Xenopus tropicalis (assembly GCF_000004195.4). Lineage (NCBI taxonomy): Eukaryota > Metazoa > Chordata > Amphibia > Anura > Pipidae > Xenopus > Xenopus tropicalis. Next base: position 95,420,280 of record NC_030684.2, read on the forward strand.
CTGGATACAGACAAATAAGAATGTGAAATAAGCGGAGTTTTTTGCTTGGAAACAATAGCATGTTGCCCCTTTGCTGCTGGCAGCTTGCAATGCACTGAGATGTGTCCTCTTTTTAGAAAGAATAAGAAAGGCTCCATGTTAATGGAAAGTGCCAAAACCCATTGACAAGTTCCTACAACTGGATGATGAGATGACCTTTTGTGTCATTAAGGAGATAGAGCATCTGACGCATTACACAGGTTATGAACCGCTGACCTGGAATTTTTATTATGACAAATGAGCAAGTGGCTGGCAGTGTATTATCCATGTCAAAAGCAATTAGGATATATAATGTCAAGTTCCTTACCTTGTAATCTTCTGCTGTATATTTCCACAATCCTTGAAGAAAAGAAATGATTTATCAGTACCATGGCTACAATTATCCACCATGCACACCTATTACCTGCCCCACTAATATACTTCATCCAGTGAATCTGTGCTTGTACAGAGAGGCATAACTAAAAATAATGGGTCCCAACAGCAAAAGCTATATTATACTGTATATATTCATAAATCTATATTTTGGAGAACTGATTTGCACTACACATGTGTACTGAAACTAAAATTGCAGGATTCAGGAATCCCACCAGACCTTCTATAATCCTGAGCAGCCAGCACCCTTCTCTTTATATATAGCTTCATAGTTTTCTTACATTTAAAACCAAAATATATGTTGTACAGACTGTACTAAGACTAGCTGAGTCCTCCACATTAATCAAGCAGTAAACCCATGATGTCAGTGATTATCCAGTATCTTATATTGTGCTATAATCTGAGTTACTGAGGATTACAAATGTTCCAAGCAGTTAATTGACCCTCATACTGATTGATGACATGAGAGAGGTGATGCTCAGTCTTTGCTGATTATGTTTTTGTCATATTTTCCTAAAGGGCTTCTACTGCTTTCATTTAGTTATTATAGAGCACACACAACAAACATTTCATCTAGGTTTCAGCATTCAGTTGCCTCTCTGATGCAGTTCAGTGAATGTTGTACAACTGTGCCCAAGAAGGGTTGTAAAGAATTACCTTAACCCATGATAACTGCATAGATAACTGTCTTCATTTTTTAGGATCATACAGAATAGTCTAAAATTAAACTTTGCTCTTGGAAGTTTAAAGAGGCACTTGTATTAAGATGACCATATGGGTTACTGTGTTAAGGAACCCACTAATGATCTATAGTGCAATTAAACCTGCACTGATCACCCACAAAAAAACAGACCTCATAAAAATGCTACAGATACTGTATATAAAGCAATGGTGGATAATATCACAGGCAAATAAAGTTTTGCCCTAGCTATTGCAACCCATAGAAATCAGTCAACAGTAATGTTTACGGGTATGCTATCTGAAAGCAATATGGTTGGCTTATATGGTTTGCAAGATCATGATCACTAAATGACCTCCAAACTGTGTCCACCTTTTTGAACCTCCTTATGGCATGTCAAAATTTTGGGAGAGAAGAAGTAATATTTAAATGCTGATGCTACTACCACAGTTGAATACTGCTTTATTTTAATGGACATAGAGATTTTGTGTGACTTCCCACAGGCAGAAGTCCTGTTCCACTGAAAGTATAGCCTGCTTTCCACCTCCCTTCTATGTAGAACAGCAGCACAATGACTACTTAACTAATGTAATATTGAACTGTGGTTTTACTCGTCCTTTAAAAAGGCATTCTTTAAAGGGGCCATCTTCTAAAATTTAGCAAATTTTCTAGCTAAACATGTTGATAATTAATTGGGGTTATGAAAATGAGCCCAGTGTCAGTAAAGAAGCCTGACTAATTTCTTCTGAAATTGACTACAAGCTTAAATTCTAAAACATTCCCACTATGTGCTTACTTCAAATACTAACCTACTCTCTTTCCCTGTATGCTACTGTAAGAGTAAATGTCAAATTTAATTGGAAAGAGCCAATACTGAGTAGGTCAAATATAGCAAAAGGGAGAAAATCTCAAGCAAATAATCCGTCTTTCGGCATAAAATGAACTATTAAAGACAATATTTTACACACACACAGAAGATGCGGACCCCTGCCACCTCGTGTGGTTACTGTGGCATTTGCAAACCCTGCGCTGTATGGAGCAGATATTTCCAGCTGTAGCAATATCAGCTAAGAATATTCCATATCGTCTCATATTGGCAATACACTTATACACTCTTTGTAGTGACAGGCAAATAAGCCTGTATCACCTTGCAGTACTAACAGGTTAGAATGCAGTAGTAACACTTGTGGTATAAAAAGAGGTTTTCCATCTCCCTCTTCAACTAAGAGGTGACATAGGGATTATTCTATGTCTTAAATCAAAACAATGGAAATACATATGACCTGGCTCTGTACATGTTTACATCCAGTAAAGCATGAAACTACAAATTATGGCACATTGCAAAGTTTTGAAAGATACTGAAAGTAAGCATTCTGCTGCTGCTTTAATCTGACAAATGTGTCCCTTACCTGGCAAGCTTGCTGAGGCCCAGCACCTGTTTGTTTGGTAGATAGCCTATATGCACCTACAAATGTTACAAAAAACAAATGTAATTTGTATGAATACTAAACCAAATCTGCAAAATTGAAATCATTACATTAATATGCAGGGGTCTAACGCACTTCTCTAGGTGTTTTAAATGAGAAAGAATATTTCAATAGTATGTAGCCACACACACAAATGTATAGAAGAAGAGGACCCTGCCATTGCTGGAGAGCCTGGAAGCATAGGGGGCACAGTGGTTTACTGACTGAATGCAATATGAAAAATGTCTTGCTCTCTTAATAAAAGGCCCAATCCAATGATGCAGTATGTTCAGTTGAGAGTGCCTGTGGCCTGGTGAGTGGTACCTTTTTTTCTTTTCAGGATATCATCTTTAACTAAAATATTAAATTTCCTATTTTGGAAAACAAAGATAATACACTTCACTTGCCATATTGCTTCATACTTGTAGATTGTAAGCTGTTTTGGGCAAGGCTCTTTTCACCTCTTGTATCGGTTATTGATTGCTTTATATTTTACTCTGTATGTCCAATGTATGAAACCCACTTATTGTACAGCGCTGCGGAATATGTTGGCGCTTTATAAATAAATGTTAATAATAATAATAATATTACATTAAAGCAATATGTTTCTCCATAAACAGCTGCATAAATGGAATTCTAGTGGTTAAGAAACAAAAAAGGCATAATTTGTCTGAATATACAAAGCACACAATGAGATATGCCATGCATTTTAAACAGCTTTTAAACAGGATATTACAATGGTTAGTGATGGATGATCACTGCACAGATTCAACCCGGCTTAGGTTGCCTTTGTAAATGTCTGGAAACAGTCAGAGATGCCCAAATTGGAAACAGAAATAGATCAAGCCTGCCTGTGCTAATCTAGTCTAATTTGACCCCTAGATAAGGTCTCTAGAAAGGAGTAATTTGGTTTAATATCAGAGTAAACCCTCAGGCTCTGTTCTCCTTAAGAAATTGTTTCATAATTTAAAAATGTCAGTAGCTATTAGATTAGCCACAGAAAGAAGGAAAGGCCAGGTCACAAAAACAGCAGAACCATGACAGTATTGCTGGTTTCTCCAAAGATGATTCTATCAGTTTTTGCAATGGATAAGTGAAATGCAATACTCGGCAAGATGTTAGCCCTTGCTGCACTATATTATACTCTAATAACAGACTTAAAAAGACATTAAAGGAAAGGCAACACAAATGAATTAAAATGTTTTAAAGGAAAAGTAACATTAAAAAATTTTAAGTAAAAAAAATCTATTCTACCCTGCTCCAATAATTGCCCTATGCTGCACACCATTTATTATTTTGAATGCTTTATTAGAAAAACTTAGCTAAAATTTGGCTTCTGGTCATTTGAAATAAGGCGATACAGCGATGCAGAATCCACTATGCGACGATTGATTGATCGATCCTAGCCTTCCTTCTGTATAGGAAGGAGTCAGGCTAGGATTGATCAATCGATCGCCGCATAGTGGATGCTTCCTCTGCATCAGCTTTTTTCAAATGACCGGAAGCCAAGTTTTAGCAGGTATTTTCTAATAAAGCATTCAAAATAATAAATGGTGTGCAGGAGAGGGCAATTATTTTTAGTGTTACTTTTCCTTTAGAGTGATTAAAATATAATGTACTGCTGCCAAGCACTAATGAAACTGATGTGTTCAGAATTACTATTATAGTTTATATAAATAAGCTGCTGTGTAGCCACAGGGGGCAGACATTCAAGCTGGAAAATGGAGGGACACAAGTTACATAGGAGGATACAGATTCTCTCTGTAGAATATAATGGTGCTTTTACCGAGCTTATCTGTTATCTGCTATGTAATCTGTGCCTTTTAGGGCTCTGGCACACGGGGAGATTAGTCGCCCACGACAAATCTCCCTGTTCGCAGGCGACTAATCTCCCCGAGTTGCCATTACCTGCCATCCCACCGGCGAAAATGTAAGTCGCCGGTGGGATGGCACACGCGGCGGTGTGATTTTGGGAAATCGCCGAAAAAGCCTTGCGAGGCAACTTCGGCGATTTGCCGAAATCGCGTCGCCGCGTGTGCCATCCCACCGGCGACTTACATTTTCGCCAGTGGGATGGCAACTCGGTGAGATTAGTCGCCCGCGAACAGGGAGTTTTGTCGCGGGCGACTAATCTCCCCGTGTGCCAGAGCCCTTAGTCCTAATTCAGTTTAAATAGCTGGCCCCATAGCTACACAGCAGTTGTGTTTTTATAAATTATAGTAGTTTACCAGTGCAGAACAACAGTATATAATACTTTTAAGGAGTGGAAATCATTGTGGCCACTGAGTTTCTTTATCCCTAAAGAGTTCTAATCCTTTTCTTCTGCCGTACTGCCTATGTGTTACTAATACTTGCAGTTACGAGCTGGAAGAGGTGTCAATCTGTATGGGTTTTGGGCAGAATAAATTTTGTGCTTTTAAACTGGAGCTGGCATCACTGCACAGCATTCCTACTGTATAACTACAATAAGGCATATGAAATATATATTGCCATGAGTTAAAGCACTTGTTTTACTTTGCATCTATGCTAACCTATGTAATTTTTCTCTAAAACAGTGCTTTCACTTCAGAGGAAATAAATAATAATTTAAGCTTTGCTTTTTAAACCCCTGACTTCATTCCCAGAATGCAGCTCAATAAACAGGTGTAACCTTGTTTCTTGTAATTATGGGGCTGTTGGGAAAGAGATGTGCAACAAAGAGAGGAAAGTCATTTCTTAATCACATTCAGAGAACTGCACAAATTGTATCAATCTGAAACCTCTCAGCAGTCACAACATTACCTTTCCAATGAATGGGACTAAATGATGCTCACACATGGAAAACATGTCAATGTCTTTAACTATCACCATTTCGTCGTGGTCTTCATCAAATATGGCATCATTCAGCACATCTGCAAAGAAAGGGATATGGGATTAATTATATGTTTGTCATATTCTGTTCTCCTTTTCAGGGAAACACCAAAGTAATAACTGCTTTCCAAAAAAATAAAGATACCCATATGAGCGCAGGTAAGCAGGCTAACCTCTACATAGTCTATTTATGTCCTATAACCCCATATACACTATGAGCAGCTGACACTTATGAAAATGTTTTTCCTTACAAAGATCCTAAAAATGAGTTAATTGACAAGGTATGTAGTACAGCCTCACATCCTCACATCTCAGTGGTTGAGTGAAGGTCTCAGGCTCATCAAGTGATAGTATGTAAGTCTACAGCCAATCAAAAACTGAGCTCACTTGTCGTATAACAGTTCATGAGACCTTGAACTTTCTTTTGTTGACACTGAGTTGGTCTCCCAGATTTTAGCAGATGGGGACAGAGGGAAAGGCTTTTAGCAAACAACTAATATTTTTAAATACCACACCCACTTTAAAGTCATCACAACAAAAAAATCTTAATACAACTATGAGTATATGTCACAATTTCTGCATTAGTGTTTTTGATGCTGGTGGTATTTACAAGTATATACATGTTAGTAAGGAAGGGGTCTATACACCCGGACCTCATGATTAACTTGGTATGAATTAACAATTTATAATTAAAGCCTTTCATATGTACTTAGACACTTCATTCATCTATTTTTGTAATCGGTTGTAATATGGATACTTGTTATCCTGATTTTGAAGTTTAGGTCATGTTAGTAAGGAAGTTCAGAATTACAGGAATACCATCTACCATAGACTGCATATTAATTAAATAATTAACATTTTTAAATGATTTCCTTTTTCATAATAAAACATTCTGGATTACAGGTCCAGTATCTGTATATATTTCAGAAAAGGCAATGGCTCCAAGCCTCCATAACAAACCCAAAGTCTATTCCTTGTAATGTCACTATGTATTCCCTGTCAGTTACAGCATTATGACTCAGCCCGCTGCCTGCATTGTTCACAGCCTAAGGATTAATATCAGGCAAAAGATTTATCTCATTGCACATTTAATAACCTGAAGATGTGTAATATTATTCTTTGGTAAGATTCAGGGCAGGCAAAGAGTTAAGTTGAAATACTGGTTCCTGATTGGTAAAGGCTACTTCAGCACCTTTAATTTAGTTACAGCCCCCACTCCCATATCTTGGAGCCTGTTTTGGGATGTGAACACAATATGATACCAGAAAGGTTTAATTTCCTGTGTGCTATCAGCCAGCCTCGGTAACCGTGGAAACGCAAAACAGCGTCATTTTCCTCTCTTTCATTACATTAATCACGACATGAACGCCAGGTGCTATTTGCCTTTCCTTTTAGAATGAATTAGTGGGACTGGAAACTGAGCAATGAATTGAAATGAGCAGGCAACAAGATAAACAGTTTTCTCTGATGTGGCAATTAGCATGGGACGGGTTATTTTTAGCTAAACTGCTTTATTATTAATCTTGCAATGGTAAAAAGTTGCCAGTTGGGCTTTATTTATTATTTTGTGGATTGTTTTTTCTTTATTGTTATCACAAAAAGGCATTTGTTTCCTTCATTTGCCATATACATGTGGTTTTAAATCTAGAAAACAGACCAGAAATGGATCTGGGTATGGGGCCAATGTAATTCCGTTGATAGCTATAAAGCTGAGGGTCTGCAGTTTGTTACAGATTAGATTATCTTTTAGTTACAGATTTTCTATGCAAGTGCAATAGGCAAGCAAGGTCATGCAGGAGTCCAAAATTCAGTTCTAGCCAGTGCTGCAAGTATATTGTCCCCTTCTTTGTCTGGGTTTCTTCTGTCTACTTTGGTTTTCTCCAGACTTTATAAACATACAGGCAGGTGACAGGTTCCTGATAAAATCTGACCATAGTGTGGGTGAATGCGATAGGGACTTTAGAATGTCAGCTCAGCTGGGGCAGGAAATGGTGTATGATCTAAAGTGCTGTAGAATATGTCAGTGCTATACATGTATTTATTATAATGTGTTCTAGGGGCATCCACTAAAGTGGAATATGATATCTGGTGTGTATGTATTGCATGTCCACTCACAGGGCTGCAGGATGGGTGCATCTTTCTCACATAAAATGATTTTTGTTCTTGCAGATGTGCGCTGCCTGCCAGGGTGTTTGCACACTGATCAAGTGGATGGGCAGTGCAGGGGTATATCTGTATTTGTATTGGATTTGCACATCCTGGACTTCTAAATAAGGTAATGGAGAGGAGAGATCCAAGCTTGTTTTTTAGCCCAGTTTGGTTTTGAATCCATTTCAGTTCAGTAATCATCCCCCAATACAAAGAGTGTCATCTCTGCAAACCAAGAGGCAACATTCCATGTCTAACCAAACAAACACCAGATGTCCCTGGACAGAAAACACATACATTATTTTTATGAGCCTGACAGAGACAGGGGGATAAAAGAGAATATGGAAAGATGGATGGTTTCTCTGCACATACAGTTATTGAGACTGAAAATTAAATGCATCCCTACATAGTAACCATGTTCCTTCTCTTTAGCATTCTAGTACAGCTGTCATGCTTCTATTTGGGATGTTCTTGTGCTTTTTTATCTTTTAGAGAATCTAAACCTGTGTTGGTGGTAGGGGCCCTAGATGTGATACAAGCTCAGCTCTGGAAGGATCTCTATAGCCTTAAGGAAGGGTAACACATCCAATTATATCTCACATTTCCTCTGTTCAGTAATCAGGCCCTTTTACACATGTCCTGGGTGTTATTAAAATGTTGACTGGCACCATGCTAATCCCTATGAAATATTGGCCACAGAGCAAAAATATCTTGACAGGCAGATAATAGAGGTAATGTCATTGTGCGTAGCATACACAAATCTACAAGTGCGACGATTTTATTGTATTGGCATGGCTCAATAATTTTCTTTATACATTTGTGGCTCGAAGAACATAAGGAACAGATATTTGGCAAGCCAAACTACTGTGCCTATGAATTCAACAATTATAAGATTTTTTTAAGTTTGTGTTAGAACTGAAAATGTTTGCAAATAATAAGCATTATCCCATATAATTAATATTTTGCATACTCTATGAACACAGGAGTTGTAGTGACATGAATTATATGTTATGGTTGCATCTGAATACGTGTGCATCTGCAGCTGACCATATCTGATCAATCAGACCTTGGTTGATAAGGAAACATACCATACAATTGTCCATACACATGAATGGTCACATTCTATTGTTCTTTTTATTCATAAACACAGCTGGAACTGCTGGCCATACACGTTAAGATCCGCTTGCTTGGCAAGGTCGCCAAGCGAGCGGATCTGTTCTCCCGATATCCCCACCTACGGGTGGGCAATATTGGGCGAATGCAGGCTAATTTGGTCGTTTGGCCCTGGGGCCAAACGCTCAAATTATAGCGGCACTATTGGGCACAGTCGGTTCCCGATCCAACTACATTTTTTAACCTGCCCGATTGATATCTGGACAATTTCAGGCCAGATATCGGTCGGGCATGCCCCTCGTTGCTGCCCCTACACGGGCCAATAAGCTGCCGAAACGGCCTAAGGGACCGATATCGGCAGCTACAATCGGCTCGTGCATGGCCACCTTTAGTCCACTGGCAACTTAATTTTATTATTAATTTATTGTTGTTATAATCAGTTTGGATTGATCATATGAGATCTAATAATCTGTTAAAACCGACCCCTGGGCACATAGCGCACAGTATCCAATGACTTGGTCTGACAGACACCACAATGAGCAAATTTGCACCTGGGCAGTAACCCGTTGTTTGCTCCCATTGTTTTGCCAGAAACTGACTGAAAAAAAGCAAATTATTGATTGGTTGCTATGGGTTACTGCCAGGTACATATCCCCCAGTGTTAGTTAATGACCCCCTGCGTCTGTACTACTGGCCAGATACATAGATGGATATATCCTATTGTTCCATTAATTTGGTCCAAATAATCAGAACGGTAGAAAATAAAAAGAATCTGGCATAAGGTATTTATACAAGTACTATACATTTTATGACAGGCAGCCACAAATGGGTTAAACTGCAGGTGTTAAAGTGCAGACGACTGTCATTTATTAATATTTTGAATTCCCCTGTTCTGTTATTCACATGCTGGTTCTAAGTGCAGGTATTGCTATTGCTAGTGAGGAGCTGCAATTCCAATGATAATGTTGGACCAAAAAAGCCCAGTGGTACTGTATGCATCAACATGCACATTCCCGCCATATGTCTACTTAGTATTAACAGTCAGCTCACTTCTATAGCACTGCTCTGGGCATCTCAGTGATCTGCAAATGAAAGACAGCCTTAGACAGGAAATTAAAATCTGGGCCTACAAATTCTCTTTATCTTTTTCTCAAGGGACACAAACTATGTCATGGAATTATTGGTTTAGACATAGTTATGCATCTTGTTTTAATTACCTTTGTCTGTTGTAGCAGGGGGATCATGGTGACGCACCATAAACAGTAAAGGACCCATTTGTGGGCACTGACCCCCTGCTCTAGGGAAATGGTTGCTTCTGAGAATGTCTTTCATTTACCATTAGTTCTTTCTACTACTTTTCCTCCTGAAATATTCTAATACTTTCTACCAAAATAGGCGTCAATTAAATGCAGGATGAAATGTGCAAAAAAAGTCACAATCAGCTTTTTGCAATTTGCACACTGCATCCTGAATTGTTTAACTTGCTGCAGGCCTCTGTGCTCCTTTTAAGAGTGCAAAGACCTTCTGCATGTCCTGTTCATCCAGAGCTGTCCAGAGTCCTCAATCTAAGGGATTGTACTCACAAGAGCTTCTCCCTGCGTTTTCCTGTGGTGGAACGAGCTGCTGCACCTAGGACATTGCTCTTTGCGTTCGCTGCAAAGAGCAGTAGAATCAGGCATGCAGTGATTCCTAAATAAACACTAAGGGGCATGCTCTTGTGCCCCCCATATAATCACTATAAGGGGTGCTTTTGCAGTTTAGAATGTGTTAAGAAAGGGTCTGGAAGGAAAAATGATCTGTTTTCTAACTGCCAGCTATCACTGACCATGGCAAATTTATCAGTGGTGAGAATTAGAGTTTACCATTTGATAAATACGCTTCTAGAAATCCCATAGGAATGAATAGAATGTGGGTGGGTTTTTATTTATTGAGGTCTAAACTCACATTTTGATAAATCTGCCCCTATGAGTTTGAACCAGTAAGGAGCAATATCTGCAACAGTTCTTAAAATTAGACAATCAATTTTTTTTTATTTTTAACTACCTCAAAGGATGCTCCTTACTGATGCAAACTCATAGGGTAGATTTATAAAAATGTATCAAAAGCCCAAAATGCCTAAGGCTATTATGCGGTTTAGTTGTCTACAATAAAGCTTCTTTGAATATATCTACTTTTGCCTGCTCGTGGGACCTGTGAGTGCCTGCTATATGTATTGAAAATGGGTGGCACCCCAAATTAAAAAAGAAACTATGTAAACTACTCTGCTCTTTATCTGTAAAATGGAAGAAATAATCATGTATTCCATTATTCAGCCATGCTTTATTATTTACATTTTATATTATACTGTTTGCCCAGAAAATATAGAGTAGGTTATACCATTTACTGTTTGCCCACTCAGTTAATGTACCTTGTTTGTTCTGTTGCCCCAACCATTTTAATCTATACTGCTTTTATACCCTCCATGGGTCATTTTTGTAGCTATCCCTCTGCTTTCTAATAATGTAAATTACTTCCAGATTTTCCCTTCCATTCTTAAAGCAGAACCAAATCCTTGCTGCACATGTTGTTTTTACTGGAAGACTTAATTACCTACTTCTTGTGTAATCTGACATAATATGAATTAAACAAGGCAACCTTCAAAGTCCACCTCCATTCCACAGAAAATACAAGTGTGCAAAAGTTTAAGAGGCACATAACAGGATCTTCTGAATTTAAAGGGGCATACCCATTTTAATATGACCCTAATGAATAGGGCTTGTGCTGAACATAATTTTTGCCTTTTGCTTTAACTAATATCTAAGGAGCACTTTCACTTTCTAACTTCCTGTAACATTTCCTTGTTCTGCCAAGTCACTGAGGAGGAGCAGTGACAATATAGTTCAAAGTGCAACAATGTTAAAAATATTGCCATTTCTGTGGATAGTTAAAAAATGCAACTTTGTAAAAAATCCTCCATCTCTGTGAATATAAATATCTGTGAATATAAATCTCTATAAATTGGGATGTGTTGTACCAAGGGGACTTAACACCACACTGCAATTGAACTGTTTTCTGACAGAAAAGTGATGCCTATAAGGATGTATATTGGTATCATATATTGTTGACCCAAGTACATATATCAGTAGTGTTATGTAATGTATTATATGATATACAAAGTAAAAAATGTTGGATACTTGGGAACTTATGGGTTAACATTATAGGAAACCTCAGACATAAGAGTTAATGTATGGTTACAATTTGTTTTTAAACGAAATTGTTTTAACAAAATTGCACTTTAGATCACTCACAGAGATGGAGGATTTTTTACAATGTTGCACTTTTAAACTATCCACAGAAATGGCAATATTTTTAACATTGTTACACTTTGAACTATGTTGGGACACTAAATATGCAATTTATTTAATATAAATAATACACTTTTTTTGTATTAGGGAAGTATCGATTATTCATACTTATATGATGTCGGGTGTTAATGGTCACTAGGGGTTAATGTGCATGTGTCACTGGTACTCCCTGGATTCATGGGAGGAGGCTATTTAAACAGAGTTGTTGTATGTAAATGTACCTTGAAAAAGGTGCCAAAAGGGACCGAAACATCGGTTGTACATGCAATTATAATACACTAATATTTATTTTAACCACAAGACCCTTGGTGCTGGTTGTGTTTGATTTGGTATATATATATATATATTGGATAATGTAACACATATTGTAAAATATATGGATAGTATAACGTCACCAAGGAGTTCCATAACCATATACAAGCACAAGGCTGCAGGCTGAGTATGTTTATACAGATCATGCAACTCCAGGGTTTTTTCTAATATTCTCATGTTGTAACATACTGCCTCCAGTAACATACCCACACTACTAGAACATTTCTTTTTTTCTTTCCTCAGGACAAACATCGTCTACACTAGATAGTTCATTTTTTTTGTTCAAGCTACAAGGCAATGCAAATGTAAAACAAATGGAGAAAAACAGTCAACTTTCAAGTACCATACTGAGGTCCAGCTTTTTACAACAAACATACAGATATATAAAAAAGATCATTACTGTCACAGTTAATGACTATAGGGTCGTAGGTTTAGATCCATTGTTTTTAGGTCTAATATAGCAACAAGTCCTATTAATGTGACATTAGATTTTCAGCCTTAACTACAATTTAAAGCAAATTTAAGAAGAATCACTTTCAAATGTAGTCACCCTCTGGTCCAAAGGTACTGTCACACATTAAGAATTCTGTTCCCTTATCCTGAGACAAGACCATAGGCCCTTAATAATTCCCCAACTGGTGACACTAAAAGATACCGTTTGTGACTCACTGAAAGGTAATGTTGGAAAATCACTATGGTCAAACATTAGAAGTCCTGGTGCTGCCCACAAAAAAATACCTTACCTTTCTGTTCTGGAAGGCATGAAAAGTCTAAAATTCCCTCCACGCTTTAGGGCTCTGGCACACGGGGAGATTAGTTGCCCGCGGCAAAACTCCCTGTTCGCGGGCGACTAATCTCCCCGAGTTGCCTACCCCTGCCATCCCACCGGCGAACATGTAAGTCGCCGGCGGGATGGCAGACGCGGCGGGGCGATTTGCGCAAAATCGCGTCGCCGCGTCTTCCATCCCGCCGGCGACTTACATGTTCGCCGGTGGGATGGCAGGGGTGGGCAACTCGGGGGCACCATGCATAAATTCCGTTGCTATAATTTAACCATCACAGTATTGTTCTGGCTTAGTATAATACAAAAAAGCAGCAAATCAGGTAAAATTATTTGATTAAACAAACTCTTGGGAATGGCATTGGCAGTTTTGGGTGTATTCTGGATAACTATTTTCCAAATAATGGATACCACATCATAGGGTTGATTCACTAAGGTGCGTTAAAACGAGCGCTATTTATAGCATGCGGTAAAATTTTTATTGCGTCATGAACTGCAATATGAACTGCAAAGTTCATATTGTGTTGCCAAAAGCTCATGAACTGTACTTTTCTATAATTACCGCCTGCCCCAAGTAGGTGTTAATTTTCGCACAGACTAATGTGATATTTAGCGCGTCTAAGTGTTTGTGAATTATGCGTTAGTATTATTTCTGCGCGAGAATTAACGCAATGCGGTAAAATTAACACATGCGGTTGATCGCTATTTAACACACACAATATGCGACTTAACCAGGGGCAGGCCATCTCGCCGCCGCTGCGTCTGCTTTGGCGCGCATGCGCAGTCGCGTGGGGGGGCGGGACAATGCCAAGCGGCGGGGGCAGGAGAAAGGAGCGCCGCTAGGGGTAGGCAGGAGAGGCTCCTGCCTGGCGCCCTCCAATCGTTGCGCCCTAGGCAGCTGCCTCTTCTGCCTACCCCTAGTTCCGGCCCTGGACTTAACGCATGCAATAATACTTTAGCGAATCGCACAGTTTTTTTTGCGTCAATTTTAACGCAAAAAAGCATGCAATAACGCTTAACGCACTTTAGTGAATCAACCCTCAAATATTTTTTTAAATGATTGCAATTTCTGCTTGACATAATATATGTCAGACTTCTGTGGAACTAATATATTAGAGCATATGAAAATTTCTTAGCACTATTTGGCAAAGTGACAGCTTCACCTGAGCCCTTCATCAACACTATTTGTTATTCTAATAGAAAGCCAAAGAAACTATACATGTGAGGAAGCCACTAAATATACCAGTGGAAAATACAAGGTATGTAGTCTTTGAAATATTACAGAACTACAGACAACAGGTTCACCGCAAGTCACACATCCTCACGGTCATTAGGACAATCAACAAACCTTTGGCCTTCATTTAATCAAAGTGTACTCTCTCCTGATGTCACTGTTCTAGGAACTGATCTGGCTTATTGTAAATCCTCCACACAATGACTTAGGCTATAAGTTCAGTTCTGGATGGTAAGGGTGCACCTTTAACAAAGCTACAAAATAAGTGAATGCTGACAATGAAAACACTATCTATAAATGCCATATATCCTTAAGGCTTTGGGGTTTCTACATAACTTATTTTGGATATTATATCTGTGCTGTGGGGTTGGGGGTTGTGTGTGGTGTACTATTGCAGACTGGAATTAACGCCCCCATCCGATTGGCCAATAGCAAAACACAAAATAATGGGTAAATTTCCCTTTCAAAATTGCTGTCTCTGTAACGGATATCTCGCAATGTAGGCAACTAAATTCCACACACATAATGTCAGATTGAGGGTCCTGAAAAAGTTAGCAAGATTTAGTACACATAAGATTATTGGGAAAAATGAGGCAAGTTAAGTCTGGTGGTAAAAACTGTCTAAAGAAGAAGTGAAAAATAATACTTAATTTACAGCTTGCTAAATAAGCAATTTTTTTTTTTACACAATTACATTGCGGTGTGGATTTTTAAATAGTTTTATAAATAAGCCCATGACTATTTCCCATTGAGACACATGGATAAAATAGTAACCTTTCTTTTCTAGCAGTTTGAGAGCTGCCCTTACCCCCCACTCACACACTTTGCATAACAGGATCTGTTATCACATGGACATAAATCAGGTGCCCCGCTAAGTACTCTATATGCCAGGCACTGTGCCTGCTTCCCCTATTGCTGTGCCCTCAGATATCCTAATGCATGGGTGCTGAGGAAACCAATTCATTTTCATATTTCATTCATACAAACTAAAACATGTGCAATCTGATGATATGTGATTTATATCAAACACTGGGGTATATTTTAACTTTAGCTTATTACAGGAAGCCATTAATACATACAAATATTCAGATATAACTGGCTATCTGTGCAGAATATTCTATGCTCACATGATACAATGAAAGTTCTACACCTGGATGATGCTGTTTGTTAGTACAGACAAGAGTAGTGAGAAACTGTGTGAATGAGATGCCAGGAATATAACAGCAGTGGCACAGATGTTCTCCATCATGTCAGCCTCCCACACGCAGCCCCACGGTACGGCAGCCCGGTACAGCCCCACGGTACGGCAGCCCGGTACAGCCCCACGGTACGGCAGCCCGGTACAGCCCCACGGTACGGCAGCCCGGTACAGCCGCACGGTACGGCAGCCCGGTAAGGAACTCACCTGATATCGTTTCCTGGTAGCCCTTAGTGAAATACTGCATGGCGGTGGCTGCCCTCCATGGGGTTTTGAGCAAGCCCTGCCTGCCTGGGTCCTCTCCCAGTGCCCGGAGGATGGTGCCATAAGCTGTGGCCAGGGAAGGCAGGTTGAGCTCGTTGTCCTCCTCGCTGCGGGCTCTCTCCTCTCTCCAGGTATCTACAGGTGGGGTGCTCATGCCTGCCCTGCCCACATCCCCCCGGCTCCCCGCCGCTGCCGGCTCCTTCTTGTCCTCCCGTAAGAACCCGTTGCAGTTCAGCGCTTTCTTTTCTAGCAGTGGGCGAGACTTGGCAGGATCCATGGGTGCAGGCTGCTTGGCTGGGGGCTACACCTAATCTGCTCCCCTGGGATTTCTCGATTTGCGGACAGTGATCGGGAGACGGGCTCTAACTAATCCCTATAATGCCTTAAACTTGCCGTCATAACAGAGAGGATCTGCTTGTAGGTATCGGTAATGCCCGGGCAGGGCAGTCTATGGGAGGTCGGTGCCCTCTTCTCCCTGCCTGCCAGGCTATATGCCCACCTTTAGCACTTTGTTCTATCCCAGGACTTAGAATTATACACTGGGAAATTCTGTGGCACAAGGAAATGAACTGCTGGTAAACTCCTACAAAATAAACTCTTACAAAATCCCAAGTTGTAACGGGAGTTTATGTTATGCTAGCGAGTCCTGCCCACTCTCACACACTCTGCACTGCTGTAACCCTCCCAGGCTCCCGTGGTGCCAGACAGCCGCCCTTTCACTGACAGCGCTGTGTGTAACTCTCCCAAGCCTTTCCTACTGACTATAGCGCTTCTCTATCCGACCCTCTGACCAACGCTCCCTTCCAGCCGCTTTATGCAGCTCCCGCTTAGCCCTGCCTCAGGCGGCTGTTCATTGGTCGCGGCACTGTGTGCGTCACAACATGACTGCGCCTCTCCCATTAAGAAGATCAGAGGGAGTAGGAGGGAGTGCGGTGTCAGTGTGACTGGCGGGCAGAAACGGACTTTGGATTTCCTTGGATTTCGGTGGCGACTTGTTTCAGTCGAACAGGCAGCCGCGGGAATCAGTGTCTATACACCTGCTAAGGTGGCGCCTGGCAGAGTGCAGAACTCATTTGGATCGGGGGTTGGTTGGGGCAGCTGAAATGATGTTTGGAGCAATGTATAATTACTGTAAAATATACAAGTGTCAGAAGGAGATTACTTGGCCGCGGAAGATTTAGCCTAGTGCCTTTTTACACACAAGGTGATTTGCTATCCCAATAATCCCATATATTAGCACAGGGAGTATATTTTTATTAATATGCAAATTTAGGTGAGTCATGTGATGATGCAAATGTGAGTGGAATTCCCCTAATGCATTTCATTCTACTAAATGCCTGCTAGTGTAGCATAATGCAGAAACAATTACAGATATAAATGGGCTGTCACCTCAAGGGCCCCCACCCCAGTCATACTTTCCGCCTAAGGGGGCCCTGAAGTGCTGCACTTACTTAATAAACTGCCCCCCCAGACCCCCTCCAGAGCTGGAAAGGTAAACACAGGGGGGCAGAATAGCAGGAGCCAACTCAGGGGGGCACAAGGGCAATTACCGCCCCTGGAGCAATGACACCAACATGTAGCTGGAAAGGAAAGGCGTTAATGTCACCTGATGCAATCTGTTTAACCAGTGCTCTCCATTTGCCTTGAGCGAGTTATATACATGGGCCGGTATTTTACGCTAATATTTGCTACTTATCGATGTATAAGGATAAGAGGTTAAAAAGTTAAAGTTTAGCAAGCCCCAGATATCACAATAATATAGCTGTATAACTACTGATGTCTGTGTCTTAGTTGTTACATTAACATCTTCATTTTGTATGGTTTTGTAGTTTTCTTTTAAGAATGTTATGGGCAATTTCACCTATAGGCGAAATAAAATCTTGCTTTCACCAGAACATGAAAGATCAGATGTTCTACTGAGATGCCACAGAAATCTATAGCTTCATGGTTAGGAAATTTAGAGTCGGCAAACCTCATTTTGGTATAGGTTTGTTATACACAGTACCCTAACTAATCTGGAAAATAGAAAGGGCTTCATACATCACCAAATTCCCAGCAAGATGCTCCACATAATATTGTGGCATATATGTAATTTGGAATATCTGTACATGTTGCCTGCATGCATGCAGAGAAAATGTATTTTTCAATACTTTTTTGAAATTTGTATTGTTCTATGTAACAATTACGAGAGTCTAGTTTATTATCAATACACTACAAAGACTATACATTAGGCCACTGTATTTATGTTCATTTCTTTGGACACAAAATGGTAGCAGGAATCACAAAAAAACCATCACCAACAGCACTTCTAAGCATGGATCTGTACAACAGAACATTGTGGCTGCTTGGGCTGTGTCATGAAAACACCATCTCAGATGCGCATGACTTTAGGGGTTTGGCTATAAGGGGTTCATACTCCATATCTTATCCACCTTTCACACAGCTCAAAACAGATCAACACCCACAAAACGAACTCACTGACACCATCTGTCCTTATAGGACAATGAAAGGTTAATATAAATTAAAAGTAAGTCTAAAGACATTCTTTTTAAGTACTTACTGCATATCTAAATTCCCAGATCCAGTGTCGGACTGGCCCACCAGGATACTAGGAAAACTCCCAGTGGGCCCAGGTGTCAGTGGGCCCTCTTGCTTCTAACTATTTGGTCAGTTGAATGGTCATTCCCTATTTTTGTATGGGTAAAGGGATAAAAGGATAGAGAAAAGAGGCTTGGATAATAAAGAGGTTAAGGGAGGAGAGGAGGATTAATAGTTTAGAAAGTGGGTCGATGGTCCAAGGTTTTCTGGAGGGCCCCTGGCATCTCAGTCCAATACTGCCCAGATCCCTGCTTGCTTCTCTGAGATGGTGCTGGCAGCCTACAGCAGTGTGAAGACTACAGAGACATCACTGAAATCTCTCTCCCCTTCCTATTCTCTGAGCATGTGTGTAACTTGATCCTGTCTCCTGTTCTGAGCTACACATGCCCACCAACCAATCAGAAGCGGATCTGCCAGAGGATGGGGGGAGGGAATGAAACACATGTGCAGTATGAAGCAAGGAGGGAAAGGAAGAGAGAATACCTTTTTAGAGATGGCTGCCTGTTCTAGAAAATGTGAAGTAAGTGTGACTGAGTAAATATTTGATTAGGTGAGCCAAAAGTGTGACGTTTTTACTAAACAATAGGGGGACTATTGGGCAGTATGCTATTTAAATTTTGACTTGCATTCTCCTTTAACTAAATAGGTAAATACCTAATCTGATTATTTCCCTGCTCTCTATAACAGGTGATATTTCACTTTACACCAGTGTATCAAACAGTCTCTCTTACTGCAGCAGTTAGGTTTAGTTAGTATATAAATAAATAACTTTCTGCACACACAAAGAGTTAATATCACACTGCCACAAATGTTCATACAGGCTAAAGATTCTCAGAGGAACAATAACATAACCAAAGAAGACATACATAAAGAAATGGAATTGCAACAGTAAATAAAATTAAAGGGAACAAAACTCTAAGAATTCCTAGGGAGTTTACCAAGTAAAGAATATGGGCATGCTGTGTTCCATAAGTATGATAATATGAGGGGCTTCTCATGTTCCAGCCCCCCCCCCCCCGAAACCATCCCTCCTAACTGGTGGATATAGGATGGCCCTATTTAGTATTATTATGAAGCATGTGATCTTCTCATAAAAAATATGTTATTTATATGGATGTGAACCCCAAGTCAGAAGTTATATGGATCCCTTTCTGTAACTTGAATATATTCTCGTAACTGCCCCCTGCAGCTTAAACGCAGGACGAGAAACAGTCTGACTGCTCACCTGCGCTATGTGGATTTTGGCGCATAAATGCATTTCCACTATGATCTGACTGTAGCCTTAGCAATGTACCTATCATCTCCTAGCATTCCTTTGTTTGACAGGCTTTACAAAATTGCTGGTGGGAATGATAATTTCTCTGATAGTACATGAACTTCATGATGTAAAAAAAACACAATCTTTTTTCCAGAAGCCAGCCAGGTGATAATATACCCAGCTGCCCTGAATCAAATGCAAAATTATTACAGCATTGACACACAAGGAGATTCATCAACTTGCGACTAATATGTCCGGTAGGTAATACAGTATGCAGAAAATGTATCTGATGCCCAAGCATTAGCTCAACAAGGCCAGTTTCTGTATGACATATGCCAGTCTGTTAAAAAGGGCTTAAATACAGAAATTTTATACCGCTGTTGCAGAGATATTTGGTGCTTACTAAACTGCAGGCTAAAAATATCTCCCACCCCTAATTTTATCATAAATAAGCATATTGCTGTTCAAGAAATACTGGATTGAGTAATCAGTAAATAAAAAATGCAAAGCTCTAGATAAACAGGTTAGGTTAAGTGATGTACTGGAAAGACAGAGGAAAACTACTTAGGAACATGTTGAGCTAAATACACAGTACCACAGAGAAAAGGGATCCAGAAGCACTTCTGTCCAAGGTGTGGCTAGCTGTAGTCTGGTGCAAATTACAGTGTTGGTCAGAACAGCCCTTGGCAGTACAGGGCCCCATTGTAACCTGCATCCACTTACGCTATCTTATTTGCATGTCAAGTGTAAGGGCTCTGGCACACGGGGGAGATTAGTCGCCCGCGATAAAACTCCCTGTTCGCGGGCGACTAATCTCCCCGAGTTGCCTACCCCTGCCAGCACCGGCGAACATGTAAGTCGCCGGCGGGATGGCAGACGCGGCGGGGCAATTTCAGGGAATCGCCGAAAAAGACTCGTGAGTCTTTTTCGGCGATTTGCGCGAAATCGCGCCGCCGCGTCTGCCATCCCGCCGGCGACTTACATGTTCGCCGGTGGGATGGCAGGGGTAGGCAACTCGGGGAGATTAGTCGCCCGCGAACAGGGAGTTAATCGCGGGCGACTAATCTCCCCCGTGTGCCAGAGCCCTAAAGGTGCCATACACGGGCCAATTCTAGCTGCCGATATCAGTCCCTTAGACTGATTCGGCAGCTTATCAGCCCATGTATGGGCACTAATGATGGGCCTGCTTGACCAGCATCTGACCTCAAATCGGGCAGATCTCGATTGGGCAGGTTTGATTTTTAGTCGGATCGGGGGCCACATCGGCTCGTTGATGTGGTCTCCAAACCGCCGGACACATATACCAGTCGTTTTAATTTGACCATTTGGCCCCAGGGCCAAGCGACCAAATTAGCCCGATATCGCCAACCCGTAGGTGTGGATATCAGGAGAAGATCTGACCTCAAATCGGGCAGATCTTGATTGGGCAGGTTTGATTTTTAGTCGGATCGGAGACCGCATTGGCTTGTTGATGTGGTCTCCAAACCGTCGGACACCTATACCCTAATTTGACTGTTAGGCGGGAGAAGATCTGCTCGCTTGGTGACCTCGCCAAGCAAGCGGATCTTAGCATGTATGGCCACCTTAAATTAAGAGATAAGTAGGGGCCAGGCATTTACATTGCTCCCCCTCACCTGCCCTGTATAAACACAGCACTTCCAAATTTGAGCAGCCTTTTATTCATGGTGGGGGTGCCAGTTCTCTATAATTCAAAATAGAGTACAGGATCTGCCATTACAACCTCAATTACTCTGCTGCAAATGAAAGTTCTGTTCTCTAATCAATTGGGGTGGCCTCTGGTGCGCTGATTGTTTTTATGGGATAAAAGAAACTCCCCTATCTGTCTATAATCCCCAGTAATGTATTTTTACAAAGTAATCATGTCCCCTCACAAGCACCTTTTGCCCAGAGAAAACAACCCCAACCTCAACAGTCTAACCTCATAGTTTAAATCTTCCATCCCCTTTACCAGTTTAGTTGCACGTCTCTGCACTCTCTCCAGCTCATTAATATCCTTCTTAAGGTTTGGAGCCCAAAACTGCACTGCATACTCAAGGTGAGGCCTTACCAGGGACCTATAAAGAAGCAAAAGTAACATAGTAACATAGTAAGTTGGGTTGAAAAAAGACATACGTCCATCAAGTTCAACCATAATGCCTATATATAACCTGCCTAACTACTAGTTGATCCAGAGGGAGGCAAAAAACCCCATCTGAAGCCTCTCTAATTTGCCGCAGAGGGGAAAAAATTCCTTCCTGACTCCAAGATGGCAATCGGACCAGTCCCTGGATCAACTAGTACTGAGAGCTATCTCCCATAACCCTGTATTCCCTTACTTGCTAAGAATCCATCCAGCCCCTTCTTAAAGTTATATAATGTATCAGCCAGCACGACTGATTCAGGGAGGGAATTCCACAACTTCACAGCTCTCACAGTAAAAAATCCTTTCCGAATGTTTAAATGGAACCTCCCTTCTTCTAAACGGAGTGGGTGCCCTCGTGTCCGTTGGAAGGACCTACTGGTAAATAAAACATTAGAAAGGTTATTATATGATCCCTTTATATATTTATACATAGTTATCATGTCACCTCTTAAGCGCCTCTTCTCCAGTGTAAACAGACCCAACTTGGCCAGTCTTTCTTCATAACTGAGACTTTCCATACCCTTTACCAGCTTAGTTGCCCTTCTCTGGACCCTCTCTAACTCAATAATGTCCCGTTTGAGCACTGGAGACCAAAACTGAACAGCATATTCTAGATGGGGCCTTACCAGCGCTCTGTAAAGGGGAAGAATATACCCCGTGAATCTATACCCCTTTTAATACAGCTCAAAACCTTGTTTGCCCTTGCAGCTGCTGCCTGGCATTGCTTGCTACAGCCAAGTTTATTATCTACAAGGACTCCAAGGTCCTTCTCCATTATGGATTTGCCTAGTGCAGTCCCATTAAGGGTATACGGGGCTTGCATATTTTTACATCCCAGGTGCATGACCTTACATTTATCCACATTAAATCTCATCTGCCACTTAGCTGCCCAGATTGCCAGTTGGTCAAGATCCTGCTGCAGGGATGTCACATCCTGGATAGAATTGACTGGTCTGCAGAGTTTTGTGTCATCTGCAAACACTGATACATTACTCATAATACCCTCCCCTAAGTCATTTATGAACAAATTAAACAAAAGTGGACCCAGTACAGAACCAATGTATGTTTTTATCCCTTCAGTTAATGCGTTTTTTAATACAAGACAGCACTTTATTTGCTTTAGTAGCCACAGAATGACACTGCCTGGATTTAGACAACTTGTTATCTAAAAAAACCAAGATCCTTTTCACTAAAGGATCCCCCCAACACACTACCATTTAGGGCTCTGGCACACGGTTTCCTCTTAAGGCAACTTCCGTGATTTCACTGAAATCGCACCGCTGCGTATGCCATCCCACCGGCGATTTACATTTTCGCCAGTGGGATGGTATTTCGGGGAGATTTGTCGCCCGCGAACAGGGAGATTTGTCGTGGGTGACTAATCTCCCCTTGTGCCAGAGCCTTTAGTGAATAACTCACATTTATATTATTTCTACGAAAGTGCATAACTTTGCACTTTTTAATATTGAACCTTATTTTACAAATCACTCTGCAAAGTGGCCAAACTAATAGTTTGGCAAAATCTGGTATAATCAGCAAAAATAGAAACATTGCTTTCAATGCCCACCTCCAGATCATTAATAAACAAGTTAAAAAGCAAAGGACCTCTAATAACACTGGTCCAATCAGAAAATGTTCCATTTACCACCACTCTTCCAGCCAGTTCTCTATCCAAATACAAATATTATGTCCCAGGCCAAAATGTTTTTTTTCATTTTATCATTAACTTTTTGTCCGGTACTGTATCATATTCTTTAGCTAAGTAGATGACGCCCACTGCCATTCCAGAGTCAAGGTTCCTGCTCATCTCCACATAAATGGCAATTAAATTAGTCTGGCAATATTTGTTATGCATAAAACCATGCTGGCACAAACTCACAGTACTGTGATTTGCAATGTAGTCAAATACCCTATGCCTTTTTACCCCTTCCATAAGCTTTGTCAGACTAACAAGCCTATAGTTTTCAGGCTGAGATCGGGACCCCTTTTTTATTAGTGGCACCACATTAGCAATTTCGCCAGTCTCTCAGCACCATGCCAGACCTCAAAAAGAATCCTAGAATCCTGCAACATTAAGTGAAGAGGTTTGGTAATAACAGCGCTAAGCTCATTTAGTACCCTGGAATGAATACCATCTGGACCTTTATTTACCTTTACATGTTGAAGTCTCCTTTGAATTTTCTCCTGAATAACCCATGCATCAGTAGTTATATCACTAGAATTGGGTCTATTCAAAAGTAAACCTTCATTAGCTGATTCCTCAGTTGTATAGACAGATGAAAAATAATATTTCAGAATTTCTGCTTTTTGCCCCCCCTGTGATAATAAGGGTCCAACCCCTTCTTGCTTCATTTTTTTACCATTTACATACTCATAAAATAATTTTGCATTCTTTTTACTTGCTGCAATATTCTTTTACATTTCTATTTTAGCTTGGCTTTTTTGCATGCTTTATTAGCTTCCTTGTACCTGATGAAAGTTTCAGCTGTCTCAGCTAACTTGAATGTTTTGAAAGCATGTTTTTTTCTTACAAGTTGAGTTATCTCTTTGCAGCATAATCTCAAAGAAGCATAATCTCAAAGAAACCATGATAGGATCACTATTCCCTATTATACAATGCTCACCCATGCAAATGCTAGAGATGAGTTCAGTATTATTAGTTATTACCAGGTCCAAAAGAGAATCATTCCTAGTAGTTTCTTAAACTGCCTGAAATAAAAGTTGTCATTTAGCCTATTACAAACCTGCTAACTTTTTCTGACTTGGCCACCACATTACTCTAGTCAATGTTTGGATAACTGTAGTCCCCCATAATAAGAACTTGACCTAGGTGTGAAGCCTCTTCAATTTGTAATAGTAGCTGGGCTTCATTCTCCTCATTTAAGGGATTCCACACCCACCTCATTGTTATCCCTTGTAATTTCTTTAGCGCATGGCTTTAATTCTGGCTTTACATAAAGACAAACTCTTCATGTTTCACATGTTTCATCTCACCTGGTCTCAGTAATATCAATTATATCATAATTTTGTCAGCACATGCAATAAACTCAAGCTCTTCTAATTTGCCTGACTTGACAAGCTCTGTGCATTTG
The DNA here is from genome assembly GCF_000004195.4 of Xenopus tropicalis. NCBI lineage: Eukaryota > Metazoa > Chordata > Amphibia > Anura > Pipidae > Xenopus > Xenopus tropicalis. The sequence goes on from NC_030684.2 coordinate 95,445,171, forward strand.
CCAGCATACAGTGGAGGTTACTACTTTTTTCTCTGACATTTATATTAGGTAAAGGAGAGTTAGCTCTGAGGTTACTATTAGGCTGCTTTCTTTGTAATGGAGGGATCTCCTTAGCTGATAAATTGTATGCCCACCTCACTCCTCCCCCATGACCCCTTACTAATCCGACTGCCAGGTCTCCACTGGCTTCCCCATAATACTCTAGTTCATCCACCCACCCTTGCAATGTTTAAACACTCCACAATGGACCCGTTCCATTGAAGTGCAAATGGCTATATTATATTGTACCCCAAGGAACAGCTCCTGCTGTCTTACTAAACTTGCAGGTTCAACAGGTAAAACTTTAAGTGCAGGTTTAAACAAGAAGATGGTCTCTTTACCAGAAGTAGGTGGTTTGACAAAAGGTAGAAGTGCTGTATTACTTATGAAACATGAATAATGAAAACAAGTTAGAGGAGAAAGCCACTCCTTAATAATCTGTAACACAATAACAGCATTGAGCTGCAAATAGATCTATACTATCAAGAGTTTCTCGTAAATCAGACATTGGGTATAGGGCTGGTGGATATTTGTGGTTTTAGACAACTTTAATTGTTAAATAGGGCGTATCAGGGGACACCCAGATATGTTTCTATCGAAACTAATCTGCTTTGGCAGGAGCAGGTCAGTATCACTTTAAGCACCTGGAAAGGCATCCTCTAGAGCAGTGATCCGCAATCAGTGGTTTGCAAGCAGTATGTTGTTCCCCAGCCCCTTGGATGTTTTTCCCAGTGGGCTCAAAGCAAGTTCTTATTTTTTTTTTGTAAATGTTTTTATTAAGTTTTACACATAAAATTGATTTACATGTCTGGTTGCATTTTTCTGTATAATTAACAGAGATGTATTCACAGTCACCATTGTAAGTTGCTTACAGTAATATGCAATTTAAATATGATAATTAAGTTTGCCACCTGTGTTTAACTCAGTTCACAAAATAAAAGATACCGGTAATAAAACAGAATGACCACCTTTAAGCCCAGTCTGTTTTCATATTTAGTAGATATTCGCTTGTATTGATAGCATCCTAGTTATTCTGTGACTCCTGGGGGGCTCCGTCTGTTGTGATCTCTCATTGTGTGGTAATGTCTTTATGTAATTTTGTGTTTCTATTAACAATCGGTTGTTTCTTATGAGTTCCATATAAAACCATGTGGTGTTCTGTAGAGAGTGTATTGTTAGATATTTAGTATGGTCAGGGAGAGATGTTTGGTTGTGTTTTGTTCTTTGTGTACCATTGTCTCCAGCCTGTCCATATAGAAAATGTGATGTAATTTTTGTTTGGCCAAATCTATTAATGGTTGTTCTGGGGTTAGCCAGAGGTGTAAGGTCTTACATGCAGCTGCGGCAAGGTGTTCTGTGAGGGTTTTTTCAGATTTTGTAAGTGGAGCTGGTTGGCATATGGGCCCATTCAAAAGAGGGGTGTAGTGGCTTGCCTGTTAAATTGGACCAGTAATTGCAGATTTGTGTCCAGTATCTTTGGACATGTCCAGAGGCAGTGTTCTAAGTCTGCGTCAGGGCTAGTGCATCGTAAGCAATTGTTATTCAGGAGATTACCCATTTTGTGTTGATTAAGTGGGGTCAGATAGGACTTATGCAAGATTTGGAGTGCCAATTTGCTTGAGTTGAGAAGTTGCATTGAGTGGTTGTGTAGCTGAAATACATTATATCCTTGTTGTCATTTTTTGTGGGGGCAGGCTTGTCCATTTAGCTAGAGTTGTATCATCGCTCCCCTTAAAGATTGAGATTCTTAACATATGATATAGTTGAGAAGTGGATTTTACTGTTGTATTGTCTTTTCACAGAAGGTTAAAAGGGTTAGTTTTTTCTGCTTCCGAAAGGTGTTTAAGTGTGCATGACGTAAAATGCAGGATTTGAAGAAAGAGGAATGAGTTTTGTGAGGTGAAATGGTGTTTGGATGTTAGTATATCTTGTGGGAGACGAGAGAGATTTGGCCCTAGTAGGTTCCTAATGTTGTAAAGGCCTTGTTTTTCCCATATATGTAGAGTGGGGTTATTTATGCCTGTTGGGAAAAATGTGTTGCCACTCCATGATTGATATATTGAGTGGGTAGGAGATAATTTGAATTTTTCCCGAAGTATCTGCCATACTTTGTATGAATGTATAAACAGAGGATGTTCTCGCATTGTGTGTGGGATTTCAGTGAGGGGCATATGTAGAAGGTGGTTTAAAGATAGTCCAGTAGCGGGGAGATGATCTAGCTCATTCGTGGTGTATGTGTCTCTATGCCAGTACCCTATATATATATCTAGTGAGGGCCGCTTCATTATATTCTTTAACATTGGGGAGATTAAGTCCACCTTCTTGTTTGGGTTGTTGTAGTTTTATAAAGCTGATTCTAGGGTGCTTTTTGTTCCAGATAAAGGAGCGGAAATCTAATGTGAGTAAAGACATTGTTTTACTCCAAACAGCTAAACTGCAAACTTTTGTTAATTGTAGTGATTTTTATGACAATTCTCGAAATCACTTCAAAGCCTCCATGTAACAGTATCTTAGTTCCCACATGTACCAAAACCAAACATTCTAAAATTGAATGCCCACAGCGGTCAGTGCTCAGACCCTAGATGCACTGTCCATCCTAAGAAAGTAGTGCAATTACCTTTGGAAAGCACATCATGGGGTCAGCAGTGCTAGTGGGTGCCTTGGAGGCACCAGGGGAGTGTCAGGGTGTGCCTGCTGTTTACTTTGGATTCTGGGAGGATCGGATCCCAGGACTGATTATTCAGACTTGTTGTGCTTGTTACCAAGGGGTTCTGACAAGAAAAGGTATATCACCGGCTTATTCATGTACAAACTTAGAAGTGTCATAGATTGTTAAATTTACGATCTGCAGAAGGTAGGGAGTTTTCTCCCCAGATGTGAAATCTTGCTATTTATGAGTGCTAAACTGTCAATAGGCAAAAAGTATGTCCAGCAAAAGTACTATTTATTCAATTTTGAACAAGAGGGTATACTGCTTGTTTAAGTGGCAGGGCTGCCTTCAGGTATCATAGGGCCCCATAGCCTAATAATTAAAAACCAAAACACACATTGGTGGCCGGGGTTCTAATGCGCCTAGGTCCTCCATTAAAAAAGAAACTCATTTGTAATTTACATTAATTAAGAAATCTGTACCATTTATAAAAAAAAGTGATCCCTTGACTGTGATTCCCCCCACCAGGGCCGGAACGAGGGGTAGGCAGAAGAGGCAGCTGCCTAGGGCGCAATGATTGGCGGGCGCCGGGCAGGAACCTCTCCTGCCTACCCCTAGTTCCTTTGTCATTGCCCGTGACGCTTATGATTACGAGGTGGGGGCAATGAATTATCGCGTCGCACCCCCCCTGAATGCGCATGCTCGCCAAAAAGTAAGGGGGAGGGGGAAGGAGCAGGGGCGAGGTGGCCGACCGGGTTGCCTAGGGCGACTGGTCGGCTTGGCCCGCTCCTGCCCCCCACACGCTCCACTAACTCTGATTACTCTCTGATTACTGACCGCAGAAATTTTTAGATGGCACTGGCTGCACTACTTCAAAACCAGCTTCGCTACTGGTACGGGCAGATTTATCAAAATGTGCATTTAGAGCTTAATAAATAAAAAGCTGATAAAGTGTATTTATCAAATTGTGAGTTCTATCACCTATTGATAAATACGCTTCTAGAGAAGGGCCAAGCACTTGGCTGAAATGTTGCATGTTTGAAAAAACTATTGTTTCCCACTAGTGCTGGTTTTATTAGCCTACAACTCTTATGGCGGAAACAATTTTTTAGTTACAAGTGCTGCACTTACTTGGATTGCTGGGGTCCCCTGCTGTCAGTAAGCTGCATACTTTGAAAGGGAGGGCAGGAGCTAAAGGCCCCCATACATGGGCCGAAAGAAGCTGCCGATATCGGTCCCTTGGACCGACTCGGCAGCTTATCTGCCCGTGTAGGGGCAGAAATGAGCGGGCTGGCCGACCGATATCTGGCCTGAAATTGGGCAGATATCGATCGGCCAGGTTAAAAGATTCAGCCGTATCGGATTATTTTTTTTTTAACTTCAAGCTCCCCGATATCGCCCACCCGTAGGTGGGGATATCGGGGGAAGATCCGCTCGCTTGGCGGAGAGCGGATCTTACCGTGTATGGGGACCTTAAGTTGCCTGGATGTTCTTTCTTCTACACAGCTTTCCATAATGCTCAATTAAATACAGATAAAGCCCCATGAGAATTGAATAGGCTAAAAGGAAGGAATCCAAGCTTTACCGAGACTTTAAGTTCTGTGACCAAACAAGCAGGAGGGAAAGCTGTGTGGGGACAAAACAGGCAGGCACCAGAACTCCCACCATCCCTACCCAATTGTGCAGCTCAATGACAGCAAGGGGGCCAAACAAACAAGTGAGTGCAGCACAGCTGGGCCCCCTTAAAGGACATGTAAAGCCTACATTTGCCTACAGTGTATATCAGTTGGGCATGTCTCCCCCACCCAAATGGCATCATTTGTACTTCATATATCCCCTCCGTTTGCTAGTACCATCACATTTTCCTAAAGCAAATAGCTGCTTTCACGTGGTGGCCATTTTTCCTCTGATACATAATCAGATACATTTAAATCTGCAAACAGCATACACACACACAGACCTTTATTCAGCATACATTTCATCAAGGCTCACACAGGCACAAATGTCTTTGATAAAAGTTCTGCTTTGTTTGAGCTGAGCTCAGGAGAGTTGGTTGGGAGAAAAAAACTGACCCAGACAGCTAGAGCTGAGTTTCTATGGGAACCAGCAGTGCCATCTCTTTACTGGCTGCTAGACTGAGGGGCATGTTTAGTAATCTGAGCTTAGAACAACTGAGCATGCCCACAAGCCAACAGCCAAAGGGTGGGGGCCGAGTGGGTTAGAGGAGGAGAAGCAAATCTAAGTGATAAAGGGGACACTGCAGCCTTACTATTAATCTCTGGACAACTAGTGTGGCAGGTATTGAAAGATTTCAAAGAGGCTGTTCACTGATTAAATTTTTCCCTTATCCGGGAAACCCCAGGTCCTGAGCATTCTGGATAACAGGTCCATACCTGTAGTAGCTCAGCAGTGATATATTTTTATATCAGGAATGGAATATTCCTGTCCAGAAACTGATGGCTTCTGTAAGGCATTGTTAGCACCCAGATATGTCTCAAGGTATTGATAGTAGTCACAACAAATTAGCAATAAGTCAGCATTGGGGTTGCCACCTGTATTATCTGGACTACACAATATTAAGCAATATGTCTGCCACACCATTGGTGCGGTCCTCAATCCAAAGGTGTCTATGACTGCCGTTTTAATTCGATTGGTTGGCCCCAAGGCCAAAGGATCAAATTAGCCCAATATTGCCCATCTTAGGTGGGCATATTGGGAGAAGATCTGTTCATTTTGCAACCTCACCAAACGAGCGTATCACAACCTGTATGGCCACCTTAACCTAGAGTGTGGTCTAGAGTGACTTAGATCACTGTAAAACTTATATATGTATAATGGAACACAGGAACCACATTCAGCTGTAAAATTATGAAAGAGCTATCTGAATTTAAAAGAGTTCTTTGGTATTGCTTACTCAGTGCCAAGACTTCATTTAAAGGAGCAACCAGTTCAATCCATAGACTGCATGTACACGTGCCTTTTTTTTAATCCAACATTAATTAAAGCCAATAGGATTGTTCTGTCCCCATTAAGGATTATTTATATCTTAGTTGGGATTAATTACAAGGTACTGTTTTATTATTACAGAGAAAAAGGAAATCAGTTTTAAAATTCTGAATTATTTGATTAAAATGGAGTCTATGGGAGGCTTTCTGTAATTCAGAGCTTTATGGATAATGGGTTTCCAGATAAGGGATCCCATACCTGTATTTCTACATTTTACAACAATTTAGAAAAAAACAACAATTCTTTTTTGCAGCTCAGCAGTAAAGTGTGACTGAAGTTTATCAGAGCACAGGTCACATGGCTGTGGCACCCTGGGAAATGAAGAATATGGCTAGCCTCATGTGAGATTTCAAAATTAAATATAATAAAATCTGTTTGCACTATTTGCACCAAAAATGGATTTCAATGCAGGATTCTGCTGGAGAAGCTCTATTAACTGATGTGTTTTGAATAAAAACATGTTTTCCCATGGCAATATTCCTTTAAGTTGGCTTTTGCTGGTAACTGTTTAAGTAGACTAAAATTGTGTTATTATGAATGGGAGACAGAGAAAATTATGTTATTATGAGCAAGAGAGAAAGAGAGAACATATTTAATTCAATTTACTTCTCCAGCTATTGTTTGCCTTTCCCAACATGTTTGGTTCTAATTTCCTGGTTTTGTATATCCTTTCACCAATTTTCTATACCCTTTGCTTTCTTATTATTCACTTCTTTTTCTCCTTAACTTTTTGCTGCTATCAGGGCTGCCATCATGGGGCATCCTACAACATAATTTATCTGCCCTTCCCCTCCTGGTGGTCCTAGTGGTTAAAAAAAATTGAAAAAAAAAACTCATTAGTGGCCAGGGGCTCTAATGGTAAAAAAGCACAGATGGGAACTCTAAAATACACTCACACAGGCCTGTGAAAGTCACAGCCGAGGGCCAATAAGTGACATTCATGCTGCCAACGCCAGCCAGTCTTATCGGGTAATTTACAAGTGCAATTCCCATCTTTTTTCCCTTAATGCAGCATATCCCCCTCAGAATTCCAGTGCCCTTGAACTCGCCAGGGAGAGTTGGCTTAGTTGCGGCCAATGCAGCCAAATTAGCACAATTGTGCTGAACACCTGGTTGGAGTAATTTCCGGTGCAAGTACCTTTAATAAACGCGTTTTGTGCACAACTGATTTGTGTTAATGGGATTGCACTTGCAGTCATAAATGACCCCTTGAAAGCCCAATTCGTGCCATTTTGGTGGGGTAGTTGATGGTTGGCTGGGTGGTAAATAGTGCATCTCTGCTACAACACTGCCTATAGCAGTTCAAACTGGGGGGGGGGGGGGGGGGGGGGGTTCTCCTACCCACACAGGTGCCACTTACTCCACTATCCCACATCATTCTCTCCGTGTGTTCCCCAGTCTTTGCCCCTGTTTTGCTAATCTCTCAGTCTGCTGCAGGGGTTAGTGACCCCCATTTGATAGCTGGGAAAAAGCAGAGGAGTAAGGCAAGTAATTCAATTTCTGTAGCTAGCATCCATAATGGGGGAAGGAGAACTGTAAATATGCAGCTTGCATCTTTATTTATTGTTTTAGTAACTCTGTGTAAGATATTTAAAACATATACATATCTATTTAGTAAAAATCCCTTAAATAGCATTCTTCCCAAGGGAGAAAAGGTAAAATGTCTCTATTCCTGCTCTAGAGGCATAGCATGCAAGAGCTATGGTGTTTAATAGCAAGTGGTACACTAAAACGTTTGTAATAACCCATATTACAAACATTTACTGTATTTCCACACCAGGCTGAAAACAGCAATAATCATAATAAGGCCTAAAAAAACAAGCAATGTTCAGCTATATTTTGATATGGTGATATTTTGATAAGATTGGCGGGAACAGGGAGAGGGTTACTATCATAAAATAAAGGTTTTAGTTATATTTCAAACAGTGTGTAATTTATATACCAAGTCCACGTTACATCCTGCCAGACAGGACAGTGCTAAATGGAAAATTATAGGGAACAACTGTGTAAATCCTTATGGTTGGAATATGTGTTTCTTGGGTGTCCCAATATTATCAGAGAAAATGACTAGCAATGACTGGTACTTCCTTTTCTAGGAGAGATACATTTAGGAGTATTCCATGACCTAATTAGACGAAGGCACAGTGCTAATAATGCACCCACTACCCGGCCTTTTCCTGTAGAAAGTCATTGCCTTACAGGGGCCAGAGTCTTGCCTAAGGAGGAGAATCCTTGCTGAACAGCATAACTGTGCTGCCACGTGCTTGGTTAAACATTAGATAGTCTCATATACTGATATTTGTACCTTGTTACAAACATCCTTTCACATCAGATATTTGTAAATTCTTTATTTACAATTTAAACATTTCATTAAACGCTGTTGTGTTTCTGCATCGCTTTGCTCACTTAGCAGAACTGCCTGTAACATAGAATCAATACCAGAACTTGTTGACTGGGCATGGTATCCTGGCAACACTTCTAAATCCAGCCAAGCTAATATCTACCATCATTTAGATGCAATTGTACCTGTCTTTAAGTGGCTATTTCCTGTTACTATGCCACTGTTTTCTTTATTTGTATTGAATTGCTTATTTGGATGGGAATTTACTTCAAGTGGAAGGACAGGCAATTGCTTAAGGTCGAAAAACAAAAACAGGTCAATGCTTTAGCACAAACATGGGTACTGTAATGCAGGTTCAGAATTCTAACAAACAGTAATACATCTTCCTCTTTATTGACAAAAATGATCCTGCAGTCAAATAAAATGTATCAAATGGGACAGGAAATCTAAGCTTCATGGCAAATATTGTATTTTTATTGTAGCACTGGAGAAATACTGCCTGTCATTAGGTTACCAGATTTTGAAAGTGAAATCTGTGGACAAGCATGGAGGTACAGCAAAAGAACATTTATTTGCCCACCCTCATTTTAACCGCACACACTCTCGGTCAATGCAACATTTTTTATATTTTCCCATAACACCTATAGAAAAACTACATATTATGAATACCCTATAGAATTAGTAGCCAGTGCATCAATGCTCCAGAAATTGCAGCAGTGCATGATCACAGCAAACATCATATACAATGCCGCAGAGCACATAACCAGTACATATGCAGAATAAATGTAATGTGTAATATCTTAGAACCAATTAGTACATATGCAGAGCAAACTTCTAAGAAGCTGCTGGGGGCTGTGTGTTGTGGAGAGGGCAGGAGAACGTGCAGTAGAATTTGCCAATGAAGCTGGGCCTGGGCAATCTTGGAGCACACTGCTATTGCAGAGCAGGGAGCTACGGAGAGACTGGAGAAATGGTGCTAAATTCAAACAGCTGTCTAACCCTGTTTACACCCTAATTTGTTGCATTGAAATAATAGGCACAGTAAGTTGTTGGGATTCACAGGTACAGAAAGATTTTGGCTTGAAACACCAAATTTGAACAGAAAACCACTGTTGGAGAAAATGTTGCCAGTTCCATGAGACTTGCGTATACTGGAAAAAAACAAAGTCTAGTGTCTGCTTCCAAACAATTTCTGATTATAAAATATATGCAGGAGGGAATGCAAAATATCTCATTTCTTCATTATATATTTTAAGTGCAATAGTGTGCTCAAAAATACACTTGCACTGTAGCATGACCTGTGCATTCAACTGGATTTTTCACCCTTAAAGGAACAGTAACACTAAAAAATAAAAATGTTTTAAAATAATTAAAATATAATGTACTGTTGCCCAGCACTGGTAAAAGTTGCGTGTTTGCTTCAGAAAGACTACTGTAGTTAATAGAAATAGCTGCTGTGTAGCCATGGGGACAGCCATTTAAATTGAAAGAAGGAGAAAAGGCACAGGTTACATAAGAAGATACCAGATAAACTGTGTAGAATACAATGGGAATCTGCTAATCTGTTATCTGCTATGTAACCTGTGCCTTTTCTCCTTTTTTCAAATTAAATGGCTGCCCCCATGGCTACACAGCAGGGCATTTATATAAACTGTAGTAGTGTTTATGAAGAAAACACACAACTTTTACCAGTGCAGAGCAATAGTATATAATATATTATTTTTATACACTTTCAGTTTTTGGTGTTACTGTTCCTTTAAAGCACTTTTAGGAGCCAAAACCCAATATGCCACTGGTTTCCCAGTCAAGCATCTAGATACCCACCAAATACTGTGCAGTTACACTGAAATAAACTTTCCATAACTATCTACAAGCTGATCCAGAGAACAGCAAACAAGAAACCCTTCAAGATCAGCTGCAATTATCATTGTTGGGCAAGGGGCTGCTGCCCAAATGTTCAGATACCAAAGAACATGCTTACAAAAAAGGAGACAAGAAATCCTGTGTTTTTTTCATAGAGGACTCAGTGCAGCATTTCTGTGAGTGCTTATGGCAGTATTTACATAGACCTTTCTGATAAAGCTTACTTAGTTTTTACCTTTCCTTCTCTTTTAAAAGGGAATTATAATAGAACTGAATATAGGAAATGTGTGTATTTATTGTTATGAAGTACCGTTTCTGAAACAATCACGTTACTTCCCCCTCAGCAATCTATTTCTCTACATTCCCTGCATTGCTGTACAATTTTAATGCAGTTATTTGTCTGCGGTCTCTTTTTCTAATTGCAGATTGCTGAGAGGGGGATAGCAAAAAGCAACTTCATTATAGTTACTATATATTTTTACATTTGTTGCATTTAGAAATTTTGTTATTTTGATGAGATGATGCTTATACTAAGAGATTTATTAAGCAATATGAAGCTGTTCGTTACTTTCTGCTGTTCAAAACAATAGAAAGGTGGTCATACCATGTGTGAACCACCAGCTCCCCAGAGATTTGCCTGTGGATAGTCACCTTAACAAGGCTTTGTCTGGCAATCCCAAAAGAAACAGTACTTATTTACAAGCATTCAGCGTCTGAATTAATTTGCAAACTGAATTGCAGAATTAATTTGCTTCAATTGCCTGTGTAGACATAACGATGCCTGTAGTATATTATAGAGATCAAAAGTTCAGTGCAACTGACAGCACATCTTATATATTTACATAGATCTAACATAAGGTAAATCTGTTTTATTCTGGACAACAGAGGGCTATCTAACATTATGAAGCAGTGTGACAGTGCAAACCAAAATAAAGGTTTCAATAGGTCTCTTACCTTTTCTGGGCACCAACGGCTTCACCAAGAATCCTGTGGAATCCTGTTCACTTTAAGATATGCTTAAGATTCACTTTATTGATTCAAAGCTACTGAGGTAGTCAAATGAGTGGATATTTTCCCCCGAAATGCCAACCTTGAGGTGGGAAATATTGGATTGATCCAATCATTCGACCCTCAGGCCAAATGATAGGATAGACAAAGTACAAAGATCCACATTATGGAAAGATCCCTTATCCAGAAAACCAAACGTCCCGAACATTCCAGATAACAGGTCCCATACCTGTAGTTTTCCACAGCCTGCCCCCACAGAACTCTACCCATGGGAACATTTACTTCCACCGCAAGCAAACCCAATTTAATATGCTTGAGCATGGAAAGGAATTACACATATTCTAATTCTGCTTCTTTCCTAGTTGTTTTGCTCTTTTAACAAGGTCAGACTATTTTGATACATTTTAAATGCGCAGTTTAAACAAACATGCCACAATATCAATTTGCACATCTCCAGCAGAACAGAAAATGCTTTCCATCCCCATTTTAAATGACTAGCTTAGGGAAACAAGAAGAAAGGCAATTTTCTCCTCAGGCTGATTGTCTTGCACTGGTGCATTTAGAAAAACATAAGAATATGTAGTTACTTAACCACAAGTTGTTTTGCTGTAACTGCAACGCTAAATGTATTATAAAGCAGTTAGTAGCCAGTCCAAGGTGCACTGACCGTGAATGCCCACCCTTCACCTGTTTGACTCTGCAAAGTCATCTACTGCTATGATGGGATACTATATACAGATTTACGTCATTTCACTGGCTGTTCATTACTGAGTGATGTAGAGTACTCTAATGATTTACAATGCACATTTTGTTTATGACAACAAAAAATGGAATAAATGAAATGGACATTATCGAGAGCGCAGGAGGAATGTAGTTTAATGCATGTCACATGGTGGCCATGTCCACCTGTATTTTTCACTTACAGCACTGTAAACAAAGTGTTTTCTTTAAAATGCCTTTATTGGAGCAACCTAGGATACAGCAACATTTAAGACCTGTCAGGTATTTTACCAAGCCAGTCATACTAGATACTGAGGCACTAGGGAAACGATACAGATAATGTGAGGTCATTTATTTTTTGTAGTTGATTATACTTTAAAAGAGATGCGATCAGAAAATCCTTAACATTTAGTGACCCCATGAATTCTTTAACTCACCAATAACATTAAATAGGATGGGTTCTAGTATCGAGAAAGTAAGAAAGAAAAATGCAGTGGCCTGGGGTTCTATCAAATCAACACCATATTACCTGCATTTCCTTGGCATCCCTTGCACATGCATGTTAGAGTACAATGCCTGGAAAATCCTACTACAACATATATTGCACATCTGCTTAGATATCATTTTCCCCTTGCCAGTGCATTATTCAGGATATGGGCGTTGATAAAATAAGCAGGTTGTTACACTCCCCAGGGGGACATTATGAATGCCTGGCCAAAGGGTTAAAAAGAAAAAAAGAAAAAAAAAAACTTCTCTGGTGGAATACTGGGGATTCCTTAAGAGATCAACACAGGACTGGACTGAGATTCAAACTAGGCCCTGGCATTTCAAGTACACAGAGGCCTTAACTGCTCCAACCGGCCCACTTAATAATAACTGTCTATGGCATCTTACAGCAGCCCCTCTGCCATTTGACAGAATCCACAAATTAGGTTTAGTTCCCCTTTAAGGGCTTTGCATAACACTGGCCTCTTTGTAAGGGTGGCAAAAAAGAAGGCAATACTGAAATTAAAAAAAAAGTGAAAGCACACGTGGAATTTACTACAAAATTATACAAAAATATATCTAAAAGTTGATGTGAAAACAGTTTTGTTGTGGTTAGATGAGATCAAGACAGAGCTCTTTCTTCAAAATTTAAGGTACAAAAGCCTGCCTAATACCTAGCACAGACTGAAGGGCCCCATCTTGTGCCACTTTAGCTTGTTTACTCTCCCACTCCCGACCCAGGGAATGCACAGCTAAAAGACAAGTTTGGATCAGCATCAACTGTGCATGCTCCTGTAGGGAGAACTGAGGCAGAGTGAAACCATGCTGCCAACCCTACTGCTTTTTAAAACCTGACAAATTGACACCTAAGAATATAAATGGACAGATAAACAGAAAATGGAAAAACCTAAAGGACTAAACATAAATGATAATGTAAGAGCCTTTCTAGATAAGTAAAAGAATAAAGTATTATAGAATAAAAAATGGCAAAATGATGGCATGACAGTTGATATGAAAATCTTTTTAAGAGATGGTTTTATCATTATATGGAAATTCTGAATTTGTTATCCTTCTGTGGCTGTAATAGAATTGATAGGTAACGCTGCCCACGCCTCATAAAACACCATATCAGCATTGACTTACTGTGGTGGCAAGCATCATGCTGTGGGGATGCTTTTCTTCATCAGGGACAGAGCATCTTTTTAAAAGCAAAACAAGAAGGGCTATTAATATGGCCAGGAAGTGGGCCAAAGTTGCTTTACCTTCTTGATTATGTGAGAGAAAGAGCAACAGGCCATTGAAGGAGAACTGAACAATAAAAACAAATATGGCTACAAATGTAATTTTATATTTTGAGCTTAATGCACCAGCCTAAAGGTTCAGCATCTCAATAACAGTAATAAAAGCCTTTAAAGGAATACGGTGACCTGTGCTCTGATAAACTTTAGTCACACTTTACTGCTGAGCTGCAAGTTGGAGTGATATCACCCCCTCCCAGCAGCCAATCAGCAGAACAATGGGAATGGAGCAAGATAGCAGTAATAGTAAAGGTGGCCATTATACCGCAAAGCCTTCTGGTTTGAGAAAGGGGGGAAAAACGGGAAACTACTCGCAATACTAGCTAAAGATGATAACCCCCACAATGTAATAGCAAACATCAAAGATGATAATGGAAATACACTCTCACAACAAGAACACATAGCGGAACGCTTCAAACAATACTTCCAATATACATACGCAGCACTCCCCCCACTCCCACAAGAACAATTATGTAACTTCCTAGACAGCATAGAACTCCCATCTATCCCACCAGATAGTAAAACGCACCTAGACAGAGATATCACTATAGAGGAGATAGAAGAAGCAATTGCAGATATGCCACCTGGCCGCACCCCGGGTCCAGACGGCCTCCCAGCTGAATGGTACAAAGCCCACTCCCAAATACTGACCCCCAAACTATGCACCTTATATAATAACATAACAGACACCAATGTTCTCCCAGAATCATGCTACATGGCACATATTACACTCATCCCTAAAGTTGGCAAACCCTCAGACGACTGCGGTTCATACCGCCCCATATCCTTACTAAACTGTGATACAAAATTTTTTGCAAAAGTGTCAGCTAACAGGCTAAAACGAATTGTAAGATCAATAATCCACCCCGACCAAACCGGATTTATGCCACAGAACGCTACAGACATAAATATCAGGCGGCTATTTAATAATCTAGAATATGACCACGACAACAAAGGGAACAGAATAGTGGTATCCCTCGATACAGCTAAAGCCTTTGATACAGTGTCTTGGGGCTATTTGTGGGAAATTCTTCGACGGTTTGGTCTGGGTGGCAGGTACAGAGCCTGGGTAAAAGCACTTTATTGGCAACCTCAAGCAAGGGTCTTGGTTAATGGGAGATTAACTGACCCCCTCCCACTTGAACGCGGAACGAGGCAGGGGTGCCCTCTCTCACCGTTGCTATTTGCACTGGCGATAGAACCCTTAGCAACACTACTCAGGGACTCCCCCAATATACCGGGACTACAGGCCGGCAGACTAATAGAAAAGGTATCATTATACGCGGATGATATGCTTTTATATTTGGCCAACCCAAATGAAGCACTATCTAACGCATTGTCCCTGATAGAGGAATTCGGTACCTATTCAGGTCTACGAGTGAACCAATCCAAATCTCTAATCTTTCCTATAGACCCACTTCCCCCACCCCAAGCAAGGCAGATTGGACAATTACAAGTGGTACAATCATTTAAATACCTGGGGGTGGTTATTAACAAACAACATACAAAATTTGAAGAAGGAAATCTGACCCCGATAGTACAAAACCTATCCAATAAAATAGATACATGGGCACAGCTACCCCTCACCCTGCCAGGCAGAATCAACCTATTAAAAATGGTATTTCTCCCAAAATTCTTATATATCTTTCATAACTCGCCAGTACCTCCCCGTGCCAAATGGTTTAAACGCATTGACTCCCTGATCCTAAGGTTTCTATGGGCAGGAGAACACCCTTGCATAAGCTTAAAAACCCTGCAAGCCCCTGTCACTCAGGGAGGCCTGGCCCTACCTAATATGAGACTATACTATCTGGCCAGCCAATTAATTTATGTGCACTGCTGGCTAACCCCACACCAGGACAATACATCCACGCTACTTGAAGCTAATATCTTGGGCTCACTCAAAGCCCTAGCAAACCTACCATACAGAGGAAATTCAAAACATTACACAATCACTACCCCTATGCGCACAGTTATCACTGCTTTCCAAAAAGCCCTCAAACATGTCCAAGGCCCACAACAAATGTGGTCACGTTGGACGCCATTATGGGGTAACAGTTCCTTACCCAACTTCACCTCCCTACCCAACATCGCCCAATGGGCCTCCCATGGAACTAAACACCTACAAGACATACTAACAAATGGAGATATGACACATTTCCAAACGCTTAGAGAAAGCCACCAAATCCCCCAAACAATGCACTTTAACTACCTTCAACTCAGACACGCTTTCCACTCCCAATTTCCCACCAGACCAGTAGAGTTGAAAGAAACCACCCTAGAAAAATACATACGTAGGGAAAACCTCACCAAGCCCCTGTCCTGGTACTACACCATCCTATGGCAGGCCAACCCAGACCCACTGGCGAAGGTACGTGAGAAATGGATGCGAGACATACCTAGCTTAACTGAAGAAACTTGGGTAGATGCTCTAAGGCAAATTCCAGACTTGACAATATCATTAGCGGACAGGTATATACAAATGAAGTTTCTAAACCGGGTATACCTTACGCCATACAGGCTGTCCAAGATGTTTCCCCAGACCCCTGTATAAAATGTGATCGAGAAACTGGCTCATACATACACGTGTTCTGGAACTGTCCAGCCGTGCAGGTCTTCTGGAAGGAAATTGTCAACTATATCTCAGATGCCCTAAGCTTTCCCCGGATTCTGTCACCTATTGTTTGCCTACTGGGAGTGGCCGAGGACCTGGGGCTTTCACATCATTCTAGACTCTGCTATCTCCAGCTCCTCTACTATGCCAAAAAGGCCATTCTACTGCAATGGAAATGCTTAGCCCCCCCAACCCTCCCATTCTGGAGAACTCTAGTCAACAACACTCTAACCAGAAACTGACCTACCTCGCACGGGGCTGTCCTAAAAAATTTGATGCAATATGGGGCCCCTGGATTGCCTTCCACGAAACCCCAGGAAACACCGCGGACAATATACCATAGCAACGGAAATAAACTGGTCCCCATCTCCCCAACTCTACAGCCTGCCTCTTCTCCCCTTCCTACCCCCCCCCCTCTCCTCCCTTACTTCTCTACTCTCTCTCTCCCTTTTTGCTGTTTTACTTTTATGTTAATCTGAAAAATGCATAAATAAAAAAAAAAAAAAAAAAAAGGTGGCCATACACGTGGCGATCTGACGATGTTTCGTACGACCATCGGTCGCACAAAACATCGTAAGATCCGCCACACACATTCAGGGCTGAATCGGCAGGTAAGGAGGTAGAAACAATAGGATTTCTACCTCCTTCTGCCGATTCAGCTCTGAAGGGAGAATTTTGGTCAGGCGCCTTCTATGGCGCCCGATCAAAATTTTCAAACTGGTCCGATCGGCGAGTCGTCCGATATCAGCAGCTTCCTGCGATATCGGTCGACTCGCCGACATGCCATACACGCACCGATTATCGTACGAAACGAGGTTTCGTACGATAATATCGGTGCGTGTATGGCCACCTTAAGAAATCCAAGTCCGGTTTGGGACTTCTCCATTTACATGGGAGTAGGAGAAACTGAAAGCAGGTGTAGCGCTGGCTCTTTCTGAAAGCTCAGACTCAGGCACAATGCACTGAGATGATATTACAAAAAAATTGTTGGTTCAAGAATAACATTTTAAATGGTAGCGTGAATTGTTTGCTATGTAAACACTGTAATTTAGAAATTAAAAGTATACCATAAAAACCATGACAGTATCCCTTTAAGCATGTTACAGGAGCTCAACATCTTGGATTTTGTTAGAGGTGTTAGTGACATTCACATGCTCAGTGGACTATGAGATGCTGCTGAGAACCTAAGCTTAGGGGTTGTCGCAAATTATCAAGCAGAAAATTAGGTTTTCCTGTCATATAAGCTGATGCAAAATTGCTGATTATTTCTGATGCTAATTGCACTGGTTTCAAAGCTGCCGTGACTTCAGAATCTAAATTACTAATCAGCTTTGTATTGTGACATTTATATTCTATATGTACAGTATATTGTGAGTCAGTCCCTAAGATAAGGTAACTGAAAGCAGCCGTTATGAGTAGTACTCATAATGAGTAAGATTACAAAGGCTTTAGAGAAATGATCACTTCATTTAAAGTCTCATTTTACCAGATAACCCATCTTTCTATTCCCCAATATTTTAGGCCAATAGAATTTCTATAGTGCACCTTAGAAAACTGCATGGAAACAACATTTCCCAAATCCTTTTTTGGTATTACCAACATGCTCTCTATACTTCTCTTAAGGTGGTCATACACGTGTCGATATCTAATTGGTGCCTGTATGGAGGGAGATGAGGCGACCAATATCGGTAAAAGTCCTGGATAGCATCCTCATGTCCTTCCCAGAGGGATCTGGAAAAGAGTTTCCTATATATCCATGCAATACCTTTACAGATGCTGCTGCTGCCTGACGTGGCTGGTAAAGCCCTATTTGTTGATGAGGGATACATGCCTGTTAATTGGAAGAGTAGAATAGGAACTAAATTCTCCAATTCAAACTAACATGGTATCAATGACATACTGAAAGGTCCAGTCTGCTTCCCACGCATTTTTCATGTTAATATAGCTAACAAATCTGAAAGCGGATGAAAACAGTTAAAACAGAATGCTGATGAGACTGATAGAAAAGAAAATGCATATGGAGTGTAGTTCATAAAATGAAAAGCAACATATAAGTAACAAAACTTTTATTTACAAGATACATTTTTGTAGAGAAACAAAAATAATGTAACTTTGAACAAATCTATAACAAAAATACTGATACACAAGCTTATTTACAGGTCTAATAACTTCCAATTCTAAATATCCAATGGGATAATGAGGAGTTTTAATGTTTTTTTTTTTTTATCAACATAGCTTTTAGGATTAGACAGAAGGAAAGAAGAAAACTATTTTCATTGTTTTGGACATCACCGTAAGGGTGAAGAAACACAGATACTTAATAGTATCTACTTATCATGGCTACTAAATGCCAGAAAATTTCCTGCCAAAGACAATACTGAGAATTGCCTCTGCTAAAACACAAGTAAAGTAGTAGCTCCCTTAGGGTGAAGACACACAGAGTTAAAGGAACAGTAACACCAAAAAAATGAAAGTGTATAAAAGTAACTAAAATATAATGTGCTGCTGCCCTGCACTGGTAAAAGTTGTGTGTTTACTTCAGAAAGTCTACTATAATTTATATAAATAAGCTGCTATGTAGCCATGGAGGCAGCCATTCAAAGGGGGAAAGGCACAGGCACATAGCAGATAACAGATAAAATACTATTGTATTCTACAGAACTTATCTGTTATCTGCAATGTAACCTGTGCCTTTTCTCCTTTTTTCCAGCTTGAATGGCTGCCCCCATGGCTACACAGCAGCTTATTATATAAATTATAGTAGTGTTACTGTAGCAAACACACCAGTTTTACCAGTGCAGGGCAACAGTGCATTATATTTTTATTACTTTAAAGCTCTTTCATGTTTTGGTGTTACTGTTCCTTTAATAATAGCAGCTACTTGTCACGGCTACAGCAATAGACAATGCTGACCATTTACTGATAATTGTCTCTACGTGTGTTTTAGCAGAGGCAATTTTCAGTATTGTCTATGGCAGGGTTTTTTTTTGTGTTCTGTAGCTGTGGAGAGAAGCTGCTACTAAGTAGCTCTGTGTGTCTTCGCCCTAAGAGTTGAAGTCCATTCAAACAAGACTGTATGGACTGATAGCATAGACAACCCCATAATATAATAATGAACTTAAGAACTGCTCAACAGAAATAGCTAAATACTTAGTAACCAAACTTACAACAGGATTAATCCTTTTTAAAGGCAAATGCGGACAATTTGTTATTCGCTGACTGGCCTACTGGTTTGTGTTTCTTTGCTGCAGCAACAATGCTATCTGTGTTTTCCTGGTGACAACCATTTGATGCCAAGTTCTCTTGTTCTTGGCGTTTCCTCTTCTTTGCATCAGCACCATCTTCTCCAGAGGGGTCACCTTTGGCTTTCTCGGTCCACAGCTTGTTGTCAGGAAGGAAAAGGAGGGGTGGAGAAAAATAAAAAGGTTTTAAGTATATAAACTATACAAATACTATTTAAGCTACTTAGAAATGCTTAATTAATAAAATGATTACCACATTGGATGTCAAATATAAGCAGTTTGGTTGATCTAATAAAGGAGAACTAAAGCCTAACTAAATAAGTAGGCTAGAAATGTTGTATGTGATGTTTTGGGCTTCTGTACAAGCCCAAGGCAACCACAGTCCTTTAGCAGGGAAGATTTCTGCCTCCAAAGATGCCCCAGTAGCCCCCATCTTCTTTTCTGCTGATTTCCTGCCCATGCTCTGTGCTGCTAGCAGTTACTGAGCTTAGGGACTGACGCACAATATACTGTATATATAGAATATAAATGTCACAATATAAGGCTGATTAGTAACTAATACAGATTATTAGTACATAGCAGCTGTGAAACCAGTGCAACTAGCATGTAATAATCACCTATGTAGCCTCAGCTTTTATGAGAGGCAAACCTCATTTTCTGCTTGACAATTTGCAACAAGCCCTAAGCTTTCCAACAGCTGCCCAGAGCACACTGAGCATGTGCGTGCCACTGACACTTCTTACAAAATCCAAGAAAGGGTGCTTCTGTGACAACTGTAAAGACCTTGATCATTGCTACTATAGAGATGCTGAACCTTTAGGCTGGTGCAGTAAGTTCAGTATATAAATATGGGATTTCTAGTCATTCATTTCTAGGGTTAAGTTCACCTTTAAAAAGATCAACATACAATCAACTCTGGTTAATAGGGAACAAATTATACTTACTAAGTTGTAGAAGACTTACTGCAAAGTTGCTTATTTTTCCATACTGGCACAATGTAGACCTACTGATTCTTCCATCCATACCCCATAAACTACATCAAGTATAGCACAACATATTTTTTACCTCCATCCACCACAAATATACCCCAAACTTTATATTTGGGGGAGCACTCCTCCAATTCAAGAGCAGTGGTACCAAACTATACCCAATCCATATACCCACTAATCCTAAATCAACTGAACTCGCAAGGGTGAGATGGGTTAATGGAATCCCAGAACTAAATTGACAGGACTGGGAAGAGGCCACTTGTTATAACTATGATCACAGACAAATAAAATCAACAAAAAAGAATGCACCAATAATAAATGCACCCAAGATGAAAAGTTTTTTCTAGTTATAAAATGCACTATTTATCCAAAGCATGTTTTAAAACTGCAGGTGGCACTTCTTATGTTTCTCTAGATTCTTTATAAGCACCATTAATATATGTTGTCAACTTGTATTGCACTAATCACAAAATCATAGTGCAGTGCCTTATTAATCTGCAAAAGGCATGGTCTCTGCTTACCATTCTCTCTTCAGGAGCAAGCATTCGAAACCGACTCATGCCTTCTTTAATTATTTCAGACTCTTCAAGCATTGAATTTTCAGACAAGATACTTTGTCGATTCTCATCCAGCCAAAGTTGAAAACCGGTTTTGGGCCTAGAACATAGCAAATGGAAAGATTATCCAACATCCGCCAAGCAACTTCATAAAAGAGTAATTGTACCTTAAAATAATAACTTATAACCTGTGAATAACTGGCTACAACTGAACTGCAGTTCTCTAAAGCATAGCACACACCATGTAACCTTTTATACCCATTCAAATGGAAAAAGTGTTGGGGAGCAACACAAGTACGGAAAAAGGAGATTTTGTGACTACTCACCGTTAAATCCTTTTCTCTTAGGACGTCTGTGGGACACAGGGACCATGGGTATAGTATCTACCAGCAGGAGGCAGGACACTAGAGAGGAAGAAGAGGAAGAAGCCCCTCCTCCCTGGTACTATACCCCCTTTCACTTCCTTAGTGAGCCAGTTTTGTCAAGCATATAACAGATTAACAGAATAACTGAATAACTTTAAACTTTAGCAGAATAACCCTTCCAGAAGGACCGCTTCCGGGGGGGAAGCCCTGTGTCCCACAGACGTCCTAAGAGAAAAGGATTTAACGGTGAGTAGTCACAAAATCTCCTTTTCTCTTACAGGTGTCTGTGGGACACAGGGACCATGGGGACATACCAAAGCTGTCCCATTAAAAGAGGGTGGGAGAAGCGAATTCAGGCAACTGCAGCTTGCAGTACCTTTCTCCCGAAGTGGACGTCAGATGCCGCAAATACCTCAAATCTGTAAAATTTGGTAAAGGAATGAATGGATGACCATGTAGCAGCCCTGCAGACTTGTTCGGCTGAGGCCCTGTTCCTAAAGGCCCAGGAGGTGCTGATTCCCCGAGTAGAGTGAGCTCTGATGTGGAGAGGTGGCGATTTTCCCCTGGCAATGTATGCTCTGCGAATGGCTTCTCTAATCCAACGGGACAAGGTGGCCTTAGAGGCCGGGGAACCCTTCTGGGGGCCGGAGGGCAAGATGAAGAGGGACGAGGACTGACGAATGTCCTTAGTCCGGTTCAGATAGAATTTTAGCGCCCTGACCGGATCCAACGCATGTAAGGCCACTTCCCTGGGGGAAGATGGCTGAGGGCAAAAGGACGGGATGGTGATGTCCTGGTTGATGTGGAAGGAGGTACCAACCTTAGGAACGAAGGAGGGCACAGTTCTGAGCACTGCTCGATCGGAGTGGAAAACGAGGTAGGGCTGAAGGTGTGATAGGGCCGAGATCTCAGACACTCTGCGTGCCGAGGAAATAGCCAGCAGAAAAACCAGTTTTCCAGGTGAGCCACATTAGGGGAATAGTGGCCAGGGGCTCAAAGGGCGGGCCCTGCAGGACGGTGAGGACCAGGTTGAGGTCCCAAGGGGGAATGGGGTCACGGAAGGGAGGGTGAAGCCTCAGGACTCCCTGAAGGAAGGTGGCTACGTCTGGTAGGATGGCTAGGCGGCGTTGAAAAAGGACCGAAAGGGCCGATATCTGGGACTTAAGAGATCCCAGTGAGAGACCCTTGGAGAGCCCCGACTGCAGGAAGGACAACAGTCGGGGAAGGGAAAAGACCTGAAAGGGGTGACCCCCAACGTCACACCAGGCCTTGAAGGTCCTCCAGACACGGTGGTAGGTCTTGGAGGAGATAGGCCTCCGGGCAGCCACCATGGTGCGAATGACGTCTGGAGAGAACCCTTTGCGCTGAAGCACTAGGGTCTCAATAGCCAGGCCGTCAAACTCAGGAAGGTCGGGTCTGGGTGGCGAATGGGGCCCTGAGTCAGAAGGTCGGGATCCTGTGGGAGACGCCAGGGATCTGCCCTGCTGAGGATGACCAGATCGGAGAACCAGGCTCTTTTTGGCCAGAAGGGAGCCACTAGAATCACTGGCCCGGAACCGGCCTTGATCTTCCTGATGACTCTGGGTAGAAGAGGGAGAGGAGGGAAGATGTAGGCGAGGGGGAAGTCCCAGTCGGCCGTGAGGGCGTCCGCTGCTAAGGCTAGGGGATCTCTGCACCTGGCCATGAATTGGGGAACCTTCCTGTTCAGGCGGGAGGCCATGAGGTCCACGGTTGGGAGACCCCATCGTGCGACGATGCCCTGAAAGATTCTTGGGCTTAGGGCCCATTCTCCTGGGTCGAGTTGTTGACGGCTGAGGTAGTCGGCCTGCCAGTTGTCGAGGCCGGGAATGTAAACCGCTGTCAAACGGGACTCGTGGGTCTCGGCCCAGGTCAAGATAAGGCTGACCTCCTTGAGGGCCTGACGACTTCGGGTTCCGCCCTGGTGATTCAGATAGGCGACTGTAGTCGCGTTGTCGGATTGTACCTTGATGGCCTGGCCCTTTAGGAGATGCTGCCAATGTAGCAGCGCTAGGCGGACTGCCCTGATCTCCAGGATGTTGATGGGGAGAAGGGCTTCGGTTCTCGACCAGGTCCCCTGGGCCGAAAGGCGGTCCAGAACTGCTCCCCAGCCCGTGAGGCTGGCGTCCGTAGTCAGGAGGCGCCAGTGTGGTTCCAGAAGAGGGCGTCCCTTGGCCAGATGGGATGAATTGAGCCACCATGTCAGGGAGGCCTGTGTCTTGGGAAGAATCCGGAACCGTTGGGACAGGCTGGAGCGGGTCCACTGATCCAGGATGTTCCACTGTAGGTCGCGCAGGTGAAACTGCGCGAAGGGCACGACCTCTATGGAGGACACCATGGATCCTAGCACCTGCATCGCAAATCGGATGGAAGGAGATGGGGATTGGATCAACCGGCGCGTCAAGTCCTGGATTTTGGAGATCTTCTCCGGAGGAAGGAACACTCGCTGTTGTGCTGTATCGAAGATCATGCCCAGGAAGGGCATTCGACGGGAGGGAGTGAGTCGCGACTTCTCCAGGTTGATCTTCCAGCCCAGAGAGGTTAGGGTTGAAGTGACCAGATTCAGCTGAGATGTTGCTGTAGAGGGGGATGGCGCCTTGAGGAGGAGGTCGTCCAGGTAAGGGGTGATGGAAACCCCCTGCGACCTGAGGGAGGCCGCCGCCGCCGCCATGATCTTGGTGAATATGCGAGGTGCTGAAGTGAGCCCGAATGGGAGAGCTGTGAACTGATAGTGGAGATTCTTGACGGCAAATCTTAAGTATCTCCAATGGGGAGGGAAAATGGGGACGTGAAGGTAGGCGTCCTTTATGTCCAAAGCCACTAGG
Source organism: Xenopus tropicalis (assembly GCF_000004195.4). Classification (NCBI taxonomy): domain Eukaryota; kingdom Metazoa; phylum Chordata; class Amphibia; order Anura; family Pipidae; genus Xenopus; species Xenopus tropicalis. The sequence goes on from NC_030684.2 coordinate 95,469,192, forward strand.
TACTCGTTGTGGCCCATGGCTGCAATTACCGACCTGAGCGATTCCATCTTGAAACGGGAGAAGCGAAGGTGGGTATTGAGTTGCTTGAGGTCTAAGATTGGCCGAAAGGAACCGTCTCGTTTTGGAACGAGAAAGAGGTTGGAGTAAAAACCCCGGAACCTCTCTCCCGGAGGGACTGGCGTGATCACTTTTTCGTCCAAAAGGCCTTGGACAATGGAGAGGAAGGCGGACTGTCTGAGAGAGTCCTGGGAGAGTCGGGACATGAAAAACCTGCTGGGTGGCGCGGAGAGAAACTCGAGGCGATAGCCTGAAGACACTACCCTGTGCACCCACGGGTCGGAAGTGAGTCGGAGCCAGGCCTCGTGAAAGAAACGAAGTCTGCCTCCTACGGGCGGCGGACTTACCCTGTGGGGGTAGTCATGCGGAAGGCTTGTCGGCAGGCTTGGCTTGGGGGCGCCTGCCCTGCCAGGAGTACCTGGAACGAGGCGGAAACTTAGGTTTTCCTGAGGGATTCTGGAACCTTTCTCCTGAGGCCGTAGAATCTCTGGAGGAGGTGAACTTGGAGCCCCTGGAACGAAAAAAGCGGCCCCTCCGAAAGGAAGGGCGATTTTTTGACTGTGGGAGGAATGTGCTCTTCCCTCCCGTAGCCTGGCTGATGATTTTGTCGAGCTCGAGCCCGAAAAGGAGTTTGCCTTTAAAGGGAAGAGTTGTGAGCGATTTCTTGGAGGACATATCGCCTGACCAAAGTTTGAGCCAAAGCGAGCGGCGAGCCGCTACCGCAAGAGCCGAAGTACGGCTGATGGCCTGAACAGAGTCTAGAGAGGCTTCGCAGAGAAATTCGTTAGCATCGCGAATCTTAGATGCTAAGAGGGAGAGTTCCTGTCTGGAGGCGCCGGAGGCGAGGCCCTCCATAAGGGAATCGGACCAGGTCTGGACGGCCCGGGAAACCCAGGCGGAGGCCAGAACCGGCCGGAGGCTCTCCCCTGCGGAAGAGAATGTGGCCCTGAGGAACCCCTCCATCTTCTTGTCCATCGGATCCTTAAAGGAGGAGGAGTCCGGGACGGGAAGGGCCGTGTTTTTGGATAGACGGGATACCGGGGCGTCCACCGACGGAGGAGTCGCCCATTTCTCCAGAGCATCCTGTGGAAATGGATAAGAGCGTTGAAAACGCCGAGAGGTCTGAAAACGTCTTTCAGGGTGGTCCCACTCTGACTGGATGATGGAATCCAGTTGGTCGTGGGAAGGAAAAACGGAAGAGGTCTTCTTCTGGCGCTTGAAAAGGGAGGAGGAAGCCTCTAGAGTAGATTCCGGAGTCTTGAGGTCAAGACAGGATATAACTGAGGAAATAAGGGAATCAATGGCCTCAGTCGAGGATTTAGCTATGTCGTCCGGCTCGTCCGGGCCGTCAGAGGAGATTTCTCCCTCACTTAGGGAATGATCTTCCCAAGTGGCTGAGGCGTGCAGGGACTCAGAGTCACTGTAGTCTTCCAGACGGAGTGCTGCTTGCCGCTTGAGAGATCTGGAGGGTTGTGGATCCTCCCTATCCAGTCTGTCTAGTAGCTTATCGAGACAGGCCGCCAATTTGGGGATGCCTGAGGAGAGCTGAGCCGCCCAGAGGGGAGGGTCCTGGTTGGAAGAGGAGGCCTGCGCCTGAGCATCCAGTGCCGGAGCGGAAGAAGGGTCCCCCCCTGCTATATCTGTGGAGGGGGGAGGAGGCACGACCGGAGCCTGGGAAGAAGTCTCAGCCGGAAGCTTGGAGCATGAGGAACAAAGAGGTTCCTTTCTGCCAGATGGGAGACGTTTGCAGCATCTGGCGCATGCTAGATATTTTACTTTTGAGGAGCTAGACGCCCCCCTGGAAAAGGGGCCTTCTGGAATGCCCTCTGCCATGACAGAAAAAACAACAGCAGTGCAGTTTCTAACAAACAATAGCAGGTATTAAGCAAAAAAGACAGAGGACTTTAATGCAATAGGCAATGCAATGGAGTAAGGATTTTTTTTTTTTTTCCAAATAAACAAGTGCTCTTAAATATCAGAAGGGGAGAATGAGTATATAATCCCGGTTGAGAAATAACTCTCACAGTGCCCAACAAGTTTTTAATACAAAAAACATGTAAAGGCAGTCCTGTCACAAACACCCTCCCAGCCACAGTTCCAGCCCTGCTCTGCCCGTTCCTAATGTCCCCCTAGTAGTGCCCCTGCCTGCTAGAAATACCGTCCCTGTGTCCAGGAAGAAGAGGCTCCTGTGGGGAAGCGCTGAAGACCCGACCGATCAGGATGGAGAGCGGAGAGGAATGGCGCGAAACTCTGAGAGGCGCGAGTAGAAGGCGCGCACAAGATGGCGCCGAATGGTGACGTCACTGGAACGCATGGGCGCAATGGAACGCAAGGAGGAAAAAATGATGGTAGCGTTCAGGTAAGGGAAGCGCCGGCTACAGGAGCAGACAGGGCAGGCTGTAGAGGGAACTGAAGGCAGACAGGCGGGCTGGAGAGAGCGCTGGCTGGGAGCAGACAGGGACTAACCTGAGCACATGGAGGGGAGCACCGGACAGCTTCTGCACTGAAGGTATAGGCAGGAAACTCTGTGTGGCCCGCTCCATAGGAGTCTTATTGGCCCCGGTACTTGGGTCCCACGTAGGGGGAAGCCTGTGGAGGGAGCTCCGAAGAGGCCCTATAGGACAACCCCTGGTGCCAGAATCTCTGGCCGTAGATTTCAGAGGGAGCTGTAGATCCTGTCTCCTGAGGACACTAGAAAAAACTGGCTCACTAAGGAAGTGAAAGGGGGTATAGTACCAGGGAGGAGGGGCTTCTTCCTCTTCTTCCTCTCTAGTGTCCTGCCTCCTGCTGGTAGATACTATACCAATGGTCCCTGTGTCCCACAGACACCTGTAAGAGAAAAGTGTTGGGGAGCAACACAAGCACGGAAAAAGTTAATGGAGGTGCCAAATAAGGGCTAAGATTGGCTATTAGGCAGCCTCTATGCACACTATCAGCTTACAGGGGGCTTTATTTGGTAGTAAATATTGTTTTTATTCAACCAAAACTTGCCCCCAAGTCAGGAATTCAAAAATAACTACCTGGTTTGGGGGCACTGAGAGCAACATCCAAGGGGTTGGCAAGCAACATGTTGCTCATGAGCCACTGGTTGGGGATCACTAATGTACACCAATGAAATTGCCAGCCAAAAAAAATATAATTTATTTAAGGGAAACTGTCTAAGAAAGAATGACAAAGATATGCATGACTTTAAGGATAAATGCATACCAAGCTGTAGCCCTTGGTCCCATCATCACTTTCTAAAGAAAAGCAAAGTAAGCGCTCTACCAGTGACAGCCCCTTAAGAAAACGGACAGTTCAGCAATCCTGCAATTACAAGAGATAATCCTCCTGCCGGTTAACCAATCAAATGCAATAATTGTTTTTGATTTGCCCTCTAACTTACAGACCAGTTAGATTTATGGGAAACTGACTGTGTAATATGGTCCAGAGAGTCAATTTTAGACCGTTTCATGAATATGCTTTCAAAAATGCTGAATTGCTTGGGCCATTCACATTCCGATAATCTTTCTCCAAATATTTAATTTTAGAACCATGGAAATTTAAACTTTTGAAAATTAAAAATAAATTATTATACAACCCTTGGTGTGTGCTGGGTTTTGGCATAATGGGGCGTAGCAGGGTGAATCAGTGATGTGATGATGTATGGGCCATTTTTGCATTGTGGCACCATTCTAATCTTTTGGCAGGGCCCATGACTTGGATGGCTTGTGGGCTATTAGCATGTACTTTTCCTCGGGGGGGCTCAATTAACTTAGAATAGGGTCCCTTAATTACTAATAAAGGCCATACCTGAGACTCTGTAATCCATGCCACTGAAAGGGTGGTAATGTTTCAATGTTTTAACATAATCCAACAGAAGGTTTGTATTATGAGCATTTGCTACAAATTCAAGCATATAAGAAAATGTGGGCTTTGTAAAAGAATGTAGAAACTGTGCTTCCTTGGAAAAAGAAGATTCCTGCAATAGACTTTAAAAGTGCTTAAGCTACTTTTGTTTTCATTGATGGTTTTAAAAGCCCCAGAAGTGCCACTATAACGTTACATGTTCCAGCAGAAATTGTGCTTAATACAGGCAACAAGCAGGCTTCTGCTACTAAACCTGCAGCATTACCTATCAATAAATTTTAAGTGCTGATTCAAATTGAATACCATCCATCGGGCTACTATGTCTAAAAAGGTGACTGTTTCTAGCCCATAGATTGTGAACACAGGAAAAACTACACATGGCTATTATTCCAATTACTCATGCAAAAGATATAAATAATCACAATATCTGCAATTGTGCATGGGCAGATGAACTGACCAATATCAATAAGACATGGATATAGGTCCTGGATCAGCAAGCCACCATACATATACCAACACTTTGGTACAATATCATTAGTATGTGTATGGCCAGCTTTAGTGTAGAGAGGCAGAGACTCATGGGAACAGGGAAGAGAACAATGGAGAACCCCACGCACAGAAGAGTCCTCAGGAAATGCATTAAACCTAAATAACAGTACAAGAAACCCTGGAACACAATATTTCATTATATCCAGTAAATACACAGAAAATCAAACATGTATGCAGTAAAGTAATAAATATTAACACTGCCCATATAATAATATTGCATTTTATGTATTATACATATGCTAATAAGCATTGATAAGGGATAATATATATGTTTTTTCCCTGAGGAAGAGCACAGTTAGTGCTCAAAACGTTGGATCTCTTTTCTTAAATAAACTTATTATATTTTTGCCAAGTCCTGGTGTGTGCAGCTCATTCTCTTGCTTTATATTTTTTTTGCTAGCACCCTGGGCATTTGAATTTCAATAGGGTGTGCTCCGTTTGTTCTTGTATATATAAATATAGTTTTCCTTTAATGGTCAATGGAGGCAGACACATGCAGACATGGTGGTATTCAGTTTAAGAAAAGACTGGCTAAAAGTTAGAACCAACAGAAGTGTTTACATTTCTGTGTAATTTTTATAGAGAGTGCAATTCTAATGCATGTAAAGTTTAAAAAACTACAAAGTTCTAAACGGAGGCAGAGTTCAAAGGTTTTCATATATTACAGGGGTCACTACTATGTTAGTAAAAGTTCAAAGGTTGTCATATTACAGAGATCACTACTTTGTCTAAAACAAAAAAAAAAACAAACAAAAAAAAATTATATATATATATATATACATACACACACATTTTGCTGCAAACCTGTAATGCGTATGACTGCTTAATTAATATCAGGTTCACTGTAGAAAGGGAGGGTCCCTGAGGGGGTGTTGTCTGGCCAATTGGACAGCAGAATCCATTTAGTGCTGCTTCCAATAATATGAGCTATAATTAAATGCAGACAACATCTTTTCTTCATTTCCAAGAGAATGAGGAAGTGTGATTGTTGAAAATCATGAAAGAAAAAGGAGGAACAGAAGTAATACAAAGCACAACTAAATGAAGGATACTATAGGCCAGGGCCCCCAAGGTCATTTACCTGGCCCCCGCTTTTGCTGCGTCATCACCCCTGGCTACTACCTGTCTGTCTCAGTGTTGTTCCACGGTGTCATTAGCATCGGCCAGTTTGATACAGTGACGTGACGTTGCCAAGGAAAACACTGAAGGCAGACATGTAGTAGCCATGGGTAAGGACACATTAGGGGCAGGGCCCCATTAAAAAAAGTTCGAGGACCCCTGATATAGACACAAGACATAATGCAATTATTAGATTAGATTGATATAGTTCTATAAGAGTATGGTGACAAACCATGGTGATATATAACTAAAAATAGACAGACCGGTAGATATAGATACACACGCTCTAAAATGCAGCACAGCAAGCAAAACGCAAAAAAATTGGTTTGCATCCATTTTTCTGCATATTGTACCCTGCCTTGCACATAATAAAAGGACCTACTTTCAACATGTCCAAATAACTGGGGGTGCCAATTTGTTGTATCCCATTGGAGATTATAATCGTTAACCTTAGACCCTGGGCTAGTGCCCTTCTTCATTGAAAAAGTGCCCCAGGCCAGGGTACTATTGTAGAGAATCTTGCTTCCTCACTGTTGCCTAGGGAGTTCCACTCTGTTAGAAACTAAAAGCAGATGATTTTGCTGTATTGTATGTGCACAACCCAGAGCAGCTGTGAGAATCTTAAGGTCCCCATACACGGGCCGATTGTAGCTGCCAATATTGGTCCCTTGGACCGATTCGGCAGCTTATCGGCCAGTGTAGGGACAGAAACAACGGCCATACCAGACTGATATCTGGCCTGAAATTGGCCAGATATCGATCAGGCAGGTTAAAAGATTCAGTCGGATCGGGGACCTGAACCGACTGCTATCACCCACCCGTAGGTGGGGATAACGGGTGAAGAGGAGCACTAGCCAGGGGTCTTAGGTACGAAATTCTAACTACTGGAAGGTGCCTAGCAATTTACCACCCCTCTTAGTAAATAAGCTTTTCCTTTAATGTTTAGTGTAAAGTTGCTAGCTAACAAAGATGCCACTACGACCCCTTGTCTGTACAGTAATGACTAGCAGTAGCATTCACCTATGAGGTTTCAGTCCCAATACACATCTTCCCTGATGCCATTAATGTCAACATTAAGCAAGTACGGGGCAGTAGAGGTGTCTCTCTGCTGGTGTTTTTCTCCAGTGGAGAAACACCATGTTACACGGCCCTCATAATTACATTTTCTTTCCATTATTGGCTTTAAGTTTAAATACGGAAATACTACAAGTAATGAATACTCACTTTTTGTTTTCTGTAATGTCGGCAGCAGCTTTGGGTGGTGTGGGAACAGTTATTTTTTCTTCTGTTTTTTTTGCAGCAGGTTTAGCTTGGACACTTTGAAACAAAGTTGCTTGGCCCTCAAAATATAAAATGCAAGACATGCACTTTTAAATAAATGCATTTCTACTTGTCAGGAACAATTGCATTCCATTCCGAGCAGACTGGGTGTAAAGGTGGCCATACATGGGCAGATTTAAGCTGCCGATTCGAGTCTTTTACACTGTATGGGGGTGATGGGTTTACCTGACTGCCATCTGGCCTAAAATTGGCCAGATCTCAATTGGGCAGGTTTAAACTTCCGTCAGATCGGAGACTGCATCAATCGGTCCAACAGGCCTATGCCCTCTGTTTTTAATTGATCATTTGGTCCTACGGCCAAACAATTGAATTGAATTAGCCCAATATCGCTGACCTTGGAGAAGATCAGCTTGTTTGCCAACCTCGCCAAACGAGCAGATTGCAACATGTATGGCCACCTTAACTGAAGACAACTGAACATATAAACCTCATATTTGGAAATTCTGTAAAATCGTATTTGAAGGATTCACAACTACAAACGTCTTGGACACCCTGTAATGACATATCTAGTACAAAATCTTGAGTGGACTACTTAAAGGCAAACTATTCTAAAACGCAAATTAACCAACAATTTTTTTTTCCCCAAAGCTTAGATGTGCCTGCAGCCAAGGGGGTAAAATGATTTTGGAGGTACTCTCTAATGGTCATTGTAGGGTTTGCCCTTTAAGAACTTTAATGTCACACCAAGAAGTTACATAAAAGGTCAAGATTACTTGATAAAGTAGTGCCCATTACCCATACTTTAATATATTTTCCTGCTCTCCTTTGCTTTTTAGGTGGCCCTACACTATAACATCCACTCATTTGGCGAGGTCGCCAAATAAGCAGATCTTTCCACCTAAGGTGGGTGATATTGTGCTAACCCAATCGTTCAACCCTACTGCCAAATGATCAAAGTACAACAATGGGAATTAGAGCCTTCGGAGCAAGGACCGCATTGATGAGTCAATGTGGCCCTCGATCTGATAGGAAAATCAAACCTGCCTGAAAGACATCTGGCTGGTTTCCAGGTAGACCCATCGGAGGGCAAAATAAGCTGCCGAATCTGAAAGACCCAAATTAGCAGAATATATCTGCCAGTGTATGACCATCTTCACACTTTGGTCCAAATGAATGACATTTAACCTATTTTACAAATGACACTAATTTAGCACTTTTTTGTCCATACTAGCTGTTAACTTAACCTTTCCCCCTCCCCACTACTGAGGACAGCATTACCTTTAATAGCCAAGAACACTGAATCTTGAAAAATATTCCCTTCATTAAGACAAGAACAGAACATTCTTAATGAGTATAATTTCCTAGATTATAATGTTACCTACACAAGACTCATGAAATAAAACAGTCATTTTGTAGCCAAATACAAAAGAAAATATGCACATGTCCATGGGAACTTCAAATAATAATGAGTAAAAAAAAAACAAACAAACAAAAAAAAAAAACCTATGTTGCTGTGAATATGTTGACTGGTTCTTTATCTTCACAAACCTTTCTTCTGTCAAATACAACATATCTTAATTTTTTGGCTATTTTTATACCATGCTGCTAAAATGTATGTTTTAAAAATTAAATTCCTTTCTTTTCCACCACCCATGTTTCTCAGTGGCAGATAAATACACAGGTCAATCACACATTGATACATTGGTTGAAGCCATTTTTCAGCAACAGCTTCTGCCCCTACTGAGCATGTAAACATGCAAAACAAAAACAAATGTCGTGTCGTGTTCTTCCCTACATACCTGCATTGCTTGGTCTAATACAATGAGTGGTCGATTACACAAAAAATTCTGTGATGTGCTGGATAACCTTAAATGTCAGTAAGTGAATTGGAAGCTCACAGACAAGTGTAACAAGATTTAATATTAGCTGCATAAAGATTGGAACACTGTCTTTTCTATACCAAGGGAGTATTGTAATAAATGTATGCTACCGGTCTTATTGCCCGTTTAACATCCAAATTAAATTGGTTGCTGTGTGTTACTGCAACTTAGCAACCTCTATACCTCTTTATTATGTATGTCAGTTAGTTGAGCGTGTACACAAGTATTGGATTTGGTCATTTTAGCAATGAACCAAATTGCATTTGGAGGTCTATACAAGACACAGATCAGAGTTTATCACACTAATATATTTTTAATAAAGGACTATACACTATTTTTTATTGTGTGGAAAGACAAGGATTACAGAGTTGAAAAAAAAAATTATATATTATATATATATATATATATATATATATATATATATATATATCTACATCTACTGTAGAGGCGTAAGGTAAAAACAGCTGTAAACAAAAACTATGTTTAGTACCTGTCTGGGTTTGGCTTTTGGAGCCAGAGGTTTTATAACAAGAGAGTCGGTTTTGGTAGTGGATGGACTTCCACTAGATGATGGCTTCCTTGAAAATTTGCCCATGTTATCCAAGATACTAGTAGAACGGGAAGAGCTGCCAGCAATTGCAGGGCTTTTCTGACTAGCAGAAACCTTGAAAATTAAACAAATAGTAAAGTTCCACAACAGTAATTAAAGTAAGGGTATTTTTTTTCAGAACAAAACTATCTGGATCTAAAGATATTCACTAATGTTGAGTGCAGTAATGCAGTATCATGCAGTATGAGATTTTGCCATTTTCTTTATCAAGATAAGCTAACATGTAAGTTTAGATGTAGTCAATGAAGTTTTGACATTAAGAATGAGATGTTCAATATGGAATAGCTCATTCTCTATAGATAGGTCATGTTTAGTTATTCATTCAGAAAACACTGCATGTGTCAATAGGTAAATCAGTCATTCTATGGCTGGACTCACAAGGATGACATTCATGCATTTGGCAAAAAAATACTATTCAGTTATTTAGTTACCTAGACAATGTGGATGCAAAAGCATTAATATAAGACACTGACTGGTTGGTAAAGAAATCAGACATAACATTTTTTTTTAAACTATATTCATTTTTCAGATACCGTAATATCGGGGTGTCAGGGAACTCACGCGTGCGGCCCGGTCTCGCGCGCCTCCTTGCGTGCGTGCGCACGTACATGTCAAAGCGTGCACGTCCGTGACGCGCTGACGGCGCCGGTTCTGCGCATGCGTGGGGGGTATTTAAAGCTATCAAACGCCTCCTCCTGTGCTATGTTGTCTGCGGCCTTGCCTGGGAAACTAAGCCTGCCTGATTTACCTTACGACTTTCTGTTGCCGATCCTTCGCTTGCCTGACTCTGATTTTCAATACTGCAGTAATTATTCTCTAATTTATTAGGAAATGGGGTTAACACCTAATCATGCATGGAAAAAAAAAATACCGTCAAATACCGTGACACCGATATAATTTTGAAAAATACTGTGATATAAATTTTTGGTCATACCGCCCAGCTCTACATGACAAAAAAAAAAACATAACTGTACCTTGAAAGGATTAACTCTGCCTTGGTTGCTGGACAGAATTGCACCTTGGGAAAATCATAAAGAGTATAACTAAGGTAAAGAAATATTATGTTTGTATAATAACTGCAATGAACACAGAGAAAGGACAAAGTAAATAATTACCTGACTTGGAAATATCTGGCGATTTTGCACTTTTGTTGAAGGGATTTGTTGCTGTAAATCAAGTGAGATCACATTTACAAAGAATAATACACTGGCAAACTTGAAACAAGTTATTAGAACAGCAAGACAAAAATAAAACTAAGCCTAGTTAATATCAAGGTGAACTTCCTTTTAATTCCAGTTAGTTTAAAGGTGAACTTTCGTTTAATTCCAACCTCTGGAGAGGGACTTAGGCTAATGGCACAGTTAATGGCAAACTGATTCACTGTCTTCTGCTACCTGGATAAGCATACGATGAGTACACTTGCAGGGTGGATTTTGTTGTGAAAATGCATACTCATTGGGAAATCCTCTGTGTTTGTGCTGAGGGGCTAATCTGTGCCAGTCAGCATGCACACATACAGGTAGGGGAAGGCAGCAGATCTGCTTTAAACTGATGATATGATCTGCGCTGTAGCTCAAACAGGTCATTACAGGGCCATATCAAGTCTGTCAACTTTCACCATAGGAGTAGGACTGGGAAGAAGAGCCAAACACACTACTTGTATGTATGTAAGATAAGAAACCTGGTTTTTAAAGGAAAACTATACCACCAAACATTGTAGGTCTCTTTAAAAATATATGTAAAACCCTGCTTCATCTAAATAAACCATTTTCATAAAAAATATATATTTTTTTAATTGTATGCGTTATTGGGTAATCCTAAATAGGAAATTGGCATTTTAAGAATTAAGGACCGCCTCCTGCGATCATAGGATTCACAGTGCACACAAACAAGCCAAGGCACACATACAGTCATGTGAAAAAATTAGGACACCCCAGTAAATATTCAGTGCTTTATTAAAAAATGTTCACATATCGATGTTTAATCTTGTTTATCTATCTCTGGATTTAATTGCTGGTAAACAACTTGATTTACTCAAAAGTCTCTGAGGAGGAAACGTTTATCCCACTCCTCCATGCAGACTTTTTTCAGCTCTGAGGTGTTTGAAGGGTTTCTTGCATGTACAACCCATTTCAGTCCACTCCAAGACTCTTCATTTCTTAGTTTTCAGCCAGCCCTTGGTGGATTTACTGGTATGTTCTGGGACATTGTCATGATGCAGGTTCCAGTTCCGCTTCAGCTTTAATTTCCTTACAGATGGTCGCAGGTTCCTCAAGCACCCTTTGATACACAGTAGAGTTCCTGGTGGATTCTATGATGGTGAGCTGGCCAGGTCCTGCTGCAGCAAAGCATCAAACCATGACACTTCCACCTCCATGCTTCACAGTTCGTATGAGGTTCTTTTCCTGGAATGCTGCATTTGGTTTATGCCAAACATGTCCTTTGTTTTGGTACCCAAATAATCCAATTTAAGACTTATCTGTCCAAACATTATTCCAGAAGTCCTGGTGTTTGTCTACATCCTCTCTGGCAAACTTCAGCCTGGCCTTGATGTTTCTCTTAGAGCGCAAAGGTTTCCTCCTTGCACACCTCCCACGCAAGTTAAAGTTATGCAGTCTTTTTCTAATTGTAGAGGCATGCACTTTCACATCAACAGTAGCAAGCAGCCTGCTGTAGATCCCATGATGACATTTTAGGGTTTTTGGAGATTAAATTTTAGCATTTTGCTGTCTGCTTTCGGGGTGAACTTGCTTGAAAGGCCGGACCTGGGCATGTTGCCAGTTGTTTTGAAAGTCCTCCACTTGTAGACTATTTTCCAGACAATGGAATGGCTGATTTCAAATTCTTTTGCGATCTTTTTAAATCCCTTAACAGACTGCTACAGCCTTCTTACCTCAAGTCAGGAGCACGCCAAACTAAATGTCTGAGGTTTAAATAGGCAAACCTTCTTCAAAATACTGAGTCCTAATCATGCGCACCTGATGTGATCCACCTGTGTGTTATCTGAGCCATTTTAAGTGGGTCTAAATGTGGGGGTGTCCTGATTTATTCCTCACCAGAAATTGCATTTTTGTAGAATTCCTTTTTACAGAAGATTTTCTTCAGTTTTAATTGTTTAGTTATATTACTTGGATCTCCCAGTATTGTTAAATTGTGATTAAGGGGCAGACTTATCAAAAGAGATTAGAGCTTAGTATATAAAAAGCTTAGTGCGCCCACGTTCTATTCATTCCTGATAAAATGTCAGGTTCCTGTGCTGTACAAAAATAAGACAAAGATAAATCATTTCAGAACTTTTTCCACCTTTAATGTTACCTATAAACTGTACCACTCTCAATTGAAAAACAAACTAAAATCTTTTAGGTGGAGGGAAGAAAACCAAAAAAACTAAAATAATGTGGTTGCATTGCAATCGGATTCAGGTCTGGGCTCTGGCTGGGCCATTCCAAAACTTTAATCTTCTTCCGATGAAGCCATTCCTTTGTTGATTTGGATGTATGCTTTGGGTCGTTGTCATGCTGAAAGATGAAGTTCCTCCTCATGTTCAGCTTTCTGAACATGGAACTGTTCATAATTCCCTCTATCTTAACCAGTTCCAGCTGAAGAAAAACAGCCCCAAAGCATGATGGTAACACCCCACACATATAAATATATATATTTTCCAGTTTGGCAAGATTCTTTAATAGTTCACTTAACATAATATAAACTATCTGTTGGTTAAGTATTTATTCTGGAGGTATAGTTTTCCTTTAAATATTCAATTATTACAACATGCAACTTCTCTTTCTTTACTTTAAATGAACCATTTTTTAGAAAGGCATGTTTAATTTTATACTAGTCTTTGGTTTCCTGTTTATAGATGGCAAAGAACAGGCATTTGTTAACATAAAGCAAATACAAAAAGCTGTGAGGAGGAGCAATCATAAATGACAATTTTAAAATATATAGGCTGCTGTCATATGACATTCACAGATACCTACCAGAGGTATTGCTTTCTAGTGCTTCCTCTTGCTCTGTTTCCTCTTCTTCCTCCTCCTCTTCCTCATTATTTTCCTCACACTGGTCTTGTTTAACTGGTTTTGCTCTTGAATCACCCCATTCTGTTGCTGTTCTGCTGTAACTGAAAGTTAAGACACTATAATGTGAGCAGTCCAGACTATAATTTAAATAATAATTTAAATGTCAGACTGCAGTGTATTATATTGTGTAGGTTTTCTGAAAGCAGTTCTAATGTGTAGTGCTGGCTCCTTCTGAAAGCTCAGATTCAGGCACAATGCACTGAGATGGCACCTACACACCAATATTACAACTAAAAATAAATTTGTTGGTTCAAGAATAATATTTTAAATGGTAGAATTATTTCTGTGTAAACGGTGTAAATTAGAAATGAAAGTACTCCATAAAAATCATGACAGAATCCCTTTTACAATGGTTAAAATGGTAGGAAAACCAGTGATATTGCTTAAAAAAAAATCAGCTTTTAAGCTGGCCATACACGTGGCGATCTAACCGATGGTCGCACGAAACATCGTCAGATCCGCCACACACAGTCAGGGCTGAAACAGCAGATAAGGAGGTAGAAACAATAGGATTTCTACCTCCTTCTGCCGATTCAGCCCTGACAGCAGATTTTGGTCAGGTGCCTTCTATGGCGCCCGATCAAAATTTTCTAACCTGGCCGATCGGCGAGTCGTCCGATATCAGCAGCTTCCTGCGATATTGGTCGACTCACCGACATGCCATACACGCACCGAATATCATACGAAACGAGGTTTCGTACGATAGTATTGGTGCGTGTATGGCCAGCTTTAGAATTCCAAAACGATCAGCAGGGGGTAGAAAGGTAGAGAAGCATCCAAGCAGCAAATCCTTTTTTCATATATTTTATCAGATCAAATTCTGTACACTGTAGCCTACCAATAAAAACAAAACAAGGAAGCACAAGCACTTTAACCTTTAAATAGGATCTAGTCATTTTTTAAAAATGCATATAGATTCGGATCACTAAATAAAATTTTGTAATGTATGCGTAATGGAGTGAATTTAGCTTAAAGTTGTTCGTTTTTGTTAATCCTTAAATGTTTATTTTACTGGCCAGTAATTTGTATAAATAGCTATGTGTATATATATTTGTGTTAAAAGTGGAACCTGATGCTTACTTTGTTTACCACGTGCTTCAGCTGTGCTGGGAGTATGTCTAAAATCGTGCTGAAGCAACTGCTTATTGAAAGCTATGTTTGCCACAAGTGCATACAAAATGTTGTTTTTATATTTAACATTGCAATTGCTTGTACAAAGTAAGGTTCTATGAAGCACTTTCCTAGAGCTCTCAGAGAAGCCACTTCCTGAAGGGGTGGGCAGATAGATGCTGACCACCTGGTGGCAGCATAGAGCAGTTTGGAGGCTATACAAAGCTGAAGACTGGTTTATTTTTGAGTCTGTTAAGCCTTTGTAAGAGGCAGTTCTAGAGCTTGTGCTTGTAGGGTTACTGTTGACTCCCTGCTGGTAAAAGTGCATACTGCACCTTTGCAAACACATTGTGTTTTTCCTGCATTTGCTAAAAATAAAGCATTAAATTTCTACTGAAGATCTGTCTGGCTACAGAACACGCACATGCCCAGTGACAGTCTACTGGGAGCTGCTATATTGCTTCCTTCCCATTGTTCTGCTGATTGGCTGGTGGGAGGGGGTGATAACACTCAATCAGCTCAGCAGTAAAGTTTGACTGATGTTTATCAGAGCACAGGTCACATGGCTGTGGCACCCTGGGAAATGAAGAATATGGCTAGCCTCATGTGAAATGATAAAAGTAAATATAAATATTTGGGTTTTTAAAAAAGGGATTTCAATCAGGATTCTGCTGGAGAAGCTCTATTAACTGATACGTTTTGAAAAAGACATGTTTTCCCAAGACAGTATTCCTTTAATGTTCTGGTTTTGGTTAGTGCCACTCTGTCGTCTTATGTCAGTTTCAGAGGGCTAAATCTGTCCCTGACAGAAGACACCTGCTCTGCTCAGCCTTCCCTATTTATTTACAGCTTTAGTTAGCGATCGCTTATAAGACCAGTCTCTTATCTACAGTAGAGATTACTACTAATCTACAATCGTTTCAAAGTAAGAATCTGAGAAGCTGATCTTAGCAAGTGTGAAAAGCTTCTTCTAATTAGAGTTTCAGCTAGTCAAGCTTCATTGGTTTACATTAAAAAAAACTTCAGCTTTTTTCAGTTGTTTTTTTTAATACAACACGATACACAAATAATTAATTTTACTGTTTGCTATGGTTTTTATTAACAGCTAGCACTGCACAATGAAAGTCCTTTTAGGAAGCTCTTGCCTCACTTATTCTATTGTTGTTTCACAAGTCAACCCAAAATAAAAATTTTTGCCTAATAAAAGAAAACCTAATTCTAAGCAACTTTGCAGTATACATTCATTTCAGATTTGCAACAGTTTTTGACCTATTTGTATATATAATTGCTATTAGAAGTAGTGTTTGCCTGTCCCTCTCTATTCCCTGCCCTGGTGGCTCTCAAGCTGCAGGCATACCTTCAGTTCTCTTAATAGTGCCCTTAAGTCTCCCCATATTTCACCTGTTCAGATGATCAGACGCCTCATAGGAAAAATAACACTGAGCTGTGTAAAGAAAGTTCCCATAATGCCTCGCTCCTGCACAGACACCCAGACCGGTGTACATGCTCAGTTAGTTATACTATGAGGAAGCTTCCTGCTGATTGGCTCAGATCCACATTCCTAACGGGGGGGTGAGTTTTTAGCATTCTTGAGAGAGGGGGGAGCAGGAGACGAGAGAGCTGCATGTCACAGAGTGTTAATAACCACCTGTACGAGCATAATTAGCCATTAGGGCTGTGGTGTTTTGTCTGGTAGCGGTCAGGATAGCAAAAATGCCCCATTATCACTCCTGATAATATTAAAGGAAAAGCACCTTGAGTGACAACCACGAAGCAGTGAAAGTTGGACCTCCGCCCGTCACCTCTTCATGTGCATCAGCCACAGCGCACTTCATATATTATCAGAAGCTGAGAGAAGCAGGCAGGGAGTGGATAGGAATTTTAGTGGCATCTTGGGTGATAAATGATTGGATTTTGGAAACATCCCTTAGGTGAAAGTGACCATTTCTAATATCCTCAAATTATAATACAGGGTACCTTATTCTTTATAATATACAAGTTTCAACGAGTTATGCAAGACAAATTACATAACTAATCAGAGTGTGTGCATGTTGTGTTGCCAAGAAAATCCATACAAGTTAAAAATATAGAATATGTAAGGTTAGTGATCTTCTTCCTTTCTTCTACCTTTGCTGGCCCGCACATGCACAGTAGAGTAAAAAAAAAAAAAAACTTTTTTTTTTGTTAAAGTGCGGCTTGTCGCTCTACTGCACATGCACAGCCAGCGCAAAGAAGACATAAGAGGATCGATGGCCTGCATGTACCCTGGGCTGGGTACCTAACATTTTGGCTCCCCCTAGTGAGTACACCTTCCCTTCTCGATTAAACCTAGTATAAAAATTTAAAAAAATTAAAATTCTCTCTGGTTGGTAGGGTCAGCACCTGCAAAGCAATATGAGAGGAAGACTATATTCGGAGTAGTAACTGTTTGTTTTTAATTACCAGTTTCTATTTTAGGCCATTAGGCTTACTTATCATCCAGCCTGCCAGTGCTCTCTCCAGCTTAAATGACTAACTGCAAAAACAATAATAATAAAAAATAATACCACTGATTTCAGGTGTACTTCTCATACTGTCCAGTTCAGACAGATTCTGGCTACTCTAGTAGATATTCAAATGGTAACTGATGTAAAAAGGATAAAAATGTTAGGAAAATTACATTAAAACTACAGAAGTTGTACAGGGGCAATAATGCAGCAGTTGTATGGAAACTAAATTAACTGGAAGGTATAACAAAATGTGTGTTTCTGACACAAAGCTGGTTACATTTCCATATTGATGAATGTTTTTTTATACATATATATATATATATATATATATATATATATATTTTTTTTTTTTTTACCCAGCATTAAGTCTACGTCGAAAATCTTCGTCTTCTGCATCATCCTGTTGTTCTGCAGATGCCAGTTCAGCTGCCTTCTCTTGAGCCATTTCACTGAGCCGTTGGGCCAGTATTAGTCTTTTGGAGCGCGAGGCATACTTTATAGCCAGGCTCATCACAGGTTGAGTCATGAACTCAGCCAGCTCCATGCACCGGAATTCACGCTCTAGTTTGCAAGATAGCTTTAGGAAAGAGAAAGGAGAAAATATGAAGGTTCAGAGAAACATTTTTTGTGCACAAAATCTGCAATATATAGCACTGCCTGTTAAAGAAGACTTTTTCAAAAAAGCCAAACCAAACAGCTAGGTTGACTTTAGCAGTTTAGCTATTCTGTTGTGTCGTTGTTTCTAAAGATTAAGCTTTACTACAAATTAGACTTTTTTCTAGATCCCAAAAATGTTAAATTACATTTAAATTTTCTTTACATTTTTAGTAAAAAAAGTAAAATCTTCGTTCTGCTTCGTTAATTCATGTTGACGAAAAATACATTTTGCTTTAAAATATACTTTTCTGGTCAAAGCTCTATACCCTTAACAATTATTGCAGTTAAGGAAGTATTTCCTAATTAAAAAATATAAAAAGATAAATGCTACTTGAGAAACTGTCAATAGAGCTGGCTAATAATTTTATTTCTTTCTATCTGTGGTGCATCAGCATAGTATACGTTAGTACAGTTGATATAGGTAGTGCCCTGTCAGATGGGCTGCTCTTTCAATTCCTATTTAAAGGAAAAGTAAATGGTTCTTCTGAAATAAAGTTGCTAAACTGATCTAATTTTATAACTGTTGCTTGATACATATTTTCCTAGTTTAGTTTTAGTGTCACAAGGAGCATTTCGCTGATCCACTGCCTTGCTTTAGTATAAACTGGTATCTGCCTGTCAGTGCAAACATAGGATGGTTTTTCGCCTTTGCAAAGCACAGTTGACAGATAAAGTTAAAATATTGTATTTTTACACATAACTGTTGTAGATGTTTGTCTACCACTTGCAAAAAGGTTTAAGATTCAGGTTTTAGGTATTTAGATCAACTGGACTAATAAAGTACAAATAACATTTTCCTCCTGTTTATCACCACTAGTAAAACAGGGATCCTCAAACTACAGCCCGCGGGCCAGATCCAGCCCCAGCTGTCTCCTCACCCCTGGCAGCGGGGGAGCTGGGAGAGGGAGGATGGAGCGGTGAGAGGGGGGACGGTGCGGGGGGACACAGCAGGAAGCTGGGAGAGAGAGGATGGAGCAGGGAGGCGGAGCAGGGGAGCCGGGAGAGCGCAGGAGTGGGCCATAGTTTTAGCCTGCAGCAGGAAGCAGGCAGTGAGAACAGGTCATAGTTTGAGGACGCGGGGGGGGGGGGGGGGGGGGGTCCTAGTTTGAGGACTATAGTCCGGCCCTCCAACAGTCTGAGGGATCATGAACTGGCCCCCTGTTGTGAAGAAGTGCCCCAATGTGGCTGGGCAGCAGCTTATTTACAATTATGTTTCCCATGCACTCACATTTGGGCATCTTTCAGCCAGCGTAGAACACGCCTCATATGCCGTAACCCTAAAAACATAGTATTCTAGAAAGCTCATCTGCAATGCAAATGTAGGCCTTACATCCATTTATAACTGTAGCATCTGACGCAACATGCAATTTTTACAATTGTAAGGCGTTAGTAATGTAAATTAACATTCATTTGAAAAAAAAAAACCCTTAAATGCCCTTTAAGTTAACATATAGTCATAATGTGGTGATACAAACAAATTTACTGTGGAATGCTCAGAGAGCATGCTTAAGTCACTAACGCTAAGTAATTTGAGAAATTGGTAGGCCCAAAGGGCAATGTATGCATTCTTCCTCATTATGTATGAATATAAAATAGGGATACCTAGATATGTTTGCTTCAAATCTCATTTGCATTATGGATATTAAAGCTTAACAGTTCCATGAATACATCAAAAACTAAAGATAACCTATTAAATGCACTATATACATTTCAATAATGAATCTCAACTTACAGCAAACATCTTCATTAGCAACTCCTGCTGCATTTTCTGTGCTTCAGATTTAACATTTTCATCACATTCATAGCCATGTTTAGACAAATAATCTAAGTGATTTGTAAATATCTGAGAGCGCCAGTATTGTTCCTAAGGAAAAAAGGGAGATTCACACAAAATATGGGTTAAAGCACTCTTAAAATATATTGTTCACAAGTATGTACATATGCAATTATAATAAGGACCATGTAGCTATTTCAATTTATCTATGGCTAGGCATGTACTCTAGAAGATAAAGGCAAAAAGGCAGAAAGAAAAACCCTACTTACAGAATTTATAGAGATGCATAAAATGGATGCATTACTTGTCTTGCACTAAATCTACATTTTGTTAAAATATTTACAGTATCAGTAACATACAAACAAGAACAAATATTTTGGCTAGGAACCACTTAACATTCACTATTAAAATAAGATGTTTCCAAGAATAGACATTTTATAAACTAATGTTTTCTACAATTGTACTTTATATACAATAAAAATTCACCACCTAAATCCTGGTGAGATTTTTTTTTTTACAACGAAAAAATAAATTTTCCTCTAAAAGTTAACCCTAAAGGTGAGCTACCATTTAACATATTTTTTAAAGTAAGTTAAGACCGTCCTTCCTTCCTCCAATTATAATTTGAGCACCAACTGGTGCAGAGAAACCCTGGAGCTGACATCACTTCTGGACTTGGTGGTAGCTCCACGGTTCCCTGAGCATCCTGCGTCAAAGGATGCAGCAATCGTGCAACTAAACAATAGGGCACGGTGGGATCATACAAGGAACTAAAGAACCTCCTATACAGAGGTTGCTCATATAATACAAAAGCTACTCAACCCATAAAAGAGGTAGTGTGGGCCTGTACTACTGCAAGTTTTTTTTCCCTAAACCACCAAATCATTGCTCAGAACTCACTACATTTTGGTGCAACCCTAAATCTAAATCGCCAACCCACCATACCATATCTCCCAGAAAGGGAAACTGCTGGGCTTCCAAACTCTCAAAACTAAATTTAACTTGCCAAACAGGATAATCTTTTGATACCTTCAACTGACACATGCAGTACACTCTCAATTTCAGGGAACACCCATACAAACCTCCCCCTCCCGCATAGAAGAGCAAGCACACAACCATGTGTGTGCCAAATACTAGCCAATAATAGACAGACAGAGGTGGCAGAATAAATTTCTGATTTGATCAGTATCTCTATTACGTTAACCCCCTCCGGGATATTACTAAATCAAGTCGCTGACTTAGCACCAACATTTGCTGAAAAAGCTCTCATCTAATTTCATAACAATGAAATGGAAGGCACATTCTACCCCATCCATACAATTTTGGGAAAACCAAGTCAATCAATTTCGGATGTCACCTTTCTGAAGAGTTACAAAGTGCCATTGTGATTGGATTAGTGGAAGAGTATATATGCTGAGGACTTCCCATTTCAGTCAGTTGAACTGAAGAAGCTGCTCGGATGAGTAGTGAAACGTCTTCAATGATTTCTTAACAAGTCCAGTTGCTTTATATTTATTTATACTAGATACAAGTCAGTCAACGATTGAGTGAGGAGTGGGTGCACAACAAAATTCAAAAAAATTTGGTCCCCATTACTGATGTGCGAAATTTGTCGGCAGGCATGCCTTTGTGGCAAATTTCTGCATTTCGCCATTGGTGGATTGTTTTGTGAAACAAGTGCAGCCCCTACCACAGCACCAAGTAAATAAATTTAAAAAAAAAACCTTTGTCCTTCCAGTGCTGTAGAATCAACAAAACAAAAGAAACAGTAATACTAAAACGGGAATCACTAAGAGTTACGGATTGTGATATGACTGGTTGATACATGCAACTTGTATCTGATTTAAGAAGTACAAATGCAATTGCAATATTGTTGCCAACGTGCCCCCTGGCATGTGGAACGATGCTGGAATTCTGGGGGGAAATGCTGCAATATGGGAAGAATATGCACAAAATTACACTTTCCTCACTGTGGTCGTAAATGACCATTTACAGGTTTTAAAGAATTGCTATTTATTTTCTTAACTCAGATTGTGCCATTATATTAATGGCTCATTGGAATGTGTGAAAACTGTGCACCAGTGAATTGATGTACAGCATAAGGCTGTGGACCCAAGAATATGTCTAATTTAAGCACATTATTTCCACATAGAATACACGCAGGAATGGTGGTCATAAAGTGCTGATTCACACAAAGTTTCGTAATCTTTTGGGAATGAGGCTATAATTAGGTTCTGGTATAAACACTATGCCTGTTTGTTTAAGCTGAAAAACATTTCCCATGAGTAAAAATGAAAGACTGGCGGGCCATGGGAGTGATTTAATGTATTTGAGCATATTATACATGGTAAGATTACCTTGCAATAACTGACCATTATGTGTTCCAACAATAAAAAGAACACTTTTTGCAATTCAATAGCAGATCCCTATAAGTTATATTATACATCTAAATACATTGTAAAATGTTGTGATATTTTAATTGCTTACTGTTTGCATTTAACTATTGCAAAACCACAGATTAGGTGGGGAAAAGGCTTATCTACAAACATAACTCCCATGATGCAAGAAAAAGCATACCAAGCTGTCAAATGGGCGACCAGGTGTTGCAGTAACACAGAAAACTATTTCTAGATATGGCTAAACAGGTAATCCTTCCTCCAGAAGCTTTAACATATGAATAAAGCAGCTTTATTATTAATATGATTACCTCCATTTGCCCCTTTTCGGTTGTGATTTGACAGTACGGAAGGTTGAAGGGCAGGACTGCTACTGCTGGACGAGGCAGTGTTGGGGGGAATCTTGACCCTTTACATGGAATACACCTGTGTATGCAAGGAAGATAACATGTAAAATGTCTACAGGTCATTCAATAAGTTATCTTTAAATCAGACTCCTGTACAAATTTTCACATACATATTACATTTAAAAACCAAGTTCTGTTAACAAAAACTGCGCAAAAAATCAATTCTAAATACATTAATGTACAAGGGCAATGACACAAGGTGTTTCAAGCTATGTCCAAGCACCTGTCAAGTGACTGTCACTTTGGAATGTAGCAGTTAAGTGTTCCAGCAACAATCCCCTAACAAGTCCACATGAACTACTGTCCAAAATGAAAAAAATTCCAAACAGATAACGTTATCTATTTAGCCCAATGCACCCGATCAAAATATGTTTTTATGTCCAAACCAGAAAAAACTATTACCTATTCTGCAACATTCGTAAAGTGAATTTAATGTAGACCACCCCTTTAAAGGAGAAAGAAAGGCAAAATCACTTGGGGGTGACAAAATGTTAGGCACCCCCAAGTGACTTTAATCGCCTACCTTTTACCCCAGGCTGGTGCCCCTGCTCGGAGAGAACAGCACCAGTCCGGGGTACCTGCAGTGATTGCTTCCTCCTTCCTGGTTCCCTGCGCGCGCATGCGCAATAGAGTGAAAAGCCGAACTTTAACAGAGAAGCCAGCTTTTCACTCTACTGCGCATGCGCCGACCGCTGGAATTTTCGGAAAGGGAAGCTGTGCTCCAGGTACCCCAGGCTGGTGCTGTTTTCTCCGAACAGGGGTACAAGGTAAGCGATTAAAGTCACTTGGGGGTGCCTAACATTTTGGCACCCCCAAGTGACTTTGCCTTTCCTTCTCCTTTAATGGATTTCAGTTTTAATAAGATCCCACAGTGCGAGTTGCAGATACAGGAAATTAATTACTATAATACAGAATTTAAATCAGTCAGTTGGGATATTATTAAGTTTCATATGAACTAAATTTGAAAGAGGCTGTGTAGCATGCGAAATGCATTGAGCTATTGTTACTGCCTCCATTACTCCTGTACAGTGTGAGTAGCCTGCATTGTGCAGGGTTTTTTGTCTTAATAAACTGTATTACACTATCCATGTTCTCTTCTCTTCTATTTAACCCATTGAGAATCGGGCAATGACTGCAATCAATATTTGATCTGGGTTTCTATGGGCTTTATCCTACATACATCTGGTGAGCATTTGAATTGACAGATTGTGTGTACACTGATATACGATAAAATATTTTGTCACTTTGCACGTTTGGTGCTGTTGGTATTTTAACGTACTTCACTAGATTGCATTCTATTTGTTTTATTTTACATGCATTTCCACGATGACCATTGTGTTATAATTATTTGCCCAAGGGTTGTCAAAAATGGATATCTAAAAACAAAAAGTAAATACTCTGAAAATTATATATGTTGGCATGCACTAAATATGTAATGCTTGTAAAGGGGTCGCAAGAATGTAGCAAATCACAAGGTAAGGTACTATAGGGCAGCACAATATATAGTCACCCTGACAATAAATAAAACAATCACCCACTTCATTCTTAATGATTAATGGTTGCAATGTTAAAGGACAAGGAAACCCTCAGTAACAAATGTGCCCATATGTTAGGGTGCCCAAAAAGCTCAATTGCAAACAGATTACCCTGCTGTCAAATGCAGCTAAGAAAACATTCTTTTAAAATTCTGCAAATGTGCATAAAATGTTCCTTTGCTTTACAGTGACACATGCATAATGCTCATATGAAAGGCAGGGCTATGCGTCCACACGCAGGACAGAAATGAAGGGAAACCTGGATGTTGTCGCCAAAATCAATATGGCAGCCAAAAGCTTTACATTGCAATGGATCTTCTTCAAACTAATTTATCAAAGAGTATGGGTTTTCTAATTATAAAACAAAAAACAAAACAACGCCTAGGAAGTAGCTATGGACTTGGACTTTCCTTGTCCTTGAGGACAGTTTGTGCATTAAGCTACTAAAAAAACATCCTCCCCTTAAAACAAAACAGAGTGATTGTCCATATACTGCAAGGGGAGGGCATTTTTAAGTAGGTTAATTTCTTAATATCCTATATAAATTGATAAAGGACAAGTGTAATGCACATTCTGTCCACTGACACAATATCATATACAGTCATATGAAAAAGTTTGGGAACCCCTCTTAATTCTTTGAAGTTTTGTTTATCATTGGCTGAGCTTTCAAAGTAGCAACTTCTTTTTAAAATATAACATGTCTTATGGAAACACTAGTATTTCAGCAGTGACAAAGTTTATTGGATTAATTGGTCATTGTCTTGTAGGAATATCCAACCCCTGCATAACTTCAACTTTGTTGATATTGGGTTGACCCTCGACTTTAACATGTGCTAAACTAGCCACACAGCCCCACAGCATATTGGAACCTCCACCAAATTTGACAGCAGGTAGCAGGTGTTTTTCTTGGAATGCGGTATTCTTCTTCTTCTTGTGAGTGCAGAAAGGACTTCTTTCTCATCACCCTGCCATACAGATGTTCTTTGTGCAAATTGTGCTGAATTGTAGAACGATGTACAGATATGCCACCTGCAGCAAGATGTTTGTGCAGGTCTTTGGAGGTGATCTTTGTGTTGTCTATAACCATTCTCACAATCCTTCCGCATATGCTGCTCCTGTATTTTTCTTGGCCTGCCAGACCTGGGTTTTACAGCAGCTGTGCCTTGGGCTTCCATTTCCTAATTACACTCCTTACAGTTGAAACAGACAGTTTAAACCTCTGAGATAGCTTTTTGTAGCCTTCCCCTAAACCATGATACTGAACAATCTTTGTTTTCAGATCTTTTGAGAGTTGCTCTCACTCTTCAGAGGCGAGTCAAACAGAAGCACAACTTGCAATTGGTCACCTTAAATACCTTTTCTCATGATTGGACACACCTGCATATGAAGTTCAAGGCTTAACAAGCTAATGCAACCAATTTGGTGTTGCTAGTAATCAGTATTGAGCAGTTAGATGCATTCAAATTAGCAAAATTACAAGGGTACCCACATTTTTGCACAGCCAGTACTTCATATTTGAATAACATACAACTAAATACTACTTCACTAAAAATCTTCGTTCAAAAAACACCCCAGTACTCAGATGTTCCTGGGAAATGAAAGACATAAGAATAAATTGCAAAAAGTTTTCAGTGGAATAAAAACAACAACATTTATTGGCTCAAATAAACATAAACATAACTCATAACAAAAGCATACTATACCAAAACATGACCAGGTGCATCCTAATCTCCTAACGCGTTTCGCACCATGTGGCGCTTCATCAGATGAAGTGTGTTCACATTCGAAAACCCAATTCATAATTTTTATGGCTGCTAGAACTGTAATATACTCAAAACCACTGACTATTTTAGACCTCCATTACACATGGATAATAATGTTATTTTGTAAAAATGATGAACATTTTAATTATAAAAAGAATAGAGATGAGCTTTTCCTATTAGAACAAATAAGCTGAAAGGATATATACTGTCCATTTACTGGATTTAATGTCATAGGGGCCATTAGATGGTGTTATTAGGGGTTTTGACCTTAAAGGGGGTAGCCCAGAGCAAATGGTGTGGCTTTACTATAAGTAGGAACTAGCTTGTCAAACCTTACATACACTTGCATGGAAAGAAGGCTTAGAGGCAACTGCTTCATAGTCTAGGTATTTGCATGACCTGTAATGTGAAATACAACATATCTATGTCAGAATACCTGTACCCCTGTGCTAAACACAATATACACTATAAAATGTGAATTTAAAAGAGCCCTTAAAATATAAATAAAAGTATTAATGTCTAGTTATCTTATTAAATAGAAGGGCATCTGAAATGCTAATAAGGAATGTGTACTTTAACAGGGCTATATCAGTCTATTTTGTACTTTAGTCAGTATCATGTTCTTTTATTCATTCTTATAGAAAGTTACTTTATTACCTACCTCAGCTGCTGAGGGTTCTCATGGATACCAACAACCCAATAATGATCTGATTTTCCCTTACAATGCTCCCGGGTGTTACATACAGGGATCCATGTGTCTCCGAGGCTTCGGTTCAGCAACCGAACTATGCCCTCTGAATCCATGTAACACGGGGTACCTAAACAAAAAATCCAAAATGGAATTTACACAAGAGAGTTTTAAGACATTTGACAAGCAAAAGGTCATTGATGGGCTTGCTATGCTTTGAAAATTCCATAACCAAATGAGGTAAAAGCATGAAATTTCAGTTTCCTTAGTTTATCATTATAATGGAAGGCAAATGGCTATAAAATAGAATTAATGAAAATGAAATGGTCACTTTAGTCTTTGTTATGATACAGTTTAGCAGTCAAGTACTTGGCCCAACAGAGTAAAAGAATGACAAGACTGAAAAAAGTCTATGTAGTTAGTAACACCATCCAAGCTCTCATGTCTATTCAGCAAGTCCATATACACCTAGACATCTCCATTCAGTCAGTTCAATTATCCTCTGCTCCCTTGAGAGATAAATATTTTTCCAATTCCTAATCAGTAATGCAACACCACCAGATTAAGGTAAGTTAAGATACTTAAGTTTGATGCTTATGCTTTGCATAATTTTGGAAGTTAAGAAATAAAATTTCTTTGATGAGATTAATAATACTTCCTCTTGCTAAAAAGAAAGTTTAGGCTTAGGTGGATAAATACATTAAAGGAGAAGGAAAGGCTAATAAAGAGTTAATCTCAAGCTGCAGGCATACCTTCAGTCCTCTCAACAGAGCTCTTAAGTCTCCCCATATTTCTCCCGTTCAGATGATCAGAAGCCTCATAGGAAAAATAAATGCTGAGCTCTGTAAATAAATTTCCCATAATGCCTTGCTCCTGCACCAAGACCGGTGTACATGCTCAGTTAGTTAGACTAAGAGGAAACGTCCTGCTGATTGGCTCAGATCACACATTCCTAAGGGGGGGAGGGAGTTCTTAGCATTCTAGAGAGAGGGGGGAGCAGGAGAGAGCTGCATGTATCTGGCACAGGAAAACAAAGACACAACAAAACCCGTTTCTTTTGACAGAGAACTCAGTGCAGGGTTTCTGTGAGTGCTTATGGCTGTATTTACATAGACCTTTCTGATAAAGCTTACTTAATTATTACCTTTCTTTCTCCTTTTGTACAGAGCTTATGAAAAGGTACCATACAGAAGGCGTTGCAAGCAATATTTGCTAGAAAGCATTGCAATATTTGCCCACTGAACTAGCCTAAATACTAGGTGTATGTGCTGGCTGAATCGAACAAGTGTGCTTTTTTTTTTTTTTTAAACAAAAAGTCATACAAAGATATTTATAAAGTGGGACTGACAATTGATGCATTCATAGGAACTGCCAACCAGCAAAGAAAAAATACATCTTATTTAAAAAAAAAAACAAAAAACCCCCAAACTATAATTACACATACCATACTGCATCAAATATTACTTTGATGTGAAGGTTTTTGAAGTGCAATAGATTACCTTCTGCAGTGAACCCAAGCCACGAGAGATAACTTTTCCGAGAGAGAGGAAGTGGATCTCCATGCAAGACCTGTTTCTTTTTTTTACCCATCTCCAATAACTGGACTCCAAGGCACTGATCTCCATCAAATCCCATACCTGTAAATAGATTGACAGTAGTATAACTCTGGCATGACCTAAAATACAGGAAGAATCTTAAACATATTATTGATTTCTTATTACAAGGGTATTATATTTGCAGCCACACAAAAGTAATTTTTTAGAAATTAGGCAAAGATGACAGAAGCTACATAACTTGGATGAACACATGGTTGACCTGATGGCAGTGATTTTCTTATTCAGCTGGATGAATAGATTTCAAGGAAGCAGAATAAAGGGGTGGAAACTGTTATTTAAAGCACATCAAACATTGTGTGCATTGAACAGAACAGAAAATGCTCAGAGAAAGAACTAAAGTGGTCAGTAGTTGCCTTTCCTTATCAGATATTGCTTTGCTGAAATAAGTGGTTACAAGCAGCCCCTGCCTGACATTTCTTGCCTCTACCATAGGCAAAGTGTGTCCTATTTGAACAGGAAGCAACATCATGTGGGGAAGGGGCTATTTTTTTTTTTTTATACAGAATGTGCCAATGCCCCTTCTTCCTAGGAACACAGTGGGAGGCAGTGGCAGACAAGATACCCTATTTGGACAGCACATTGTCTGTGCCTGTATCTCATTTGATCAGCACATGTACAGGACGAATGAACACCTGTACATGCACCAATCGTGGGAAAAGGGGCAACGCGTTTGGGTGTGTAGGGAAGCCCCAGGCTTAAATACAGCCCTGCATAGATAGCATTATTACATTCAAGATAATTGTATTGTTTCAAAACAATGATTAAACCCAGGTGGTAGAACCACAGCAGCTTTTCAGTCATGCTAGTACTATCTGGGTCTTAAGAAATGTTCTACTTTGCAGCAAGCTTAATATAAGGCTAGAGTCTTATTGGAGTCCGTTGGCTTTCTAAACAGGCCTGTGGAAATCTGACCAGAAGTAGTAAACTTCCTTGATGTGCTACTTACCATTGAGAATGGTCAGATTTCCACAGGCCTGTTTAGAAAGCCAACGGACAGGAATAACCTGTTAACTGTAAAAAGCTTCCATAACCCCAGGGTTATCAATGCTAATAGACCTGTCAAGACCAGGATAAAGGAACATAAGGGGGACATTAGAAATTTTAAAGAAGGTTCCGCCAGCAATACAAAAAGTTTCCTTGGGGTCAGGCTCCTGAGTACCCTGGAGCAGTAACCCCTCCCTTTGGACTGCTTGGAACCAATGCGGTGATGGGGGAGGTTGGACTTGGGTCTTGTAACCACTTAAATTTTTTTTTTGTTCAGATTATTATGTTGTTCACTTGAAAAAGGGCTTTGCCCGAAACATGTAGTGGAACACACTATTAAACACTAATTGCAGCAAAGCCCTGCAGTGTCAGGTGTCCTCCATTACCTTATATGATGTCTACATGCAATTAGTGCTACAACAGGAGCACAGGAGTGATAGCCTGCTTGAATGAGGTAGCTGAACTGGAATACTGGACTTGGAAAGATTTTGAATAGTAAGGATAACAGGGTGCAGGTCTGTATTATGTTGGGCCAGAGATAGTATAGATGTATAAGACCACAATGGAAGCATTCCTTTTATGGAAAGGGGAACCATATAAGATTGGAGGTAAAATAATGTGCTACATCACATATAAGATGTATGTGAGTATAACATAATTTAGGAGAGGCAAAAATTCCTTTTCTCAGAATGAACACTATTAGTCTATTTTCTCTGAGGAATACATGGCGCATGTTAACTTTTGGAGAAATGACAACTTGAATTTACATGATTGATAGTACAGCATCACCTATATTGCAACTTACTGCAATATTCCTACTTTTTCCCCCATGTACTGTTACTAAGATAAATTAACTATTTTGCACAAGGTAAGTGGCAATAAGTCATACTTATATATACACACGTTCCAAGGATTAGGTACCGCTCACACAGGATTTAAAGTTCGTTTTGATATTTTTACTCATGTGAACAAACCACTAACGTTTCGGCTGTGACACCAGCCTTTATCAAACTTTGATGAAGGCTGGTGGCACAGCCGAAACTTTAGTGGTTTGTTCACATGAATAAAAATATCAAAATGAACTTTAAGTCCTGTGTAAGCGGTACATAATCCTTGGAACGTATTTACTTCATATCTTCGGGGACTGCACCCAGGCGAAATACACAGATTTAAGGTGAGTGCTGGCTTCTTAAGCTAGATATATTATACATATATATATATATATATATATATATATATATATATATATATATATATATATATATATATATAAAACAGTCCACACGACAGCACCACACTCCAAAATCTGCTGCTCTGCAGTTGCCCCTGTGCACGGGATATCATATAAATATCAAAATAAAACAGCCAGCACCAAGGGTCTTTGTGTTTCAAAAAATCTCTCGTGTATTAAAATTGCATGTACAACCGACGTCGGTTGTACATGCAATTTTAATACACGAGAGATTTTTTGAAACACAAAGACCCTTGGTGCTGGCTGTTTTATTTTGATATATATATATATATATATATGTTTAAATAGCCATACATCCCATTATAGTGCATACAAAATTCTAGAAGATAAAAAGGGTGTGTAAACCATTACTAGGACCTTATAAAGTAAATTTAAATACTGGACTAACCTCTTTGATAAACGACAATCAGCTGATCACCATGACCTGCCATGCAGACAACAGGGCCAAAAAGACTGAGCATCTCCT
This sequence comes from Xenopus tropicalis, assembly GCF_000004195.4. Classification (NCBI taxonomy): domain Eukaryota; kingdom Metazoa; phylum Chordata; class Amphibia; order Anura; family Pipidae; genus Xenopus; species Xenopus tropicalis. The sequence continues at coordinate 95,499,753 of NC_030684.2, forward strand.
TCTGAACTCCTCCGACTGAGAATATACGAAGTAAGAGTGCATTTGTAGCACACGCCACCCAACCTTGTCCAAGGCAAATGGCTTGAATGTTTTCACCCTTTGGCATGTCCACAATCCACTCCTTACTAGTGTCCCAGGAGCTGAAGTGCAAACACTGCAGTTTGCTGCATTAAAATGGAAATTCTTAAATATGGCTTGCCACAAAATGTAACTCCACTTTTAAAGTTAAATTTACTTTTGCATTGTCATAAGCTGGTACTTTACTGCTAATAATGACCTACCTGGCTAGTTCCTCTGTGCTCTCACAAGCAAGGAGTACTGCTTCCTGAGAGACATCAGCTAAGGTATGGTTTAGTGTGTTTGTCAGGTGAATGGCATGATGTATGGAAGTGTCATGAAATTCCACATCAATTGCATTATCTTGTTCATCATTATAACATCGGATAACACCAACAGAGTTCCAAACCTAGGAGAGATTAACAGTTGTTTTTTTAAAAAGACATACATTTATTTTCAATATTAGATTTCTTTCAGGTGACCAACAAATGTTACACATACAAAAGCCTTTCTATTCCAAATTACAAAAATGTGTTTTATCCTGCTTAAATGGGACCTGCCTACATAGCAGCCTAACTGCCTGAAACACAGCAGCTGGACTTCTCTTACATGCATTCGACTTCTATATGCTCAGACCAGCTTTCAGTCTGTAGAGGTACTACTCTGTTTAAGGCCAAAGTCACACTTGGCATTTGTTGTTTCCTAGAATGGCAGAAAAAAATCTAATAATAAAAACATTACATTTTTCCATTTAAATTACTTAATTCCAAGGTCACACACAGCGCTTTCAAGAGTAAAGAAGAGATAGTATCAATATCACCCAATGTCTGTAGGCAGTGATATCAATGGCACTTAGCTGTCACTGTTTACTGTCTTAAATGCACACAAGTGTTTTCAGACTGAAATCTGCCCCATGAGACAGGAAAAATAAAATGTTTTATAAGGGTGCCTTTAAAAGCTATGGTTCAGGGGAACCAAAAGCAAGGTTTTATATTCTTGTGATGGATAAGTAGTTTGAATGGGGATAGTTCATCAACAAAGTTTAGCACAGCTCTCGAAGTCTCCAAAATCAAACTGTCTGGTCTTCTCAGTATTAATTCAATGACCCACATATTGGTGCCTGCATATTTAGCTCTGGAAAAGCAACTTTCCGCCAGAAGTGCTAAAATCCAAGAAAAAGAGTGGCACCTTAATGGAAAAACCATCTGCATATTAGCTTAACTCCAGTCAGCAAGAAAACAGAGCTGCTGAGTACATGAATAGGTTATATCAGTAAGAAAATTACTTTATTTTAAGCCTTTTTTAAAAACATAAGCTATCAGTAAAAGTGCTCAGAAGCACCAAAAAGATTAAACAGCTTCATGCTTCCATTAGATGGTTTTAAATCCTATGGCTTAAAGGAGAAGAAAAGGCTAATAAAGTGTTAATCTCAAGCTGCAGGCATACCTTCAGTTGTCTCAATAGTGCCCTTAAGTCTCCCCATATTTCTCCCGTTCAGATGATCAGAAGCCAAACAGGAAGAAAAAACGCTGAGCTGTGTAAAGAAAGTTCCCATAAAGCCTCACTCCTGCACAAACACAGAGACCAAGTGAACATGCTCAGTCTGTAAGACTGAGTAAGCTTCCTGCTGATTGGCTCAGATCCACATTCCTGAGGGGGGGAGTGAGTTCTTAGCATTCTTGAGGGAGAGGGGGGCAGGAAAGAGCAGAAAGCAAAGAGCTGCGTGTCTCTGGCAGAGGAAAACAGACACAACTAATCTTTTGACAGGGAACTTTTGGCAGCGTTTCTGTAAGTGCTTATGGCTGTATTTACATAGACCTATCTGATAAAGCTTACTTAGTTTTTGCCTTTCCTTCTCCTTTAAAGTAACCTGTCCAAATTTTGTGATCAAGATATCTGAAATTTACCATGAATCTGTGCATAAGGTGTACAGGGGTAGAGCCAGACTGGAAAGGCTTTTGTTGAAGTGTGGGCATTGGGCCATTATAAGAAGACTTCACTGAAGCAACTGATGTAAAGTTTTGTACACTACTGGTTTGATCATCCTCCACTTCTGGATTTTCATTACCAGTGGGTTTTAGAGAAGGAACATCTAGTAAAAGAAAAAGGATACACAGAAATAAATATTAGCAAGTATACAGAAATTGTATTGAAATTGCAGCTGTTAAAAATGTAAAATGTTATATATAAAATGTTATATACTGTAGAAAGGTAATCAATTTATCTGCACTTATGCTCTTATGTCTTTTTTAAAATCTTAAAAAAAAAAAATTCTGACTGAACACCCATCAGTTGTTTTCTACCTGATGAGTTATCATCATCATCAAATAGTGCTCCTCGGTTTCGCTGGCGCCCAGTTAAGGCTGTGAAATTATCATCATCTTCATCATTTATGGCTCCTTCATGACCAATCATGTCTCCATTAAGAAAATCTTCATCATCACCATCACCATCAAAGAGTTCATCATAATCTTTGGTATCCGAACTCGAAATCTACAAAAATTGGACATATTTTAGATGCAGAAATAGTAAGTACAAGTAGACAGAACATTACCAACAGTATAACTGATAAAGCTTTACATTTGTTTAGGATAAGAAGGCTTATACCACCACTGCTCATTAACACAACAAAACCATTGCTTTAAACTACATGGAAACATTTTAATCAATATTTTTATTTTCTGAGACCTTTGCATTCTATGTAAATCTGTGCACAGAAGTAAGGAAATATCTTGTGATTCAGTAAGGAACATCTGCATTTTATTGCAGCTATGAGTTTCAAGACACCCAGTTGCACAAGTATAAATGTTAAGCTGAGCTTGCAATACAAAACAGAAAAAATAAATACTTTGGCACTGGGCTGTTTTCCCTCTCCTTGACAGACATCTTCCAGCAGCCCAAGGTTCCCTTCATTGTCTGTATAGGCAACCTGTGACATATGTGGATGCCAGGCAAGACCACAAATCGTGTAACCTTTTTCATGTTTAATTCTGTGGCAAAAATAAAAATAAAATGTATTAAAGAACAAGTTACCCAGTAGTCACAGGATAGGAAGAGTCAAGATGTGAAGAAAGTAAAACCCCTGAGCGGACAGGATAGCACCCTATAGAACTTTTGAACTTATCATACCAAGGAAAGAAACACTAAATTACCTTTCCAAACATGCTTTGGTTGCTACATTCCAGGCCACAATACAACCATCCACACTTCCAGCCACCAGGTATTGTGCACATGGAGACCAAGCCACAATGTTGACGGGCTAGGAGAAATAAAGATAATTAACAGTACTGAAAGACATAGATCCATAAATTAAAACAGAGTACAGAACATGGTGCTAATGCAGGAATCAACTACTGAACAGAGGCTGTGAGAAAATACTAAAATGTATCTGTTCTGTAGCTGTTCTTAAAAAAATAAAACAGTTTAGTTTATTTATTATTTTATTTATTATTTTTTTATGCATATATATATATATATATATATATATATGTATATATATATATATATATGTATGTACACATATAAGGGCTCTGGCAAATCTCCCTTGTTGCAGGCGACTGGTATATGCCATCCCACTGGCGATTTACATTTTCGCTGGTGGGATGTCATATCCTGGTGATTAGTCGCCCGCAACAAGGGAGATTTGTCGCGGGCGACTAATCTCCCTCATGTGCTAGAGCCCTAATATTTTGGGGACCTCTGCCTAAGAACAAATGAAAGGTGGATGGGCAGTGTGTGTACCTGAAAAAAGAAGTAGGTACACCAGAGGGGACACAATGATTGTTCACAGGGCAAACAATCCCAGACGAGAATGTGACCTGCCAATGGCTGCAATTGTGCAGTGAATTGTAAACCCACTACTTTGCATACAGTTACATATTTTTTCCTTGGTTGTTTCATTTACATTATTTTTGGAACATGAAAGTGAAGTCCTTAAAAGTAGTAAATTTTTTAAAAAGCTAGTTTAAACCTCATGTTCATTTTTAAAATTTGACAGACGGGCCAGCCAGCGCCGTCTCTGCTCGTCAGTCCCCTAGGTTTTGCGTCGCTGCACTTACATGCAGTCTTGACACCAAGTCTGTTGTGATGAGACTTGCGGAGTCGGAATTTTCCGAAAGACAGATAATTGCAGACTGCGGTCTCTGTTAGGAAAAGCGAGACACACCAATCCTAGGCGGTCCGGATTAAAAAGACCAATGGGCCGGACGTGGCCCGCGGGCCATAGTTTGCCCACCCCTGCTTTAGGGAGAGTAAATCAAGGGAAAGGATTGAGTAAACCTTACTCACCGAGTGGGGAAGGGAGAGAGGTGGTGTAATGACACAGATATAGGCTATAATACACACACACACCCTATTGCCATTCATAACACCAAATGAACACAGTACTTGCTATTTTACTTTAAGATTATTTCATGTTCTGTCATTACTGGCCAATGGTTGCCCCACTGCTTTAAGGTCCACGGCATGAGACATTGCCTGCTGGTGTTTCTAAGCTATTGGTGAAGTGCCTAAATGAATCAGAACAGCCTATCATTTACCTGAATAGAAATGTCTAGTCAATGATAGTCTGCAAAGCCACATTTGGGAGAATAAACCCAATGGCCAAAAGTTTACTTAGCTAATATTTAAAAAATAAATAAAATAAAGCATGGCTGACATAAAAATTCACTGTGTACACTTACCCTTTAATAAGGGGATTGAGTATGTAGAGTGTTTACTCTTGATGCAATACACAAATTCAATACCACTCTATAATAAGGTAATTGAAAAATTTTCATTCTAGTAGGCAGGAAAAGAGTAAAATTGATCTAAAGTCAAATGAGCCAAACAATGCTTTAGTTTAGTGTAATTAGTAAAATTTAAATTGATCTAAAGTCAAATGAGCCAAACAATGCTTTAGTTTAGTGTAAATAGTAAAATTTCAGAGACAGAATACTTATTATGTCCTGACTACTGGAAGGACAAGAGAAGAATGATCTGTTACTGTAGGCAAGTTTTTCTGATGTCAAAGCAAACCAAAAATGGAATCGATGCGATTCATGTCAGGACATCTTATCTGAGAAAATATTCCTCCAGAGGCGAACTCTAAAGGTGGCCATGCACGGGCCGACTATAGCTGCCGATATCGGTCCCTTGGACCGATTCGGCAGCTAATCGGCCCGTGTATGGGGAGAGCAGAGCGGCCTGGCCGACCGATATCTGGCCTGAAATTGGCCAGATCTCGATCGGCCAGGTTAGAAAATCTGGTCGGATCGGGGACCGCATCGGCTCGTTGATGCGGTCCCCGATCTGACTGCCCCATTGCCGCCCACATAATCCGATCGTTTGGCCCCAGGGCCAAACGATCGGATTATTTTTTTTTTAACCTAAATGCTCCCCGATATCGCCCACCCGTAGGTGGGGATATCGGGGGAAGATCCGCTCGCTTGGCGACATCGCCAAGCGAGCGGATCTGCTCGTGTATGGCCACCTTTACTTGTTCAGGATTTTTAAGGGACAAGTAATGAAAGTGTGAAAGCAAAACTCACATTATGAAAAATATGCACCATCCTAAGATAATGATGCTTTTAAATCTATATCATGATTTTTATTTTTTTTTACCTGTGTTATAAAGTCATCTGACAAGGTACAGCTATTCTTTAAACTGTCTCTCTCATAAAGGTGAACTGTTTTTCCAACAGGAATAGCAAGAAACTGTAAGGAGACAAAAGGACATTCGAATTAAGAAAACAGCAACTATTCTTTCATACACTAAATACAAATCACATATGACATATGGTTATAGCATCAGGCAAAGAACATTTTATAAAAAATCTTAAAACTGATGTAAGTTACATTCCAGGGCAGCTTGTCTTTTGTTTGTTCTTCCACCAAAATTATCAAGGCAAGTTTAGAGCTTTCTTAAATGCCATTCTGCTTTCTGTACAATGTATTTAAGGCAGAAAAGAAAAGGACTGGCAGACATTATGAAACATGTAACATTTAGCTTTTTAGGTGCCTAACCATTTTTACACTGTAAAAAGTAAATTCAGAAACAAGTGTGAATTCTCTATTTACTTACTACCTGAATCTCTCTCTTCCAACCTTATACAAGTGTAAGACCATAAGTAAAGGTTTAAAATATTTAGGAATTTAAAATACTGAGCAATTCAATCAGGGTAGAGCAAGTCATCAGCAAAACTCCCATAGATGGTAATCCATCATAAGACATAAGAATAAGTATAAAAAATATAATAAGAACCTATTAGCACCCTCTGGTTCAAATTTTTATGGACGAAGGCTTAAAATCTGTAAACACGGGTGGCATTTAAGGGGTTGTCCACCTCTGAGTTAACTTTTAGTATGATGTAGAGAATATTATTCTAATTTGCAATTGGTCTTCATTTTTTATTTATATTCTTTTTAATTATTTCACTTTTTGTTCAGCAGCTCTCCAGTTTGGAGTTTTAGCAGCTGGTTTGCTGGGGTCCAAATTATCTTAGCAATTAACAAGTAATTTGAGTGAGAGACTGATAGGACCTCCATCCTCTTGTGTCTTTGACTCTTAACTTATTGCAACTGTATCTTGTATTTATTTGTGCTTATTGTAATACTTTGTATTTATCTATTTTAATACCCGTGCATATTAATGTATTCTACTGTACAGCGCTGCGTACATAAGTAGCGCTTTATAAATAAAGTTATACATACATACATTATTTAAATTAACATTGCCTTGTTTATTTACAGTTGGTAACAATTAAAGTGCAAATATCCAATTGCCTACCTTTCCACTTTTGGTTTGCCAAGCTAGACGACATATAGACTTTGCGCTAAAGACATCATTGCACTTCTCTAATAGAGGCAGGACTGCTTCACAGGTCTAGAGAAGAAAAAGCCAGGAAAAAAAATAAAACAATTTCCCCCTATTTTATTCTCATTTGCCACCAAATGGCTTTACAGAAGCTGCAAATCTCAATACAATCAAACCTATTTTAAGTAATTCTTGAAAGCAAAACTTTTTGCACTAGCACAAAGAAAGGGGCACACAAGTTCTTTTGTAATAGCAATTGACGAATGAAGTCTTATAGTTAAAAAGTTAAAGTAAAAACAGGCTAGAAGTAACCATTTACCACTGCGTACCATTTAATACATTTGTAAGCCTTAGTCATACCTGATCTGTGATCTTCCAGATCCTGACTGATCCATCACAACTTGCAGATGCCTTGTAAAAGGAAAAAACAGACAACACTAGCAAATTTATGGCACTGGCACGAAAATAATTTAACAAATGCGGATTACATAATTTTATTTCTACCTCTTTGCGTTCTTTTCACAGCTTGTACCTTGTAGCAACAGACATCCATACTTTCTATAAAGCAAAATCTTGCCTATTTTTACCTTGTTATAGCCCCAAACTTTTTGAGGAAGAATATGCCTCAATAAACTAAAAAAAAAATAATTAAAATCACACTACTGATTAACAAATTAGATTAATTACAGAATTCTAATATCTATCTGTCATTATATGGGGTTGTTCACCTTTGAGTTAACTTTTAGTATGATGTACAGGTAAAAAAAAAATAATAAAAATAATTACTATGTAGATATCCTTTGGGTCGAATGAAACGCTTAATACAGGTGCCCCGTGTCCTCGGAAAGTTTTCTGCTGACTGCTGTCCTCCACCTGCAATACCTTTACCAAGAAATCCCTTTTAAATAAAGAAAAAACAAATAAGTAAATAAACTTGTCTGTTCGATAATTGATTTAAAACTTAAAGGGATATTGTCATGATTTTTATGGTGTACTTTTTATTTCTAAATTACACTGTTTAGATAGCAAATAATTCACTTTACCATTTAAAAAATTTTATTCTTGAAGCAACAAATGTATTTTTGTAGTTGGAATATTGGTGTGTAGGCAGCCATCTCAGTGCATTGTGCCTGAGTCTGAGCTTTCAGAAGGAGCCAGCACTATACATTGGAACTGCTTTCAGGTAACCTATTGTTACTTCTATGCCCATGTAACTGGAAGAGTCCCAAGCCAGAGTTGGGTTTCTTACTATTGAGTGCTATTCTGATATCTACTGGGAGCTGCTATCTTACTCCCTTCCCATTGTTCTGCTGATCGGCTGCTGGAAGGGGGGTGCTAGCACTACAACTTGCAGCTCAGCAGTGAAGAGTAACTGAAGTTTGTTTTAGGGCAGTCACATATGGGGAGATAAGTCGCTGATCTCAGGAGGAAGCCGGAAGTGGCGAAACGCGTCAGCGCGCATCCTATACTCTGTTTGTGAGTGTATTGGGAAGTTTTATTTGTATTAAAGTATTTAAGTTTTTACACATATGGCGTATGCATTTATCCCACAGTAAGTGCACAGAAGGGGAAGGGAAACTGAAAAGTCGTGGAATTAACCTAAAGTTGCTAATTTACTTATGTGAAGTGGTTCCTAACACTGCCTGAAATTAAGAGATGGGAAAGCAGAGAGTCGTGAGCTACAAGTTAACCAACTGTATGCCATATAAACCCAAGGGAGACTGTAAGTAGATTGGCAATTGGAAAGGGATATCACAACTGGGCACAAAAGGGTGATATAAGTAAAAGTCATCACTGGTGTTAAAAAGCACATGAGAGTGCACATTGTGAAGGAATAACAGTATTACACTATATATATTTTTTTTTCCTCATAAGACCTCATCACTAAGTCTAAAGCAAAAGAGGGCACTTTGGAGTATTTAATTGAACTGTATTTGGCCTGGGACACGAGGTATCTGAAGTGAGGAGCATACACTGAAAATTGCACTTGTTTATATTTGTAAAAATTATCTCCCCACAATGCCATCCCACCAAGGCTGCCATCCCTCTCAAGGCAACTTCGGCGACTTCGACAAATCGCGGCGCCGCGTATGCCATCCCACCGGCGATTTACATTCTAGCCGGTGGGATGGCATTGCGGGCGCGACTAATCTCCCTGTGTACCCCTGCCCTTAGAGCACAGGTCACATGGTGTTGTTTTTTTTTTTTTTTTAAACCAAAGAAAGTTAGGTTTTGAGCAGTACAAATTATCAAAGAAAAACAAAATAAAATGAAAACAATTAGCTCATGTGCTTACGTGTTCTAAAACCTCACAGAACATATTAATAAAAAGGCTGCAGCACAGTCTCTGCAATCAATGTACCTTGTATGAACGTAGCCTACTATTTCTGATGATTTAAGCTTCAGTGAGCACAGAAGCAGCAGTAAAGGTACAGGAAATTCAGCGATATTTCACAAGTAATCCAATCTATTTATATACAGTCATGGTCAAAATTGTTGGCACCCCAGAAATTTTTCCAGAAAATAAAGTATTTCTTACAGAAAAGTATTGCAGTAACACATGTTTTGCTATACACATGTTTATTCCCTTTGTGTGTATTGGAACAGAACAAAAAAGGGAGGGAAAGTCTTTGCATTGTGTGTCTGCGTGTGCCACACTAAGCATGGACAACAGAAAGAGGAGAAGAGAACAGTCTGAGGACTTGAGAACCAAAATTGTGGAAAAATATCAACAATCTCACGGTCACAAGTCCATCTCCAGAGATCTAGATTTGCCTTTGTCCACAGTGCGCAACATTATCAAGAAGTTTGCAACCCATGGCACTGTAGCTAATCTTCCTGGGCGTGGACGGAAGAGAAAAATTGATGAAAGATTGCAACGCAGGATAGCCCGGATGGTGGATAAGAAGCCCCAAACAAGTTCCAAAGAAATTCAAGCTGTCCTGCAGGCTCAGGGAGCATCAGTGTCAGTGCCAACTATCTGTCGACATTTAAATGAAACGCTATGGCAGGAGACCCAGGAGGATCCCACTGCTGACACAGAGACATAAAAAAGCAAGACTACAGTTTGCCAAAATGTACTTGAATAAACCACAATCCTTCTGGGAAAACGTCTGGTGGACAGATGAGACCAAGATAGAGCTTTTTGGTAAAGCACATCATTCTACTGTTTACTGAAAACGGAATGAGGCCTAAGAAAAGAACACAGTACCTACAGAGAAATATGGTGGAGGTTCAATGATGTTTTGGGGTTGTTTTGCTGCCTCTGGCACTGGGTGCCTTGAATGTGTGCAAGGCATCATAAAATCTGAGAATTACCAAAGGATTTTGGGTCGCACTGTAGAGCCCAGTGTCAGAAAGCTGGGTTTGTGTCTGAGATCTTTGCTCTTCCAGCAGGACAATGACCCCAAACATACGTCAAAAAGCACCCAGAGATGGATTGCAACAAAGCGCTGGAGAGTTCTGAAGTGGCCAGCAATGTGTCCAGATCTAAATCCCATTGAACATCTGTGGAGAGATCTTAAAATTGCTGTTGGGAAAAGGCGCCCTTCCAATAAGAGAGACCTGGAGCAGTTTGCAAAGGAAAAGTGGTCCAAAATTCCAGGTGAGAGGTGTAAGAAGCTTATTGATGGTTATAGGAAGAGACGGTTTTCAGTTATTTTTTCCAAAGGGTGTTCAACCAAATATTAAGTTAAGGGTGCCAATAATTTTGTCCAGCCCATTTTTGGAGTTTTGTGTGACATTATGTCCAATTTGCTTTTTTTCCTCCCTTTTTTGTTCTGTTCCATAACACACAAAGGGAATAAACATGTGTATAGCAAAACATGTGTAACTGCAATACTTTTCTGTGAAAAATACTTGATTTTCTGGAAAAATTTCTGGGGTGGGAACAATTATGGCCATGACTGTATGATTAGCAGCAACCAGACATATCCTAAATTTTAGCCTGAAGAGAGGCATATTATAATAACAATCTCATAAACACAAAAAAGGACAAATGCAATACCTCAGACATCAGTGTCTACACTTTTTGGGTTCAGGTCACAATCTGTGGCCCAACTTAAAGAGGTTACTAGACAGCAAATAAGAATTTACCCATGTATGGGTCCCACAGCTCTACCACTTTACAACATTATACTATGGGTTAAACCTACGATGAATTCAAATTTCAAGGCGTGGAAATGTTTTACAATTATAAGAATACATATGTGACATTCCAAATAGATTTATTTAGCGCTCATGAAACCTACCCAGAACCTGCAGCTATTTTGGTGCCATCATTGTTGAAAACAACATGATTAGCATTGGTTGTAAAACGGGTCAGAATTCCATCTGGTTCTCCATCCGGAAATGTATGCAACTGAATTGCATTGTTAGAAGCAGCTGTAACTACTTTTCCATTCTACAAAAGAAAAAAAGCATTAAGCCAGAAACTAGCAGATTCTTGAACTTGATCCTAACAAAGCCAGCATTAATTCATGCTAGTTGCAAAACTTCCTTTTTGGGTTTATTTAATGTACTTAGGTACAGCTTTTAAAATTAAGGAAAAAATCCTTCTTTGGAAAAACCTGGGTCTTGAGTATTCCCATAGCATTATCTTAAAAACAGAGCAAGTTTTATATTATAATATATATATATATATATATATATATATATATATATATATGTTAAAGGCGTGGTTCACATTTAATTTAACTTTTAGTAAGCAACTTTTTTAATAGTTCTTAATTATTTATTTTTATTTCTCATAGTTTTGTTTTTAATTATTTCCCTACTTCTTCAATTTTTTTGTATCTTTCAAATGGGGTTCACTGACCCAGACAGCCAAAAAACTATTGCTCTGTGATGCTACAGTTTTATTGTTATTGTTACTTTTTATAACTTTTCTCTATTCAATGCAGTCCATGTCCTATTCATATACCAAAATACTACACTGCTTAAAAATGTAGTTAGTGATCAAAGAAGAATTTATCTGACATACCTCTGGTCAGTGCAATATCCCAAGATGTTCCTTTTGTCATTAAATTAATTTTCAATGACCAACTGATTGCAATGTTGTTACAAATTCCATAGATAAACAAATATCGTTAAAACTAGAAAAAACAGTTTATGAAAATCACAAAATTGGGGGCTTAGATTATTTAGGGTTTACCGTATATACTCGAGTATAAGCCGATCCGAATATAAGCAGAGGTACCTAATTTTACCTAAGAAAAGTGGAAAAACCTATTGACTCGAGTATAAGCCTAGGGTGTCACCAGTAGGGCTGGTGCGAGCGAGCGAGCCAGCACACAAAGTGTGCTCACACTTTGGTTTAATTGAGTATCCTAAAAATTGCCCCCTGTCTAGCTTAAGAAATATATATAGGGTATGAGGTATAGGGTAGGAGTGTTTTAGACAGTGGTGGCCTAAGAAAGGTACTAGACATGGTGGAGTTGGCAAAGATGAGGAGAGACTGGAAAAGGCAAAGAATAGGAACAACTGGCCTGGCAAGTGCGAGACAGGTAGGAGCAAGTTGGAACAGGCATAAAACAGGACAGACAAAAGCAGGACGGAACATTTAGATAATCCCCTACTCAGCATTATAGCATTTACATTGCTAATACCAGGAATAAGGGGATTTATACTTACCGTTACATCCTTTTCTCTTAGTCCTATAGGGGACACAGGCACCATGGGGTTAAATCCCTCCCATCAGGAGGCAGGACACTGTATAATTTTGATTTCTCTCCCCTATATAACCTCTTCCCCCACCCAGGTACCTCAGTTATGTAACAAGACCGAGCAAACAGTGCTCTTAACTTAATAACTATAAGCTATAACACAGCTGAGTGAGAAGGTATGCATGATCCCTAAGTTTCCAGGGAGGGTGGCCTGTGTCCCCTATAGGACTAAGAGAAAAGGATGTAACGGTAAGTATAAATCCCCTTTTCTCTTGCGTCCTGGGGGACACAGGCACCATGGGGACATACCAAAGCCGTCCCCCCTGGGAGGGAGGAAACTGAACTAGAATTTATTGCAGTCTAGCTTTGAACTACCGACTGCAGAACTTTACGCCCGAAGGCTTCCTCGGCCGAGGCGAAGGTATCGAAGCGATAGAATTTTGTAAAGGTGTGCGCGGAAGACCAGGTTGCCGCTTTGCACAGCTGCTCCACGGAAGCCCGGTTCCTGCATGCCCAGGATGCCCCTAGTGCTCTGGTGGAATGTGCTTTTATCCCGAAGGGGGGTGTTTTTCCCAGGGATATGTACGCCCGGCAAACAGTTTCCCTGATCCAGCGAGCAATTGTGGCTTTTGAAGCCGAACAGCCCTTACGGCTGCCTGACGGAATCACGAAGAGATTCCTGGTTTTGCGGAAGTGAGCTGTCCTGTCTACATAGACTTTCATTGATCTAACTACATCTAGTTTGTGTAGTTTGGCTTCTTTGGGATTTTTGGGCGAGCTACAGAAGGAAGGGAGAACTATCTCCTCGTTTAGGTGAAAGGGTGATACCACTTTCGGTAGGAAGGAAGGAACTGTGCGCAGGACTGCTTTTTCCTCGTGGAAAATTAAGTGAGGAGAGTCGCACGACAGTGCACTTAGTTCCGAAACACGTCTTGCTGAAGAAATGGCCGTGAGGAAGACTACTTTCCAGGTAAGCCAGGGAAGCTCAATGGTGTGGATAGGTTCAATGGGGGCCTCCAAGAGTGCCGACAAGACGAGATTGAGGTCCCAAGGTGGCACCGGGGGTCTCCAGGCCGGTGACAGGGACATTCTTACTCCCTGTAAGAATGTTCTTACGTCTCCTAGCCTTGCCAATTTCTTCTGTAGTAAGATGGACAAGGCTGATACCTGGACTTTAAGGGACCCTAGGCTCAAGCCCTTGTCCAGGCCATCTTGCAGGAATTGGAGGATCAGAGGAACGTTTGCACTCTGATAAACTACTTGCTTTTGTGCGCACCAGTGGATGAAGAGGTTCTAGATTCTGTGGTATACCTTGGAGGATACCGCCTTCCTGGCCCTAATCATAGTCTGAGCCACTACTATCGAAAACCCTTTCCGGGTCAGAATAGCGGTCTCAAGTGCCACGCCATCAAATGGAACATTTGAGGGTTGTGGTGGAGGATTGGGCCTTGGTGAAGCAAGTCTGCCCGAACAGGAAGTGCCATGGGCGGATCGATGGAGAGATTTACCAGGTCTGTGAACCACGACCTCCGTGGCCAATTTGGAGAGATTATGATGAACGTGCCGCTCTCCTTCCTCATCCTCTTGATGAGACGTGGTAGCATGGCAAGGGGGGGAAAGGCGTAGGCCAGCGGGACCCCCCACGGTGCAGTCAGGGCATCCACCCCTGCTGCTAGATGGTCCCTGGTCTTGGAGATGAATAGTGGAACCTTTTTGTTGTGGCGAGACGCCATTAAGTCTAAGTCTGGTCTGCCCCATTGTTTCGCTATGATGTCGAAAACCTCGGCATTCAGTTCCCATTCCGTCGGGTCTAGTCTGTAGCGACTGAGATAGTCCGCTTCCCAGTTCAGAAGGCCTGGAATGTGGACTGCGGAGATCTGTGGGACGTTGTTCTCTGCCCAGCGAAGGATCTTGCTGATTTCGCCTGCTGCCACACTCTTGGTTCCCCCTTGGCGATTGAGGTACGCCACAGCAGTGGCGTTGTCGGACTGGATTCTGATGGCTAGTCCTGTCAGTCGGGTTTCCCAGTGGGTCAGGGCTTTGAAAATGGCTCTGATCTCTAATATGTTTATCGGCAGTCTGGATTCCGCTGTTGTCCATAGGCCTTGTGCTGAAAGATTCTGGAAGGTGGCTCCCCAGCCCGACAGACTGGCATCGGTTGTGATGATTTGCCAGTCCGGGTCCGCAAAGGGTCTTCCTTGTGTTAGGTGAGGTGGGGTCAGCCACCAATTCAGAGAGTCGATCGTCTGAGTCGGTAGGGAGATCCTCTGGTTGAGAAGGTGATGTTTGTGCCACTCTGAGATAATGGTCCTTTGAAGGGGCCTCAGATGGAATTGTGCAAATGGGACCGCTTCTGTGGAAGCGACCATGACCCCCAAAACCTTCATGCAAAACCTGAGGGATGGTTTGGGGATAGATCTGAGTTGTCGGACCAGCAAGTGAGTCTTGTGGACCTTTTCCTCTGGTAGGAGAACTCTCCCTAGGTGGGTGTCGAGAAGGAGCCCGAGGAACTGAATTCGTTGTGATGGGAAAAGGCATGACTTGGTCATGTTGATCGTCCAGCCGAAGCTCTGAAGGACCTGGATGGACAGGTCCAGGTCCTCTTGTGCCTGGTGCAGTGAGGGCGCCTTGATCAAGAGGTCGTCCAAGTATGGAGTGATATACACCCCACGGACTCGGAGAAAGGCTGCCATGGTGGCCATTATTTTCGTGAAGATACGTGGGGCCGATGATAGGCCGAAGGGGAGGGCCGCAAACTGGTAGTGGTGATTGTGGTAAGCAAATCGCAGGAACCTTTGGTGAAGAGGATGGATTGGGACATGAAGGTATGCGTCCTTCATGTCCAGGGATGTCAGGAACTCCCGGGGTTCTAGTGCCCGGATTACCGATCTCAGTGATTCCATCTTGAATCGTCGGTAGTACACCCATTTGTTGAGAAGTTTGAGGTCCAAGATAGGACGGTATGAGCAGTCTTTCTTGGGGACCACGAAGAGGTTCGAGTAGAACCCTTGGAACCTTTGAAGTGGGGGAACCGGAGTTATTACTCCGGCCATTGCCAGTTCCTGTACGATGGATAAGAAGGCGGTTTGTTTTGGGGGTTCTATGGGAACCCGAGACATGAAGAACCTCTGTGGAGGTGTTCTAGGGAATTCTATCCTGTAACCGGAAGATATTGTGTCTATGACCCAGGGGTCGTCTATGAGTTCGGCCCAGGTGGTGGCGAAGTGTTTGAGACGTCCCCCGACCTGAATGTCTGGCCAAGTGTCGTGCGGCCAGTCATGCTGAGGAGCTCTTCTCGTTAGAGTTCTTGGTAAATGTCTTGCGAGACTGCCAGGTTGTTCTGCCTCTGGAGGTGGGCCCACCTCTGGCAGAAGAGGAGGATCTGGATGGAGGTGATCCTTTTGAGAAACGCGTACCTTGGCCTCGAAAAAAGCGCTGTCTCTTGTAAGATGTAGTAGAGGGTCTGCTCTTGGGTTTTTGCTGGGGCAACAGTGTACTTTTGCCCCCCGTTGCTTGTGAGATAATTTTTTCTAGTTCTTCGCCGAAAAGGCGGGAACCTTTGAAGGGAAGAGAGGTAAGTGACTTTTTTGAGCTAAGGTCAGCCGACCATAGTCGAAGCCACAGGGAGCGGCGTGCGGCTACTGAGAGAGCAGATGTGCGGGCCAGCAGCTTCAGGGCGTCCAGTGAAGCCTCACTGAGGAAGGAACTCGCCTCTTGGATGTGTAGTGCGACGGACTCAACGTCCTCGATGGCGGTTTCGCTCTGTAGACCGGTGAGGATGGCGTCGGACCACACTTCCAGAGCCCGACTTACCCATGCCATGGCAAGAATGGGTCTAAAGGCTGTACCTGCAGAGGTAAAGATAGCTTTAAGGAAGCCTTCCAGTTTTTTGTCGGTGGCGTCCTTAAAAGCAGATGCGTCTGGAACGGGTAAGGCGGTGGCTTTTGACAAACGCGATACCGGAGCATCCACTAGAGGTGGGGTGCTCCATTTTCCCAGATCCTCCTTTGGAAAGGGATAAAGTTTTGAGAATTTTCGGGTGACTTGGAACTTGTGTTCCGGGAGGTTCCATTCCTCCTGGATGATGGCTTGGAGTTGTTCATGGGCTGGGAAATTTATTTCGTGCGAGGCCGTTCTGCGGAATAGACCCTTAGAGGTCTTAGCCCCCTTGTCAGTATCCTCAATGTTAAGGGCCTGAAGGACTGCCACAATCAGGTCATTTGGTGACCTGGCAGAGTCCTGGGCGGTTGAGGCAGAGTCGCCCTCTGATGCGGAGTGGGATAATTCCCCTTCGCTGAGCCCTTCCTGGTCCGAGTGGGACTCAGGTGAGGAGGGTGCAGTAGAGTCGTTAGGTAATGGGCACTTGCGTTTAGATGTGCTCTTAACTACATTAGGTGATGCTAGTTTGTCTAGGATTTTATCCAGAGATGATGCTAATAGTGGGATTCCCTGCAGATTAGCTAGGGAATTAGATAGTGAAACTGCCCAGGCTGGAGCCTCAGGGGCTTCTGTAGCCACATTGCCCGATGTTGAGGGTAGTGCTGCCTGTACATTCTCCCCCTGGTCTGTTAATTGTGGCGTGGGTTGCTCTGCATCCATGGTAGCAGTGGTGCAAGCTTTACAAACTGGGTCTTTTTGTGCCACCTTAAACTTTTTCTTGCATTGAGTACATGCAAAGAAAGTTACTTTGGACGCCTGTTTCCCCCCTCTGAGGAACAGTGCATCCCCTGACCCCTCAGCCATGTTGGCTTAGTGACCCTTTTACCGTATCTGTGCCTGGTAGAGGGAAGAGGAGAGATGGAGGGCGAGAGACCTGTGGCGTTCTGTCTGCGTTGGGAGCAGGACTGCCGTGTAGCGTAGCTGCGAGCGCGCGCTCTGTCGGATGCCGGAAGGGGAGGAGCCGACTGAGGGCGCGAATGTGGGGAAGTCACGTGAGCCGCGCGCACTTCCGGCGGTACAGCCGGAAGTCTCGGTGCGGCTATTGAGGGTGCGGAAGGCGCGTACGATCCATTTACCCGCCGGGCTCCCTCTGCCGTGTGAGAGTGTAGGGGCGGTTGCCGGAGAGGTTGGGATCTCCCGTGTGTGAGGAGGGGCTGTAAACCCCTGTTCACTCTCGCTACCTGTGATCGGTGCGGAGGGTTAGAGGAGACTCGAGGGGACCTCATGCTCCTCTGTAATCCCGGGTTTGTGCCGTGGGCCCCCGTTGTAAGGGGGGGCGGCCGTCGGGTACATTGCCTTTTCTAGGCAGCAGGCTCAAGGAGCCGTCCAGCGTAGGGGGCTGACGCAGCGAGTGCAGCCTAGGCTGCCTCAGGTACCACCCCGGGTGTTAGGGCTAAGCCCTGAACCGTAGTGATCTTTTCAAGTTGTGTCTCCTAGAGACTCTTCTGTCCAACCTCCTGTTTGCGAGGACACTAAAAAAACTGAGGTACCTGGGTGGGGGAAGAGGTTATATAGGGGAGAGAAATCAAAATTATACAGTGTCCTGCCTCCTGATGGGAGGGATTTAACCCCATGGTGCCTGTGTCCCCCAGGACGCAAGAGAAATATTGAATTCTTACCACTACTTTATATATATATATATATATAACTTTATATAAATGCCCATGCCTCATCTTGTAACAACCATAATGACTTATATGGACCTTAAATAACATAGGCAGGGCAAACATTGGGCCTGTACTCCAGTATGACTTGTTCGTATAACTAATGAGATGCAATGATTGTGGGACCAATCTGCAGATCAATATTTTTAGCTATTTAAGGCTAATCTGCTCATTTGCAACACAGACCAGGACCAGAAAGGAAAGGATAGGAGGGGAATGAGTTATATAGCTTTATGGCAAAACCTCAATTAGTCAAGTGAGTATAGATCACATGCAGACCATTACTATTTTTATATAAAGGGCTAACCACTATTACAGTAGGCACAAAGGAATTAAATGCGGTTTACTGAGCAGTACAAGCATTACACTGTGACTTTTCTCAATGGCAATTGTGTATTTTTGTACTGAAACACAGATTATGTACCTGCCATTTTCCACTCCTTCCTGTTTCTATTCCAAATGATTTTCTTTTTTTATTGAAATTGGCTACTGATATCCCTCCATGAATTTATAATTATAACTTGAAACTATGGGAAAAAACATACTCTCTGCCTCTTCCAGCTTCCCAGAACCGCCATCCTGCTACCTGTGCGCTCTCTTCTCCTTAGCGCCTTTCTGATCTGCTTGGCGCCGCAGTCGTGCCAGTGACGTCACGCGCCCCCTTCAGTTACTCGTGGCCTGATCTTACAAGGTCTAAGATCAGGCCACGAGTAACTGAAGGGGGCGCGTAACATCACTGGCGCGACTGCGGCGCCAAGCAGATCAGAAAGGCACACAGGAAAAGAGAGCGCACAGTTGAAGAGAGCGCACAGTTAGGATGGCGGTTCTGGGAAGCTGGAATAGGGACAGCGCGGGCGCAGGTACGCGGGCACATCCATACCATATACTCGAGTATAAGCCGAGGGTACGTTTTTGAGCACATTTTTAGTGCTCAAAAACTCGGCTTATATTCGAGTATATACGGTACATTTCATTTAATGTTGTATGCAAGGAATAGGTGACTGGTGGAGACTTCTCTAACTATAACTGAACCAGTGCAGTGCATAAAATATAAGGCATTAAAAGTGAGACTGCAAATAACCAGATATTGATGGAAATTGATATTTAACATAAACTGAGCTTACTTTCAAAGCAAATGAATAAGCCTTTTCACCAATACTAATTGACTTGGGATCATCATCATCTAAACTTTCCCAAATCCGTATGTCTCCATCACTGCCGCAAGTTACTAAAAAGCTGAAAAAAGAAAACACAATTATGAACAAATAACAGCACAGTAGACATTTGTATCATTTTCAACAGCAATGCTGATATAGCTATGAAACCCAGTCAACCAATGCCCCTTCTAAGTCATTATTATGCCCCATTCAGAGAGAACACCAATTGTATAACGCATTGGGGGTCATTTATCAACACTGGGCAAATTTGCCCATTTGCAATCAATCAAATAATTGCATTCATTGTTCTGCCTATAGCTGGCTACAAAAAGCCAATTGCTGATTGGTTGCTATGGGTTACTGCTCATGGGCAAATTTGCCCAGTGTTGAGTAATGAGCCCCATTGTGTTATTCAGACAGTCTGTATGCTGTTGTCTAATAAAGAAATATAAAAAAATAATGCTTACTTTCCACTTTCAGCAAAACATACATCTGTATGACCCTCTGGATGGCCATATCGCATGTTCTTCTTTATAGCTGGCATCTTCTAAAAAAAAAATGTATGTGTGAGTGTGTTCAAGAACAGCATCTATTTTCGGTGAAGCTACCATGAAGCCACCTTGTGCATGGAAATGCAGCATACAAGAAATAAATCACAGCCAGCACCAAAGGTCTTGTGTTTAAAAAACTGTATATTATCACATTTGTATGTACAACCTTCTTTTTTTTTTTTAATATATATAGCAAACAATATGCCTTTAGTTTTACTTTATTTCACATTTCATAACACACTGTGAATGTGAAAACATTTCTTTTGAGTAGGTTTATCTGTTATTTATTAAAGCTTATTTTTATTAGTTTTATAACTATGAAGGAATAGAAGAAAAAGTAAGAGAAAGGGAAAGTAAGAGAGGGATTGGAGAGTAAACAGTCATTGTGCTGTTGTAGCTGGCGAGTCTATCCAAGGGGACCAAATATATTCAAATTTTGCCGGACAGCCTATGGCGAGGTAGGTAAGTTTGTACAGTTCCAGTTGCGAATTGACCAGATTAATCCATTTGCGAAGGGATGGAGGTGTCGGGCCCATCCAGTGTAAGGCGATGGTTTTTTTTAGCATAGAAGAATAACAGTCTCATTAGTAGTTTTGTATTTTTCCTAGGTACCAGGGTGTCTAAGGTGCCCAGTATACAAGTGGCCGGGTTGAGGACTTGTGGTAATTCCAATTCCATCACATGAAAGATTTATCTGTTATTTAATTTAGTTTTGTATATAAGCTCAACACAAAGGGGCACATTTTCTAATCCACGAACGTCCGAAAAGCGTCTGAATGCATTTTTTTCGTAATAATCGTGACTTTCCTTGCGCCAGGTTGAGCTGCAGAGAGCCATTGAGTCCTATGGGAGGCTTCCAAAATCATGCAAAGTCTGAAAGGTTTGCCCGCCGTTTACGAGCGATCAATACGAAAAAGTTGCGACAATATACGAGCAAGTCGTAACGGCTACGAAAAAGTCGCGACAATTCGCGCAAGTCTTAACGGCGAAGAGAGCCCTGTCCAAAAGAGCTTACAATCTACAAGAATGTAAAATTGCTCAAAGTACTCTTCTGACCATATTAGCAAATTTCTACATTGCAAAGATCCTGTGAAATAGGAGCACTGCTGTTCTCTGCAGACAGGGGTGGGACAAAAGCTTAATTTACTAATGGAGGAAGCGCCTCCTAACGCTTCCCTACTCAGTTCTATGGCTCAGTGTTACAGGAAGCAGAGAAGTAGATATTTCCTATGTACACACCTGTGTAGCACCAAAAGGAACACATAACTGTGAAAAATGTACATCTATTTAAAATACAACACAAAACGGTCTAAAGGAATAGGGTAGGATGTCAAGTTTTGAACATGTCCAGCGTCTAATAGTGCCTCTAACTGGGAAAGATTAGATCAGTGCTGTATTTTACAAGACAAGATTTATATAGAAAACATTAGTTGCATGAAACCACCTGCAAGTGCCTTGCAACTAATCCCAGCTAGCTAGCATAACAAGAGACAAGTTAGGTGCACTGCAGGTTAATATTCAAAGTGATGCATTCATTTTGGTGCAAAATATCACCAACAATAAGCAATGAGTTAGAGATAGATTTAACTATGTTTAGTAAACAGATGACACCCAGGTATCATGCTCACGGTAAAATAGCAAAACCAAGACTAATACATATACAATACTAATACATAAATTAGTACTAATACATAAATAATAGTTACACGGAAAAGGACAAAGCAGAGTCTCAATTCAATAACATTAAAACACCAGGCCCGCCATTGGGAGGAGACAATCATCCTGAAGCAGGTGGGTTGTATGTTCTGCACTAGAATTACAGGGCAGCCCCGCTGTCAGTGAGCTGACACACAGCTTTCTCTACTACTTGCTTTGCCACAGAAGTTTTATTTCAGGATAGGATAGGCAGGGAGCAGCATAAACTTCACCTAGCCCATCCAATCCTTGTAAGCTTTACCTGGACTAAAACTTCTGTGACAAAAGCAGCAGTACTGAAAGCTGTGTAGGGGGAAACATGCAAGGAACCCTAGCTCCCGCCATCCCTACCACAGCTTGCAGCTCACTGACAGCAGGGAGCCCAACCAATACAAGTACATGCAGCACTAATCAAGTCCTTGCCAATGTTCCTAACACAGCACGCAGTCCCTATTCGCTACTTACACCTTCCGCAAAGCCGTTCACTGCAAGCGCTTTGCCGCCTGTCTTTCACAAAATCCCGGCGCCACAGTCTCATCACGCGAGACTGCCCTCACGCCTGGACGTAAGCGCGGTGACGCATCACGCAGGCGCCTTGTGAGAGTGACATAGGACCGCTTATGGTTTTCTTCTGCTCGTATCTCCTGCATTTGTTAGATAACATAAAAAAATAGATTTTTCATTTGTGTTGGTTGTGGGCTATGCTCATCACCAGCCTCAGTTTCCAGTATTGCTTCAGAAGTAATTTATAAATTCTGTTCAGAGTTCTGATTTGTACCTGGGAGAAGGAAGACTTTTTCCTGGTTGCTGACTTTACCTGTCACCTCTTGCAGTTTGACTGTAAAGTAAAGTTTTTATGCAAACTTGGGCCAGGTTTCAAGGGAAATTGTCCCTTTAATTTAGAAAAAGACAATTGGTGAAAATGACCAAAAGTAATCTTTTATTTTTTGTTTTCTCTGGTCCTAATTGTGATGTGTGGAGTTTCCTGTTCTGCAGCAGAAAGTTAAGGGGCCCTAAAAGGGTATTGGTGCTGGCAGGGGTTTCTACTTTCTTATAGCAAAGTGAGACCACACCTGCTATCACTCATAGTTACCAATAAACAGACTTGGTTATTTTGAGATCTGGTCCAGTATTTTATGGGAAGACAAGGGCAATATTTTTCAACATTTAGTGACAATATATCGGCTAATTTAGGAGAATCTAATGGATGCCCACAGTAATATTTACTTTCTAGTTTTCCTTACAATGTCATCAGAGGTTCCCAGGCATTTTCTCTGGTTGCCACCAGCAGGGCCACATCACAAACGTGGCTGTGAATTAATTTTATACAAATCCTTGTACTATTGTCTTTGGGATAACACATCTTCCTCTGAAGACTGATGGTAACAAGATAGATACAAAGATTTTCAAATGCATTACATGTACTAATCCACTAATCCATATATCAGTGGGTTGATCATATGTTATACAGCATGTTGGGAGGGCTGGGATTCTATTAGAATGATGATGTCACACAGTGAAATGTATGGAGCTTCTGGGCAGACTAGGGGCCATAAAAAAATGTGGTTTTTTTTGGCCACGTGTGACATAATCGCCACAAACGTAGTTGAATGAAGTGTGGCAAAGGTAAGTAAATATACTCCAGTATGTATTGCGTGTGATCATTAAAGGAGAATGCAAGTCAAAATTTAAAAAGCATACTGCCCAATAGTCCTCCTATTGTTTAGTAAAAACGCTACACTTTTGGCTCACCTAATCAAATATTTACTCAGTCACACTTACTTCACATTTTTTAGAACAGGCAGCTATCTTTAAAAAAGTTTCTCCCTTCCTTTCCCTCCTTGCTTCATACTGCACATGTGTTTCATTCCCTCCCCCCATCCTCTGGCAGATCCGCTTCTGATTGGCTGGTGGGCATGTGTAGCTCAGAACAGGAGACAGGATCAAGTTACACACAGCTCAGAGAATAGGAAGGCTGCCGCTGGCACCTACAGGAAGGGGAGAGAGATTTCAGTGATGTCACTGTAGTCTTCACACTGCTGTAGGCTGCCAGCACCATATCTCAGAGAAGCAAGCAGGGATCTGGGAATTTAGATATGCAGTAAGTACTTAAAAAGGATGCCTTTAGACTTACTTTCAATTTCTATTAACCTTTCCTTGTCCTTTAAGTCACTTGAAGTTTACACAAGATTAAATATAACTGTAAGCTCTTTTGAAAAAGTCTAGACTGACCGGAAAGACTTCTTATGTTTTCTGCCAACACACTAAATTGTGTTATACCATTTATTGTGTGTACATATAAATATTTTGATAAGTTAAGCGTCAAAACAAAGCTATTAGATTCCCAGGATGAATAATATAATGTTGAACCAACCACTGTGGGCCTCTTGCCTGGGGGAAAATGAGGTGGCAAATAGTATGAGGGGTGTCACCCGGAGACCAGTTTAGCTAAGAGTTACAGATTGGAAGTCTACTTGCTGTTATAGGCATTCTTAGGCCAATAAAATGGGATGACTGATACCAAAATCTTTTCATACTTCTGTACTTATATTATACGGTATGAAGTTTGAAACCAAGTAAGTTACCCTGACTAAACCATTTAACAGTAATAGATAACATGGTGATTTTGAGCATTTATTGCCGAAGTTCCATGGGATGGAGACAAAAGTCTTGAAATAACACCTCGCGCCATTCAAAGTGAAAGTGAATCACT
Source organism: Xenopus tropicalis (assembly GCF_000004195.4). Lineage (NCBI taxonomy): Eukaryota > Metazoa > Chordata > Amphibia > Anura > Pipidae > Xenopus > Xenopus tropicalis. The sequence goes on from NC_030684.2 coordinate 95,523,985, forward strand.
TTCAAGCAATGATGGGAATCTGTAACTTAAAAAGAAATAATCTTGTCCCCCATGTACCTACAAAATGCTCAAATTCCCTGTTTGCCATGACTTTAAATTATTAATACACCCCTATTAAATCACTTTAAAAAAAATCTTTCCAACACCGTCCTGCATTATTACCCTCCATATTGCTTTTAAGTAGAAATGCTAATTTTATTTTTGATTATGTAACTTTAAACTATTAATAATCATGTAATAAAGCTAACTGGTAAAATATGTTATTTGTTAATGTGTACCAAAGTACAGAAGTTTGCTACATCCAAGCACTTTATTGCAGTATTTGGTTTTACCTGTTTATTGGTCACTAGGGTTTTTAATGCCTCATGTAGTCTGGATATCATACAGCAGACATGGATTAGGGAGTTAATACTAAGCCTGATTCCCTCGTCAGTACTGTGGTCCCTTAGTACTTAGGCAAGCAGAGCCTAGGGGAGAGCTACTCCCTGCTGCTCTTACTAGCTAGACCTATCAATTTCCTAGAAAGTGCTATAATAAATAGTAACCTGTCTTTGACTAAAGTCTTGTTTACAGGGTCCCTGCTCCCCAACTTCTCTAGAGGTAAATGTTCCTCTGGGGCAGAACAGTTTTACTGGGGTCTTGTTGAACCCAGGCTCAGTGAACATCCACCTGGTTTAACAGATGGTTTTGCAGGCCAAAGAGGAAGATCCACCTCTTGCTAAACACTATATTGTGCAAGACTAGTGTTTGCTCAGATACTGTATATGAATGTACATGCATTGGTCCAAAGGTGTTGCTATACAAGACTGCAATTCTCTTACATCTACATGAGGATTACTTGCAACATTTGCAGTAGGTGTCAGTAAGATGCAGTTTGTTGCAGAATGACAGATTTGCACATGTTGCTGCTTTTCAGGACCTTCTTAGTATCCAAGTCCCTATATTATATTTACATAGATGCAGAATAGATACTAGTAGAGATGGGCATGTTTCAGTGTGTGGTTCAAAAACTTTTTGCAGCAGTGAAGATAGTGAAGCCATGCAGGTTCCATGGGATGCTTAGCTGTCACTGGATCAAAAGTCTGCATGATAAATGTGAAAAAGTGAATAAGTGTGCACCTGTTCTAATAACCCATTGCAGCCAATTAGACATAAGTTTTGAAACTACCGATAAATTGAAATTTTTGGTAAATATTTTACTGCATTAGATGCATTTTCACACAACAGGTCTGGATTTTGTAGCACGGCGTGCTATCCCACATTGCCTTTAATTGCCCCACTGGCTCTGTGATGTCACGACTGCCAAGATTGTAAGCCAGTGGCGCAGCATGTCTGCATAATCAGTAATGGGCAAGTACATAGCCTGTTTAACTTCGGTAACAAAACTATACCATACCACATTCCTCCTTCATATATACAATTGGATTTCCAATGTATTATATATATATTGAATAATGTACCCCCTGTTGTAAAATATGGGGATATTATAAGTCCCCGAGGATTTCCATGACCATAACAAGGGGTACTTTATTTATTATAATTAACAGGTTTCAGTGAATCATTTAATAGGAATTACATGGGTAAGTGCCAATTTTAACTGATGACATCTCTAAGCACCATACAAAAACAAAGTAGAGTCCAACTGAAATCAGATTCTCACCTCTACTAACACAAAAAATGGCAAAGCTGGACCCGTCCTGTCTCTCTAATTACTGTCTTGTCTCTCTTCTACTGTTTGCCTCTAAAGTCCTACAACATATTGTATCTCCCGTAGTGCACACTCTACTGAGATATTGTGCATTGTTTGTTTTTTTCAAATGTAAGATTTATTGGTTTAACAAAACAAAAAACAGACAAAACAATACAAAGTAAGGAAGAGCAAATCAACAGATATTTACAATCAGATACAGTGAAGTTTATTGGTAAAGTGTAATACAGACAGATGGAGATCGTTACTGGTGGTTGCAGATAACAGTAAGGTACAGGTAGAGGTAGGGTTACAGCTGCAGGAAGTCTGGATCACACCAGGCCTTGTCAGACTTATCTTTGACTCATCTTGTTTTGTACGTTAGTTTAATAAGCTGGAGCGCTCCATACACTAGCTGCCTCCAGAAAGTTATGAAGTCCAGTGCATAATAACTGCCTTCTTGGCAGTCATCAACCACTCCTAGTAAGCGGACCACTGGATCAACTATCTGTGGTGCACCCAGTTTGGTGGCCAGGGCTTCCATTACAACATTCCAAAATTCCTTTATGGGGTCAAACCCAGATCATGTATTCATATGATTCACTTGGTATCTGTATTTTGTTGTGTGTGTATGTAAACATACATGTACTGATGTATAAAATTGGATGTGGTATTATTTTGCACCTCTACGAATAATTGAATTTTCTATTGACATGATTAATACGCCTTTGCTCACAAATAAACTGTGTGCAGCTGACAAACTCCGTCTGTTGCTAATATCTACCCCTCCCCAGTGATGAAACAATATTATAACCGATGGTTTTTATTATGTCTTGCTTTCTTGCCTTAAAGACACCCCCCCGGCCGCTCCTCCCCTGACCCTGACTGTGCTGCAGTGGAACCAGAAAGCGCTGAGAGAAACCAGAGCCGGCAGCTCGGAGAGTGACTAAGGAGTTAAGCAGCAGAGCCGCTGCCATGCATGCCGGGAAGTGCCGGAGTCTGGGTAATGTAGTTGTGCAGGCAGGAAATGGCTGCTGCCTCGGCTGACTTCTCCTATTTCTCCCGTTCTGCTGCCACAATTAGGACTTTCTTTGTTTCTATGGCTTCATAGAATCGCTTGGGATTGCCAGGTTCAGTTCTGCTGCCAAGGAAGGTAAGGAATGGCTCCCTCCCATGCCTGTCAGTAAGTCCATTTCTGGGTTGGCTTTTTTACCCTGCTCCCTGGGAACACAGCTGGGCTCAGTCCTTTTGTGCTGCAATTTGCTTTGCCTTTTTAATTTCATTTCTGTTCGGCTATTGTTTTTATGTAGATCCTCATCTCCAGCTGCAGTGTTCTTTGTGTCCCAGGCATGATAAGACTTGATTGCAGCCACCCATACAGCAGGGCAGTGGGTAGATGAACATTACATCTTATTGTATCAAAATATACATAGTTTCAAAAATTGAATGAAAATAACACATCAGGTGTACTATTTGATCTTAGGATTTTATTGTCATTGTGTTATAAGTGTCTCTGGCAATACCCAGGGCTATTATTGTACTTACAGTCTGCTAAGAACATAACTTTCACTTTGCTAGAAACAAAAATTTGTATTTTTTGATGTCTATGATAGAACTACAATATAGTAGAGGGATCCCTTATCTGGAAATACAGTATCCAGAAAGCTCTGAATTACAGGAAGGCCATATATAGAGTCCATTATATGCAAATAATTCTAATTTATTAATAATTCAGTTTTTGTCTGTTAATAATATAACAGTACCTTATTTTTGATGGTAATGAAGCTGCATAAAACGTTATTGGTAGCAAAATAAAATGTTTAAACATATTTTTAGTAGCTTTTAAGGTATGGAGATCCAAAATACAGAAAAACGTTTTATCTGGAAAACCCTAGTTCCCAAGTATTCTGGATAATAGATCCCATACCTGTATGTTATAACTGATGGAGTGTATATAAAGGATGTGTTACCATACCCTCTAAATAGCTTGCAGCCATCAGTGGGTACCTAGAACAGCAGCAGGAGGGTTGCAAATGGAGTAGATTCCTGACACATGTAGGGTGCCTATGTACAGTATATATACAATGAATACCGTACTATCTGATATCATTATCCTTACATAGAAAATTGTAATGTTTACAGTTCAGTTATAAAGAGAAAATTAATTTTTACTGCCAGTCATATTCTGTGCCCCACAAGTTTGGAAGTAAATGAAATTATGCAAAATGTGCACCAGGGTTTTCATGCATATCCCCATGTAATCTGATGGACTTTTATGTGACTGAAGATATTCAGGAGAGAATGTATTATGCAGAAGCTATTAAATGTGCTCTTTGGCAGGCAGAAAGTTTCTGAGAGTACTTATTTTAATTGATGAGTATTACTTAAGGTGATCAGTAGTCACCACACTTCATTCAGTATAATGTCTGAGCTGGCGAGTCTTCTAGTTCACTTGGCGCTTATCATGAAATCGATAGACCTCGTGTTTGCTGATTGTAATTTAAGAAGAGGGTAGTACTTTGTTAGCAGTATAATAAATAAGAGAGTTAAATACTGCCAGCTGCCCATGTGATGACCAATTCCCATACAAGGGATTGATTGCACTTAGATGCCACACATATTGCATCAGATTGCACCAATAAATTTGCCTAGGAAGTAAATGTGTGTCCTCTGTCTCATGCATTGCATCAATGGAGAAATGTTTGGCCAATTTAGTTATTAAAGGGCCATTAACATGTAGATGGTCCTGATTTAAGCAACTTTTCAATTCTTCTTTTGGTATTTTTGTTTTTAGAATAATTAGCAATCATATTTATCCTCCATCCTCCCTACAACTGAAAATAAACAGCAGAAACCAAAAGTACATTCATTTTCTATTCATACTGGGGTTTATTTATAAATACTGGGCAAGTTTGCCCTGGGCAGTAATCCATGGCAACCAGTCAAATGTTTACTTTTGTAGTTCAACCTGCATTTGCCTGAAAAAAAAACAGTCACTGACTGTTTTTTGGTTGCTATGGGTTACTGCCCATGTGCAGGTTTGAAAATTTATGTTGTTAAATTAAATTTGCCCATTGTCCAGTTGTATGCAGGACCAAGCAGGTAGTTTTCCTAGCTTTGTTTTTGTTGTTGGGCAAATGGTACTTTTAAACAATCATTTCAGGATAAACTTGATCCTACGATAACTAAAAGATCTTTTAAAAATCTAAATATGTATGGCCAGCTTATTACCGAAAGCTGAGGGAGTAAAACTCTCATTGTTTGATGTTACTGTTCCTTTAACCTCAGTCAAATTGTTCAGTCTGTTTTCACAGCTGCATGACGCTGCTTCAGTAGCCACAGTTTATGGTAAATGTATCTGCAAAATCAAGCATTAGAGCAGTTCCAACTTGGAGGTATGTAGGTGGGTTTAATAAGGCTTGCCGAGAATACACCCCGCTACTGTGAATTCGGCCTACCTTGTGCCTGTGCCTGAATGAATGGAATACACTTGGGTGCAGGCACATGTAGCTGATATCCGACAAAAATATGAAATCTCACGTTTTTTGGCGAATATCGGCTACATGTGCCTGCACCTGAGCATATTCCATTCATTCGGGGCACAAGGTAGGCCGAATTAACAGTAGTGAGGCGTGTTCGGCTTGCCGAGAATACGCCCGTGTGGCATTAGTCTAATAAGCTATACCAGGGTTAGGCATTTTTTATGGTTCCAGGTGTTATAATTAAAAGCTCCCAGTTTATAGGATAAGGATGTTTTTGTGAACCAAAAATTAGATTCTGTTTTGCTGTTCTCTGTCTTCATATTGGTAATCGTGTTATTCGGCATCTCAGCTTTCATTCTTGTTTCTAGACTGCTTTGTGGCTGTTAATCCCTAGCAACAAGGCAGCAGTTTATATTTTAAATCTGGAAGCTGCAGCTGAAAAAAAAAGTCAATAATTTAAAAAACACAAAAACAAATAACTGCAGATTCTCTTAGAATGCTTCTGTCTACAGGGCTGTACAAGTGTTGGTTTATGTGTAAGGGTTTAAAGGAGACATATTGGATAAATGGGAAAAACCCTAATATTGTAGGCAATTATGAATAATATACGGTGCTGGTTTCACTTTGGGCTAAAAATGAATCCTATCTGTAAAAATGGCCCCTTTATTGGAGCTCCCTATAGACCCTATCACTTCTCTGTCCGAGTTTGAAATGAAGAGTGGGCGTGTCCTAATGGTCCCTGCCAGAAGCACAGTAGAAGGGGGAGAGCCAATCACAGCCCTGCACTTACACAAGCAAAGACAGGCTTCAGTTCCCTATCAGGTCAGCCTAGCTGCTGATTAGTTCCTATCCTAAAGTGTACTGAGAGCCGCCAACTCCCCTGCACATCCAGAGAATTCAGCCAGCAGGAAGTGGAACAGATGGGCGGGGCTAGTGGGGTTTTGGTGGAATTTTTTAATAAATCAGTCTGAAACACAACTTTTTTAAGCACAATCCTTCTATATCTAGAGGAGTATAATTCACTAGTACATTCTTAATTTTTATAGAATATGTCTCCTTTAAAGGACATCTATCACTCCTATATTGTTTCCCCCACCAGAGGTGCAGGCTAATTGAGCATGCACTCTAGATAGGGGAAAGAATAGTAGTTTTTTTTTTTTTGTTTTTTTTTTATAAAACTGCCCCTGCCAGCGCTGGGCTACCAGCACCATGAGGGAGCCCCTAGTTCGGGCAGCCATCTTGGGGCACATACATGCATATAATGAGCGAGTGCTCACTATGCACATGTGCATGATGTAGGAGGGTAATTTACATCCACTGCACCTCTGGTTGAGGAAACAATATAGGGGAGGTGCCCTTTAAGTGCTCCATAACAAGTTCATTTTAAGGCAAACCGCCCCTTTAAATCCATAAAGTCATCACAATAATGAAAAGTGACTCTTTAGTCCAAGCAAATTCTCTTTATGGTACAGAATTCATCTTTTCCTCTCCCATTTTCTTGAATAAACTGCCACATAAGGATTTCCAGCCTGGCTTAAAGGAGAAATAAAGTAAAAGTCACTTGGGGGTGCCAAAATGTTAGGCACCCCCAAGTGACTTTAACCGCCTACCTTTTACCCCGGGCTGGTGCCCCTGTTTGCAGAAAACAGCACCAGCCCGGGGTAGCAGCGATCGCTTCCTCCTTTGTTATTCGCTGCGCGCGCATGCGCAGTAGTGTGAAAAGCCGAACTTAAACATTAAAGTCGGCTTTTCACTCTACCGAGAATGCGCCGACCGCTGGCATTTCAGCAAACGGAAGCAGGAAGGAGGAAGCGCTGCAGCTACCCCGGGCTGGTGCTGTTTTCTCCTAACAGGGGCACCAGCCCGGGGTACAAGGTAAGCGATTAAAGTCACTTGGGGGTGCCTAACATTTTGGCACCCCCAAGTGACCTTGCCTTTCCTTCTCCTTTAAGCAGCTGTTTCCTAACCTATTCCAGAATTACCTGCCAGCTTTACAATGGCACAGACTGGGGAATCTAATGGCTGTCTCTCCTCTTTCAGTAATAAACTGGGTAACATCCAATAAATGTAGTGATAGAACAAGCCAAATGGATCAGCAGGTTTGTTCATTCTTAGCTAAATATCACAGTCAGCAAAAAAAGCAAGACTAAAAAGAAAGATAAAAACTCTTAGTTGATTAAAAACTGAGGCACCAAAGCAGTTTATTAGAAAGCTGATAATGGATTGTGGTTCAGGACATTTTTATGAATGAGCTCAGCTCTTATTAATATTTCATGAGCTTTCTCTCCTTTCAGAGGATTTGCACCACTGTGCTGGGGTGTTGATTTCATTAGGCTGAAAGACAATATTCACTTTATTTCCACATTGTTTTACATTTAGTGAAAAACTAAAATGTACTGCTCTTATAGGTGTATTCCCCAGTGATCAGATAGTTATCTGTGCTGCCTCTATTATCATGTCTGCTGATATGAGTGGCTTCATTATTGGAATGCCCAACAGAGCTGCAAAGACATTGTAGCAGAACAGAAGACTGGAGGGTGTATCTATTTTTAAGCGGTAATCTGCTAAATATTCACTCATCTGCCTCACTCTAGCTTGTCCCAGGTGAGAATGTACTCATATCAGATATTTAACCAAGGCCATATCTGAGTCAAACTGAGGGGGGTACAGAGACTGGTGAATCAGCAAATCTTGCCTTACTGTATTGTGTTCTGAGTAAGCCTGTCATCGGTCTAAAGCTGGCCATTCACGTACCAATAAAATTGTATATCGTCCTGATAATTTTCATACCATGGCAATCGGTTGATTGGACAGGTTAGAAAATTTTGGTCGGATGACAATAAAATCTGCACATGTATTGTGTATCAGACGATATCCTTGGTCACTTTCGTATGATTGGTGTATGCCAGCTATTTCATCCTCTGATGTATTTTAAGGGCTTTATCCTACAATTTAAATCTGAATGTTAGTTTTAGATCATTGCATTTAAACGTTCAACCAATATCCAAATGTTTGTTGGAAGAAGACTAAAATCTGAATGTGTATGGCCACCTTAAAGGGTTATAAAAAACATAGCAGATGAAGCAGGACTACTTTACCTCTTGTATCAGTTATTGGTTGTTTTCTGTATGTGATCTGTATTTTATTGTATACATCCATTCATACAGTGCTGCTGAATAAGTTTTTTTTATAGATACATGTTAATAATGATGATAATTATAATAAAGAGACATTGGCTTCTCTCTGCCTGTAGAAAAAACGCAGACGCAGGGAAGCCAAGGCTGCGTCTCGGGTGACCTAAGTCTTATTAGTGTGCAGCTGCATCATTTGTTCATTTGATTAGCAGGGGTCAGGTTGTAAATGTCACTAAGGCTGATGCCACACATGGCGTAGGGCTGAATTTTCGGCAAACGTTTTTCCGCTTGCCGAAAAAATCAACCCTACGCCCACGTGTGGCATCAGCCTTAGCTGATGTCTTTTAGGTCTTATTACTTGCCAGTATAAGACATCCAGCTAAACTCTACATCTCACAATGTGAGACAATACAGAGGCATGATTAGGTTGCCAAACTGTACTGTTCTACCTTTAAGACCACAGTCATGTGTGGAACTATTTCTCTCTGTCGACATTTGGTAGGCAGGCGGAGAGAAGCGACTCCGCTCTCATCTGCAGCACCGTGTAGCTACACTAAAAGGCACAGCCTCGCTGAAGTGTAGCTACACAGAGCGGAGATATGCCTACAAATGCATGCTTTCATAGTTTTGGGGGGAAATTTCCACTCTGTGTAGCTGCACTCAGGCCAAGGCTGTGTCTTTCAATGCAGCTTCATGCTATGGAGGCTATGGAGCCCTTTTTTTAATATATTAGAAACACAGTAATGTTAAAAAAAAAAAAAAAAAAATTAAGTTAAAGCCTATAAATATGTTTATATGTATTGTATCATATCCAATTACATTCTGAATGTTCTCTTTCCAGTGCACTTACTGAAACTAGAGCAGAAGAGCAAATTACCCATACATCAGACGAGAAGAACTCCTGGGTAATTATGGCTGAAAATATTGAGGATAAACTGGGTGAGCTTGATGTCAGACCAAAGAGTAGCCGCAGTCGAAGTGCAGACAGAAAAGATGGGTATGTCTGGAGTGGCAAGAAACTTACTTGGTTGAATAAGAATGGACACTCGTCTGATGGGGATACCATAAATGTGGTAGAAGATGAGGATTGTGCCACTCAGAGCCAAGAAAGAAAGCACAGCTGCTCTTCTATTGAACTTGACTTGGATCGCTCATGTGGACATAAAATTTTAGGGCGTTCTTTGAAACAAAAGTTGCAGGATGCTGTGGGACAGTGTTTTCCTATTAAAACTTGCAGCAATCGACACTCTTCTACACTGTCTTCCAAACGAAAAATTCATATAAGTGAGTTGATGCTAGACAAATGCCCATTTCCCCCCAAGTCAGACCTGGCTTATCGATGGCATTTAATTAAAAGGCACACAGCACCAGTGAGTCAGACTAAGGGGGAGTGGGTAATCAATGATGGCTTAGATCTTGATGGCAAAGAAATCCAGGTTAAAGACAAGAATTCTGATGGTGGTGAGGACTGTTTGTTAGATGGACATGCCACACCTTGTAAAGTGAATATTGGCAATGTAGAATCACTTGGCACCAAAGGGTCTAGAAGCAGCAAGGAAGACAGTGACCTTGATTCAGACGATGAAGCTGTCACATTGTGCTCCAGTTCGAGAAAAAGGAACAAGCCAAAGTGGGAAACAGACGATGAGAGCTTTCAGGCAGAAACTCCCCCTAAATACCATACCCAGATTGACTATGTCCATTGTCTTGTCCCAGACCTGTTTCAGATCAATAACAATCCATGTTATTGGGGAGTAATGGATAGGTATGCAGCTGAAGCTCTCTTGGAAGGAAAACCAGAGGGCACTTTTTTACTTCGAGATTCGGCACAGGAAGATTATTTATTTTCTGTTAGTTTCCGACGTTACAGTCGCTCTTTACATGCTCGGATTGAACAGTGGAATCATAACTTTAGTTTTGATGCTCATGATCCATGTGTATTTCATGCTCCCAATGTTACTGGCTTGTTAGAGCATTATAAAGACCCAAGCTCTTGTATGTTTTTTGAACCTCTCCTGTCTAGCCCTTTAAATAGAACTTTCCCCTTTACCCTTCAGCATATATGCAGAGCAGCCATCTGTACTTCTACAAATTATGATGGGATTGATGCTCTCCCTGTCCCTTCTTCCATGAAACTATATTTAAAGGAGTACCACTATAAGTCCAAAGTGCGGGTTCGCCGAGTGGATGCACCAGAACAACGGAACATGAAACAATTTTAGAACTTTCATAAACAAGGAACACAAGATGTATGAGTATATATTATTTTAATTTTTTAACCCAACCCCGTTGCTAGGGAAGCCTGTGAATGCCAGCTTCCGAAATAGCAAATGGGTTTATTAAATACATTTCTCAGCCTTGTTGGAATTCTGCTTTACAGCGGTCTTCCCTTAATCCTTTGTACCTGTTACCTTATTTTCACACTGTTATTTACCCAAGTGGTAGTTAATGTTACTCAAAATTAAAACCCCTTTTTTAGAGAGGAACATGCAAAATATATGCTGGCATCCTTGTTAGCAAATATAACCGTCATGAAAGACTCTGTTACCCGTTTACAAATGACAGTTGTACAAGTCGGACTTTTAAAGACGCTATTTTGCACTGTCCATTACAATGTTCTTTTCCAACACCTATGCACTTTAATTTCCAATATTCACAGTTTCTATACATATTGATGCATCAACACTATAGCAGTGTATAACATGTAGTTTTCCAAAGCAGAACAAAATAAACAATCTCAACAGATTTACCTGTTTCCTGGCAATTAACCTTGTAACTGGCAGTTACCATAGCTTTTTGTAACTACTTTTCTGTAAATGTAGATAAACCAAAATTTTATTACCCAATTTAATTATTGTACAGTCATGGGATCTGTTATCCAGAAAGCTCTAAATTACAGAAAGGTCATCTACCAAAGACTCCATATTAATCTGATTTTTAAAAATGATTTCCTTTTTCTCTGTAATAATAAAACAGTACCTTGTGCTTGATCCCAACTAAGATATATATACTGGACACAAATACATACAGTATTATATTAAATACATACTGGACGCAAAACAATTCTGTTGGGTTTATTTAATGTTTCAATTATTTTTTAGTAAATCTAAAATATGGAGATCCAAATTACGGAAAGAACCCTGGATAACAGGTCCCATACCTGTGTTGTTTATATAAGAAAGAAGCTGGTGCAAATTATCTAGGTACTAACATCACCTGTGTTTTCCTCAGGGGCTTATAAATTGGGCTAAAATATATTTACTCCCTCGCATAGATTATAATTTACACCTCATCCGCACACATTTGAAAAACATAAACTCTAAGAAAATTCACACTTTATGGGGAAAAAAGTAGTTTTGCAAAAAATTACAAGGAAAATTACAATTATTTTACAAAGGGGAGGATAATCATTACAAAAGTCTTCTTAGCTGCAATTAAATTCATCACAAGTGCTATAGCCTTGGTTAATATATTTCTTGGCTAAGCTTATATGGCCTGTGTCTAACCTTGGCAGTGTTAGGGCGGGGAGTTGAGTGGAACAGCGTGTCCCACAAGTCATGTGCCGAGGTCTGCCCGAACCCGTGGGTCCCGCGGATATCAGACCGGCCCGCACATCACTAGTATTTGGTAGAACCTGGAAAAACTAGATGAGGGGCATGCCTATAATTATGTAGACATCTCAAACGAATATGTGCATTAATGCTAAATATATTAACTTTTAAAATGAAGATGAACCTGATCCTAGGATATTATTGCAAAATTATATCTTGGTCAATCTAAATGCAAACCCTTTATGTCAAATAATTTTGAAGTGCTGAATAAAACAGTGCTGCTCTTATGTCACCATGCAAATTTGGTTTTTGCATTCTGTCATTAGTCAGCTTAATGTTTGTCAGGGTTTAGCCTAACTATGGATTTGGTGCATCTCTAGTTTATAGCACAGAGCATCTGGTGTTTTACTCTTTATCCCAATCCCATCGCCCTTAGAGGGCAGATACGTAGAATTTATTTAACTGAGGGCAGAACAGCTAAGCTACAGACTGCCATTATCACTATCTTCATCATAAGCCCAATATCTAGAAAATGCTTATTTAATTATATAAATATAAAGCATTAAAAAACATTTTTATAGCTCTGTCCTACACCAACGCTTAAAGGGAACATATAGCTAAATCAGTTAGACATTTGTAAAAAAAAAAATGCATAAATATTATCTGAACAGCCAAAAATATATTTTTTTAAAGGATACTATGATATTTTTATGATATGTTTTATGAGACCAGTTTCCGACCCCACTCAAAGTGAAATGCAACCCTTCCCTCAACTTTTTTCATTGTAAAGTGACTGATTCTGGGACAATCTGCTTAACAAAAAAATCTGTGCACCAAGTCCCAGAGTGTCTCACTTCAAAATTGAACAAGGTGAGGAAAAGCTTGCATTACACTGTGAGCATAGGGGAAAGGGAAACTGGTTCCAGCAAGAATTGACAGACTGTCATGGCTTCCTTTTCATTCTGTGATATATGTCTGTGTAAAAAAATAAATATATAGATGGTGTTTATGTACCTCTTCTACATAAATCCAACTGCATGAGCTGGTATTATACAGTATATTGCATGCCAGCTGGTGTGTGCACTAATGAGATCCAAATCCAGACTGTAATAATGCATTGTGGCATTTAAGACCACAAGGCCTCTCTTGACACTGGGCCCTGCACTGGATGCTGAATGAAAAATCAAGAGCTCAGTGAAGACCTCATTGTTGGAACATGCAGATCAGCCCTAAGGCCCTATACTAGTAAGATAAAAATGTTGGTTATTCTGGGCTACAAGAGTGCAATTTTGGCCATGCCACCACAAAAAAAAAATCTTGTTTCATCAGTGATCAGGCTGATCTTAGTATTAGCACTTCTTAGTGCAAAACAGTGGGCACGGTCTCAACAAATCATCCATTCAGAAAGTGCATATCCCCTTGGCAATGCATTATCACAGTGAACTATAATTTTTGGGTGTTTGGCTGATAGCAGAGAAGTGCCTAAAACTTCCCCTGCCACCTTCCATTTGCATCAGTGAAAGCTAGCTGTCTGTCACTGCTGGTGCAATGGGTTTTTAGTCTGTGTATAACAACATTTTCGGGCCAAAGGCCAGCCATTTCCCATTGAAGTCAATAGTAGGTAGCAGGGGCATCTTCAACACTGTTTGAAAAAAAAAAAAAAACATATGTGTATTTGTAAAAGGATAAATGATTCCACCTACCAGCTCCATGTGAAGAGCACTGAAAGGGTGCCTTGATCACATTTATTACCATAGTTTTTATATGCACAACAGAAATGTACTCTCAGGGATGAGGCTCACTGAATTTGACTGGAATGTAATCTATAAATGAAACCCTATCGTTCAAAAGAAGGAAATGCTCTCTCTCCCTGAGCAATGGATTTATTGATCCAGTGAGCAATTCTTTCCTGAATTCAAACCTATTAAGCAATTGTGGCTTTTAAGAATGATGTCTTTGTTTAATGATTTAAAAAGAGTTGCAGCTGTTGTCCATCAGAGAGGAAGCAAATCGGCATTACGTCATAAGCCCTATCTCAGACAAGATGTCTCCAAATGATTTCTATAAAGTGGAAACACTGCATTTCTTTTAGTCTTTCTTTAGCTATTGGGAGAAGCAGTCCTGAAAAAGTTTAGATCAGGGATAGGCTGTCTGTAGCCTTTGTGATGTTGTGAAACTGCAACCCTCACACCATCCCTTTGGTGCTGGGTATCATAGAATATCATGGAGTGCAACACAGATATTAGGGATGTAGTGTAAAATATCTACTTGTTTTGTAAAAACTGTAAATTCTAGATCAGTCATCTCCAACCAGTGGCTCAGGAGTAAAATGTTGCTTACCAACTCCTTGTATGTTGCTCCCAGTGGCCTCAAAGCAGATGCTTATTTTTGAATTCCTGGTTTGGAGGCTTTTGGTTCCATAAAAACCAGATGTACTGCCAAGCATAGACTCCTGTAGGTTGCCAGTCCACATAGGGACTACCAAATAGCCGCAGCCCTTATTTGGCACTCTCCCGAACATTTTTTATGTTTACGCTGCTCCCCTACTGTTTTTACATATATCATTAATATATATGCACATATGGCAGGTGGTCTCTCTTTATGGAGACTAACTCGATCCAAACCTTCATTATTCTGGAACTGGGTATTCCTGTTTTTCAAATTAATGGCCCAGTCTTCATTAGTTGCTCTTGGCTCCCTCATGTCTAACCATTGCTCTGTGGATTCATATATTTTTTGTTTGGGTTGCTACTTGTACAAACACTAGAAAATAATACTTGGTGCTTCATAAATAAAGCACAGTTAAAGAGAATACAAGGGACACAGAAGAATCAATGGAGCCAGAGATTCACATCTGCTGGAAGGCTTTACTTTCAGATATGTCAAGCCGTTGTCTGTTTCAAATAAATACAGAAAGAAAAGGACATCTTCTATAGACTCATTGAATTTTCTTTCTCTTTCAGTTGTTTTACAGGAAAGATTAATAGCCTCTGCAATTGTTTATTTATGAACCACTTCCCTTAGGATGATAAATCAAATTATCAGCTTCCTGCCTTGCCAGTGCTCCACTTGTTTTTATGGAGTAAGTAATATAATAACAATTTCCTTTCTTCCTGTGAAACAGTGACCTTTAGAGACCTAGCCATTGCAAATGCAGGCATATTTCCTTTCACCGCAAAGCAGGCTTGTGCCATTTTTCTTTCTGACAATCCCATCTCTAATAATCTATACATTGGATTGGAAAGCACTTTTTGTTTTCTATAGATCTAAAAAAAATTACAAGCTTTAACATGTGCATTTGCTATAGCAGACTGATAAAGATAAGTCAGCGTAATATATTTGTATTATATTCTGGGATTAAATTGTCCAGTTTTAATTAGTTTTTGGAAGATAACAGCAGAACTTGTTTTCTGATTGACATAAGAATTGTGTTATAGAAAGTTACATTATAAATTGTTTGCAAGCAATCTGAACTATTTATAAAAGTAATCTTCCACTTCTGTTACCTATAACATTTGAGCATGTTGCTTGTGTGCCAAAAAGCAATTATTCTCAGCAAATCTAAATTCATACAACTGCCATATTTGTTGGTTGCTGGTTCATATGGGTACAGTCCATAGACATCAACCAAACTGGCCATAAAGTACTGGTATTGGTCTATAATAACAGAGAAAGAGCAGAGATTTCCCAACAGTGTTAAACTGGAATAAAATTGAGTTTTTTTTGTGTGGCTTTTAGTAGGATATATAAAGGTATAGGTCCTGTTACCTTGGGACCTGGGGCTTTCCAGATAAGGGGTCTTGCTGTAATTTGGATCTCTATACAAAAAAATAATTTAAACATTAATATGGATTCAAGCAGCTTATTTAGAATCAAGTACAAACTACTGCTTTATTATTACAGAGAAAAGGGAAATCATTTTTAAAAATTAAGATTTGATTTTAAAGGAGAAGGAAATGTAAAAACTAAGTAAGCTTTATCAGAAAGGTCTATGTAAATACAGCTATAAGCACACTTTCTGCAGAATAAATATATTGTTCTAGGTGGCACTAACGTGGCAAATCTATTGGCAGTATAATGTCAAAATGACTTCCTGTAATTCATAGCTTTCTGGGTAATGGATCCCATACTTGTATCAAGGATATGTTGAACTATGTTTTCATATATCAGTAATCTTGAACAAAGGGATTCAACCATATTCTGTCTGTAGAGGGAGTAGGATGCTTGACTACAAAGTCTCTGAATACCTCTTAAATTAGAGATGTTGGTGTATAGCAGGGATCCTCAAACTACAGCCGTGGGCCAGATCTGTCTCCCAAGATAATTTACCCAGCCCCTGCTGCATCCTCACCCCTGGCTACTACCAGCGGGGAGTGGTAGGACACAGCGGGGAGCGGTGGAGAAGGAAGTGGGGGGGTGCCACGGGGAGCAGGGAGAGGGAGGAAGCGGGCCGTAGTTTGAGGAAGCAGCAGGGAGCTGGAGCAGGCCGTAGTTTTGAGGACTATCGTCTGGGCCCCCTCAACAGTCTGATGGACCATGAACTGGCCCCCTGTTTAAAAAGTTTGAGGACCCCTGGTGTATAGCATTACATTATTTTGTTTGTTTTATTTTATGTAAATAGAAAGAAGCAGTGATAAATAACATAATAAGTGATATGGCTATAGGGATTTCAGGAAGTTCAGCTGGTTAAAGTCCCTGTGTTAATAGAGGTATTGCATCCCTTATCTGGAAACCCATTATCCAGAAAGTTCCAAATTACAGAAAGGCCATCTCCCGCAGACACCATTATAAGTAAATAATTCTAATTTTTTAAAATGATTCTCTTTTTCTCTGTAATTATAAAACAGTTCCTTGTACTTGATCCTAACTAAGATTATTTAATAAGATAATTAAAGTTAATTAATTCTTATTGGAGGCAAAACAAGCCTATTGGGTTTATTTAATATTTAAATTATTTTTAGCAGACTTAAGTTATGGAGATCCTCATTATGGAAAGATCCCTTATCTGGAAAACCCCAGGTGCCGAGCATTCTGGATAACAGGTCCCATACCTATATTATGAGATATGTAACACGTTTTAATGAGGGGGTTTGTGCAGATTGTCACAGCCCTGTCTATCATATTTTTATAACTAACTTAATGGGATGTCTTTTCTGGAAACCCAGTATACAGAAAGTTCAGAATTACAGATAGGCTCCCATCTCCCATAGAGTCCATTTAAGTGAATAATTCTAATTCTGTAATAATTAAACAGTACCTTGTACTTCAAGGTAACTATTTAGCAGACTTAAGGTATGGAGATCCAAATTACAGATCCCAGGTTTTTTGGATAACAGATTCTATACCTGTATACCATTTTCTGAGAAATGTTGCAGGGTATGCTTCCTTTCCCCTAAACTTATATCTACCCTATCCCTTTTTTTAACCCATCCCTTAACCACTACCCACTCCACCCCTTAAGCTGTAAAAATAGACTCATCAGTAGCCCAGTAATTCAGGTTCTTCTTGTAACACAGTAATATTTTGCAGCTTTGTGTTGTATTTGGCATTTAATTACAGTAACTTTCTTTAAAATAAGTCACAAAGACCAGAAGAATTTTGTAACAAGCTTTGTTACAGCAACCCCGTTGCTATCCCCAGTCAGTCACCCCACCTTCACCACACTCTTACCTTGTGCAATTTTCTGTAAGGAAAGGTTGTACCAAGATGTGCAAAATGTAAGGCTACTTATTTGGAATTAAGTTTATATGCATGCAAATGGTTCCTAATGCATTTACTGTATGGGTCTGCTTATTTAGCTTGATGCAAACATGTATTAATTGGCCTAATTTTTGCATGTGTCTGTAAACATCAGGTTCAAGAACAGCACTAAAAAATGGCTTAACCTGTTTGTCTTGTGCATAAAACATTATTCTTAGTCCTGGGTTGTCGTCATGGAGAGGATTGGGCTGTATCACATGGCAAATACATTGACAATCCCTTGTGATTACACACCCTTAAAGATGTAGCTACTAATAAACTTGTATGCAAACCTGCCCTACTACTGGCTTTTTTTTTTTTAGACAGGTTTTGTTTGTGGGTAAGGTTGTCACCTAACATGTGTAAAGACACATAAAGGCATAGCAGTTTTAGGGGAAATGACACAAATTGATTTCCATTCACTATAATGTGAATCACCACAAGGCTGCTCTGCACAGCCTTAGTTTCCATAATAGTTATCTTTTATTTGACCTATGTATACAAACACCAAACACAAAACTGGTTAAATGTATGTTGCAAAAACAAACAGGAAAAGGTAAACCAGTCAGAGCTCTGGTTGGTGCTTGTCAGTGCCTGCAGGATCTGGTTCATTTAGGCCTAATAAAGCAACACTGTGTCAGAGTAGTCTTTCATTTCCAGATTACACCATTCTTGCCTTCTATAAACTCGCTGATATATTGCTCAGACTTTGTTGGAAGTGGAAATCAGATGATCTGTGTTTATCATTTCACCTGTCGGTTCGGGGACAGCATCAACGAGTCAATCCGACAGAAGAATCAAACCTGCCTGAGAACAGTCCGATTTCAGGCCAGATGTCGGTCGGCAGGCCCCTTATTTGTGCCAATACACGGCAGATAAGCTGCCGAATCAGTCTTAAGGGCCGATATCGGCAGCTAGCGTCAGCCCATGTATGCCCACCTTTAGTGACTATTATTACGTGAGAAAGAATAACT
Source organism: Xenopus tropicalis (assembly GCF_000004195.4). Classification (NCBI taxonomy): domain Eukaryota; kingdom Metazoa; phylum Chordata; class Amphibia; order Anura; family Pipidae; genus Xenopus; species Xenopus tropicalis. Next base: position 95,542,552 of record NC_030684.2, read on the forward strand.
TGCTATTAACCCATAATGTATTAGGCCATAATGTATTAGGCCCATAATGTTTTAGGCCATATAAGAACTGCACTAAGAGAGGATAATGTACACTCTATAGTGTTATACATTATGCTTTCTTTTAGTGCAGTTCATAAATGGCCTAAAATCCCAGAGACAACTTGGCTAGACTTATTATAAGTTTGGCTACTAGTAATCCAGAAGTCCTGACAAACTCTATTTATTGCCAGTAGCATGAATGCCAGTGCAAGTTAGCATGCATTCAATTACACAAAAAGAGAATCAAAACTAAACAGACCTGATTTCTGTAGCATGGCTCAAAGCAGACCTACCTTCAATATGAGTGGTAAGTCTGATTGCACATAAACAGAAAATGCTAATTTGTACAAAGCCTCAATTGTCTTTCCTTGATGATACATTAACTTCCACATCACATCCACATCACTCTAACCATGTATGTTTCTAAGCATGCCCTGAAAGCAAATTTCATTTGCACCTCTAGTGCTTTTTTAAATTTTCTAAAATACAGGTACCCAGAATGGCAGAAAATGGGACCTATAACCCCGACTAGGTAGTAGCCAGTGTTAATGAAAACTTGGCGCAAAGGTTTATTTATAATGTAAATTATTCTGTTAAGGATGTAAGAATAAACTATAGCAGTGCATAAACATAATAGTAAGATGAGCTGGGGCAGCAATAAAAGAAAATAGGCATAGAACTATTAATTCAGAATATCTGAACCATAAACCCTCCTTTAGCAACTCTGCATTCTCCAAGGGGAGGAGGCGTATAGAGTTCTTCACAAATCATATTTTTTATGATGGGAGGAATCAAGGACAACTCTTTAGGGCCTCTACAATAGATGGTGGAATGAATACATCCCCAAGAAGACCTCAAATTCTTGTAGCACAGATTTCTCATACTCTGGTTGCTTTTTTCTTATCTTCTTCTTATATTTTGGTTGCTTTTGGGTAAGTTTACAGAACAGAGACAGTAATGATCCACACCATTACTTATTTTTTAGGAGTCATTTCATCACTCAATGAGGTGCTTTTTCCATCCCAGTTCTTTTCACTTTATTCATTTTAAATGTAGCACACTACACTTTTTTGTCAGGGAGTAAAGTCTGCCTCTGACGTGAGTGATAAAGTGACTATGTACGGTCATGCTGTAACTCCTACATCATGTACAGAAAGCATCCCACAGACTTTCTCAGAGCTCAGTGCTTTAGCTGAACAAGAAAAAGACACCTCTGCAAAAAATGACAGCTTTTCATATTTGTTCCAACATAAAGCTAACGTAAAACAAAGAAGGAAAAAAAAAGATATTGAAAAACATATTTGCAAAATACAGAGATGTAAACTTATTAAGGTAGTGTCCCGGCCATGCCAAGGAATTTAAAGAGGGTGTTCACCTTTAAGTTAACTTTAGTACATAGAATAGCTTATTCTAAACAACCTTCATCTTAATTTTTTTCATAGTTTCCAGTTTTTATATGGAAAGGGGGAGGCATGGACCCTGGCACCCAAAAAATTATTGCTCTGTATGGCTACAATTTTATTTAATCAATTGCTGGTTGCTAAAGTCAACTGAACTAGCTGAAATGCCAAAGTGGAGAGCTGCTGAACAAAAAGCTAAATAAATAAACACAAACAATAAAAAAAAAGACTAATTACAATATCCATGTCTACATTATGCTGAAAGTTAGTTTGAAGGTAAACTATGCCTTTAAAGGACAAGGCAACTCAAAATATCATGTTTTGCCTAATAAAAGAAACCAAAACTCTAAGCAGCTTTGCAATATACATTTATTACAAGTTTGTAATGGTTTCTGAGTTATTTGTATTTGTAATTGCTATTAGAAGCAGTGTTTGCCTGTCCTTTTCTATTCTCTGCCGTGGGGGCTCAGACTGTTGAAACAATGTAACACAAGGCTGCAGACTGACAGACCTGTATTGCTGGAGAAGCAAGACCTTTGCAACATTGTTTAAAATGTAACAACCAGGAGTTCAGCAAATGCTGCTTTCAATAGCAATTACATTTACAAATAACGATTAAAGCGCTACAAATTTTTAATTATTTCATATTGGAAAGTTGCTTAGAATTATGTTTTCTTTCATTATGCAAAACATTATTTTTGGGGTTGACATGCCCTTTAAGCCTTTTAGTTTCAGGGGTTTTAATAAATTTCAGTAAAAATGATGGGAAGCAGCAGGACATGGGTGCCAAGACTGGGTGGCTTCTGAAAGACTGGGGTGAGTTGACAAGGGTGTTGCCTGTTTTGCATCTCTCTACATTTCTCTGAAGTGCACAAACCTGTTACACATCTTATTTAAAAAAAGTGCTATTGCTTAAAAATCAGAGTCTCAGAAGTTTGACCAAAACAGAGTAGGTATGGATATATGCAACCATTAAATTCAGGGCTGAATCTAGGTCTGGCACTGCCCTAAGCACCAGACCAATGTCTGCCCCTGACAAGTCGATGCATATGCACACATGTGCTGACTGCAGAGAGTGGTACCCCTCCTCCCCCACAGCATTATTGCCAGCAACGACTGCCTGGGGTTTTATTTAAGAGTTTTTTTTCTATATAAATGTTGCAGAATATACATATATATGATGCATATATATGATGCATCCCTCCATCCTTTTGTTTTACCCCACTTAAAATACCAAAGGGGCTGAATACTATACATAAGTCTGCATGGTCCAATGGAGTAAAGATCATTTTTATCAGTTTCAGCCTCCTAGGACCCACTCATTTTACAATGAGATATATAAAGTGCTGAACAGAGGTGGGTCAAGCCTGGAATAGAGTAGGCAGAAGAGGTATGTGCCTAGTGCTTCCCCACCTTACACCCTATGCAGGTGCCTCTTCTGCCTACCCCTGGTGGTAACTATTGTATTTGTTATGTTTGTGCCTGAAAACAATGTGCAGTTTTAAACGTGTTAGTTTAACACACAAAAATGCTGTAGGGCGGCTAGCAGTACTACAAATATATAAGCATTTTTAGCTGATAAAATGGTTGTATAATTGCATTTGTATATTTCTGACTTGTTTTAGGTTGAAGACATATGGAGCTACCTGTAGCAGCTACTTTTTCATGACTACCAAATGCCAGAAAATAACCTGCCATAGAGAATACTGAGAATTATCCCTGTAAAAACACACAGAGACAATTATCAGTAAATGATCAGCATTGTCTATTTTAGACAAAAAGTAGCTGCTACTAGTAGCCCTGTGTGTCTTCACCCATACAGTTATACACTAAGGGCTGTGACACATGGGGAGATTAGTCACCTGCGACATTAGTCGCTCCCCGAAATTCCATCCCACCGGCGAAAATGTAAATCACCAGTGGGATGTCATACGCGGTGCCGGGATTTCCCGAAATCGCAGAAGTTTTCTCTCAAGGCAACTTTGGCGCCGTGTATGCCATCCCACCGGCGATTTACATTTTCGTTGGTGGGATGGCATTTCGGGGAGATTACTTGCCCGTGACAAGGGAGATGTGTCGCGGGCGACTAATCTCCCCCGTGTGCCACAGCCCTAAACCTAAAAGTTATTTAGTGATGTGGCTTTGTTGATGAATTACAGAATCCAGTAATCTATATGATGAATGCTGGAAAAGTCACGCAGGGGTGCCATCAGCATGTACTGTCACTGAGGCTGCTCAAAGCACTATTGCAGCAGCCCAGCCCGCACCTTCTACCTGTAAGAATATTGGTCTCCCCTAGAGGGTGGGGCTGAGCCTCTGAACCCTGAACTGTGGGGAGTGCTCGCTAGATTGTGTATTAGATCAGATCACCTTGTGCTAACACGCGTAACACAGGTAAGTGACACTGTAAGATATCCTGTGTTATAGAAGAACTAGTGAGTTTTCTCTACTGTTTGCATAATAGATTCACCAAGCTACACCCAGCTGGGGCTAAAACTGTCACTACCTGGATAGGGGAGGAGGGAACAGGTGAGCAGCATTGCGCAATACTTGCATTTCTGCCCAAGTCTAAGGGCTCTGGCACACGGGGAGATTAGTCGCCCGCGAACAGGGAGTTTTGCCGCAGGCGACTAATCTCCCCGTGTGCCAGAGCCCTAAGGCCTAAAGTCCACAGGAGATTTTGATCAGATTTTGTCCGGCAGATTTCATCTGATCTTGTCATGCATCAGAAAGCAACACCATGCAGCAGCACAAGATTTTGCAGGATCCTACAAAATCTGAACTCCATAGCCTGTAATGTAAAGTCAGATCAGATAAGGTTGTGTTTTGTGTGTGTTGTTCCTGCATTAGGGCTGCCCATGTCAAAACTCTCTGCCTGGGCAGGACTCTCTGAGTCATAGCCCCAGCCCTGTGACAACGTGCCCCACCCACCTGCCTGGAGATAGCGACCACAAAAGGTGGCCACCCTATCCTATCCTCTGGTGTCTTTCATGTAGTCTTTCAGATTTTTCTATTAGTCCTATTATATTTTGACCCATGCGACTCTATTGAACTTGTAGGATGCGTTTTGTCGATCCGACACAATCCTACAAAATCTCCCGTGGAGTTTTCCGAAGTTGCCTGCAGAGGAAAACTTTGCGGGACTTCGGAAAAACTAAGCAATGAGTATGTCTTTCCACCAGCAATTCACGTTGTTGCTGGTGGAAAGGCATTTTGGGGAGGTTAGTTGCCTATGGTAGCTAAGGGCTAAACTACATGGGAGGTTTTGAAGGATGGTATCGGATCAACAGATTGCATCTTTCAATTTGCATTTGTCAAAGCATAAAGCGACTGATCGCTATTGTGTAAACGCTATGAAAAAAAATGCTATCCAACACAACACGCCTGTTGAAATAGAATGCTGCGTCTGCATCTGACAAGATAAAATCTGATGGAGTCTGACAGACTATTTTTCTCATTAAGTACACTGACTGTCAGATGTAGATACAGGAATAAAACCATCTGATTTACATAACAGCAGCAGAGATCAGATTTTGTAGCATCCCACAAAATATTGTGCCGAAATCGCCTGCGCATCGTGTGCCATCCCACCGGCGACTTACATTTTCGCCCGTGGGATGGTAGTTCGGGGAGATTAGTTGCCCGTGACAAGGGAGATTTGTCGTGGGCGACTAATCTCCCCGTGTGCCAGAGCCCTAAAGAGGAGAAAACTTGACTGGTATGACATTTATCATGGGTGACAGGTAAACAGCAGGACCTCCCTACAGAGAAAGTCCCCACGCCCGCGCAACCACGTGGTCTGCTTCCTTTGCAGTTATGCCATTGTTTAGGGCAGTGGCAGACGGGGAGATTAGTTGCCCCGCAACAAATCTTCGTTGACGCGGGTGACTAATCTCCCCGCAATGCCATCCCACCGGCTAGAATGTAAATCGCCGGTGGGATGGCATATGCGTCGCTGCAATGTCCCTGAAGTTGTCTTGAGAGGAAACTTCATGTGCTACTGCCCTTAACCATCAGAGTTTAACCACCATCAGAGTTTAACCACCTCCGTTAAAGAGCTGCTTTATGCTATACTTCATAAACATTAAACACAAAACTTTAATCTTTATTTGGCCAGAACAACTGTTGTGTATCTAAAGTCTTTGAATCATTCCTGACAGAAGGCAAGCAGCATGGTAGCTCTTATCTTTATGTATAAATGCGACTATGCTAATTTGTGGATGGTAATGCAGGATTTTTGCTTCTTAAAAATGTATTTTTTTAGGGTTATGGAAGGTTCAATCACTTGTGGGTGCCAAACTTTAGGACCAGTGCCCAATGTGAACTAGCGATCCTCTTCCTGCTTCATTCTTTGTGCTGGTGCACTTGTGCAGTAGAGTGAAAAGTTTTTTCACTCTACTGCACATGCACATGCATCAGCCCTGGGAAGGGAAGAAGAGGATCCTGTTTGCATATACAACAGACTGGTGCAGTTTTCTGCTAATAGGAGCACGGCCCAGTGTATCAGTTAGGTGATTACAATCACTTGGGGGTACTCAATAGTGCATGAACCTTTCCTTCTCTTTAAGCGCACAAACGTATTCTGCCCAATACAGCAGATTTACAAAAAGTCCTGTTTTTCCCACACCATTGGGAATCCTAAGCTTAAAGGAATACTATCATGTAAAACATGTGTTTTTCAAACACATCAGTTAATAGAGCTTCTCCAGCAGAACCCTGCATTGAAATAAATTTTTCAAAAAGAAAACAGATTTTTTTATATTTAATTTATAGTATTTCACATGGGGCTAACCATATTCTTCATTTCTCATGGTGCTACAGCCATGTGACTTGAGCTCTGATAAACTTCAGTCACACTTTACTGCTGTGCTGCAATCTGGAGTGATATCACCCTCCCCCCCAGCAGCCGATCAGCAGAACAATGGGAAGGTAGCAAGATAGAAGCTCCCTGTACAAGTCTGGTTTCGGACTCCTCCAGTTACATGGGAGTAGGAGAATCAATAAGTTATCTGAAAGCAGTTCTAATGTGTAGCACTGGCTTCTTCTGAAAGCTCAGACTCAGGCACAATGTACTGAGATGGCGCCTACACACCAATATTACAACTACAAAAATACATTTGTTGCTTCAAGAACAAAATTTTAAATGGTAGAGTGAATTATTTGCTATGTAAACAGTCTAATTTAGAAAGAAAATGCACACCATAAAAATCCATATAGAACCTTTATAAGGCCAGCGGCACTAGGAGTGGATCATATTCATTCCTGTCTCTGACAATCACAGCTTCGGTGTGCAAGCAGCTACACGGAATGGAAGCAAGATTGGCCTGAAATGACCTCTTTTGTGTTTTTGGACCGATCTCCACTTCTGCTCCGTGTAGCTGCATGTGGGTAGAAGCTGTGATTGTCAATACAGCTATAGGGCGATGCATATTAAAGCAGATCTGCTTCTCTCTGCCTGACTGAAAACCGCAGGGAGAGAGAAGCGGAGCAAACGCTCCATTTCACCGGGGTCTTACGAAATCCAGGCTGTCCAGGTCAAAACCAGATAGGTGGCAACCCTAGCTCTATAAAAATACCTGACAATGAATAAATAACAGGGAAAGACATTCTTTGTAAACTGTGTCTAAGTGCTTATCGCTCATATTATCTTTAGGTTGTTAAAATAGATTGTTTACTTTAGGACCTTCTTTACTTTTAAAACAACGCACTTATAATTCCTAAAGGGTGTACCTATATGGCACTTTTTTCCTAAGCAATCTCTGCATGAAATCTATTTCTGCGCTAGTCACTGAATAACTTTTGCTCTAAGCCCAGGGAGCATTATCCTGGGTAAACTTCCATGAAGGCAATGAGCAGAGCTAAACAGGCTTCACACTGCTCCTGTGATTATCAGACATACAGTATCAGTCTGTAAGAGCCTTTATCCATAGAAAACCAGTCAGATGTTTACATTAATTTTCTTAACTGTAGCAGACTGTTTAGAGCTAATTACTGTTTTATTGCTAATAAATATTCTTGACTCTGGTATGTATAATGTAAAGAACAAGCATGTTTGGGGGCCCTCTGTCGCCCTCACACGAGGCTCTCAACCACGCCATGTCATGAGGGAGATAATGATCCACTCCAGGCCTTTTTGAGACTTTATTTCATGTTATCATTTAGTGTGAAGAGGAATTCAGGCCTAAAACAAGAATGGATTATTATCTCCCTCATGACATGGGGTTGGTTGACAGCTCTGCCCATACTTTCTTGACTTCTCTTTCTGGAGTAAAAGATTGTAATTTTTATTATTGTAACATGAAATTCCCTCTTAAAGTTATAAGCGTACTACCCCTGGTAAAATTCCGCCTAAGGGAAAGTTTCTCATCAATGCAAAAACACCCTAGCAGAGTAATGTTACGTAAAATGCTGGCAATATCTGTTAAGGCTGATGAGTAATCTTACTGGAATTCAGAGAAAACATTAATATAATCCACAGACCTTTGGTTTGTGTATATGTAAACCCTTGTGGTTGTTGGGTGGAGAGTGTAATCTCACAATAGTCTGCAATCAGTTTTGAGGGCACCTATATTAGGAAAATTGTTTTCCCCACTGGAAGTGCGGGATAATAGAGCCTTGCTTTACCACGTTTGGTGACACAAATGCCCGTAATAAGCCCAGTTCACACTGACCTGACCAGAAGCCCAACAAAGCCACCCACCATGGGAGCTCCCTCCCAATGTGGGCTGCATAGCTCTCACGCAAGCGTTTTTTGAGCAAAATAGTATGATTTCCCCCAACTGGAATGCAGTCTTTATTAGCACCTACCTCAGATGGGGAAACAATTTTCCTATGATAGGTGCCCATTTGCAACATTATATTTAGGTTTTTTATTTAATGTGCATGGTCTAAATAAAGGTAAAATTTATTTTTCATAACACTAGTTCTGTTGTTGATCTGCTTTGTGTTATGCCCCACTGTATTAAAAGGTTCTTGGGCTTTTTATGCTCAAGATCTCCAGTGAATTTGCCACCCCCATTTACAGCACCGGAGGGGGCCGCATAACTAGTGAAGAGAGCGCAACTACTTAGAAGGAACATTGTAATAATACACTGCTGCAAAATTCCCTGAATCCTCAGAGGAAAAGTATTATAACGCCCTGGTAGCACAAATGCAGAGCCTACTGTGTCCTACTACTACTAACACACTAGAACCCTTTGTAGTGTAGCTGTTCAGAAAGTGCTGATGAATAAATAATGCTTCAGATTAATTTAGTATGTTATACAATAAATTATTTGCCGCCTTCTTCTGACTCTGTCCAGCTTTCAAATGGGAGTCACTGCAGCCAAAAAAACAATTGCTCTGTGAGGCTGCAAAGTTCTGGTTATTGTTACTTTCTATTACTTGTCTTTCTATTTAGGCCCTTCTATAGTTATATTCCTGTCTTTCAAACCACTGGTTGCTAGGTTAAATTGGACCCTAGCAGTCAAAAGTCTATAACTTACTTAAAAACTAAAATAAAAAGGCTCCAGGTTACCATTTTTGTCAAAGACACTGCTAATATGTCTGTGTAAATCTAATCTCTATTTAATTTGCCACTGTCTATTTAATTGCACCATTATTATTAAAAAGGTTTTTGGTGCCAGCAAGGCCGCACCTTGAACAGCTCAATTGGAGCCGCGTACTTTGCTACGCAGTTTGCTATTCTTCGCGCAGAGTGCCCAGTTGCCCACTGACGGCCGCACCCGTGCTTTTTATTCCAGGAGTCCACCCTCGTACGTACTGAGCGTTGTGCCTGATTTTGCCAGTAGCAGCCCAAGTGCCCCGCCTTCCCCTAAAGTTCGTCATACGCACGCAGCTACGCAATTGGTGCTGGGAGAGGCGCGGCAGCCAGCAGGACGCGAAGGTAAATCGAGTGGCAGGTAGGACAGGGTACGCAGCGAGGGGCGCATACTTATTAACTGCTAGAGTCCAAACACTGCGAGTTGCCTAGTTATCATGAAATAAGCGATTCGATCGCACCTCCGCTCTCGTTGATTTCTTTGCTTTTGGGCCGGGCCCCTAACAGATTGGTGCCGAGCGAGTAACCCGCCAGTACATGTAAAAGCCTGGCTGTTCCTTCATTTGTGCAGTATGGGGTGTAGCAAATGACGTGTTTCTCATATTTAAAGATAAAAAGAAATTCATCCTGTTTTCCTTTTGGTTTTCAGAACCATGTCTGGAGATGATGACTTTTCGGTAAGTCCACTTCTTCATCACTACAGAGCATAAGTTAGTTTCCGTGCCCTATAGTCCCCTTCCTTTGAACATGACATACTGAATCTTTCATGATATGGTGGAAGTTTTTAAATTAATACTACTGACACCAGTACAGTGGCCGAAATATACTCTATAGCAGGGGTCCCCAACCACCGGTCCGTGGCCTGTGCTGAACCGGCCACCTCTGGTCCCAATTACCTGTGATCCCAACTCCCTGATGTGTTACACAGCCATGACAACAGCTATGCGCCACCCAGGAAGCTTTCTACTGATCATGACAAGGACCAAAGCACTTTATTAAGCTGTATGTAATAATAATACTAATAATAAAGTGCATAATAATTACATTTACATTTTCTATATATATAACAAATAAATTATATACTATGCACTAGTTGTGTCACCCTCCCATCCCCGGTCTTTGGAAAAATTGTCTTGCTTGAAGCCGGTCCCTTGTGCAAAAAAGGTTGGGGACCACTGCTCTATAGGGCACCCCAGTGCTGGATTACTGTTGGGCCTCTAAAGCTCTTTTATGAAAATAACAGATGGCTTCCTTATTTGTGAAAAACTTTACTTTGCATTAGATTTCCCAGTTTGGCTATATATATACAGGAACTTCATATAAGTATTTTATTTGACCGCAGCATGCTGTTTTAAATATATAGATTTTTACTGTTTACTGCCTGGGAGTCCCTCCCCGCAAACGTGGTATCTTCTTTATTGAGAGAGCTCATTGATAATTCAGAAATACATTAAAGTGATTCAAGAACATTGCATTGAGGTGCTTTACTATAAATATGGTTTCTTATGCAGGTGCCAATATTTCACCCCCTTCTGTGCCATTTACCTTTATATTTCTGTGTGTTTTTTCTCAGTTGGCAGATGCTTTAGGGGACACTAAACCTGCCAAGAAACCAGATGTAAGCAACCCAAAAGTTGCCCAGCAGCAAAGCAATTGGCCAGAGTCTAATACCTGGGGTTCAACCCCCAGTTCTGTTCCGGGTTCAGGACCTGCACCTTCTGCTCCTGGTGCTGCTCCATCTCATGCACCATATGGACAAGCTCCAGGAGGAATATACCCAGGTTTCCCTACAGGGCCCCAGCCTGCCACACCAAATGCCCCATCAGGCCCTACTGCACCCTATCCAGGGACTCCTGCTGGAAATTACCCAGGAGCACCAAATGCCCCATCTGGTCCCACTGGGCCTTTTCCAGGAGCACCTGCTGGGCATTATCCCACAGCGCCAAATGCCTCAATTGGACCAGCTGCTCCCTATCCAGGAGCACCCGCGGGTCAGTACCCAGCAGCACCGAATGCCCCATCTGGACCTGCAGGACCTTACCCAGGAGCTCCAGGAGGTCAGCACCCTTCAGCACCTAATGCTCCTTGTGGGCCTTATCCAGGAGCTCCTCCTGGACAGCACCCAGGAGCACCTACAGGACCATACCCAACAGCACCTTCTGGGCAGTATCCAGCTGCATCCTATCCTTCAGCACCATCTGGAACGCCATCACAATATCCAAGCCCTGCTGGTGCCTCTGGCCCTACTCCTGCTCCTGGTGGTCCATACCCTGCACCCAGTATGCCCTATCCTGGACCTTCTGCTCCATATAGCCAATCAGGTCCATCACCTGTTGGTCCTTGGGCGTCTGGCTCATGGGGTTCACAAGGTGGGCAGTACCCAGCACCACCAAATTTGCCATATCCAGCAAGTGCGCCATATGCATCTCCTGGTCAAGGTGCTGGTGCCCTACCATCAGTGCCATGGGGAACTGTGCCTCCAGGTCAGTGGGGACCAGGCCCCTCTGTTCCATTCTCTGGAGGTCCTGGATCATACCCAGCTCCTGGCTCTTATCCCTAAAGATACACATGCCCCAGTGTCTGTTATGGACCTCTGGGACCAGGATGTTATTGTGTAAGTAAATTCTTTGTAAGATTAATTTTTCATGCCTGTAAGACTTAGGGACGTATGGTAGGGAAGACATGGATTATTATGTTTGATTTGTACGTGCAATAACATTTTGCACATATATCCATAAATTATTGCATCAATATGTCTTATGAACTGTCCATTCTAGTTGTGTGTAGTTTTAAAAAATAAAGCTAATTGCCACTGTTTGCATTTTTAATCATAAGCTTTTCTCTTATCTAGTGATGTTCTGGAGCTAGGTTTTGCCTTGCACACTTAACCTTGCACACTTAATCTGTTTGTATGTGCAACAGATTTAGGATTCCACAATTATATCGAATTAATGTTAAAAATGTTGGCTGAGCTCAAAGTAGGAGCCGCAAAGGCTTAAACTATGCACTAAGTTTAGATGGAAACTAAGTCTATGGCATGTTTTTGTTTTTGCAAGATTTTTATTCATAGCGTAATCTCTATTCATCGTGGCTTATTCCCTTGAAAGTATTAGCCTATCTAGTTTACTCTGATGAATGAAGTATGTGCTTTCCTATAAAACATCTTTTTCCATCAGGCATTTGGTGATGAGAGCCCAGCAGCTGTCTAGATTTCATGACAATGTGCCTATAATTGAGAGAAGGGAGGTAGATTTTAAAGGGACAGTAACACCAAAAAATGAAAGTGTATAAAAGTAATTACTATATAATGTAATGCTGCCCTGCACTGGTACAACTGGTGTGTTTTCCTTAGAAAGACTACTATAGTTTATATAATAAAGCTTCTGTGTAGCCACGGGGGCAGCCATTTACAGGAGAATAGGCACAGGTTACTTAGCAGATAACAGATAAAACCTCATTATATGCTATAAAGCTTATCTGTTATCTGCTATGTGCCTGTGTCTTTTCTCCTTTTTCCCAGCTTCAATGGCTGCCCCCGTGTTGACATAGCAGCTCATTTATATAAACTATAGTAGCGTTTCTGTTGCAAACTTACCAGTTTTACCAGCGCAGGGCAACAGTGCATTATATTTTAATTACTTTAAAACACTTTCATTTTTTGGTGTTACTGTTCCTTTAAGCCTTCTTGCTAAGTAGCTATCAAAGTATCATGAGTACATTCACATTCATTTAGGTTATGCTTCCATTCCTTTCTTTGTTTTATAGGTCATCTTTATTTAATCAAGAAATGCTGGAAGAAGAGAGTGCCTAATCGAGGATTCAAGTTTTCTTTAGAAACATATACAAGTTTCTTTATTCTTATACCGCTGTGGGATTGAAAATCTTCATATTTGTTATTTTAAAGAGTGTTTGGCTTTAAAGATTTAGGATAAATAGTCAACAAATTGGCCTGAATTATTCTTGTAGCCTTTTTTTGTGTAAAGAACCATATTCTGAGATTTGTATTTTAGGCAAGATGCTGTATACATGCACAGTTCTTGGCTATGTAAGGCTTTGTTTATTTTGATTTATATTTGTGTATCTGCTTTCTGGACATTTTGCTTCTGCTGCACTCTTCACATAAGATGGGAAATAAATATACATAATCGCATACTAAAATAATTTTAACAATGTGCCCTTTAATATTGAATAATTGCTGGCATTAAGTGTATGCTTTTCTTATTTTCTGCCAAAAACTTTCCAATAGAATTCTCAGAAAGAAAATTCCACAGCTCCTTCATGTATAGGATTTTGCAGTTCTCTTCAGAGAATTTTGTGGTAAATATTCTATTGGACCTTTAATAAGGTGCTAAGCACTTTCTTCCAAAATGCCTCTGACCTTATGCCAAATACCTAGTTTTTAAACCTGTCAAGGCCTGCCCCTTGTGAATGCTTTTTGTAGTTCTTTAAAAACACAGACGTATCATGCAGTCTGAACCTTTATTTGGAATTTTTCTAATGGAAATAATAGAAATACTATTAATAATTTATAGTGATATTTGCAATAAATGCAGTTGTTTGCTTGCATTCTCTTAATCATGCTTACATCTTTGAAAAAAACCCAACTGTCAGCGTAAAAATCTTTTTACAAGTTAAAAAAAAAAAAAAAGCATGTCATTGTATACTAATTGGGGTGTGGTCAGATAAAAGCAATGAGGAACAACCCCTTTAATTTGGTAATAGCCTAGAAAGAAAGAAAAAGAAACAGTGCTTCTCTTACCATTAAATGCCTGAAAAAAAACGTTCAGAAGATAGCTTGGATGCACTATCATGAGTTTTATGCCTGTGGTACACACAGTGCTCTCAGGGAGCATAATGGTGGGCAAAACTACTTTTCCTGCCTAACAGTTTCCCATACTCTTAAATTGTAAAAGCTCTGTCTGTAGCAAGATTCTTGTGATGTAAGGAGGGGACTGCATGGAAACATTCACAATTGCATTACTGTCCGGTCCCCTCATGACATCACCTGTGTCTGCCATAGCTAGGCAAAGCATTTACAATTCATTTTCTGTTTCTATAAATCAGTGGTTCTCAACCTTCCTAATGCTGCACAACCCTTTAATATAGTTCCTCATGTTGTGGTGACCCCCAACCATAAAATTATTCCTAAGACCATCGGAAATATGAGTTTTCCGATGGTCTTAGGCGACCCCTGTGAAAGGGTCGTGCGACCCACAGGTTGAGAACCACTGCTATAAACCATAAGCACATTAAGGATCCTTTTTAACCTTTTTCATGCCAGACAGAGCATGGCACTGAAAAGGGTTTATAAAGTACCATGACTCAAAACCTAATAGCAATATGCCAAGGTTCTTGGCAAACCAAACTAGCTGTAATTATTAATTAGCTATAAATCAGATTAATTTGAAAAAAATATATATATAATACAAACAATTAGCAAATGATAGAATTCCATAGTCATTCAAGGACCAGCAAATATAGTATAATATTTCCATTACTGTTGATTTAACAGTGCTGGATTCCACTTTGACCCAGATGAAAAAAGAGTAGAACACTCTGCAAAGGTAACTTAACCTAAAGCATAACTGCATGACTAAATTAAGAATTATAGGACTGTGCCAAACCAAAGAAATACTAAGTGTAAATGAATGATAACATTGTGTTTCTCTTGCATACTGCTTTCTAGCAATAATGAATTCCTGTGGGAAATCTATGTTGTCAACCCCTGTTGTCAGTCTCAGTCTTAGCACCTGCTAAACAAGTAAGTTACTGTAGCCCACTATAAACTGTTTGGCAAGTATTGAGTAACCACCAACTAAAACATCCTGCCTCAACCTCATGAAAACCAGGACCAGCAAAATCTTGTTTAGCCTAATAGCTGATGCAGGGTTTCTAACTCTATTTTCTTCCATGGTTAAAAAAACAAAAAAAAAAACAGGCAACAAATCTCTAGAACTGTTTCAAATATCTTCTTATTAAATGTTATTTATGTGCCATGTCTGAGCACTGGGAAACTGCCCTGCTTGATTTTGGGTGCTAGTTGCTTATGGTACAATATTGGCCCATAAAGCAATTTGAGAGAGTTTATCGTGCTCTGTCCCTGGAATTTGCACCATTGCCCTTGTAGTAAACCAAACATGTTCCTCTTTTGTTGAGCAGCAGCATGTTTCTTATCACTATTTTGATGCAGTAGTAGTGTGTAGCGCCACCTAGTGATCAAAAATAAATTTAAAACTTTGATGTCTATGCATAAACACATGTACACTTTGGGTACTGAACCTCTTCCCTTAGGAAAGAGATTATTGTTATGCTCCCTGCACTATATACAGTGAAACCTCAATTTTACATTCACCGATTTTGTTTTCCCTCCACACCAATTTTACATACAGGCTGCAGGTTTCTCCAAATAAATGTTTTTGTATAATTAAAAAAAATGTACCTATACAATCATTTTAAGCAACTTTCCTATGTATTGAAAATGTTAAAACTTTTTAATGTTATTTGTGCATGTTATTGCTTTTAAAAGGAGTATCTGTCTGTCTAATTGTATTCTTTAGGCTAATGTCAGACCAGGCGTATGGCGTGCAAGAGAATGCAAAGTCTCGCGTTTTTATGCGGATTTGGTTACATGTGCCTGCACCCGAGCGTATTCCATTCATTCGGGTGCAGGCACAGGTAGGAGGCGTATGGCGGTATTTTCGGCAAGCGTTTTTCAGCTTGCCGAAAATATATGCCATACGCCTGGTCTGACATTAACCTTACACCACTGGTTCTTACTCTTAAAACGATGTAGCAGAAACCAGCTGATTAACAGATCTTAAAAAGAACAGAAATCTTCTACATTGTTCTAAGGGTCAGAACTAGCAGTGGGTGGAATAAATACTGCTTTCAGTTGCAATTATGTAAAAATAACTTTAAAACCATTGAGAGTTTTACTTAATGAATATTGGAAAGGCAAAAACTGATTTTGAGTGGAGGACCCCAGTTGATATTTTTCATCTAGTATGGTATGACCTGAAGACTGTATTAAATGTGTGCCAAGACTGCAAGATTGTTTTTTCCATTTCTTTTTTAAATTTTATCAATAAAAGTTTTTTTTGGGTTTTGTTTTAAGTAATTTGATTAACATTTTCGGTAATACAGAATAAATATTAAGTGTATCGACATTCCTGGTGATCCTCAAGAAAGAACAATACAATCAATATAGCCAGAGAGAAAAAAAAACTTGAGGTTTTCAAAAGTAAAACATTGAGGGAATTATGAGAAGTAGAGTCCTATAGGACCAAGTCTTCTCTGTAAGGGTGATATTAAGTTCCTTTTCCCATGGTTTGGTATAAGGCAGGAAGATCTCCGTCAGCTTTTCAAGAAGTAGTTAATAGAAGTTGAAGATTAAACTTCTCAGATATGGATAAATTTACTCAAACTGTCTCAAAGTAGGTGAAACTGGTGGATAAAGTGACGGTTATACTGGGTATCGATACGTTTTATTGACTGGTAGGTTGCTAGTCTGAATCAGAGACCATTAGAGTGTAAGAAATAGTAAATAAATAGGAACCCTTATCCACCAAATAAAGGCAATGGTGTTTTGACCAGGGTTGTGGAGTCGGTAGATAAATTCTCCGACTCCTCAGTTTCTCATACTTCCAACTCCACGACTCCGACTCCTCTGTTTTTAATATGCTAATGTATTTTATACATTCATTGAAGGAAAGGAAGGAGACCTACATGTCATTTAACCACAGAACTACTGGCTCTGCATTGGGCTTTATTCTTATAACAGAGAAGTAATTAATTATGACTGTTTGTGAATTGGGACATTTAAACTTGATTTTTTTTTTTTTATTCCAATTTAAATTTAGTAGGAGTCGGTTCATTTTTTTTCCCGACTCCAGGTACCCAAAATTGCCTCCGCTCCACAGCCCTGGTTTTTACAACATAAACAATATTGATTTAATATTATCATAGTGCATTTATTGCTGGCCTTCTTGTAAATCTCACTTATTGTGGTGTAATAATTGCAGCAGGCTTGCAGCTTTAAAATTGCCAATTTTCTACTGGGCTGAGATATTGCAACTGAACCACTCCACTTCCTGCATACTAACATTTAGGGGCTCCAAAATGTAGCCCAGCAGACAATTTCTATTTCATCTTCCTGCAGTTTTGGAAGCCCTACAAATATGCTGCTCAAGGACAGTAAATCCAAATTGTGCCATTAAGAATACTGCACCATTTTACTATCATGGAGACTCACTAAATACAGTCATGGCCAAAATTGTTGGCACCCCAGAAATTTTTCCAGAAAATCAAGTATTTCTCACAGAAAAGTATTGCAGTAACACATGTTTTGCTATACACGTGTTTATTCCCTTTGTGTGTATTGGAACAGAACAAAAAAAAAAAAAGGGAGGAAAAAAAGCAAATTGGACATAACATCACACAAAACTCCAAAAATGGGCTGGACAAAATTATTGGCACCCTTTCAAAATTGTGGATAAATAAGATTGTTTTTTCAAACATGTGATGCTCCTTTAAACTCACCTGGGGCAAGTAACAGATGAGGGCAATATAAAGATCACACCTGAAAGCAGATAAAAAAGGAGAGAAGTTCACTTAGTCTTTGCATTGTGTGTCTGCGTGTGCCACACTAAGCATGGACAACAGAAAGAGGAGAAGAGAACAGTCTGAGGACTTGAGAACCAAAATTGTGGAAAAATATCAACAATCTCAAGGTTACAAGTCCATCTCCAGAGATCTAGATTTGCCTTTGTCCACAGTGCGCAACATTATCAAGAATTTTGCAACCCATGGCACTGTAGCTAATCTTCCTGGGCGTGGGCGGAAGAGAATAATTGATGAAAGGTTGCAACGCAGGATAGTCCGGATGGTGGATAAGCAGCTCCAAACAAGTTCCAAAGAAATTCAAGCTGTCCTGCAGGCTCAGTGAGCATCAGTGTCAGCGTGAACTATCCGTCGACATTTAAATGAAATGAAACGCTATGGCAGGAGACCCAGGAGGACCCTACTGGCTGACACAGAGACAAAAAAAGCAAGACTACAGTTTGCCAAAATGTACTTGAGTAAGCCACAATCCTTCTGGGAAAACATCTTGTGGACAGATGAGACCAAGATAGAGCTTTTTGGTAAAGCACATCATTCTACTGTTTACTGAAAATGGAATGATGCCTACAAAGAAAAGATCACAGTACCTACAGTGAAATATGGTGGAGGTTCAATGATGGTTTGGGTTTTTTTTGCTGCCTCTGGCACTGGGTGCCTTGAATGTGTGCAAGGCACCATGAAATCTGAGGATTACCAAAGGATTTTGGGTCGCACTGTAGAGCCCAGTGTCAGAAAGCTGGGTTTGCATCCGAGATCTAGCAGGACAATGACCCCAAACATACGTCAAAAAGCACCCAGAGATGAATGGCAACAAAGCACTGGAGAGTTCTGAAGTGGCCAGCAATGAGTCCAGATCTAAATCCCATTGAACATCTGTGGAGAGATCTTAAAATTGCTTAAAATCTCCAATAAGAGAGACCTGGAGCAGATTGCAAAGGAAGAGTGGTCCAAAATTCCCGGTGAGAGGTGTAAGAAGCTTATTGATGGTTATAGGAAGCGACGGATTTCAGTTATTTTTTCCAAAGGGTGTGCAACCAAATATTAAGTTAAGGGTGCCAATAATTTTGTCCAGCCCATTTTTGGAGTTTTGTGTGACATTATGTCCAATTTGCTTTTTTTCCTCCGTTTTTTGTTCTGTTCCAATACACACAAAGGGAATAAACATGTGTATAGTAAAACATGTGTTACTGCAATACTTTTCTGAAATACTTGATTTTCTGGAAAAATTTCCAACAAACTGGGCCATGACTGTAAATCCCAGCTCTGTGACTGTTGGATATCTTTCTCTGCATCCCGGCAGGCATGCTAAACGATGTACAGTCTTCTGATTCTCAGCCCCAAGCCCAATTGTATAATATATGTATGGGAAGTGTGTAAAGTCATGAATTAAGGCCGGTATAACCTATTAACATATCAGGTGAATTGTCAGATGACTCTTCTCTGAACACTAACTTCAATTTTTGATCAGAGCAACATCATTTTCCTTTTCTCAGGATATTTAATTACCAGCAGATGGCAAAGTTGTTTCCAATTCATTATATTATTTAAAAACTGCTAAGGCTGATGCCAGACGAGGTGTAGGGCGGATATTTTCAGCAAGCGGAAAAGCGATTGCTGAAAATACCGCCCTACGCCTCCTACATGTGCCTGCACCCGAATGAATGGAATACGCTCGGGTGCAGGCACATGTAGCCAAAATACACATAAAAAAAGGCTTGAGCTTCCCCCTCCACAATGACTAAAAGAACCCAGAGCTTATTTATAAAAGCAAGTACTAATTGACACAAATTGAGTGGGCACTGATGGTACTTGCACCAATATATATTTCTTTTTTTTTATCATTAAATGTTTTTATTGGTGAATAAAATGAAATTAACATCCATAATGTTACAATAGTCTTACATTGTACCATATGTAATATAAAGGTAACAAAAAAAAAGATACAATAAATGCCTAAAGCACTAGTATATGGAGAAACATTGTTGGATCATTCCTAGGACAAGTAAATTGACAATAGTTGTGGTTTCACCAGTTTTATAACTATCTACAACTAAAAAGCTCTAACAGGTAGATAACAGAAAAGAAATAATAAAGGAAAAAAAAAGGTGAGAAAGAAAGTGAAAGGGAGAGGAAGAAAGAGGTTATCACGGCATATGAAAAAAGCATACCGACAATTAGCTTTTAAATTATTTAGCTACATTCAGGGCCTAACAACGGAAACATTTTTCAAATAAAATTACTAGTTGGGTTTTCCCCTGCATACTTGTTGTTGTTCCATAAATCCCATTTTGCGTGGTACTTGTGTAAGATGTGATTATTTCTAGCATTGAAGTATTCCAATATGCTGTGGTTATTGAGAATTAATATTACATCTTTTAGTGAAGGAGTCGTCGTCGATTTCCAATTTCTTGCTTTCATTAGTCGAGATGCTGCTAAGATATGTATTAGGAGTCGTTTTTTATTCCAGGAAATATGGTCCAAATCTAGATTAAGGAGGGCCAGTCTGGGAGAAATTGGGATGTTGACTTGGAATAGCTCTGATAAGACGGGAAATATTGTTAACCAGAACTGAGATATCTCAGGGCAGTCCCACCATATATGAATAAACGTTCCAGTTTGGTTGCAATTTCTCCAGCATTTGTTAGATGCGGTGGCCGGGAAAATTCTGTAAAGTTTTGCTGGGGTCATGTACCATCTGTACATTAACTTCACACTGGATTCCAGAAGTCGGATTGAGCTGATTGAGGAAAAAAGGGTGGAGAAGGCTTTATTCCAGTCAATAGGATCTATTGTTGTGTTGATTTCAGATTCCCACTTTTTCATATAGGAACTTGTCTCTTGGGGGTTCATTTCCAGAACCAAAGCATAATATTGCGAAATTTTTGAGGGATGTTTTAGTAGGGTAAAAAGTCTTTCTTGGTCTATTGAAAAAGCTTTAAGTTTCGGTAACGAGTTGGATCTTAAGTAACTAGAGAGTTGTAAGTAGGTGAAGAATGTAGTATTCGGGGCTTTGAATTTGCTCCGTAAATAGGAAAAGGGCTGGTATACGCCTTTTTGGAACAGGTTTGCGAAGGTAATAATATTTGTTTGCATCCATACATTTAAGTTCAAATTATCTATTAAGTGTTGAAACCCAATTATAGGGAAATGAGAGTAAAGACCGTTCTTCAAATTATCATTATGGATTAAGGAGTCCCAAATTTTAAGTGAAGCTTCTGTAGCAGGTAGATAATTTTGTTTCCCCTGTCGAAGTTTGGGTGGGATCCAGATGGCAGAAACAATTGGAATACCTGTAGTAGATATGACTGAGAGCTCTTGAGATATCCATTGAGGAGGATTGTTTGTGTCAAAAAATCGTTGCAGAAAATTAAGATGACAGGCCTGGTAATACTTTTTAAAGTTGGGCAATGCTAAGCCGCCATTCCTTTTTGAGCTTGACATAGAACTATATGCTATTCTGGGTTTCCGTTTTTGCCAGATAAATTTGGTTAGTAGACCTTGTAGTGATGTGAAAAATTTAGCCAGAATATGAATTGGTATAGTTCTGAATAGATATAAAATTTTGGGTAACAGGTTGCATTTAATTGCTGCTAGTCGTCCTAGCCATGAGATATCTTTATACATCCAATCCTGGGTGAGTTTTTGTATTTTGGAGAACATGGGAGTAAAATTGTCTTTAAACAAATTTTTCACAGAAAAACTGACATGAATACCCAAATATTTAATGGAAGACTGCTGCCATTCAAACTTGTATAATGACTTCAATTTTGCCAAGATATGATTTGATATCCATATCGGGAGAGCTTCTGTTTTGGTAGTATTGATTTTATAGTAAGAGATAAGAGAAAATTGTTGAAGTATTTGGAATAGGGCTGGTAGGGAATTAATAGGGTCTGTCATTGTGATAATGACATCATCAAAATAGTGAAGTTTTGCAAACATGGGTGCCAATTGTGTATCCTTGGATCAGTGGAGAATTACGTATGGTTTCCGCTAAGGGTTCCATAATAAGGGCAAATATTAGTGGAGAAAGTGGGCAACCTTGTCTGGTTCCGTTGGTTAGAAAAAATGGGACAGAGTTGAAACCGTTTGTAGTTATTTTAGCGGAGGGTTTGGTGTATAAGGCCAGAGTACTATTTAGGAAAAAATCCGGGAATCCAAATTTAATTAGGACCGCTTTAAGATAGGGCCAAGCTACTCGGTCAAACGCTTTTTCAGCGTCTAATGATAGCAGCAGGCAGGGTGTTCTATTAGCGTTGGCATGAAGGGCAATATTAATTATTTTCCTTGTGTTGTCAGGGGCTTGCCTAGTTGGGACAAACCCTACCTGATTGTTTACTATTAGTGTCTTTAATAAAGGATTTAGTCTAGTGGCTAGTATTTTTGCGTAAATTTTTATGTCTGAGTTTAATAGGGAAATTGGCCTATAATTGGTTACTAAGTTAGGATCCTTCCCTGGTTTTGGTATCGTAGTTATAGTTGCTTGAAATAGTTCTGGACGAGGAGAGCGGTTAGTACTTAAATTGTTAAACAATTGTGTAAACAATGGGGAAATATTGGGTACTAGTTTTTTGTAAAAGTTATTAGTAAATCCGTCAGGACCAGGGGCCTTGTTATTTTTCAGAATTTTAATTGCTTGTAAGACTTCATTTGCTGAAAAGGGTTGGCTTAAAAAATCTTTATGTTGTTGCGTAAGAGTTGGTAAAGATAAAGAGGCTAGGAAATTATCAATGTTTGTTTGTGTCGGTTGAGGGGTATGTGAATCCTTGCTGAGATTATAAAGGGTAGAATAATAATTAGCAAATTCTTGTGCAGTTTGTGTTGGGTTAGTTAATATCTTGCCATCTTTAGTTTTGATAGCTTCTATTCTTGTTTTTGCTCTTGCTTCTTTAAGTTTATTGGTCAGCAGTCTTCCACATTTATTATCATCTGAATAATATTTTTGCTTCAGTATCAGAAGTTGGAACGCCATTTTTTCAGCATTTATGTCATTTATTTTTCGTTTTAGCATTGTCACCTTTTGGGAATTTGCCTCCGTGGGTTTTTTCTTGAGTTGGGATAGTTCTTTAGAAAGTTGAGTATTAAGATCAAATAGTATTTTTTGTTTCTTTTTTTTTTGTTTGGAGGTTAGGGAAATAATATGACCTCTTATAAAAGCTTTATAAGTACACCATAATAAGTCAGGACTGTAATCCGATGAGGGGTAAAAGGATTTAAAATCCTCAGTGAGTTTAGTTAGGTATTCTAAATTTTTTGGGTTGGATAAAATTGAATTGTTTAGTTTCCATGCGATGTTAGGAGAGGGAACTGCTGATAAATTGAGACGTAAACCCACAGGGGCATGGTCTGTCCAGGTGGCAATGCCTATATACACTTTGTCCATGGTTTGTAAAAGAAAAGGATCTAACAAAATCAAGTCAATACGTGAGTGGGATAAATGTACATGAGAGAAATAGGTAAAATCTTTTTCAGCGGGGTGACCCGCTCTCCATGCATCGTATAGGCCATATTTTTTGATCGCTTGCTTTAAACCTGTTGCCAAATTCAGAGGCGTACGTAATGCTTGACCTCTAGGGATTGGAGATTTATCTAAGTAGGGGTCTGGAGCTATATTAAAATCTCCTACCACTATTACTTGTCTGTGATCTAGAAAAGCATCAGGGAGTAATTTCAGCACTTTATTTACAAATTTAACTTGGTGAGCATTTGGTGCATATATATTGAGAATGGAATACTTATGTGTATATAGTTCAAAGTTTAACAGTAGAAATCTACCATTAGGGTCTTGAAATGTTTCCTTAACTGAAATCGGGATCAAATTTTTTATTAATATGGCAACACCATTTTTTTTAACTGGAGCATTAGCATAGTAAACTTCGGTATAGAGAGAGGATTTAAACACCGTGTGTGCATAGGCTTTAAAATGGGTTTCTTGTAAGCAGAGGATATCGATTTTTGAATCTCTTGCCCAGTTAGGCACGGTTTTCCTTTTCTCAGGGCTGTTAAGTCCTTTAACGTTTATTGAGACTATGTGAAGTTGCATATCTATTAGGACAGGAGAAGTGGTATGGGGTAAAAAAAAGGGGGAAACCGAAAAAAACCCCACAATATTTCAGAGATCTAGCGTTACAATTAACCTCTTAAAACAGTAACAAGAAAAGAATAGAAAAGTAATGAAAGGAGAGGAAAGAGACTTTAAAATAAACACTAAACAGGTAAATAACTGCCCAACTGCAGCACTAAGGGCTTGCTCGGGTGCTCTATACAGCCAAATCAGGCTGGTGTTATAGCTGCACAATCCAGCCAGTGGGGGGAGAAATCCAAGTTAGGCCCAACCTATACCTATCCAAATAAATGATAAAACCAAATAACCAAACAGATAGGGAAGGTTAGGAACCAAGCACAATTATATATTATATAAAACCGAGAATGCTACCTGAACCCTGTTACTAAAATCACATCGTTCAGGTTATCTTTTAATGAGAGAGGTTTACCCATTTTAGTTAAACAATGCACAATAGAAGCTAAAAGGTTTCCTCAAGTTGGAGCTGGTCTCTGCTGTTGCTTATCTTTACGAGGAGAAACTGTTGACCAGTCCAGCGGCCTTTTTTTAGGTATTTTTGGTGTAGAGGTATCCATTTGCAGGTCTGTCAAACCCCATTCCTCTAGGGCCGCTATGGTTTCTTTGGGGGTTGAAAACCAGTGTTGGGATCCATTCCTGAGAATAATTAGTTTTTACTGGGAAACCCCATTTGTAAAATATACCATGGCTACGTAGTATGTTTGTAGCCATTGAAAATTCTTTCCTGCGGAGCAGGGTATGGGCTGATAAGTCAGCGTATATGTGTAAATTTTGAAATTGCGAAGGCAATTGTGCTTTGGACCTGAAATGGTTAAGTAGAAGGTCCTTAGTTGTATAAAAATGGATTCTGACAATCGTGTCCCTTGGAGTGTCCACAGGGAGATTTTTTGGTTTAGGAATCCTATGGATTCGATCAATCATAATTTCAGTAGGAGTGAGATTCGGCAATACTGTAGATAGTAAAGTATGAAAATATGAGGGTAACTCTTCTTGGTTTATTTGTTCCGGGATACCTCTATGCGCACGTTATTCCGTCTTGTGCGATCCTCTATGTCAGCCATTTTATCTTTCATGGCTAGTAGTTGCTTATTAAATGAATTTAAGCAGTCAGAGTATTGGTTTTGGGTGCCACGCACCTCATCTACAGCTTGTTCCAGGCTATTTACTCTATGGCCAATACTTTGCACATCCGTGCGTAATAGATGGATGGATTCATTTATATCAGCATTCAGTGAGCTTTTGAAGTCAGAGAGTAACTTTTTCATAACACTTACAGTTACTGGAACCAGGTTTACTGTTGCTGTGTCTTCCGGTTCAGAATTACTCTCCTGTGTAGTAAGCTCAGCAGCTTCGGCGCCATCTTGTGTTTTAGGCAGCGTCTGTTTTGCTTTGGCCAAAAAAGGAGTCAAGTCGGGCTGGGACGGTTTTCTGTTCCCTCTCCCAGGCATCGCTAATTTAAGTTTAAGAGGACCGCTCCAAATTCGCCGGTTCCTTTCCGTCATAGCCGGTTTATTAGCGGTTCAGGAAGCGGAGCTCCACTCACGCGTCCAGTCTCATCCGCGTCTTGGCCACGCCCCCACCAATATATATTTCTAGTAAGTTATGGAGAGCATGTTATACCCCATTGATGAGGAACATGTGTACTGTAGAACCCTAGAACTACCACCAACTGGACCAGGCAGTAATTCTAAGGACACAACTGACCAAAAAAACTGGTGTAGCTTTTCAGGGTCAGGGACTTCATTGCAGAGGGTGGCCTTGAAAAATGCAAAAGTATCATTTGCAGTCTGAAAATGCGATGGGCTTGTGATGCAGTGGGTGTGGCTTGTTCTTATCAGGGGTATGTTTTGGATGTAATGGGCATAGTCAGGACCACCATGACACAAAGTGAGAACCTTGCCTTAGGTGACAGTGAGCCATAGGTGGATTTTTAATAAGGCTAGGGGAGGCTAAGCCTCCCCAAACCTGCTTGGCAACTTAAAGCTCCGGTTCTGCTGTAATCGGCTGTGCTCTGATTGTATCTTTCTTGTGGATTCTCCAATCAGAGCACAGCTTTCTTGACTGTAAAAGCGACAAATCAAGGCACAGGTGCAAACAGGGCTCGGGAGATATTACAAACTGAAGGCAGCGCAGAAATGAAGAATGAAAAGAAGAATCTGCAGACTGTAACTTTACCTAAGAACCTCACCAACTCTGCACGTTTGCTGCAGATTTCATCCCACTCCCACAGGTACAATACACAGGTACTATACAGTTCTAATAGCTGAAATTAAATAGTTTTTTGTCACCTGACATCTATAATATCCCTATCACTTATCTGTGTTTTGTAAATACAGACAGTGTTTCACTGTACAGTATATAATGTGCCTGGGATGTCAGTACCCACTGCCTTTCTCTTTATAAAACTAACTTAAAGGGCATGTCAACCCCAATAATGTTTTGCATAATGAAAGAAAACATAATTCTAAGCAACTTTTCAATATGAAATAATTAAAAATTTGTAGCGCTTTAAACGTTATTTGTTAAAGTAATTGCTATTGAAAGCAGCATTTGCTGAACTCCTGGTTGTTACATTTTAAACAATGTTGCAAAGGACTTACTTCTCCAGCAATACAGGTCTGTCAGTCTGCAGCCTTGTGTTACAATGTTTCAACAGTCTGAGCCCCCAAGTCAGAAAATAGAAAAGGACAGGCAAACACTGCTTCTAATAGCAATTATAAATACAAATAACTCAAAAACCATTACAAACTTGTAATAAATGTATATTGCAAAGCTGCTTAGAATTTTGGTTTCTTTTATTAGACAAAAAAATGATATTTTGAGTTGCCTTGTCCTTTAAACACATATAAAGGGGTGGTTCACATTTAAGTTAACTTTTAGTATATTATAGAATGGCCTAGCAACTTTGCATTTGGTTTTCCTAATTACATTTTTTTTTATAGTTCTTTAAAAAATTTCCTTTCTATTCTGCCTCTTTCCAGCTTTCAAATGGGGGTCACTGACCCTGGCAGCCAAAAAGTATTGCTCTGTGAGGCTACAGTTTTATTATTATTGTAATATTTTGTTACGTATCTATTCCTATAACCTTAACAATTCATATTCCCATGTCTTGTTTAAACCACTACCTGGTTGCTAGGGTAAATAAGACCCTAGCAACCAGATAGCTGCTGAAATACCAAATGGAGAGCTGCTGAAGAAAAAGCTAAATAACTGAAAAACCATTAAAAATAAAAGGACCAATTGCAAAATGTCTCAGAATATCAATGTCTACATCATATTAAAAGTTAATTTAAAGGTGAACCCATTTAAGCTAACTGATCACAAATACAAATGGATGGAGAACCCCTCACAGAAGTGCAGGTGTGGATACTTTTACATCCTAAGCAGTTCAGGGTAAAAAAAACCTCTTCCTCCTGTAGTTTGCACAGTATTCCTGGGAGTCTGTGGGAACCGCAAGAGGTAGTTGGGAGATTCATTTTTTACACCAGCGAATCCACTAAGGCTCACATTAGCTTTAGGTCAGTCATTGTACGGCCCATATTTAGCCTCCCCAAACAAAAAATTCACCCTCCACCTAAGCAGTGAGCAGCCATTTAAGGGGTGGACAAAAAGCTACTTCTGATAACTTTAAATGCCAAATTTTCTTTTTTGCAGGCCCCTTTTGACTGTCAGGGCACAATGCTCAGGGGGCCCACTAGAAGGGCTCTCTGCTAAGTAGTATGGGGCTCCATGATTTCTGAAATTGGCCTTGTGGTTATGGGCACACTGGAAGTGATTGCATCTACAGTGTATCCCAAGAAAAACATTGTTATCCAGAACTTTAGTCACATGACATTAAGGATACATTCCTGTACAGAATGAAAAGGCAATAATGGTTACATTTATTATTGAGTTCCCTATTGGCCCTAACAACCTGATAGCCAACATTTTGTGTATTACTTCCAAGTGAGAGGCCGCACAGCAAAGAAATGGGGGTTTATCTCTCAACACAAAGACTATTCTGGGGTTCAGCAACTTTTTCTTCCTAATGAGGCCAAATGAGGCGACTTCCAATAATTTCCGATTAGCCAGTCGGGGTCTAACTCGTTGGGACTGCCATCTCCCAATACTAAACGAGGGAGAGCCGCGCAATGACACCCCTCAGCCCACACATGGGACAGGCGCCGTGCAACACGTGACATTACAGGGCCAAGTAGACAGTGACAGCTCAGCTTACAGAGATGTATGCCTCATGCCTCGGTTCCTTCCCTGCATATTCATAGTGTGATTTCCCAATGTATATTGGGCTAAGTTCCTGTC
Organism: Xenopus tropicalis; assembly: GCF_000004195.4. Classification (NCBI taxonomy): domain Eukaryota; kingdom Metazoa; phylum Chordata; class Amphibia; order Anura; family Pipidae; genus Xenopus; species Xenopus tropicalis. The sequence goes on from NC_030684.2 coordinate 95,570,531, forward strand.
CCCGCCAGCGGAGCGTATGTGTGCACAAACACGTACCAGGTTGGAATCATTGCGACTGATGAAGAGTGCTGCTCTGTGGCCCCGCCCCTACGCTAGCAGGCGGTTCCGGGTATAGGCGGCACAGCTGGGAATGATGGTGAGTGGGTGCTGCAGGTTAGACATGAGCTCGTACGTCTCCGTGCTGGTCCTCTGCTCCTTGCTCTTATGGGGATCCAACTCTCAGCAGGAACAGTCCTCTGCTGCTCAGAGATGCTTCTGCCAGGTCAGTCGCCCTGCTTTCTAGCGTTTTATGGTGGAAATGCTTGTTTTATTGGCTTGTGCGTAAGTGAATGCAGAATGCACACACATAGCCTGCAATTATGCCTTATCTAAATGGTTATCCTTTTTATTTCAAAATGTAAAGCTATACATTGACATCATGTGTTCTGTGATACGAACATCCCACTGAAATGTAAAAGTCAATGTAAGCTTTGTTGAAATGTGCTGCCCACTTAAATGGGAACTGTGCATAAAATAATGAGGGATTAAGGGAGACTTATCTTAACCAAAGAAGAAGCAACTTCCCTATATAAGTATAAACTCTCCCATGGAAAGCTGTCTGTTGGTAGGCTCCACAAACAAAAATGTCACCCTCCTTCCCTGAATGAAAATGCTTGGTATAATCCTGCATGCATCTTTTTCACACAAGGTATTGCTAACCACTAAAAAATAAGTAATTTCACTTGGCAAACTGGCCAATTCTTTCCATTAAAAATTGATTTCTTGAAACTAAAGTCCTGTTGTTTATTTGCTTGTCTCCTCCTTAATGGCAGGCACGTATATTTAATATATGTATGAACGTATGTCTTTCACAGCAATGTACATTTGTTGCATTTACCTCCTCTCACTCATTGTTTTCAAAGCAGTTTTAGATACTACACATTCATGGCAGGAGACAAGCCCTGAGACATAAAGGATTTTTTTAATATCAAGGTTTCTAGAAATTATGCAGAAATTGAAATAGTGTAGTGCAGAACTGAACATATGTAATTGCATTAAGGGTATTTTCAGTTAATTTATTGGTGTTTCCAACCCTGTATGTGTATGTGAGTGTGAAGGCTACAGCCTTAGCCCTTCAAACAAGTATTTACTGTGTACCGTGTGTGTCATGCTTATGGTTTGAATTATATAAACAAAGCTTACATTGCCTTTATGTACTTTCCTATTCTCCAGGTGACTGGCTACTTGGATGACTGTACTTGTGATGTAGAAACAATTGACCACTTCAACAATTACGGGCTGTTTCCTAAATTACAACAACTGGTGGCCAGCGACTATTTCCGATACTACAAGGTAATTTGTACTTTTTAATGTGCACTGTGATAAAATTATACATTTTTAAAAAAGCAATATAGTCACTTAGTGCATCATTAAATAACGTATGTACTGTTAACTGTTGTCATTGGGCAAAGTTGTGTAGTAAACCTAGCAGCTAGTCAGATTTTCTTTGATTTATTTTAAAATAATCAGTGATTATATGACATAATTTCTGATTGATAGGGCAGATGTACCCAGCCTAAGTTGGCCATACATGGGCCGATTTTAGCTGCCAGTATCGGTCCCTTAGACTATTTGGCAGCTTATTGGCCCATGGGCAGTAATGACGGGCCTGCCTGACCGCCATCTGGCCTGAAATAGGTCAGATCTTGATCGGGCAGGTTTGATTTTTAGTTGGATCGGGAACCGCATCAGCTTGCTGATGCAGTCCCTGAACCGATGAACTCCTATACCTGTCGTTCTTATTCGATCGTTTGGCCCTAGGGCCTAACGACCGAATTAGCCTGATATCGCCCATCTGTAGGTTGCAAAGTGAGTGGATCTTAGTGTGTTTGGCTTAGGAACGGTTGAGTCGCCTGCAAATCTTTGCTATAGATTTGATATACCAAAGTCACGCAAAGTTTCCTTTGTGCTAAGGCACACAGACCTACTAGTAGCAGCTACTGATAATGCTGATAATTTACTGGTAATTGTCTCTGTGTGCATTTTAGCAGAGGCTATTCTCAGTACTGTCTATGGTAGGGTATTTTCTGGCTGTGACAAGTAGCTGCTACTAATTAGCTCTGTGTGTCCTTAGTAAAAGGTGTGTAGTGTATCCCTGTCTCTCAAATAAAATGTACTCTCCTAATTTCACAGCCTCTGTCTGTCTGTGCCATTGTTTTATCGGTGTAGGATTTTGATGCCCAGGCACACCAAAAAATTTATAGAGTTGACAGCAATTTACTGTGCTTTGTAATAACTGATATAACTAAATAAATAATTTGGAGCTTTTTAGCTTTTACAAGCTTTACATCCGTCTGCACACCCATCAAGCAGAAAAGAGAAAAATATAATTTATTATGTATGTATGTATGTATGTAAGTTCCCATGGATTTCCTAGATAGATTAACATAGATGCAATTTACCTTCTGAGATTTATTTTTCTAATCGCTTTCTTATTGGCACACTAGGCTTTTCTACACAGATGGAGAAGGGCTAGATTAGCTGTCTTCTGCTCTGTGTTCTGTATGCAGACATGCTAATGGGCGCAGGCCAACAACTAAAATAACCAAATCTGCTAAAATTTCAATTTGCCCTCATGTAAAAAGTTAGAGGGAAACCTGTGCATATCTGTTCTCAAAGGGCTGCAACCTTATTTGGGTGCAGTCATTATCTGCAGGAATTTTATTGTGGCAAAATCAATTCCTGGTAAACCCTGACACCAATCACCCTCTGTGCTGCCTGTTTTTGACTTGAATGGCAACCAGCAGTGATAGGTAGTTGCCATTGGTGAAGATTGACAGTAAAGGGCTCTTTGGTGGAAAAAATACTACACATGCCATAAGCCATAGAGTATACACACATATTTTCATCTTTTGTCTTAATTTCCTTAGGTAACTAACCTTTTGAATTCTATTTAAGGCTAACTTAAAAAAACCATGCCCGTTTTGGGAGGATAACTCTCACTGTGGTGTAAAAGATTGTGCTGTGAAACCATGCCCTACTGTAAGTATTTATGACTTCTGCTTTCTCTGTGATTCATCTTCTGTGTGACAGATGTATTTTGTTTTCTCACTATAAACTTAAGAGAGTGTTTGCCCTAAAATTAATTAAAATTTAGTACTATATAGACAATGACAGTTTGCAATTGCTGCTTGTTTGCATGCTGTATTTTGTTTTCTGACTATAAACTTAAGAGAGTGTTTGCTCTAAAAATATTTTTTAGTACTATGTAGACAATAGCAGTTTGCAGTTGCTTCTTGCATGCTTTTATTTTTTTAATCAATGTTTTGTTTGGCACCTCTCCAGTTTGGAATTGAAGTTGTTGGTTGTTAGGGTACTACTTATACTAGCATCCAGGCATTGTCCTAAATAAAAGAAAAAAAAAACTAGAAGAGGAGAAGGAGAAAGGTAATGGTAAAAAGAATACATGTCCAATATCTACATCATACTAAATATGAAATCTAAGTTGATATTCGAATGGAGTGTTATGCACTATCACAAACTAATTTTAGATGCATTTTATTTGAAAGCCTTAATTTACAAAATTGTGAAGATGTGAAAAATGTAGTCTTAGCTGGTGAGGAGCAGACTACTGCAACATTTTCCAAAGGTGCATGTAGTCAGAGCTAGCAGTAAAGAGAATATAAAAAGAGACAGATAATCCTTTTAATAGCAGATTTAAAATCATATATAATTTGCACTGGGTGTATATTGTTTATTGCTAAAAATTACATTGGGGTTATAGTGTGTGCTTACTACCTTGCCTAGTTGGCATCTATAATTGGAAATCTCCCCTCCCCCCCCCCCCCCCCCCCCCCCCAAATTACCAACGTTATAAATTGCTGGCATTTTACTGCATTTAAAATAAATAAGTTGCACTGTTTTCTTTTTTTTTTTTTTTTTTTTTTTTTAAATTGCCCCTTTTCACCCCAAACCTAACAGTGGCTACAGGGTGTCAAAGCATGCTCATTGTGTTGCTTTGTGGACAAGGGGTTGGGCGTGCTGCAAGTTGTCATAGGCTTGTGGCACAGTTTACACTGGTACTAGTCTGTCACAGCTTTGCGACACTAAGCTCAGTATGCATTTGGGAAACATGCCCCCTCCAGCTCAAATGAAAAGGTAAAGGAAAGAAATACCTTCTGGCTTTTCAGCACAAGGTTCTCTGTAATATTCCTTTATTTTAACTTGACGTAATTATATTTTTCCAGGATGAAGTTCCAGGACTTAAACCTCCAGGATTTAAGGTATTTGCCTCTTGTTTTGAAGCAGAGTTACCAGGCCTGAAAATCCACTTCATCTGAAGTGACAGACAGTGACAGAACAGCAGCAACATTACAGTGTGTCTTAAAAGAGGTCTTGCAACTGATAGACAAATGATTGTGCCCAGTGTTGTGTTAATCATCTAACTGAAGATAATGTATAATTTACTGTGCTTTCCTTTGGACTAAAAGAATGTATATGGAAACTTTAACAGTAGTTCTGCACAGTGGCACTAATCTATTCTTGCTCTGCTACACCTATTCCAGTTTATTTTGTTTTTACATAAAAAGCAAGTAGCAAAATATGTTGTAACAGTTAGGCCAATGCCATACTGCATGACTTTCTAATGGTGACTAAACAAAGGAAATGAACACAAACTGTAGCCATTTTCTCACTGTGGTACAACATACAATAGCAAGTGCCATCCACTGTTCTTGTTGACAGCGGACATATAGTACAAGACAGCCTAGTCATAGACAGAGATGAATTGTTCAGAGAGCATCCAATCAGATAGACTATACCAGGACCCAAGTCATGATCTACCAAGGCCCACCTATACATCTCCCATTGTGATTTGTGCCTTAGTGCACTGTGTATGTTTATGCACTGCCCTATATCTGTAGCAAAAAACTGCTCATTGGAAAATAGCAGAACATCTATTAAACTGGAAAAAAAGCTTTCTGTATAAGTGAATAACCATTTGTTTTGGCCACTGCAATTGACCTGTTAGAACATTAAGATGATGGCCTGGTGGCTTCTCTGCTGGCCTACTTTATTCTTGCCTCCAACAGTGAATCCTGGTAAGAGCAGCATGTGATGTTTGACTCCCAAGGGCCTGATGACCAGATCTGTGCAATTTGGCCATCTTCATAAATTACAAAACCACGCAATGATCCGCTACTTTGGCAACCAATGATCCACTCATGTAGAGACTGGCTTGTGTGCCAGGCTTATTGTTTCCATGCTGACTTAATTGAAGTGTTGCTTCAACTAAAGACCTACTGCAATTAAGCTGAAGCACACATTAGCACTGAGGGTGTGGTTCAAGTAGTTGCTATTTTTAATGTGACGAGATTATTTTTATTTTTTGCAGTACACAGAGGAAGCAAATCGTGCACATGAAGAGATAGATGACTGTGAGAAGGAAAAAAGACTTAGTGCTGTTGATGAATCTCTAAGGTAGGAGAGATTGTATGAAACCTCTTAGTGTGGAAGGGTTTTTTGGAGCCCCACTTGACGTGTTTTTTCTCTTCATAGTGTGGAGGCTCAGGAAGCTATGTTAAAGTGGAATCGGCATGATGACTCAGCAGATAACTTCTGTGAACTAGATGGTATGCAACTTCTGTTCCCCTTAAGAGTTACAGTGGCTTGCAAAAGTATTCGGCCCCCTTGAACTTTTCCACATTTTGTCACATTACAGCCACAAACATGAATCAATTTTATTGGAATTCCACGTGAAAGACCAATACAAAGTGGTGTACACGTGAGAAATGGAACGAAAATCATACATGATTCCAAACATTTGTTACAAATAAATAACTGCAAACTGGGGTGTGCGTAATTATTCAGCCCCCTGAGTCAATACTTTGTAGAACCACCTTTTGCTGCAATTACACCTGCCAGTTTTTAGGGGTTGTCTCTACCAGCTTTGCACATCTACAGACTGAAATCCTTGCCCATTCTTCTTTGCAAAACAGCTCCAGCTCAGTCAGATTAGATGGACAGAGTTTGTGAACAGCAGTATTTAGATCTGGACTTTGACTGGGCCATTCTAACACATGGATATGTTTTGTTTTAAACCATTCCATTGTTGCCCTGGCTTTATGTTTAGGGTCGTTGTCCTGCTGGAAGGTGAACCTCCGCCCCAGTCTCAAGTCTTTTGCACACTCCAAGAGGTTTTCTTCCAAGATTGCCCTGTATTTGGCTCCATCCATCTTCCCATCAACTCTGACCAGCTTCCCTGTCCCTGCTGAAGAGAAGCACCCCCAGAGCATGATGCTGCCACCACCATATTTGACAGTGGGGATGGTGTGTTCAGAGTGATGTGCAGTGTTAGTTTTCCACCACACATAGTGTTTTGCATTTTGGCAAAAAAGTTCCATTTTGGTCTCATCTGACCAGAGCACCTTCTTCCACATGTTTGCTGTGTCCCCCACATGGCTTGTGGCAAACTGCAAACGGGACTTCTTAAGGTTTTCTGTTAACAATGGCTTTCTTCTTGCCACTCTTCCATAAAGGCCAACTTTGTGCAGTGCACGACTAATAGTTGTCCTATGGACAGATTCCCCCACCTGAGCTGTAGATCTCTGCAGCTCGTCCAGAGTCACCATGGGCCTCTTGGCTGTATTTCTGATCAGCGCTCTCCTTGTTCGGCCTGTGAGTTTAGGTGGACGGCCTTGTCTTGGTAGGTTTACAGTTGTGCCATACTCCCATTTCTGAACAATTGCTTGAACAGTGCTCCGTGGGATGTTCAAGGTTTTGGAAATCCTTTTGTAGCCTAAGCCTGCTTTAAATTTCTCAATAACTTTATCCCTGACCTGTCTGGTGTGTTCTTTGGACTTCATGGTGTTGTTGCTCCCAATATTCTCTTAGACAACCTCTGAGGCCATCCCAGAGCAGCTGTATTTGTACTGACATTAGATTACACGCAGGTGCACTCATGAGGCAATGTCTATGGGCAACTGACTGCACTCAGACCAAAGGGGGCTGAATAATTACGCACACCCCACTTTGCAGTTATTTATTTGTAAAAAATGTTTGGAATCATGTATGATTTTTGTTCCACTTCTCACGTGTACACCATTTTGTATTGGTCTTTCACATGGAATTCCAATAAAATTGATTCATGTTTGTGGCTGTAATGTGACAAAATGTGGAAAAGTTCAAGGGAGCCGAATACTTTTGCAAGCCACTGTATGTTCAAATTCAACAACCATTTTGATTATTCTTTAACTCCTATTAAGCATTTGCACATAATCATTTATTTATGTAGTGACAGCAATCATATTGCATTTACAAGGAAGTTAAAAGTAAGTTAACAAGCAAATGTTACAGAATGAAACAGGAGGATTAAAAAGTATAAATGTGATTGGACGTAAACTCATGTGCCTTGTTCTATTCATTTTATGTTAGAATGTCCTCAGTGCAAATACAGTGGTTGGGAAAGAGGTAATGCATTATAATGCTTTCTTGCACACACTATTAACGTTTACTGTGACATTCCGGTGCTTATCACACTTACAAGCAGAAGTCTACTGTAGTGCAAAGAAGATGGAGGAACCTTGGTATACATACACACAACTAACAAATGAGCCCTCCCTAAAACCCTGCAAAGTTTTCCTTGCACTTGGCACTTGTTTTCTTTGTTTTATTATTAATAATAATAATAATAATAATTATAATGATGATGATGTATCCTAACAGGTAGTGGTTAAGAGTAAAAAAGACACAGGTTCACCAAGTTTAACCCTTCATTTAGATAATTCCATACCTAATTTCTGGTTAAAATGCTGATCGGCATTGTTACTGTATGTATTATGCATGCCATCATGTATTTTCTTACTTGCTAAGCTATAGGTCTGTATCTAAAAACATTTGTATTTAACTGTGTAGAAGTAAGGAACAGTAGCAGAGTGTTTTACTGTGTTAGCCATAGAGAAAAACATAAAATATAGAGTAGGTGATACCATTTATTGGCTAATTAAGTAGATTAGAAAATAAGAGCTTTCGGGACTACTTAGGTCCCTGCTTCAGGCGTGGTATACCTAAGTTGTACCGAAAGCTTGTATTTTTAAAGCTACTTAGTTAGCCAATAAAAGGTATTGCCTACTTTATATTTTTTGAAGTTAGGAATGTTTGCTTATAACATAACTGTCATTCACTGATTTTCCAGATATGTTATACCTTTGGACAATATAGAGTACTGCTAAGGATGTCTGCTTTTGTCTCTCAGATGAAGAGTCTCCAGATGCAGAATATGTAGATTTGCTAAAAAACCCCGAACGGTACACTGGTTACAAGGGAGCCGATACTTGGAGGATTTGGAATAGCATTTATGAGGAAAACTGTTTCAAGTATGTGGCATTCTAGTGTGGAAGGATGTGTCACTTCCTTAATTTCTAAGGGAGGAATAACACTGAGCATAATAGCAGCTTGTATTTTATAAAAATAAACAGGAGAGTTCAGTACGTGAGAGAATCTACCTCTATAACTGCGTTAGAGTGGGATGTGCATCTGTAATAAATACTTTTTATTACTATATGTAACTATAAAGTGTGAAGTGGGTATTCTTTACAAAATTCTCCCAAAAAATACTCCAGAAATGAATTATTTAGTGTAAACTTTAGGTTCTGCGTGTTCTTTAACATAACAGTAGATGGAGCTACTTGGACTAATTTATGTGATTATCTTCACTTTAATCAAATATTCTTGCTTTAGCCTGCAACAAGTACATGAAGGTTTTGGCCCAAAAAAAAAAAAAGCATAAGTGCTTTCTGTTTGTGCAGTAACAGGTAGATATAATTAACTGCACAGATGAGGCATCAAGCAGAGTTGGTAGTTCCGAGTTACCATAACATTTTTAACTCTTTTTAAGGACTAATTATTATATTCTTTCAACAGACCAAAAGCAGTTCAGAGACCTTTAAACCCACTAACGTCAACTAGAGGTGCGGGACACTAATTATTTTCTTTTAGTATGTTTGTATACTGTACTTAATATTTTCTGTGTTGTATATTTTAGGGTTTTCTTTTCTCCACACACTCTGAACATCAATATTCTGAGAAAACAGAAAAAATAAATTGTTTTTGGTTTAGGAGTAAAGATAAAAAGTAGGCTTCTGTTTAAACCCAAATTCCCTAAACCATTCAGAATGTCTTATGCAATTCTTTCCTGCTTGGAATGTTGTACATAGTCCAGGGAGACAGCTCACAGAATTGATGTACTGATACACTCGACAGATTTACACCATATTATAACATTAATATGTAAAATTGTCTGCTTAATGTGATACTGACTGAAATGTAAAAATACCCTTTACATTGTTCACATTTTCCCTTGTTACCCTCACCTGTGTGCACCGAGTGGGTTCTGATTAACTCTGAGTGGCAGTAATCATTACTTTGTTCAGAATAGCCTTTCCTTTTGTTTGAGCACAGTCTATAGGCAGTGCACACCAGGCCCCAGCCTAAACAGTTTGGAGAAACAGGAGAACAGAGCAAACTAAGGGCATATTTACATCAGGAATACAATATGCCACTAGTTTTGGGGTGTGTACTTTAAATGTTCTGCACCATTAGATTATCTTTCCTCATTATCACAAATTTTCACAGATCCAAGGAGGAGATTCTTAGTATCTTTGCTTAATCCACTACAAGTAGGCTAAATAATGCAACATATGTCTAGTATTATATAAAGATTTGTTTGTGGGAATGAAGCACAACTACTTGTTGCAGCAGTTAATAGATCTGCTAAGAAGCTTAAAAACCCCAAGATAGTGATGTAATCATTCAGCCCACCAATAACACAGCAGATTTTTTTTTATATTGTAAATTGAACCCATATGCTGATATTGCCAGTACTTTATAGGATAAATTAGGGATTTGGGACAGTTAGTGGGATTAAAGTAAACATTTGTAGTAATAAAAATAGCATATATCCTTAATTTTTGAGAAAAATCCAGATTTTTAAATGACATATTTGAAACATTATTTTTTGATGTATTGTTTTTTTGTTTTCCCAATAGGAGAAAATGAAGGTAAGAGCTTTATATCTTTATAATTGCTAATGCACATTGTGATGCAATTTCAGTTTTTTTTGCTTGCATATAGTAGCACTGTGGAGCCATTCCTTGGGCTCTTGTACATTAAGACCCTAAAAAGTAAATGTAAACCCTCAAACAGATTAATGTAAAATAACTAAGATTACTTTGGGAGTTTACGTTCATTATTTTCTTCTAGTTTCTGGGGTATTGGTGAAAATCAATTTCCTGAGAAAAGGAATGTCTTGTGATATTCTCATTTTAATTCCATTTAAAGACGTGTTAACCTTTTAAAAAACAATCTCTAAAATTACTCTGTACATCCCATTCTCACAACATACAGATTTATTTTGTTTTTCTATTACAAGCAGCTGCATCTCTACTGACTTCCTTGTCTAGTGTAAAGCTTTGCCCCCTTTTTGCTTTCTGAGCACTCCTCTCTCCACTATGACCTCAAAGAGGTGTCTACAGCCTGCCTGACTGATTTTTAATTGAAGCAGAGGCAGTGAGCATGCCCAGTAGGTACCTCATTGAGGTCTTCATAGTTGACGAGAGAAGGAGGGCTCAGAAAGCAAAGGGGTGGAGCTTCACATTGGACAAGGAAGTAACAAAAAGAACTTGGCTGCTTGTAGTAGAGAAACAAAATAAATATGCATGCAGGGAGTTTCCTCAACAATTATGTTCTCCATGCATTCCCTGGTACTGTTTTCTGGCTCCACCCACAGGCCATATGAGAAACGAGGGTAAACACATCAAGGGTGTGTCTAGAATATATTAGATTATGGTGTGTTGTAGGCCACTCATCTTTAATTCTACTTTCTATTCCACTTGATGACTCACAGTTACTGTTTTTATTTTTATGAAATGTTAGTGGCTGGCAAATTTGCTGTTGTAACTAAAATGAGTCACTTTATTCTATGCAGGGAAGGTGTTTTACAACTGGCTGGATGGTAAGTTTTTTACTGTTTCCTTCCTGTCTTTTAGAGAAGGTACATTCTGTTTTTTACACTTTGGTTTCCTCTCTTATGAGACATGGCCCAGCTATATTGAACAGCCATCAGTTTGTGCTCTTAGGCTTTAAACTTACTTTATTCTTTTTAATTGATAATTTCAAACAAATTTGTTATTTCAGGTCTGTGTGTAGAGAAGAGAGCATTTTACAGACTTATTTCTGGATTACATGCCAGCATCAATATTCATCTTTGTGCAAATTACCTACTAAAAGGTAAAACACCTTTTCTTACATACAATTTGTAGGGTTGTGGAAGCATTTGGGTGCTTGACTTAATATATGAAAAGGCATAATGTAAGAGAAGTTTAAAGGGGAACTAAACTCAAAAAACAAATATCTGTAAAAAAGCTGTGTCTGAACTTACTGTGCGAGCCTAAAGTTTCAGACACACTTTCAAGAATAAGTAAACTTTTTTTAAATCTCTCAAATGACTGTACAGCCATCAAAATAACATACCTCTCTCTATATTTAGATTTATTTTGTTTCCCTATTACAGCCAGTTCAACTACAGCTCTTTTAGTTACTTTCTTGTGTAATGTGAAGTTCTGCCCCTTTTTCTTTCTGAGCACTTCACCTCTTTCCGACTATGAAGGCCTTTAAAGAGGTGCCTGCAGGGCATGACCTGTTGATTTTAATTGCAGCAGAGGCAGTGAGCATGCCCAGTAGGCACCTCTTTGAGGTCTTCATAGTCGGAGAGAGGAGGAGTGCTCAGAAAGCAAAACAGGGTGGAACTTCATGCTAGACAGCAAAGAAACTCTGCATGTTTATGACAGGTTCACACATAACTAAACAGTGTAATCGGAGTTTTGGGGAGGGAGCTTGGATGGGGGCTGAAGTTTGGGGGAGAGTTTAGTTCTCCTTTAAAATGCGATATTGTTTGTTTTGTTTTCAGTGAAGTTATTTACTGCATGTCTTCTCCAGAGAACTTCCTGATTCCCTTCTGAGCGCTTGGTGACCCCTGCAGGGGGTCATGGAGAAAAACATTTGATTTTATACATATGTTTACTATATCATTTTTGTTAGACACTTGGATGGATAAGATTTGGGGTCACAACACTGCTGAATTTCAAAAGAGGTTTGACGCTACCCTCACACAGGGTGAAGGTCCAAAGAGGCTGAAGAACTTGTATTTCATCTATCTAATAGAACTGCGAGCCATATCTAAGGTCCTTCCATTCTTTGAACGTTCTAGCTTTTTGCTGTACACTGGAAATGAAACTAAAGACACAGAAACCAAAAAGCTACTGTTGGATGTCCTTCTGGATGCCAGGTATGTCTTTAGTTCATAAATCTCTAGTAAATCTGTAGGAACTGATGGCATCATAACAAAGAGGATTTGCGGTCTTTATCACTACTACAAAGTTTTTAACACTTGAACTGGTTAGCAGAAACAAATGCCCTTTCCACTGGGTCTGTCCCCATTTCAGAGTTCTGCTGCTTTACATGCAACAGAGGGAGTGATGGTTTGGCTTTGGCCACATGTGATGACATAAAAAATGCTGAGATGGAGGTTCCAGAGAACTGGAGTAGATGCCCTGTTGTATAATCTATTCTGAGTAGATGTGTGTCTATCTATAGCTTTATAACCAGCTGGTTCTTGTTTGTTTTCGGAGCGACACAACCAACTACCAACCCCACTGGGCCAAACGCTACTTCTTCTACACATGCTCATTTACAACAACAGACACAATAAGGCTTATTTATCAACACTGGGCAAATTTGCCCATGGACATTAACCCATAGCAACCAATCAGCAATTGGATTTTTTAGCCAGTTGCAGCTACAACAATGAATGCAAGAAATTGATTGGTTGCCATGGGTTATTGCCCATGGGCAAATATGTCCAGTGTTAATAAATGACGCCCAGTGTGGGTTGGAGTGGCTCACTGCATGTTTTTCCTTTTTTATAAATGTATTTATAGTTTTATGCTATGGATATGTGCCCCACTGTGTATTTCATGAATGCTTAACATTTCCAAAGTGTGAAGAGTAATCCTCATTGCTTGAGCAGAAGATGTTGCAAAGCTGTTTCATTCATTCCTGTACATCAAATTTCCTTTCATGAACCATACATTTAATTTTTTCTTTCTTCCCCTTAGAGATTTTCCTTTGCATTTTGATGAAAATTCCCTTTTCTCTGGTGATAAAAAAGAAGCAGCCAAGTTAAAGGTAACCCCTTACATGTTTCTAGTTATAGCCAGGACACTAGACTCTCACCTTTCCTTGTGGTAGCAGTGCCCACACATTACCAGGGGTGGCAAAAAGACACTACTGGTAACTTCAAGAGACAATATTGTCTTTAAACCAGAAATTCATCTCTTATAGTACTGAGAGTACTTTTTTTACAAGTGATGCAACCCCCTAGACCTGCCACAACGCTGAATTTCTATTTGCAGTGGTGTTAGAGGGGAATACAGGAAGGCCGCCTCGGGGTATATAGGTTATAGCTTTTGCTTGGAAACAATATCACCCATACAGTAGGGCTGGCATAAACACCAATCTGCCAAATCCACCCCAAATTTCAGCCTATAAATTATAAATGCATAGATTGGCGGTTCCTCTGAGGGCATTTGAACGCTGATGGAGAAAACACCACATGGCATTAGCCTTAATCTTAACTACATGCTTGTTCCTACAATATATTTTGGTAGAGAGATTTGTTTTCTTATGTATTTATATGGTGCTGACCAGGGCTGCCATCAGAAATCACGGGGCCCCGTACAACAAAACTATCGGCCCCCCAGAGGCCTAATGGTTAAAACCCAGAACACATATTGGTGGCCATGGGTACCGTGTAACCAACAAGAGGGAGATGTGACAACAGCAGTGCTAATGGTTATGGCTAAAGGGGAGACTGGGGGAACTGTTGGCTATGTGGGCGACAAATCTTACGAAAATACCTCTCCCTTCTTACACATATTTCAGCATTTATGCTGAATTGCCACAAGTAAGGTGCTTTATATGCTGTGATATGAATGTTAGTGAAGGGAGTGGTATTTTCAGAAGATCTGTCACATGCACATAGCAACAAATCTCCTCAGCCAATTTCCCTAACACAAAAAACTCAAACTGCAGATGATAAAAAATGTACACTTATACTGCTGCGCCACTTGCTATGTACCCCTATACTGCTGCGCCACTTGCTATGTACCCCTATACTGCTGCGCCACTTGCTATGTACCCCTATACTGCTGCGCCACTTGCTATGTACCCCTATACTGCTGCGCCACTTGCTATGTACCCCTATACTGCTGCGCCACTTGCTATGTACCCCTATACTGCTGCGCCACTTGCTATGTACCCCTATACTGCTGCGCCACTGCTGCCTTGCTATGTACACAAGCAACATAAGGCTTGGATATATAAAAAATGTGCAAGCGCAAAAAAATTCTGCTTACTTTCTTTTTGATTTTGCTGTTCTCTGATTTCTGCTTTGTTTTTCTGTCCTGCTTTCTTACACTCCTATGTTTTTTCTTCTTCCAGCATTTCAGCTCATATACTACTTTTCGTCTCTTTTAAACTTTTTGTCCATATTTCACACCTTTCCTAACTTCTTTGTTTTTCTCTACATACTCTCCCTTTCTGTTTCTCCCAATCTCTTCACTCTCCCATTCACCATATTTTTCTGCCAAACACTTTTTCTTACCCATTCCTTGTTTTTCCCATGCTTTTCTCTATGGGGGTGGGCTGGGCCAATCCAGGCTGCAGAGTGCTGGGCAATCCGGGCTGGGGGTGAACTGGGCCAATCCGGGCTGGGGTTGTCTGGGCCAATCCGGGCTGCTGCTGGCTGGGCCAATCGGGTTGGGGGCGGGCTGAGCCAATCCGGGCTTGGGCGGGCTGGGCCAATCTGGGCTGCTGCTGGCTGGGCCAATCGGGTTGGGGGCGGGCTGAGCCAATCCGGGCTTGGGCGGGCTGGGCCAATCTGGGCTGCTGCTGGCTGGGCCAATCGGGTCGGGGGCGGGCTGGGCCAATCTGGGCTGCTGCTGGCTGGGCCAATCGGGTCGGGGGCGGGCTGGGCCAATCTGGGCTGGGGCGAGCTGGGCCAATCGGGTTGGGGCGGGCTGGGCAAGCAGTTCTAGGGGCGGGCCGTGCAACGATCTTGGATAAAGCAAGATCCTAGGTTTAGCTGCTGACAGCAGGGGGGGCCCGGCTAATAAAGGTGAGTGCAGTAGAGCCGGGCCCCCCCTTATGAGCCAAAACTCATGGGGCCCGGGACGATTGTCCCCCCTGTACCCCCCTGATGGCGGCCCTGGTGCTGACATGTTCCCCAGCACTTTATAGAGCTTATACATCATGCACATTGGTCCCTGCCAGAGTGGTGCTAGCAGTTGTTTTCTAAAACCAAGGAAACGGTTACGTGTTATTACGTTTTTAGTAAATTTAAACACATTTAATATCAAAGATATCAAGCATACACAATTGGCCATATGATTGGTCAGGGACAAGAGATTATTTTATTGGTGCTCTAGATTTTATTTTTAAGGTACCCTGGCCAAAACCCATGCTGAAGTATGCTGTAGTGTAAAGTGAAGCTTGTCCATCTCTTTTTTTTTTTTTTTTTCCAGGAAGACTTCAGGCAACATTTTAGAAACATCTCCAAAATAATGGATTGTGTTGGCTGTTTTAAGTGTCGCTTATGGGGCAAGCTTCAGGTTTGTACATGAAATGGGATAGTGTGTTATGAATCTTATGGATCACAGCACCCCCCCCACCTGTAATTACTTTTATTTATGATTATATATGTCTCCTTCAGACTCAGGGACTGGGCACAGCTTTAAAAATTCTATTCTCTGAAAGACAAATTGAGAATTTGTCAGAGAGCAATCAGCCAAGTGAATTCCACCTAACAAGGCAAGAAATAGTGGCACTGTTCAACGCATTTGCCAGGTTGGTATATAGTCATAAATGCAAAACATTTAACGGACCTAAAGTCCCTTTGTATTTTAGTATGTTTTTAATAATTAGAAGAAATCCTAATTTTGTATGCAGTTGATTACAGATAGGAAGTGTGGGTTTTTTCTTGAATATTTATTTGAGGGGGAGTTGTCATTTACTGTGGAGGCATCCACAACTATGCTATTTTATTGACATCCATGAATAATATCAGTAGGACCCTTATTTTAAATTTTTTTCAGTAATAAAAATTAGGGGAATGTATTATTTGAGGGGAAAACTTTGTGTGTGTATATATTTTAATGGGACAATGCACAGACATTTGCTGTCTAAGAGTCTGATGCTATTTGGAGGGCCAAATAGCATTGATCCTTTTATTGGGTATTATTATTATTATTATTATTAGCATTGGCAGATACATTAATTTTTAAAAATAACCAACACGAATGCAAGGTGGTCTATTGTAACTGAGCCTCTAAGGCACCCTAAGGCAGCCTCTAAAGGTCAAAATGGGCCAAACTGCTTTGCTATGCCTGTCTAGGAATAGTTATCTTATATTTGTTCATAGAGTACATATAGGGATACCGTGAAATGTATAGTTATCCTGAAATACAAGGCACAACTCTGTGGGAAATCTTAAGAGATGCAAAAAAAAAAAGGGGTTAATGGATCAAAGTATCCAAAATGTACAGAACTGTCAGTAACAACTAACTAAATGTTATTTACCTTTCTACAGGATTTCGACAAGTGTTAAGGAACTGGAGAATTTTAGGACATTATTAGAGAAAGTTTAAAGGTGTCTCAGCTTCCCTGAACTCATTCACAAACAGCTGGGTTAACGCACTATTGGCACTACTGAGAGACTATGCAATATTGACTATAAATAACAACAATCATCATTGGGGGAAATTCTTGGTTCAACCTTGCTGTACATACGGGTACTTTTTTAATAAACCAGAACCAACTGTGTATATAGGTAAATAAAAATTATGAATATTTTGAATGTGTGGTTTTCTCTACAATACTAAATAAATGAATTAATGAAATATATTTCTTCTGGAAGAGCAATGTAATGCCCAAAAAATGGCTAAACATGATGTACCAAATACTAGAAACATGTCTTTTCAGGGGGAGCTTATGAACACAGAAAGGAGCAGTGCAGTATTAATGAAGAAAATTGATCAATGATGATGAGTCCCTTTTATAAGTATGACACAGACAAAGGGGTACATATGCTCATAAGGGAAAATTTCATCAGATCTCACCCGTAGTATAGTTGGGCCCAGGTGCTCATGCCCCAGACCTTCAGCTAGAGGGAGCCATCATGGATACATCACAAACATCAAAATAGGCAGGCACTCTGGGATTTCAGTGGAAAGAATGGCAGTAGTTCACGAAAAAGTGAAGTAAAATCACAGTATATTTATTAAGCTAACACATGATACAGCAAGCCTTACGCGTTTCGTACCTTGCGGTACTTAATCATACCAACACAGCCTATGATTAAGTACCGCAAGGTACGAAACGTGTAAGACTTGTTTTATTATGTGTTAGCTTAATAAATATACTGTGATTTTACTTCACTTTTTCGTGAACTTCTGCCATTCTTTCCATTGAAATGCCAGAGTGCCTGCCTATTTTGATGTTTGTGATGTACCCTTTTTTAAGTATTCATCCTTCTTGAAAGTTTCTGTATTTTTGTGCTGCAGCATGGAGTTCATTTTATTTTGTTCCATTAATGCAAAATTCATTGTTTCTAACCCAAGCAAAGGTGGTGCAAATTGAGTGGAATTTATCATGTGAGCACAGACAGCAGTCTTAATAGTGACTGAAAACTCCTATGCACTAAGAGTTCATACTCCATATTACACTGGCAATTGGACTACTTGCTAGGTGTTTGTTACCTAAATCCTCTCTCATTGGCTGATTAACTGGCACATTTTTGGGTTTTTGCATTTTCTATTGTTACAAGGCTACTGTGAGTAAAGTACCAGTGTACAGGAAAATTGGCATTGGTCCTTTGTGGTTTCCAGTAACTGTCTGGTGGTGGAAAAGTTAAACTTCTGAAACAGGAAAGGTCTTGCTGGTGGTTTGCTTCCATGGGCAAAAGAATATTTGTTGGTATAAGGATTCAGGATGTTGCCCTCACAAATGCCCAGTAGACCAGTTTTAAAGAGTATATGCAGGAGGGTTTGTTATTTTGTGCTAAGTAAGGTAACATTATGTTAGTCTAAACTGTGCCCCATTTTAAAGAGCACATGATACATATACCAAATTACTGGCTTGTATAATTTCCTGCAAGTAACTTTATATACTGTGGCCCTCAAATACAATAATAATAACACATATGAGGTTTTCTGTGCATTTTTGTATGGCAAACATCCCCAGGACCCAATCTTTGTATGGTAAATTGCCTGAGGTTTCACGGTTCCTTTCATTGTGCATAAAAATTGTACATTATCTTATAGGTGTATATAAATATTTGGATTATACAGTGTTAATTAGTATAAATCCTCCACAAAGTGACTAAAGGTGTATGCTGTAGCATGAGGGACTTGTGTGTTCTTCTCTAGATGTTGAGTGCATTTTATGACAAAATATACCCAAGGTAGGTCCTTCATATTGCAAATAATCAATCCAGTCTGAGTGCAAATAAAACTTTATTTTCAAATGGTAGTGCTTCATTAGAGTTTGGTAAATGTGGAAAGTGTGTACATTCATTGGCCACTTACATTTTGATACTGCATGTTTAGTACCAGTGTTAAGCATTTAGAATCTTTAGTTGCCATGTGACTCTCCAGTGTTTGCTGAACTAGAACCACTTTTGTCTCCAGCCCACAAAGAATCTAGTTAGTGATGCTGGGAAATGTAGCTTAATAAGAGCTAGAGAAGCACAGCCCCAATGTGCTTTGGTGACTTCAGGTTTGGCTCTGGGTAGAGGCAATCTCTTGCCAATGACCGATGCATGCATTGGAGAAAATCAGCTGGCAAGCAGATACATTAGGTAGTGGGATGGCACCAACAAACACCCATAGTTACAATATTCAAGCATATTAACTCAGTCATGGCTGGGGCAGCACCTTTAATATCCTGAACACTGCCTGCCAAAATCTTTATATAAGAGGAAAATAAGTTCAATAAGGCAAATTTACTCATGTTCTACAAATTTCAATATAAAGCATTATCAGCACTGGGGCAGACCCTCTTTCTTTATAAGCAAGACACAGAACTTGGGGCTCACATTTCATTAAAGGATGGAAGAACAACAGATTCAAGTGCTGTGGTGCAAGAGGCATTTATGCCTTTTCTTCTTTCTATACTGTAAAGTGCACCTAGTGCTTCACAAAATCACTTCTCTCTTTTGTACTCTTTGGTGAAGGGAGAGGCGTTCTATGCAACTAATGGGCCAGTCAAAACACTTCTATGGCCTTACAATAGCATGAATAAGAGGTACTAGGCCCTCATTTATAAGTCTGGGATACAAAATATTTCTTTTGAGAAGCAAAAATAAAATTCCAGGGCATTTTGAGTACAAATTCTTTTCAGCAGACATTAGTAAACTGTTGCTGAACTACAGCATCCCACTGCTAGTTATAACTTGAAGTTTACTAGGAGTGTTAAGGTGGGGCGCCCATTATACAATCCTGTTTGTAAAAAGTTATGAAGAAGTTTGTTGTAACATGCATGCTACTGCTCATGACAATAGATGCTAGAACTGTAAACAACATTAGCTACCATTTACTAAAGAACCTTGTTATCACAAACTCCAATAGTCACCCAATAACTTCCTACCTTACTCGGTACTTGAGTTTGGGCACCAGGGTTCTTAGAGAAGTGCAAATAATAAAGCTTTATCTTGAATGCCAAGCAAACGTAATCACATTTGTTTTACAGAATAGAGCGCTCTCATTAGTCACTTAGTACCTTTCTCACTCTCTCTTCTGAATAGTAGATTTTTCACCAAAATTATCTGTTGTGCTTTCAAAGAACTCTCTTGCAGGCTAAGACTTTGCTCATGTTTTCATTTCAAATATCAAACTGAATAAAGTGAAAAGTAGCACAGTGAAATATTGCTCAAGTTGGCCTTGCTGGTGGAACAAAAACACAGAGCCGGTAATACATATAATAATACTATCAGCAAGTAGAAAATTCACAAGCCAAAATGTATCGAAGCCATACTGAGAGTCACAAATAATGTAGGTGAGAGACTTGCATTAATACTGACAGAAACCTTTCTGGTATGAGACCCCCCTCTATTTCTCCAGTATAAAATCCAAGCCAGCACCAAAAAAGGCATCGTTGGGCATGTACAAAACCCCAGAATTGCAATGCATGCACATACATTTATTTCACTAGAAAAAATCAGCATAAGCAGATAATGGGAAGCCTGTTCAATGTGTCTTGCCAGCAAAACATTAAGCCACAGGCTTTCTGGGCATGCCAGCACTGCTTGCAATTTCACAACTGAAAAGGTATGTTTTCATTTTGTGTGATGGTTAATATATGTGATGTTTTGTTTATAGACCATTTAAATAACCTATAACCTGCTTTCTCATTTCCAAACCCTGAACCCTAAAAAGTAGTTTTTAGGATATAACAAAGTAACTGTGCCAACAATACCATTAATTTTGTAACCACCCTTAAATGGTTAAATCTAGCAAATATGAATTTCTCTGAATATATTATACCCAACTGATGCTTTTAAGCCATTTAGCAGGCTTGCTCTACTACGGTACTAAATGTCATTAGACTGGCTAAAGAACAAGCCGAACTGCAACTAAACTAGAACAGAACTTTTACAAGTACTAGCCAAGTAACACTGGCAGCTCAGCTATGGGAAAAGGGAGGTAAAGTAAAAGCAATTTGTCTAAACAGTCACCCACTGCCATGTGCTTGAGAAGCAAACAAACATGCCACACTCCACCCTTATACATAGTTTGCCAGCAGCATTGGCCACACACAGGGAAGGTCTACTGTAAACAATGAAGATGTAGGGTTCTCTATATGTGCATGTGATCTGCCAAGCTAACCTATCATAGAATCACATGCCTGTTTCTTCTTGAGATGATGGATATTTAAGAACGGTCCATCTGTTATGAGTGTAAACTACCACAGATGAGTAGAAAATAGGGATTTCTGTCTTAATTCTCCTTACATTAAGCACTTCCTTGAAGGTTCATTATGGCAGAGCACATAATCCAGAGCACTTTAATGCTTGTTTTAGAAAAACATGGAAACCTTTTGTCAGAGAAAACACAAATGAAGATGGACAGGACGGCTATTAAAAGGAAAGTATCACAGAAAACCTGCAAATGTCATCTGTTAAGGCAAGTGTAAAACTAAAATGGTTTCATGTTTAAGAAGCAAAGCCAAGCTATTTTCCTTCTTGGGTCTATAACCAATGGTTTGGACTTACCCCAGTTTAAGAATGCACTTGTGTAGTCTTCCGGTTCTTATAGGAAGCACAAGTAACCTGTGTGATACTTTCCCTTTATTAACGCGCTATACCTATGCATCGTCAAGGCACTCCATGTAAGCAGTTAGAAATAACTTATCTGTACTGAATATTGAATAAGAAATTCTCTTCCAATGCAAAACCAGCAGTGAAAACAAAATAAAGTTCTATGCTATGAGTTTTGTCAGTTCTCTAATACCAAAAGTCACTTTTGAAGATATGTCTTAAAATAATAAAAATCCCCTTGCATTACAGAACACAGAGCTGTTGTTTCTTGTAGGCTGGCAGGCTTTATGAACAAGAGGAGAGCTGCTTGAAATGCTGAGATTTGACTCCATCTAAACTGGCTGGATTGCAGGTTTACCCAGTGCTATTTCTTGCTGGTAGAACCTGAGCCTGATGAATGGGAAACACAGGTGCAAATAGGCAATAATGTATACATCTATAGGCAAGAGTCCACCCAGCTGCCTTGAATAGTGCCAAGATTGGGTCTTGAGCTTAGTAACAAAAGCTAGGTTTGAGCGGCGCAGGAAACGGAATGTATGTGCCGATACCGTCATTTTTAAACGTAAACAAAAACACGAGCTGCCTGTTGTCTCCGGTTAATAGACAGCTGAAAAGGTGCAGTTCAATGGTGTGGTAAATAGCACCAGCTATGCCAGTGTTTGTGCTCCACATGTAAACAATATTGGAGTCCCTGAAGGAGGTCCATTAAGCAGAGGTGGCGAGAGGGCACAGCCGTTACTTGGACAAATTGCTCCATACCATGCAGATGTTTTGGGGGTAGAAGACAAACTTGAATAAAAAAGGAAGACATTAGTGGATATTATTGCGCTGCATATTATCACTTTTGCACAGTGGGGTTACAAGTAACAAGCACAAAGAATTGATGGTTATGGTTTAGAAAAGATTCAGACTGGGATTCAAAATAGGCCCTGGCATTTAAGTACAAAGAGGCCCAAACAGCGCCCTTCGACCCAATAAATAGTGACATGTAAATTTTACATGTCATCTCTATCTAGAAAGAAAATCCAGACCTACTCACAAGCAATGGGTGGCATTAAACATTAGTGAGCATGAAGCCTATCCCTTCAAACCTATCAGTTATCAGCAGTGAAATCCTGGGAGCCTACCAGCTGGCAAGCGTTTGCTCATCAATCAAGTCGCACAATATAATATTAGCCATATTTTCAGTTGGACAAATCGGTTTTAACTCAGAAGGGGCACAAAATTCTCTTGCAGATTCAGAGTAGTTACTGGGGATTTGGCTAATGCTAAAAGAAACAACCCCCACAAGGCAATTTACACCCACTCTGGCAATATGTATGTATGCATACAAACACTATGTAGGGTAAATCTACAACAGTATTACAGCATGACAAAAAAAAAATCTGTTTTTTTCACCTATTTTACACTTTTTAAGTTACAAATGAAACCAGCAAAAAGAAATGCAGTTAATTACAAAGTGATTAGTATAAGTCTGGAAACAGACAGGAACTATACTAACTAATCTAATTTATTTATGCCATGCACACACAATGCAATAAACTTCAAATGGATATCTCTCACAGGTTTTGCACAGCATTACCTTCCTCGTTCCCCTCTAGCAGAAGCAAGCCTTGGCAAGTCATCATCACTATCGTATCTTCGAGGGTTATCAAAAAAGTATGCTCGGGATCCAAAACTGTGACTGTTCACCATCCCTGCAGCTTCCTATATAAGAGAGCATGTAGTAAAATGGCAAGGTAGAAATGCTGTGCTTTCAAAAGAATCATTTTGCACAAAAATAAATACTCACCAGGTTTTGGCTTAACCTTTTTGCACGAAAGAAATACACCATCAAGCCCATTGGCAAGAGCTCACAAAGGAGAATAATAATTCCAAACAGCAGATATTCTAGGCCAATAACATCCTCTGTAACAGCCTAAGAGTGAAAGAGAAAATAGAGTTCATGTTGATATATATTTAAAGCAAATAACGATAGCGTGTTTCACTTACATTAATTCTTGACGCTCTATAAGCAAGATTCCCACATAGAGAAACAATTAGTGACTGGTAATGTAAAAAGTAGCTAAGAAGCCACTTCCTAAACTCCATTTTTAACTCCATATAAGTCTATGTTAATTTGACACAGTGTAGCCTTCTCAACAGAAATGCAAATGAATCTAATTTCATTATTTTACTATAAATATTCATTGACCTGAGTATGTAACAAAGTGCTGTAAAGCATGATACTAGGTTTGATGCAAGTTTGAAAATTGCAGGGGATCTTTACCCCAAAAATGGTCACTAAGGAAAGATAATGTAATTCTATGCAAATTTCTAATAACTTTAAACCACTGCAAATACTTATTTCTACTTGGAATTTCTATTGAAGGCATTACTTGTTTGACTGTTTATATCCTCTGCACTCCTGGTTCTGACTTCTGAAACAATGAAAAAGTTGTCTGATTAAGATCTGATTAAGAGGCCCGGAGGAGAACAGACTCCTGTTATATTGTTTTAAAAGTCAGACCCAGAGAAAAGAGAGAGATAAAAATTATTTTCTACTGCAATTTCATTTATAAATTACTGTAAAACAGAAAAGGTGTAAGTAATGTACACTGGAAAGAATTATAGTCATGTGCATACATCCTGTGTCACGTTCATGTAAAATACCAATATTTGACCTTTATTTGAAAGATGATGTAACCGATCAAAAAAACCTTGTTCTTTTAGTTGAATTAATGATTGCAAAGTGAGATATGTTTTTTTCTTCTGCCAGCATCTAGCATCTCAATGGGATTTAGAAACAGGTCATAATTTGGCCATTCCAGACCCTTCCATTTCCCAATAATGTTCTGGTTCAGACATTAAAAAAAGCTTCTTTTCTTTTAACTTAAATTAGAATGATGAGCACTTCATCCCATTTCATGATATTAACATTTCCTACAGGGTAAATATTTCACCAAACCAGGAAGAGTTTCTTAACACTTATCTGATCACCTGTCACACTGAGCAATAGAGCAGCTTAAATAAGTGTCAAGACTTCCTGCTTCAGTGAAATAAGCTTTAGCCATTCTGCTTGGCCCTTGCCCCAGCTGAACAGTAGGACTTAAGGTTATACTTCATGACATAAGCAGGTTAAGAACCTCTAATATGACAAAAAAATATCAATATCACAACAAATGGAAAATGTAAATTCTATAACTGCTCATAAGAACACTTTGACCATTTTCGTCATAAGTTTTACTTTAGGTCTGTTTAAAAACTTGCCCATTATTGGAGAATTATGGTGTAGATTAAACTAATAATTAATTGCCCAGTGAAGGCATTTTCATCCCTATCATTAATAGAACAACTCCTTGGCAAAGGCAAATGCTGAGAAAGACAGCTGCTGAGAGTATACTACAGCAATGTATCTTTATTAATACACAGGAATATTTCATTTTTGCCAGAGCCCCCTTTATTAGTAAGACAGTATGCCTATAGCCAGTGGCAAAATAGTATTTAGTACTTACATGATCAGAGACACCATTCCATCCATAGCTAAAAGGACTTGGCTTGTTCTCTGGAGATATAGAAATTACAACCAAATTGTAGCAGGCCCTCAAAATATAGAGTAAGCTAATTACTGATCCCGTTACAACTGCTTGATGCCCAGATGTGCCCTAGATGGAGGTAGAAAAAAAAAAACCACGTCAAGTCTCCTTGTTTGTTTGAAAACCAGCAAGTGCAAATCACCTCTTAAAATGTACAGCATCTGCAAGGTTAGTGTATGGCTTTCCCTGTGGTTTAAAAGAAGTTGTGTGATCTTCTGAGGGAATGTATTTAATATCAATCATGTTTTGTCTGTAGCTTCTCCACAGGTTGTGGCATTGTTCTGTTACTGTATATTGAAAGCACCGCCACATAAAACTCATGTAAAATAATACTGCAAGTAACAGTGAATTGAGAACCACAGCAACTTTAAACAAAGCATCTCCCAGGAATGTTAGACCCTTCTTTGAAATCACTTGGGTAGGCTCTAAAACATATGGTGTTTCCAAGAAACAAGTTGTTTCAAAGAACTGAATATTTTTTAACTTTATGAGGGAAACTGTGACCGAAGGAAACCAGCTGGACATAAGGGAGTAGAGAAAGTTGCTATCTTATAAGCATTTGACTGTCCTAAACACTGTCTTAATGTAGGTACTCCTTTAATCAGAATTCCCAGCAAATAGAGGGAGGGTAGATTTGGTATTAAAGAGATTATTAAGTGATTCTTATAGTAATATCTGATAATTATTTTAGTTGAACACAAAACAATAAGTTATAGGGACTTTGTAGCACTTTCAAGTAAGACAATTACTTCAATCACTCTTACAGTGTTCCACAAGCCAAATATACTGAAGCTGGAGCAGACTACTTCTAGAACTTACTGACAATTGTGTATGTGTTTATATACATAAGAGTACCATCAATTAAAAGGTTCATTTGCTAGTTTTGATGGAAGAATGTTAGTAATCCTATTACAATATGTATAGTCTCAATGACCAGTGACATTAGCACCTAAAATGATTCTTCAGGAGAGGAGTCATCAATGAGAGTTACATTTAAAATAAAAGAAGAATAAAAGGGCATGTGTATGCTTTTCTCTGCCTGCATTTTGTAGGCAGGTGGAGAGAAGCGGATCTGCTTCTATAGGCTCCTATGTCTAGCTGCACTGAGATGCAGTGTTGGCCTGAGTGAAACATGGAGCGGAGATCAGCCCAATAATGCTCGCTTTCATTTTTTTAGGCCTAATTTTCACTCCATGTAGCTCCATCACTGTGCTTGTCAGTGCAGCTAGACACAGGATCATATAGGGGTGGATCAGTTTCTCTTCATCTGCCTACAAAACACAGGTGGTAAGAAGGGGACCAAGAACTATTTTGGAATAAGCATTTTGTTAACAGTATTTAGTTGATTACCATGTGCTGATAAGTAATCAACTTGTGGAGGTAAAGGGATCACAAATGTTTATAGAAAACTAGTAATGCTTATATACAAACCTTAGATTCCAAGTAGACATAGGCTGGGGACAAGTTTGCAATTTTGTAGGTGTTCTTCGCCAATGTAAGTGAACAAGCCGCAAAGAGACAATCACTAACTATCGTTCTTGTCATGGTTATCCAACCTTGCTGGTCAGCCGATACGCTGCCATAAGTAATCAGGATACAGCACAGGTTGACGACCAAAAAAAGAAGGCATGTGAATAAAAATCCCAAACGAAGAGGAGTTCTGCAAAACACAAGGGGAAAATTTAGAAAACGGTTAATAATTTTTAAGAAGTGTGTGTGTGTGTGTGTGTGTGTATATATTTAAAAATTCTAGGGACTGGAAATTGAATAGGAGTCAGAATATAGAGGCACACTGTCTTACAATACCAGCGTCACAAAAAAACCCCAACTAATTCTATGATTAGATTTTTCTTTAAATAATTTTTGTATTTAGTAAAACATAAAAGGGAAGTGCATATGCAAATGTTCTCTAATGTCTCTTCTATCACAATGCTGATATTCTTGTCATGGCTTTTAGGAATAAGATCAGGATTTTACTGGGCCACTGAAGGACTATCAACTTTTTGCTTTTAAAAGCACTTCATTGTTCAGAGATATCAACCCCTCAAGGAACTGAAACAAGATAATTTCTGGCCAGGCCCAAGGTCCACAATGAGATATTACACCCCTAGCTTCATCCCTTCTAGGGATATAAATATAGGCTACTCTTTAGGTTTTAGTGTTTGTACTGTTGCAAGACAAACTATCACTCTTTAACACCAGCTTCACTTCCCTGAATATTGATGCAAATCAGCCTGTTTGAGTGGCTTAAATATCACTGCAAAACAGCATGCAAATCTGGTATATACCTACCGTCAAAAAATTACGGCTGTTATTGCCACAAAAGGTCACTGTAAAAAAAATAGTACAGTGTATATGATGAATACCTATATAAACAGTGGTGCTCCAGAGTTTGGCAAGTTACCAGGAGTATATAAAAAATCAGGATCCTTAATGGCCAGTCAAAAAAGGACCAAAGTGAATGGGACATGGCCCCCAGATTTAAAGGACAAATCAAGCAACAAAATCTAAATAAGTCCCACACTTCACACAACATATTTAAATGTCCATTCAAATGTCCATATTAAAAATATACAAACATCACAAAATGCCGCCTTACACATTTCCTACTGGAATTCAACAGCAACAGGTAAGGTTTATTTTTTTCATAAAACTATACTTGACATATCTTTTTTTTTTTTTTTTTTTTTTAGATAAGAACATAAGAATCCTCTTATTTTTTGCCTTTAAAACACCTTTAAAGAAACGCCAGGATTGTGTTGAGCAGGGCCAAAGATAGGTTTCAACTAATGTATCATATTAGAACAGTTAGAACACATCCAGCACTGCTCCAGAGAGTAGGTAAATATTTCAAACTTTAATATAAGATAAATGACCAAAAATAAAAAAGGTAATCAATTAAAAAAAGTCTAAAAGTTATTTTTCTTAGTCTTTATTTTTACTGACATGAGGCCATAGTGAAACAAAAGCTCTGAGAGACTTAATTATTCCTATCTTATGTTTAATACAATCACAAACATCAAAATATATATTCTTATAAAATTAAATACATTAAACATTTTCCTGGTTACTGGTATATAATGAACGTATTCCAGATCATAGTAATACTTCAGCTTGATTCTGGGTATAGTGAATAACTTACTTGTATTTGTTAAACTCTGGAGAACACCTGGCTTTAAAAATAACCTGAGGGGGAGGAAGAAAAAAAGGAAAAAATAAATCCAAGAGGATTAAATATTCACAAATGTCACATAGTAATATATTTCTCTACTGCAAATAGAAACATAACAAAATACATTAGAAATTCTTTATTAAAAAAATTCAGTTAGCCTAATTCTTAAAACTGTAAGTGCAGATGAACCCTAACCCACAGAATATGCCCACTGCCCTTTTACCGAAAGTGGTTTAGATAGCGGATAGAGGTGGTTAAGATCAGTGTAGTAACTACCAGCAGAAGAAGGTGGGCATTGGAAAAGAGCTGGATCTCACTGGGGCCTGTCCCCAAAAAGGCCCACTGCACTGTAATACAGTGTGGAGGACTGTGTTAGGAGAGCCTGGTGCAAAAGGGGTATATCTATACTTATGCCACTGCCTATTCATACCCTTTTGGATTTATCCATATTTGCTTGTCATACAACATTTATGCAGTGAATGTTTTCACCTATTTTGCCTTATCTTTGAATAATTCTCTCTTAACACTAGTTAACATAAATTTGCCCTACTATATCTAGTGTCTCATGGAGGCTGATTTCGGGTTTGTATCGTTTTTAAATTCATTAAGCAACCTTATTGTTTTGGAATATGTAACTTACTGAGGAAGCAATGTTTATGCCAGGTTGCCTAAAATAGCTTTATATTGCTTAGTTGTAATTCTACTATGCACTGTTAAAAACCATCTACACTGCCTCCAGTGATACGGTTGCCAATACTGTAACCAATCCGCTACTGGGGATAAAAGGAGCAGAAGCTGAAGGCTTTATTGGCAGAGGCCCAGTCAGATATATGAAAAAGTAGCAAGAGACTAATAAAACATATTCCTTTCTTCCAAAGATCATAACTGCAGTCTGTAAAGTCATTAAAAGGTAAACAAAACTATGTAAAGATTTGTTTGTTTGTTACCTCTAGGGCAGAGTAGTCCCTGCTTGCTCCCCCCACCTGTATCACCCCCACTGACCAAGCATTCCTTACAAAACAGATTATTTCATTTGTTATTGGATCTTGGTTACAAGTAATTTCTGAAGGACAGTCCTCGAATATTAATACTTTGACAAATTTAATGGTTTTTGGGTATCAAGCTATTCAAAAACACAGCAAAACACATTTGCATTTCTTTGTTTAAAGCAGACTTTTCTCAACTTTCACTATGATACATTTAGCGGTAAAGAGCGGCCAACAACAGGAAATGAAACTGCCCTGTAACACTTTACATATAGTGCTCACTTTGTCAGCATTTAGCTAAATGGAACTGGCCTGCTCTAGAGAATTCTATTAATCCAAGACTGTGTGTATTGCATGTTTGTAGATGTGTAAAAATAAAATCCAGAACTTGATAAGTCAAACAAACCATATAGGTTTATGGCACAAGGGTAGAAGGAGCAGAACCCAGAACTACCCATGTCACCTCTTACTATTAATGGAAAACACCTGGTAAAGACAATTGGTAAAGTGATTTAAAGGAGAAAGAAAGGTAAAAACTAAGTAAGCTTTATCAGAAAGGTCTATATAAATACAGCCATAAGCACTCACAGAAACGCTGCACTGACTTCTCTGTAAATTAGCTGTAGATTAGTTGTGTCTGTTTTCCTCTGCCAGAGACACGCAGCTTTCAGCTCTCTCCTCTCTACTGCTCCCCCCTCCCTTAAGAATGCTAAGAACTCACTCCCCCCCTTACGAATGTGGATCTAAGCCAAGCTGACTCATAGGGGGAGATTTATTAAGACACGAGCGCTCGGCGCGTTCATTCAAACGATCACAGTGTATTTTCGCCAAAATTCGAAAAATTTGGAAAATTACCTTGTTGCTAAGGACACTGACCCAACATAGAAGAAGTGTATATATTACCATTGCAAAGCTGCACTACGCCAATATACTAATACTAAAAGTCTGTTTCCAGTGAATGCCCCCTTTAACTGCTTCTTTTAGAGGGAATTGCATATACTATACAGAATGATTCATCAAATTCATACTTTTTGCATTCAGTACAATACTGAACACTCGCAAAAATATTTAATGAATTCAGAATAGAATCAAAAAAATGTTTAAAAAATGCCTCAGTTGTGAACAAATAATTTGTTACATTCAGTCCAAGGTTTTAAACTTAAATGAACTACTGAATGAAGTACTGCAAATACTGCAAAAATATTTGGATTCAGGCAAATACATTATAGATTGTAAGCTCTACGGGGCAGGGACCTCCATCCTCATGTGTCTTAACTTATTGCAACTGTAACTGTATCTTGTATTTATTTGTATTTATTGTTATACTTTGTATTTATCTATTATCTTATTAACCCCCTGTTTGTATTAATGTATTCTACTGTACAGCGCTGCGTACATAAGTAGTGCTTTATAAATAAAATTATACATACATACATACAAATACCAAACCAAATGCTGGATTTCGTGCATTCCTAGTTATATAGGGGAAATACAAATGTTATAATTACAACAGAGCCCCCAACCCAAAGGGCTAAACTCCATGAGAGATTTTGTAGGAAGGCGTTGAACCAACAAAACGCATCCTACAACTATAATGGGACTGATATATAAATAGACATGATTTTTTTTGCCACCTGACATGACACGCTTGTCAAAAGATAACACTGCATGCTACATCATCATCTGATGGATAAAATCTGATAGTGTCTGACAGACTTTTTTTTTTTTTCTCAGTGAAATACACTGACTGTTGGATGTAGATGCAGTAACAATCCGACAACACCACAATCTAACTTTACATTAGATCAGATTTTGTGCTGTGCTGTTGCATGACAAGATCATATAAAATCTGACCCAGAAAATCTGATCAAAATCTCCAATGGAGTTTAGTCCATAGTCTCTCTTACTGTTGGATATTTTTTTTTTTTTAAGTTTTTATTTTTGCATTTTTCAACTTAACATAAAAAGTACAAAAAAAGAACAAAATCAGAGGTGAAGCAGGGTGAAAGAGTAAGGAAGAGGGAAGAGAGGCAGAGTGTAGAGCTGGGGAGATTGGATGTTGTTGGATATTTAACATGAACCTGGTTTGACACCTCTACCCGAACCTTTTAGGCCTCTTTCTTAATAAGTTTCATGTAACATGATCTGATGATGCCTTACTAATGTTGATAATGGACAAATCAACATTGGTTTCCCTAAGCAAGAGGAAATCCTAAGCAGTATTATAATTATCATGCTTTATTTATAAAGTGCCATCATATTACAAGATGAGATATTTCATATCAGTCCTTGCCTCAATGGAGCTTACAATTTCAATTCCCTATCTAATTTAAACACACTATGGTCAGTTTTAACAGGATCTAATTAACCCTCCTGTATGTTTTTGTTGCGTGGAAGGAAACCCACACAAGCACAAGGGGAACATACCATGCACTGAAGACTTTGACTCCTCTTTCACAAGTTATATAAATCTGCAATTGTAACCAACTGGCCTTAACTTGTGCACTAACCTAACCACAACGGAAAAGTGGATTTTTAGACAACCAAATAACTCAAAATATTAAATATCTCTTTAAAATGGCTGAAATATATGTTGTATATCCAGATGTAGGTATTGTTGTGGAACCCCTGCTACAATGGGGCAAAATCTGTTGTTCACTCCGGAAATGGGAACCCAGTACATTAAGATGTTAACGCCAAAACTCAAAAAGCACCAGGCAAATGCACTGGATCAAACAACCTGAATTATGATTCCTTAGTGATTGGAAATGTACAATAGCCTTGTGTTTTAAATACATGAAATTATTAAGAATACATACATATTTATGATCCTTTGTATTTACTATATATACTAGGACATTTTTAATTATTAATTAGGGATACATAATATGGCATCAGATGAACTGTACATTCACATGTATTTCAAATGCTAACTTTACCGCAGAAAGGACAAATGATATTTAACAAGAATACCATAAAACAATTCTTTGACACCAAGAAATCAAAGTATTGCTGATTAGATCCAGCTCTTTCTACTAACAGGAACAAAAACCATGTGAGCACTAGACTTGGATCATAAATCAGTCCCCTGGGATAAGGGAGAGGCAGATTAACCTAGACTGAAACGCTGCAACAATAACAGACTACTGATTATGTAATCAGGTGGTGACATAATAACTGGAAAGACTAAAGTTTACTCAAATACAGAAATGGGTACATTAGGGATGTGCAAAGAGAAGTCCTCCAGCTGTTGCCAAACACTTGGCACCTCTAAACTATTCAGTTCATACAGCTTCCTGGGCATCGGTGTTGCGGTCCATCCACTTTTCATTACTAAAGCCTCATATCTTTTATCCCTTAGTCACCGCTGGAAAACAAGACACGCTCAAGCTGTGATAATTAGGATTTTAAGATTTCTGACGTACAAGCTAAGTGAAGCAGAGCTGTTTAACTAGAGAAATTCCCTCCTTTTATATAGCATTCCCTAAGAGTGCCAACATATTCTGCATTACTGCACAATATAAAGTATTAACAGATGCCCACTGGGAGTCATACAACAAGCAACTGGAGGGCTGCAGGTAGTTCATGTCTGATGGAGAACACTGCATAGAATTGATTACATTCAATAAAGAGGGAAACTAAATGAAAAGCATTTAGCAGAAGGTGTAGTCTTGTAAAGGAAAGACAGATGATTAGAAATAAGAGATTACAGCAAATGTAAAAAATTGTGGGAAAATGACATGGAAATGTAATATTATATAAAATGGGAATTATAGTGCAATCACATCTGGTGGCCCAGGTTGACAATCAGTGTCTTAAATAAAAATGTGAAATCTGCCTTACTGATTTCTATTTAGGGTTCTCTAGGAAGAACATGCACAAGTAGGGCCAGGAATCAGGGCTAGCATTCATTTTATGGCCAACTTGAAGCCCAAAACGGTTATCCAACAGATGCTTTAATACAGTTTCCCATGAGAAACCTGGCTCTCTTTCCTATTAAAGAGTTGCTGGGAGTTGTAGTCCACTAGCAGCTGCTTGGACATATCTATTATACAAAATACAAAAAGAGAGGAGGGGGTGTGAGGCTGAAGCCAGAACCAGGGCAAGCTGCCTCTTGCTCCCCCTACAGTCTCACCATGATACCTGGGTAAGCAAGCGGTTAAAGAGTGATGTCACCCCCAAGTAAATGGTGCAAAAGCAAAGGGAAACGGCAACTTACCTGCGAAAAATAAACATTAAGGAGACACAAAGTGGAGAACTGCAAGCACACAGGGCAGCAATACAGGAGCCAGCTGGGGAAAGGTTGCAGGTCATTGGACTGGGCACAGTTTTTAAGATAAAACGAGAAGAGAACGGTCCTAAAAGATGCCCACAGGAGGCACAGGTACAGGAAGAGGCTCTGGTAGCCGAACCTCTTCTGTTTGTAGTGTAAAAGCAGCCAGAGCTGCACGTATATGGTGAGGAAGAGTGCAGAACAAAGCACCGTGTACAGCACCGTCAGTCCCAATTCCACTGCCCAAGGGATGGCTGCTTTCATTGTCAGCCCCAGGGAACACTCTCAGACAGATATTAACATTGGAGGGCAGGGAAGGCGCTAATGTTGCCCGACAGGGGGGCGTGCGCTAGTCCGTGACTCCTATGGCAATAAAAACAAAGAAACCAAAAAAAGGTCACTTAAAAATGCTGAGCGAACAAGTAATGTTCAGCCAATTAAAAGCACCAAGGGAAGCAGCTCTCTTTCCTTTCCCTCACACTCTCGCTGTCCCCCTATCCCCTTGTCTCCTCTCCTCCTACTGCAGTTCTCTTTCTGTTCAAAACAACTCTGCTGGAAGAGATCAGCTGAGCCAGACCATTTGAGGCGCTCGCAATTCCTATTGGCTGCGCTTAGCCCCGCCTTTCAAAAAGTCTGTTTTTTCATTGGACTTGATTGCTGTCACTTTGAACAGGACGAGCCATCCTTTGTGGTCCTGCCTAACCAGCTGAATTGATTGGAGGGGAATTGACCTGCTAAGAACAGAATCCTACGTTCATTGGGAGGCTCAGATGTCTGTCATTTCTTTGTCTAGTCGCTAATGCTGCCTACTTATTTATCTTGATTGCCGCTGGACTGAGTTTGATACAAAAGGACTGGGCTGTATTTTGTTTTTGGTACTTCTCAAAGTAATGGTCACTTATAGAGTGTAGTAATCGACAAGAGAGGGTTGAGATGTAAACGCGGGGGTTGCGAGCCACAGGAGGAAGTGTGTGTTAGGTATAGGCATGGCATAGGCGGGCTGCGCACGCAGGCAGGGGGTGTGAGAGCAGAGGGGCACAGGAAGTAAAGGGAATAGGATGCTTTCAGAGGAAGACTGGCCGCAGAGTATGGACCTTAACCTGGGATGGTAAGAACTGCAGGCATTTGTGGTGACTGGGGACTCTCTGGGATTAAAAAGAAATTCCAGGGTCTCTGGGCAGATATGCTTTCTAATGACTTATTCATTACTGCTTCTGAGCATCTTACAGTTGCACTGTTTAGTAGATGCTCAGACTGACAGCTCTAAGAAGCATTTGCTAAAGTGCATTCTGGCAGCTTGCTTTATTTAGAAGTGTCTGTGTTGATTTGCCCTAATGCAGCAGTGCAGTACACATACCTGTCACTTTACAGGACCCAGCGCTTGCAGCAGATTCCAGTTAACTTTGAATGGGGTATTACCCTTAGGGAGCAGAGACAACAGTCAAAATCACCCAGTCTGACATTGCTCTCAACTAATTACATGGTGACTGCTGTCACTACTTTCTTCATAGCTATGTAGGGATGCACCAAATCCACAGTTTTAGGATCCAGCTGAACCTTGAACCATTTGCCAAAGATTAGGCAGAATACCGAACCAGCTGGGTGTATGTTTACTAAGAATAGAGATAATTGGTAACAACCAATTGGGTCTTTGCTTTGATTTCTAACTTGTAGGTGACGTATTAAATCTTATTGCTGATTGGTTGCTATGGGCAACATCTCCAATCTTAGTAAACACGCCCACAGATCCTAATTTGCATATGGGTTAAAGGGTTAAATAAGAAAACAAATAGGCAATACTCATTGCAAAAGAGGAAATCCCTTGATGTCCTTTCACAGCCTGTAAAATCTTGAATTCAAGATAAGAGAATGAATACTTATTCCAGAACAATTGCTGGGTATAAAAGATTAAAAAAGGATCATCATCATGACTGTTAAAACCTGACCTGTGTGAATAATTAAAACAGCACATGGTTCCCAACTTCTGTAACTGGTAATAGCTCCTGTCAGTCAAAGCACAGTCCTAAAAGATAGGAACAGTTCTGGGTATGGTGCAACTTTTTAAGGAGCTTTTCTTGTACGTAAAGGAGAAGGAAAGTTATTTTGACATTTTATTGCCAATAGATTGGCAACATTAGTGACACCTAGAGCAATATATTTATTCTGCAGAAAGCATTACCATACCTGAGTAAAGAGCCCTAGAAGCTCCATTTGATTAAGACAGCGGCTGCCATTTTAAGTAGCTTCGTGCTTGCAGCTCTAGCCCTTGGTAGCTCAGATGACACATTCCCAAGGGAGCAGGAGGGAGTTCTTAGCATTCTTGTGGGAGGGGGGTGCTTTAGAGAGGAGAGAACTGCCAACCTCTGGCCCCAGGAATGAAGGCTTTTTCTGAGAGAGGAAGTTAGATACCTAAGAACATGTTTACAAAAGAAATCCTGTGTTTCTTTTGATAGAGGAGTCAGTGCATCTTTTCTGAGAGTGCTTATGGCTGTATTTACATAGACCTTTCTGATAAAGCTTTCTTAGTTTTTACCTTTCCTTCTCCTTTAATCTAATGTGGATGTGTATAAACAGTTTCCTGTGCTGGGGGCAAGTCATTTGCATTAGTTCCACATCTTGTGGACTGTGTATGAACACAGAGCTTAGAAGAAACATTTCTGCCCTTTTATCAGGGACCTGTGAAAAAATGCAGGCCGAGAATCAGCCCCTACCATGGCACCATCCTGCTACCTTGCCTGCACTCAGAAGCATTGTGTCTGCCCAGATGCAGGCAGACGTGGAGAATATTGGCTGTGAAATGCAAACTCCAATTTCGGTCGCATCTGCCTGCACCCTGGCGGAGACAATGCTCTGGGGTGCAGGCAAGGTTGCAGGCTGGTGCCAGCATAGGGGCTTCTTGTGTTTGTCTTGCCTGTGTTTTTCTGCAGGCCACAGCAGCATATTTTCAGCCTGGGGATAGATGCAGGCTGAGAATGCGCCCTGACACTTTAAAAAAATCTGCATGTTTTGCCTGCACCCAGAAGCAATGCTTCAGCCTGGGTGTAGGCACACACAGCATATTTCAGCTTGAAACTGGTTGTATATGCAGTTTTATTTTCAGCTGAAACATGCTGCGTTTGCCTGCATCCTGACCGAAGCAATGCTTTTGGGTGCAGGCACAACTTGCAGGTTTTTAAAGCAAAGGGGCAGATTCTTTGGCTGCGCTTATCCACTGGCCGAGAATCTGCCGGTGTGGCACTAGCCTAAACCTTCTCTAAATAGAATATGAAATTTAATTCTTGTGGTACTGTTGTCAGATGTTAGGATCAAGGGCAATAGTTCCCAAATTGTGGGGCTTCCCTCATTAGGGGTACTTGGATCAGTGGCTAAAGTCAGTGTCTGAAGGGCAGTTGGGTAATATTTGGAGAACCTGCTTTTGTACTCTCATATATAATACTAAAAGCTGAGCTTGTAAGTCAGTACAGTCAGTTTTTCGTAATGATCGGTATTTGGCGATTTTTCGGAAAATTATCGCGACTTTTTCGTTGCCATTCCGAATGTTGCGCAAAATCTGGCGATTTTTTCGTAGCGTTAAAACTTGCGCGAAAAGTCGCGCCTTTTTCGTAGCCATTCCGAAAGTTTGCAAAATGTTGCGATTTTTTCGTAGCGTTCGGATTCATTCAAGCTTCAGTATGGTGACTTTTCTTGGGCCAGGTTGGAGCTGCAGGGTGCCATTGAGTCCTATGGGAGGCTTCCAAAATCATGCTAAGTCTGAAAGTTTCGCCCGCCGCTTACGAGCGCTCAATACGAAAAAGTCGCGACAAGATACGAGCGAATCGTAATGGCTACGAAAAACTCTCGTTTTTTCGCGCAAATCGTATTGGTAAGGAAAAAGTCGAGACAATTTCCGAAAAGTCGTAAAGGCGCCGAAAAAAAGTCGTAAAGGCGCAAAAAATACGAAAAAGTCGCAAAATGTTAATTTTCCAATCGGAATTTTTCCAATTCGAATTCGTGTCTTAGTAAATCAGCCCCTAAGTGTGAAAAACTTATAAACATACCAAATTGTGAAATATAACCGCTACTGATGTAGATTTTGGTTCCTTTGATATGGCCTACATGCTTACTAGTTCTGCAGGTATTTTATACTTTTTTAAATGCTGAAAATGTCAGATGCTGATGTGTTCCCTTTTTAGGCTGTAAATCTGTGCAGCTATGCCATGTCTTCAAGAACCTGCTAATTAGAATCCTGAGCAGACACTGAACAGGCTCATACCTCTTTCATGCTTTCAGATGAACAAGTAAGTGTGTATATATAAACAGAAAATTATCTTTTGTTGTTTGATTAACAGGCCATAGCTTTGTCAAACAGCTTTTAAGGGGTACTTGCGCACCCTCATTAAAGAGGCTTATCTTAAAGTTTGTAACCTGAATCATTAAACTGAAAAGCTGAAACATAAAAAAAGTCTTTTACATAATTGTGTGACGTCAACAAAATATTATAATAATGACAAATTTACACAGGGCACCCAGAAAGGCTACGCACAAGATTTTCACAGAGGAGTCACAGGATCAAAAAAAATGGAATAAATCAGAGGTTTATTGTGACCAACGTTTCAGCTCCACACAGGAGCGTTTCGTCATCCCTGACGAAAGCTCCTGTGTGGAGCTGAAACGTTGGTCACAATAAACCTCTGATTTATTCCATTCTTTTTGATCCTGTGACTCCTTTGTGAAAATCCTGTGTGTGCCGTCACTCCAGCCTGTGTACTCATTTTTTGCACAGGCACCCAGGTATCAATACTACCTCATGGTGTGCAGCTCTTCCAGCATTTATATATATATATATATATACATTTCATCATTACTCTCTGCAAGAAGCAAGTCCAATTTGATTTATGTGTTATTGTGTGATTTCTATATACCATGTAACTGTAGTTGCATGTGAAAATGCCATCTTTTTATATTAATATGTATATACCTTTACTTATGTGCAATATTTTAGACTTCTAGCTCTGTGCCAGTTTTGAGTTGCAACTAAAAACATGATTATATTTAAAGTCTTTTTTAGGGCATGAGCAAATTGCTGGTCCAGATAAGTAGTCTCAGTCACCTTGGTGAAATCACTTGAAGATATGGTAAGATATTGTCACTTCAATAGAAGTATCACTGAATGTATTTAGCTGCCTCTTGTGAACCTGGATCTGACTCCTTTATTCCCAGCAATTATTTTTCTGTTTAATAAACTCAGGTATAAAGTGCAGTGGCAGGTGCCCCTCCCCCGCAATCTATGTGTACAACACTAATTGTTCTCATACTGAAACCTGGCAAAGACCCAACAGAATGTGCATCATATAGACCCATTCCTTTAATCAACTCTGATGCCAAGATCTTAGCCAAAATTGGCCTCCCACTTAGCCCCCATACTGCACAAAGTAGTTGCGCCAAACCAGACAGGCTTTATGCCGGGCAAGTCAACAGATATAAATATCAGGAGACTGTGTACCAATCTGACCATCACTCATGAAAACCTAGGTAATAGAATAATGGCCTCACTTGACAATGAAAAGGCCTTTGACTCTGTCGAATGGTCATATCTGTGGGGCACAATGAAAAGAGTCGGTATTCCATCAACCTTCATCCAGTGAGTTAAGGCACTCTACACAAACCTGCTAGTTAGAGTTAGAACTAATTTCAAGATTTCACAACCCTTTCCTGTGTTATTTGCCAGAATAGTCACTTGTACAGTGGATATTAAAAGTCTACACACCCCTGGTAAAATGTCAGTTTCCTGTGCTGTACAAAAATGAGACAAAGATAAATCATTTCAGAACTTTTTCCACCTTTAATGTGACCTATAAACTGTACCACTCAATTGAAAAACAAACTGAAATCTTTTAGGTGGAGGGAAGAAAACCAAAAAAACGAAAATAATGTGGTTGCATAAGTGTGCACACCCTCTTCTAACTGGGCATGTAGCTGTGTTCAGAATTAAGCAATCACATTCCAAATAATGTTAAATAGGAGTCAGCATACACCTTCCATCATTTAAAGTGCCTCTGATTAACCCCAAATAAAGTTCAGCTGCTCTAGTTGGTCTTTCCTGACATTTTTTTAGTCGCATCCCCAGAGAGCTTCCAAAGCATCAGAGGGATCTCATTGTTAAAAGATATCAGTCAGGAGAAAGGTACAAAAGAATTTCCAAGGCATTAGATATACCATGGAACACAGTGAAGACGGTCATCATCAAGTGGAGAAAATATGGCACAACAGGGACATTACCAAGAACTGGACATCCCTCCAAAATTGCTAAAAAGGAGGAGCTGCAGGAATATCTGGCAAATATTGGCTGTGTGGTACATGTGACAACAATCTCCCGTATTCTTCTTATGTCTGGGCTATGTGCTAGAGTGGCAAGACGAAAGCGTTTTCTTACGAAGAAAAACATCCAAGCCAGGCTACATTTTGCAAAAACACATCTGAAGTCTCCCAAAAGCATGTGGGAAAAGGTGTTATGGTCTGATGAAACCAAGGTTGAACTTTTTGGCCATAATTCCAAAAAATATGTTTGGCGCAAAAACAATACTGCACATCACCAAAAGAACACCATACCCACAGTGAAGCATTGTGGTGGCAGCATCATGCTTTGGGACTGTTTTTCTTCAGCTGGAACTGGGGCCTTAGTTAAGATAGAGGGAATTATGAACAGTTCCAAATACCAGTCAATATTGGCACAAAACCTTCAGGCTTCTGCT
Source organism: Xenopus tropicalis (assembly GCF_000004195.4). Lineage (NCBI taxonomy): Eukaryota > Metazoa > Chordata > Amphibia > Anura > Pipidae > Xenopus > Xenopus tropicalis. The sequence continues at coordinate 95,610,671 of NC_030684.2, forward strand.
AGAAAGCTGAACATGAGGAGGAACTTCATCTTTCAGCATGACAACGACCCAAAGCATACATCCAAATCAACAAAGGAATGGCTTCACCGGAAGAAGATTAAAGTTTTGGAATGGCCCAGCCAGAGCCCAGACCTGAATCTGATTGAAAATCTGTGGGGTGATCTGAAGAGGGCTGTGCACAGGAGATGCCCTTGCAATCTGACAGATTTGGAGTGTTTCTGCAAAGAAGAATGGGCAAGTCTTGCAAAGCCAAAATGTGCCATGCTGATAGACTCATACCCAAAAAGACTCAGTGCTGTAATAAAATCAAAAGGTGCTTCAACAAAGTATTAGTTTAAGGGTGTGCACACTTATGCAACCACATTATTTTAGTTTTTTTGGTTTTCTTCCCTCCGCCTAAAAGATTTCAGTTTGTTTTTCAATTGAGTGGTACAGTTTATAGGTCACATTAAAGGTGGAAAAAGTTCTGAAATGATTTATCTTTGTCTCATTTTTGTACAGCACAGGAACCTGACATTTTACCAGGGGTGTGTAGACTTTTAATATCCACTGTATGTATGTATGTATGTATTTATTTTAATAACACCACAAATGTACACAGAGCTTTACAAGGCATAAGCACAAACAGGGGAACAATTATCATAAAATTAGAAATAAAAAAATAATTAGAATAAAATTAGTGAAAATAAATCAATCTATGCTTAAGTTCTTAATACACATTTGGAATGAGGACCCTGCTTTAAAGAGCTTACAATCTATTTTCTATTCATACTGGCCATTTGCTTTTGTTTAGAATTTATGACTCACTCAGATTACTGTGTATCTGCATCCTTTGTATTGTGATCACTTTGCCCCAGCTTCTTAAAAAAGTGGTAGTAGATTTGTCCTACTTGCTTGTCTGCATGTGTGTCCACTCATGCTCAGACTTTAATATATGAAAATGGACTGTTTGTCTGACTTGTGATGTATAAGAGTGGGCTATTTACCTAGCAACTTATGCTATGCAACTGCAGTCCGCGAACTGTGATAATTTGTGTGTTCATTTGTATTTTTCAGGTGATTCCAGCTGATCCAAATTAAAATACCTTTTAAATTAAAATGGCTGGCCTGATCCGTTTAGCTACTTTTTTGTGTGTAAATAGTATTTTTATGACAAAGGCAATAAATACTTTGGATGAACTAAGATCAGATACCTATTATAGTGCCCTTATGCCTGGGAAGACATCACTACTTTATTTCACTAATCCAGGTAAACTGTCTAGTATTTTAATACCAAACTGCATATTGCATGTGTTATTTAAGAGAGGGGGGATGTGGCAAAATATGAGTATAGGCTACAAGAATTTGATATTAAAATTAAATAAAATAGTTGGAAAGCTTACCTATAGAAGTAGAGTAATATAGCTTACTTCCAAGGCCCCATCTTCTAGAACTTTGGATTTTGTTCACAAGTTTGTCCATGGGCAGAATTTTCTGGTGCATACACGGTTGGAGCTAACATCAGACTAGCTCCAACTCAAAATCCAAAGACATAGAAGATGGCGCATGGGAAGTATGCTGCGCTACTCTGCATCTATAGATCAGCTTTCCAGACAGGGACACTTCTCTATCTAATAGACCCTGTGGGGAGAAGGCCAGTGGAGGGTTTAGTTTTCTTTTAAAAAGTGCATAAGCACATCATTTTACTTTACACTCCTATGTTCTACACTATGCACTATGGTCTTAAAGTGTTTACTTATGTGTATAATCTATACATGGAAAATACTAATATAATTGCCTTGAAGATTCCATAAATAACACTAATACCTAATTTTTGTGTATTTTATATTTTTATATTTTTGATAGTACAAGGCTGCATATATTATTCAGAATTTATGGAACTTTGGGTTTTGCAAATAAGGGACCTTTCCATAATGTGAAGCCTACTAAAAACATTTAAAGATGAAAGTTATAAAAGAATAAGACTGTTCTGCCACTAACATTTACTTATGCTTCCTTAAGTACAAGCTACTATCTTCCAAGATTACTATTGCTTAAGATTAAGGGGTAATGTTTTATTGCTGTCTCTATGATGTTGCATCTACTGCAGGGATCCCCAACCTTTTATACCTGTGAGCCGCATTCAAATGAAAAAGTATTGGGGAGCAACACAAGCATGAAAAAAGTTGCTGGAGGTGCCAATAAGAACTATAATTGGCTATTTGATATCCTCTATGTTGACTGGCAGCCTACAGAAGCTATTGTTTGGCAATTACACTGGGTTTTAATGCAATCAAAGCTTGCCTCCTAACCAGAAATTCAAAAATAAACACCTGCTTTTAGGCCACTGGGAGCAACATCCAAATAGTTGGGGAGCAACATGTTGCTCACGAGCCACTGGTTGGGGATCACTGATCTACTGTATCCGCTGTTGTGATGCTGACTGCTTCTTGTGTTGACCTACTTTTTTTTATATGATTATTGTTATTATGTACTAGTTAAGAAACCCATGGCAACAAAACATTTCCATCTTATCCTAACTGTGTTAGGTTTTATTTGAGCAGATTGCTGACTATAACTAACTATATGTTTGTGGGCTGGCACATATTTGTGCATATGCAGATGGTAGCAGTAAATCATGGTTCTTTGCCTGTTTCCTGCTACATTTACATGCGTGTATAGATTTTCTTTGAAGTTCTATTATATGTCATGCCCTTGAATTTAATTTTATTTATATTTTTATGTTACATTTTCCTATTTTGTTTAAGCTTTTCCTAGTAATATTATTTTCCTGGATGAACTCCAAAAGTCTGCTGGGGCTCTTCAAGACTATGGGATTTCCGTCGCTAAGGTAATAATAGTGCCAAATTAAATGCATCTTTACCTGTACGAAACATAAAATAGATTGCTCCAGTTCTAATATCATACTTATGTGATAAATGCCATAGTGTCCATTAAAAAACAGGTCAGAAGATTGGTTAAATGTCAGCAGTTTTAGCAACTCTAGTGTGCTGACTGTGTAACATGGGAATGGTCAATCAGGGTCACTGACACTGACTTTTAAAGAGAGTTATTGAAAGCCTGGTATTAGCAGTTTAAAACTGTTAATAAATCAGAAACCACTAAAAATAGAAACATTAGCAAAAGCTCAAAGTTTATAAGTAAGTTTATTTTTTGGGTTTAGATCTACCTTAATAGAAATGACTAGAAAAACAGTGTGCTACTATTGTTTTAATTTTTAGAATTGTTATTTTCATTTTGAATAATGTCAATTTGATTTTTGTATTTGAAAAAATATTAGGTAGAGTAAATTTCACAACTGACGCTGAAGCTGAAGTGTGTCCTGTTTCTATTATGAAAATGGGGGAGACAAATGGAATTTAGCCCTGTCTCTTAGGGGTGTGTGCAGATTTTACTTTGCTTGAACAATTTTGTATACATTATGTTTTTAAAAATATACAGACCTAAATAAATATTTCCTTTTCTGTCCTGTTTATTGCTGTAGTTATATGAACAGGTTCTGTTCTCGGCTAAGTACAAAGAAATTGCAACATGGCTCTGTGCTCACAGGTAGAAACCCCTGTATGAACACACCCTATAGCTTTTGATATACAGGACACTAAAAGAAAAGTGTTATTCTACATCTTGGATATCACACTTCTGCTATAATGCATGTGTTGCACACAATATAAATTGCCACACATATGTTTCCAATTATAATATTTGAATAACTGGTTGTAATTTTATCTTTTAGGTTAATTGTATGAAAGAAGACCTACTAAAGTACTGTGGGGAGGAGAATGCATATTTGTTTAGGTGTGTGGCAATTTTAATCAATCAAAGTAAAGAACACAAAAATGTTATGGTCTGCGTCTCGATATTTGAATTAGCATAAACCCTAAAAACCAAGGCAAAAGTATCAGTTACCACTATATGTTCCTATATACTACTTTATAATGAATCTAAATATCAATTATTGAAGGGCAATTTGTAAAAAGGTTACTTGGCCACATGGTAAGGGTCAGGTAGGGTATTTAAAGGAGAAGGAAAGGCTAGTAAAGAGTTAATCTCAAGCTGCAGACAAACCTTCACTTGTCTCAATAGTGCCCTTAAGTCTCCCCATATTTCACCTGTTCATAAGATCTGAAGCCAAACAGGAAGAAAAAACGCTGAGCTGTGTAAAGAAGGTTCCCACAATGCCTCACTCCTGCACAGACATGCAGACCAAGTGAACATGCTCAGTTAGTAAGACTATGGGGGAGATTTACTAATCCACGAACGCTCCGAGCATTCGTTTGGCGTATTTTCGGCGACATTTTTGTATTTTTCGCAACTTTTTCGTACTTTGCGACAAAATTTGTGCAACAAAATCGTACTGTCGTGCCGAGTAGGAAAGTTTCGGATTCATTCAAGCTGCGGTATCGTGACTTTCCTTGGGCCAGGTTGGAGCTGCACAGTGCCATTGATTCCTTAATCATGCACAGAAGGATCAAAGTCGGAAAGGTTTTCCTGCATTTTCTGATCGTTCGGATACGAAAATTTAGTGACTTTCGGATCGCCAATACGATATTATCGTGACTAATACAATTTTTTCGTAAGCATTTCGTGATATTTGCGATCTTAAGAAATTATCGTATCCAATCCGAATTTATCCCATTTGGGATTCGAACTCGCATTTTCATGAATGTGCCCCTATGAGTCAGCTTCCTGCTGATTGGCTCAGATCCATATTCCTAAGGGGGGAGTGAGTTCTTAGCATTCTTGAGGGGGGGAGCAGGAAAGAGCAGAGAAAAGGAGAAAGAAAGGTAAAAACTAAGTAAACTTTATCAGAAAGGTCTATGTAAATACAGCCTTAAGCACTCACAGAAATGCTGCACTGACTTCTCTGAAAAAAGATTAGTTGTGTCTGTAATTCCTGTGCCAGAGACAGGCAGCTTTCTGTTCTCTGCTCTTTCCTGCTCCCCCTCCCTCAAGAATGCTAAGAACTCACCCCCCCTTAAGAATGTGGATCTGAGCCAATCAGCAAGAAGCTGACTCATAGGGCAGATTTATCAAATCACGAGTTCGAATCCCGAATGGGATAAATTTGGATTGGATAAACTTTGAGAGGGCCCAGCTAGCTGAGATTCAGGTATGCTATTATTAATATACTTATACTTTTCTTGCACAGTACAGTGCATATGTATTTAAGTTTATCAAAACTTTAAAGGACATGTCAACCCCAAAAATAATTTTTTGCCTAATAAAAGAAGAAGAATTGTCATATGAAAAATGGAGTGATAGTTTTTCGTAGAAACAAATAGTGCTGTGCAGTGGTTGAATGGATGTCCTTAAGTATGAACCATCAAGTTTTTTTCAACAAAAAATCCAATCAAGAGGGCATAAATAAATAGAAAAAAATTATAGATTCAACTAATACAATTTTTATCTTGACCTTTGATAAATTGGCCTTTTTGGAGGACACATGGGTGCAGCAACTTTTTTCTTCCATAGGGTAAGTGTGCTGTTGTTAGAGACATAGTGCATATGATCCCCAGCGTTCTCAAGAATTAGGTAGGAGTATTTTTTAGGAAACTAATTAGCAATACAGCAGATTTGGGATTTTGTTAACAATATGGCTGATTCCCAGCACAGTTCGGGTGAATCCTGGGAGGCAGATTTATCAAAATATGAATTTGTGTCATTTTCTTGGACTTTCCTACGACAAAAAAAGTCACAAATTAAAAATGCACGGACATTGATTTATTTATTAAAAGATTGAAATGCAAAAAGCACAAATGAATAAAAACACGAAACAAATAAGAATATGAAAACGTTGAAATCCTTGTTTCCCTAAGGATTGTTCGTATGCTTACAAACAACAAAATTATGAAACCAAAATTATGAAAACCTCTGGTTCTCTAAATATGTATGTACCTAGGCTCTCCCATTGCACTGCTGACTTGTCTGTGAATAGGCAGGAGCACTGGAATTTATTTTCTGAAATGAAACACTACCTATTACCTAAACATTGGTTTTTCCCTTTGGAGCTGCAGGTTAACTAAGCCCACAATCTAAATTGGGGAAACAATAGTATTGTTACTTGCATATACTGTACCAGTGAATGATTATACTGTATTATTTGCTTTGTGTGGAAATGCTGCTGAATATGTAATCAAATATGTTGTTATTAATGATTGTCTTTACAATTATTCATGTCATTTTTTTAGGGGTGCTAAGTTAGTAAGGGAATTTCCAACAGATGCACTTTTTGATGTTGATTCTATCGTGGCCAATGTCTTATTGTAAGTAAATCATGTTTCATTGTTGAATGCTATTTTAATCCGTTCCAGATTATTTAAAGCGGGGTTGTTGGCTGTTTCTACAAAACGACTGACAAGTAAATCTGGGAATGGGTACCTGTATGAAAGTTAGCTATAACCAAGAATTAGCAATGCAAAGAACTAAAAGCTATTTTTCTTTCAGTGTTCTCCTTTATAATGAAGTTAAATACATAACCACCTCTATGGAGCACCAAAATATTGAAAGTGCTATGAAAGGGAAAAAAGACTTAATTTTTGCCTACGTTCAAGCAATAGGAATACCAGGTAGAGTAATATTTTGGATTTGGTTTCCTCTGATTTCATTTGGGGCACAAGGACTTATGTTGTTTGAAGCATGATCTAAAGTAAAGTTTGTTTTCCTGTGTTTCTGTTTTCTTCTATAAAACAGAAACACCAAAAAAATGAAAGTGTTTTAAAGTAATTGAAGTATTATGTACTTTTGCCCTGCACTGGTACAAGTTGTGTGTTTTGCTTTAGAAAGACTTCTTTAGTTTATGTAAATAAACTGTTGTGTTGCCACAGGGGCAGCCATTCAAGCTGGAGAAAAGGCACAGGTTACATAGCAGATAACAGATAAGCCCTGTAGAATACAATGGTGTTTTACTGAGCTTATCTGTTATCTGCTATAACCTGTGCTGTTTAGACCTATTTTAGTTTGAATGACTGCCTCCATGGCTACACAGAAGCTTTGTTTATATAAACTATAGTAGTCTTTCTCAGGTGAAGGGATAAATATTTTGCAAACCTGCTGCTTTTCCTTTGTTTTTCACAGAACATAGATCGGTTATGGAGACTGCGTTTGTTTATGGATCCAAATACCAATTTATTTTAACCACAGAAACAAAGTTATTGGAAAACATAAGGTATGTGTTTCAGAACTCCTTTTAATTTTTTATATTAAAACGACCTACTAAACCCAAAGCTAATTTTATTTGTCTAATTGAATGCTGTCTTTAGATTAAACGTGAGGTAATATTCCTGGTGTTTTTCCAAAATAATTTTTTATAATTCACAGTATATTTTTTTATTTTTTTTTTTAAATGACAAGTGTAGAAAAAGTATTTTTTACTTTTTTTCAAGCGTATGAATATGGGCGGATTGTCAGCCTTTAGCTTTTCTGTCTAAAATATGTAATATGCATTTGTTTCTCATTGTTTTTAGTTGGTGCACATTGGTAACTGATGTTTTCTTTGTTTTATCCATCAGAGGGCGCTCAAGTTTTATTAAATGAAAATTTAAACAGCTAAAGTAGAGTTGTGTAATCACTTCTTTTAAATCAAGGCCTTACACGTTAGCACACTCTTTATTCAGCTGAAGCATCACTACCAACATTACAATGCTAGTTTTTAAATTACTCCACATAATAAACTTGTAACAAAGCCATGGTTTCGTATATTGTGTTTATGGGTATGCTTTTCTCATTTTAACCATATATATGTGTCTGCCTCACAGCGCCAGTCTAGACAGCTCAAGGCTGTTTTTTAGCCATTGCAAAGGAATAAAAACCCACTCTCAGGAGTGTCCTAGAACAATTCTGGAGCAGCCAATCACTACAGTGAATATCCATCGCTTCTTGAAACTTATGGATGCACCTCTTGTGGTATGTCTTCTCAGGAGTTTGTGCAAAGTATAGTTTAAACTTTATAGTTTGTGCATTTTCCTGGTATCTAAAAGAAATGCTAACTGACTAGATATTAGTCAACAGTGACTTCTGTTTAGTACATTGATGCCAGGAGTAAAAAAAAAAAAATCTCCAGGCCCCATTTTTAATGCTTTTATACCAGCACAGGTGTATAGATTGCAAATTTGCAATAGAAAATTGGCACAAGAATAACTGTAAATATACCAAATAGTTAATAATGGTTTTAAATGTTATGTTTTTGTATTGGATTTTTATTTTTAATTGAAGGCAAACTTCTTCTTTAATTATTAACTAACACTTCCTTAAGCCTTGCAAAAGTGTACCTTTTATAGAAACTATTGCCAGTGCCGTAGCGACAAGTACTAGTGCAGATTCACAACCCTTGGTATTTATTTACCCAGCACTTGCATTAGGGGCATTTCAGCACCTTGCAGCATATTGAAAATTTGATTCAAAGTGCAGAGAACAGTGCTGGCACAACCTAACATGTGTATCTTGTGCTTGTTTTTTGCATTTTGTACCCTGTGCTGTGAATCGTAAAAAAAACCAAATGATTCTAAAGGTGGCCATATACATTACAATAACAATCTTTCCTGCGACCATTGGTTGCAGGAAAGATCATTTATCAACTCCACTAACATTAGGAGCTGAATCATCAGGTACAAACAATAGAGTTCTACCCCTATCTGATGATTCAGCATTAACCTACTGCCGATGTTGCCGATCAAAATTTTCCACTCTGGCCGATCGTCGAGACAACCGATATCCAAGGCTTTAGCCGATATCAGTTGCCTCGTCAACCCACCATACACACACCGAATGTTATACAAAACCATGTTTTGTACAATAATATTAGTTCATGTATGGGCACCTTAAGGTGCTACGTTGGAGTCTTTTTCTTCACAGGTGAAAGTGTTGGTGATCGCTCCCCTTAGTGCTCATCTACATAGCACTTGCATTGGGGTCATTTCTGCACTCAGCACCTTGCAGCGGATTAAAAATCTGATACAGTGCAGTGCAAAGCGCTAGTGTTTTCTCCCTAGATGGGGGTCACACCTGTTTTTAATATGCACCACAAATAGTAAATAACTGCTATGATTCTAGAATGTGGTGCCTGCCATCCTGGAATCGTTTTAGCTAACACATTTACTACTAAAATTGATGGTTTTTATATTAGTTGTGTTAGCATTACAATATGAAATTTCCTTTGTGTGTACTTGATGTGAACTTCAATCTCCACACTGCAGGGCTTTTACTACTGAATATTTTGTTCTCTCTTCTTCTAGATGGACATTTCTGGAGATCCTGAAAAAGTTACAAGTGTTCACCTGCAACTTGGCTTGCCGATGGTTTTTATTCTCAGTCAGCAAGAAACCTACGAGTTTGATAGAACAACCGCAGAACATGTGGCCTGGCAGCTGTTGGGAAAAGCAGGGATAGGGATACTACTGAGGTTAGTTTCCTATCTGTAGCAAAATAGGGGATCCAGCAAAATATCAAGCTGTTCTCTGAATATTTTAGAGCATTTTTAGAAAAAAGATCTTCCAAACATTCTGTCCCATAGTTTGTGTCTTCTGGGGATTGTTAGGATGTTACTTATGTGCAGCTATATTGAGCTTTGCCGTCTACAACTGCTCTATTTTGCTAAGAAAGCCATATTACTTCAGTGGAAGTCAGTAACTCCCTCCTCACTGGAGTAAATAAATCCTTGGTCAAGCAAAAATTGGTGTATATAGCATGTCGATGCCCTGCTAAATTTGAAGGGATATGGGGCCCCTGGCTGGAACACCACACACCAAGGCCTGAATGATTACCCTCACCTACCTAATCCCCTCTCAGTTTCTTGTTTCTCTGTACAGAGGTCATCCTAAAAAACGTTCACTTTCATGTTTTCCAGGCTGACCTCCGATCCGCTCCACTCTGTGTGCGCACACTCAGGCAGTTACCATAGCCTTCAGTGCAGGCACACAGTGCGGCATACGGAAGAGGATCCACTTCTCTCAGCCAGGCAAAAAAGCGCAGGGCTGAGAGAAGCGTAGATAAGCCTCGTCTGACCTCGCCCTTAGCACTCCTTTACTTTCACTCATGGGGTAAGAAAAGCACTCATCTAGTTTCCATTCTCTGCAGTTCTGGCTCTAACCCCTGAAAACAATGTTACAAGTCAGCTGATTAAAGGAATTTTCTGTGCTTCTGCTTGGGAGCACAGACTGATTTGAATGGGACAGTTTAATTCAACTGAGTTTTTTTGTTTTTTTTATTATCATAAGGGAAAAAGCTCATTCATCAGTTCCAACAAATTGTAATGTCGCAGTGAAAAGACCAAACGAGGTGAGTCCTTTTGCTTGACTAAGCAAAAAAAAAATTTCCAGTAAAGACACAGGTAAAAGTTGCAGTTTTTAAAGCAATATCAGTATTTAATGTGCTACGTGCTTTACAGTCTTACTACTTTCAATATTTCCATAGGACAGTCCCGTGCAATACATGACGATGGAAGAAACCCAAGAAATTAGAAATATTATTGAAAAGTCTAACATGGAGCAGTATAACAAATCTGAAGAGACAAGTGTCTTTGCTACTCAAGGTAATTGAGTTTTCCAAAATTATAGTGTTTGTAGGATCTGGCTGCTGGTTCATTAAATGTAGTTGAAAAATGTCTAAAATAGAATATTTTCTATTGGTTAGTGATGGTAAGCATAATGTTTTTATTTAAAACTTGCTGTACTTGATTTTTGGCTACAACTAAACATAAATTATAAACTTAATTTAGAATATAGCTGTTTTTCAAAATTAAGTTTATGTTGCCCATAATATGTAAGTAGACCCATAAAATGTTACAGAAGGCTACAGAAATCACTTGGGGACATTTGCATATCTCAATAAAAATAAGTCAAACATTTATTCTGTAATCCAACACAGGTGGATCTGGAAGTCTTACTTTCCTTAATATCCCACACAAGCTGCAATGTGGTGTCCAGAAATTGTGCATTGTCAATAAGGTGTTCTCTTCAAATATCACAATCTCTGGGGGCACCCCTGGGGGTACCAATGCCACAGTTTGGGAACCCATAGTAAGTAGGCACCCTTTACTAAATGGAGGGGACTGGGTGGCTCTTCTAGTCCTTAAGGAAATGTATACTCTTCTAGCTCCCAGTTAAGTATCTGCTTGACTGTGGGTAGGTGGCATTTTTGCAGTGGTAAACTATCGAACACACAATAAAACCTGCAACTTAACCTTACAGATCGTAGTATAGGCTGAAAGGCTAGGTCTTTACACCACAGTAGATGAATAAAAAAAAATTATAATAGTATGTGCTGGATTGGTTTAGGATTGTATTGTTATGGAAAAGTCTGATACCAAAGGTCATTTGAGCACTGTGTTTTTATAGATTTTGTGACATGGTAGCATACAACATATGATATTATATCTTGAGAACAGCATCCATCCAAGTCAGGGGGGTGGTGCCTGCAGCTGGGCTCTAAACAATAACACAGTACATAGGTGATAAGACCAACTTTAGACCAACTTTAACTACATTGGTACTGGAATAAAGGGTAACATGAATTGCTTCACAACATCCTTCATGACCACTGAAGGGGGGGGCATAGGAAATCTGCCCACACAGAATTTATTCTTTATCAGTATTTATGTGTTTTGATTTTTTATGGAAAGCCTTAAAGCTAGCTATGAGCCAGCTAAACCTTACTGACTGGAACTAGCATTATTTTGGGTGTTTGGAAGAGTGGGCTATTTTCAACAACCCCAAGAGACCACAACCACTTTACCTAAACTCTTTATAGTGCAATACAAAAACTAGACTGAGAATATCCAAAACAAAAACATCACACATTTTTTGCTGGATAAAGAATTGCACATAACATCAAATCTTGTGATTTAAATACTCCTTTATGGTAATTCATTTAATAATATACAATGTTCAGTATTTGGTCATGTCTTTATTTCTGCATATCTGGCTTACATAGCCTAGCACACCGTGTTCTACATGGATCTTCTCTTTCCACACATACTTGCAATTACAGGTGTTCATGACATACATCTAACCAGAAAATGTTTATGCACAAACTTCAACAACAAAACGTACATGACAGACTCCCTTGTAAACATTATGCATAAATATTTAAACTGTGTATACTTTTCCACACCTACAGAGATTCAAGATGACGAAGTTGCAGAAGCTGTGTATAGAGACAGAAAGCGGACCCTGCCCCTTCATCTAGTGCCCTCGTTAACAGATGAAAATTTCAAGCATGTGTTGACAAACCCCCCTATGTCAATGATTTTGTACTATGCAAGCTGTAAGTTTAAGATAATTGTCCTTCTTTATTATGGGATTGTGTGTAGTTTGTCCTTTTACACTTGTAACACTTTGCATGCAAACATTTACAAGGCATTGTGGGCACTGGAGTCTGACTACTGCTACATTGTTCTAGTAGTACATGTAGTCTGTATTAGCAGTACAAGAAACAGTAAAGTGTAAACTAATACTGTTTTCAGTAGCAGTTACATTTACAAGTAATTTTAAAACCATTAAACAGTGCTGCCAATGCAGTCCTGTCCAGTGTCACTTTATTATGTTATATTTCTGATCCACACTTTTAGGACTGAAGGGATATGGATTTTTGCAAGTTGCACCCTTTGATTATATAATATCTTTATTGTTTGATAAATGTTTATTCCCTTTATTATTCAACTTTCAGTATTCCCTGACATCAGTCTCTCTTTATAATAACTGGAAGACTGCAAGTTGTGCATCCCTGGTTTAAAGTTTCTTGTTATACCTGGCCATTCATATGCATGGCAAAATTACATTAGCTGGTCATCCCACTAGATGACAGGTTAATATTGGTACAACAGACTTGTCTGTAGCCAGCATTACACAGTGTCTTGTCACAGTAACAGTAAATCTGTCTGCATACCATTCAGCTATTTTGCCTATGTTTGCCTCCATACAAATATACACATGAAGTTAAGTGGGTCAAGCATTGCACAAAGTTTGACATTTTAAATTAAGAGTTTAGCAGTTCAGCTAAACATCATATGTGTATTTCTGCTTAGCTTGGTACTTTAGTCTCACAGTATGTGTGTTTATGCAAAGTCTAACACTGCAGATGCCAATTATGTGTGCATGTGTGTAGTCTGGAGGTACAGCAGCATTGTGTTTGTGTTTATCCTGAGTCTGAAACTGTGGCAGAAAAGTGTGTGCCAAATCAGAAACTAAAGCAGCAAGGAATCTCTGCTTGTGCTGAGTACCCCAAATGGCAAAGTAAGTGTCTCTGTGGCAAATCTTTGCTGCGACTGCAAGATATATTATCTGTGTCTGTTTGTGCCAGTCTTAAATTTGCAGGTACAAGACGTCTGTGTGTGTTCCAAGTTGAAATGTTTCTTTGTAACACGTATGGCACAGTCAATAAGTAGCTGTGAATTAATGATCTGTTTAACTATAAAGTTACCCTGTGAATCATTTTTATTATGTTTTCTCTAGGGGAAGCAGTATCATTGACTTTACTGCAGACATTTGTTCATATGGCTGAAAAGTATAAAGGTATGTTTTTTTTTCTGTGGAGAATTTATATTTATGTCCCTATACTAAAGGTACTGGGTAGTAGTTTTCAAACTATGTGGCTTCTTGGGCCCACTTAGTTCAAAAAAAGCATGCAAATAAATGAAAATACTGTAAAAATTTTTAAAAAAAAAGTTTGAGAACCACTGTCCTAGGGTAATTCTGTACCTATTTAGTGTTATGACCAGTGGCATCAATAAAACATTTTCTTAGCTGTCCAAAAAACACCAATCAGACCCAAGTCTACATATACCTTGTATTAAGCGGTGAAATTGCAGCAGGCAAAGGAATCTTTGCATACCATTGCTGATGTCCCAGTGTGCACAATGCCATTCACTTGCAACTGTTTATGGGTTAACAGTTATAAAATACAACTGTATTTTAATGGCTGTAAAAAACTTTTTTAACAGGTGAATACAGTTAATTTCTCCTAATGATCATCTTCTGCTCAGATAAATAATGGAAGTCCAGATTTGCTGAAACCTTTAATCAAATAAATATTTTTTGACATGTATTCTCCCAAAGCAGAGTCTAGCTATAATATTGTGTTACACATGAAAGTAACATGAAAGACTAAACTAGACTTGTGTAAATGTGGAGTTTTACAAACAGAGGTGCTGTAATTGAATGCATCTTTGCAGGCTTTTGTTTGATTCTGCAGCCAGTTTAAACAACACAGGTTTTTACCTGGTGAAACAAAGACTTGGGAATGAATCATAACTCATGCATGTCATAAGCTGATATTGTATGCCTGTAGGCCCATTTCCGCCTACTCCAGTATTTGTGTAACTGCTCAACTAACCATGCAGTATTGTAAAAATGTGTAAGCATATTATCCAGACCTCTTAAAATTAAAGGAGAACTAAACCCTGAAAATTAATATGGATAGAAATGCCATATTGTATATACTGAACTTGCTGCACCAGCCTTTAAAGGTTCACCATCACTATAACAGCAATGATCTGCCATATGCTAATAATCTAAATTAATTACTAATTAGTCTTATATTATGACATTTATATTTACAATATTTAGTACATTGTGAGCTGGTCCCCAAACTCATGTGCAGGGAATCATCTGAAAAGAAGATGGGGGAGCTACTGGAGGCATCTTTGAAGGCACAGATCTTCCCTGCTAAAGAGCTGTGGTTGCCTTGGGCTGGTACGGAATGTACTTTCTAGCCTACTTTTTTAGTTAAAGGAACAGTAACACCAACAAATGAAAGTGTATAAAAGTAATTACAATATAATGTACTGTTGCCCTGCATTGCTACAACTGGTGTGTTTGCCTCAGAAAGACTACTATAGTTTATATAAGTAAGCTGCTGTGTAGCCATGGGGGCAGCCATTCAAAGGAGAAAAGGCACAGGTTACTTAGCAGATAACAGATAAACCCCCATTATATGGGGCTTATCTACTAGTCATCTGCTATGTAACCTGTGCCTTTTCTCCTTTTTTCCAGCTTGAATGGCTGCCCCCATGGCTACACAGCAGCTTATTTATATAGTAGCTTTTCTTTAGCAAAAACACCAGTTTTTTGCAGAGCAACAGAACATTATATTTTAATTACTTTAAAACACTTTAATTTTTTGATGTTACTGTTCCTTTAAGCTGTAGTTCTCCTTTAAATACAGTCACTAGTATTTTTACAAAATAAAATCACATTGTCATTTCATGAGAGGAACTATACTGGCTAAATTAGGTATGGAACTAATGTAACATTTGTTGTATGCAAAAAATACAGAAAAAAATCGAGTTTAAAGGATTAGTTTGTACATTTTACCTGCATTTACTCCTTAGGTGATATCTTTAGAATTGTAATTGCCCCAGGGGAATAATAGTAAAATACATTAAAGGTAACAGGTGGTCCTAAAGTAAAGGCTATTAAAAAAAAACTTAAAATTAAAAAAAAACCTAATTGGAGCCAAGTAGATAATATATTTTATATAGATAAATATTATATATTCCTGGCATCAGTGCAAAGCATATCAGTAGAAGTAAGTAACAAAATCAGAAGTGGGTATTGGGAAACAAATAAAGACATCAGGTTAGCGATTAGTCATGAACAAAATCACTAAATAATGAATGACTGGCTATAGGCAACTTGCAAAAGCAGTACGTGAAGTAAAGGGCTAGATGCTGAATGAGACTGAGTTATTCAAAATTACACATAAGCCAGATATGGTTCCAAAAACTCACCCACCCACCCACTCACCTCTTCTTTTAAAAGCACTTATGAGGTATAATTCTGTAGAGCCATGTATGGAATCTGTACTTAGTACTCCAGTGAGGTCTCTTGTTTCCTGTCATTATCTTGTCGTTCTTTCTGTTAGGGTCTGTGATCATTATTCTAAATAGTTTGTATGACTCTACAGATACACTGGATATGATTTTAGCCAGAGTGAACTGTGCAGATTGGCCAAATATTTGCAGTGAGCAAAATGTTAGTAACATCCCGGTGGTAAAGATCTACCAAATGGGGAAAGAGCCATTGGAATACACTGGTATGCTGGGCGCTGAGGAGCTATTCAGATTTAGTATGCTGTAAGTAATTTTGTTATTCTCTTCTCACACACACTGATGCCAATTATACACAATCATTGTGATATGCACAGGGAATTTTTGCTTACAGTTGAAACTGGTCACACAGGGATTAATTTTCACAGTAGCTAACTCTATCTGCAGTATGGATATTTTGATATATTTGGCTGAATATGTGGATTTTCAGTTAATGCTTATAAAGCTGATGGGCTCAGAGGACCTTGCACACAAATTCATGAACATACAGATTTTGTTTAGGGGCTCCACACATAAAATGATTATGGAAAAACTCAGTTGATGTAGGGTAAGTCTAAATGCCAGCAATGAGCAAAACGAGGAACATAAGGTCTTTAGGAACACTATTTTATAATGTAATATAAAATAAACAGAAAATATAATAAAAACACAATTTTGACCTGTAAGTTAATAGAAAACATATGTGAAATACAACTGAATTTTAATTGGAGTTAAAGAATTTTACCAGGTGATTACAGTTAATTTCCTGCTTTTGATGCGTCTTAATGATCTTCTTCTGCTTGGATTAGAAGTGGAAGTCCAGTATTGCATAAACTTGTAATATAATAAACAGACTTTGTGGTCGGGAAACAGCAGTTCCTAGAAGAGAATGGCATCTGGCTATTTTTTCAGTTCACAGTCAGTTTGTCTTTTAATAAGAAAATAAGCCTGTATTTCTGAGAAAACTATGGTTTTACTGAATTTAAAGGGGAAGCTGTCCTGAGTGTAACTTTAGGATCTTTTAGGCAAAATGTTTTTAAGTTACCAGTGGGGGGTTTTGTGACTTCATTTGCCTTCTCTTCTGTCTGCAGACAGCAATTTAACTTATCTAATTTTGTGTGATCAGCAACCCTTGTCTTCAGAAATTTCAAAGGCTACAAATTTATTACTAAAATGTGTGTTTTTTCATTTTTTTTAGACCTCTGATACTTTGTTTAGTCTGTGAGTTGCAAACTTTATTAGAATATCATAATGTTTAAGATTATGTTCCCCTTTTTTCAGTTCACAGACGGCTTGTTTTTAATGAGAAAAGAGGCCTGTATTCCTAAAAATAACTGGTTTTACTGAACTTAAAGGGGAAGCTGTTCTGAGTGTAACTTTTAGTATCTTTTAGGCAAAATGTTTTCAAGTTACCAATAGGGGTTTTTTTTGGCTTCTGCATCATTTGCCTTCCCTTCTGTCAATTTAACTAATCTAATTTTGTGTGATCACTGACCCTTGTCTTCAGAAATTTTAAAGGCTAGAATTAATTACTAAAATGTGTGTTTTTACGTTTCCTTTTGTTTAGACCTCTGATACCTTGTTGAGTCTGTCAGTTGCAAACTTTATTAGAATATCAGGTTTAGGATGAACTTCCCCTTTTATTATAACTTTTGTTTTATAATTGACTATAAAATGTATATTATTTATTTGTATTTATATCCTATCTAGTACTTGAACAATGGGTTAACTAATGTTGTTGTGTGCTCAGGGCTATGTGTTCCATTAGGCTGGGAGCTTTTTAGCCTGGTTTATCTCTTAGCATTTTTTCAGGCGGAAATACACTCAAGTCTATTGTGCCCAGTTGCCTTGTTCTGTGTATTGGTTATTTTTACATACATTGCCTATAAAGTTAGCAGTAAAGCAGTAAACACCAGGTTACATGAACCTTTGGATTGTCAGGAGAGGAACAATCCCAAAACCCAGAAATGTAAGTATATTAAGGTTCTTTAGCATTACCAACTGACTAGTGTCCCTCCTGAGGGTGAGCATGCCAAACAAGCAGATCTTATAGTGTATGGCCACCTTAAGTGTGTGGTACCACCCACTGAGACAGCTTAAGAGGAGACAGGATTATCTGTGATATTTACATAGACCAGGGGTATGAAAAATCTAAATCATGTATGTCTGAGATAACTAACTTTTATTGTCCTGTTAAAAAATTGGGGTATGAAAAGATTACTAAAATCAGATCCTATGACCCTTACGAGGGTTACAGTCAGGGTCAGACTGGGGGGTGTGGGACCCCTACTGCGACATCCTCCCCTGAGCATGTGTAAGTGAAACGCGTCAGGGGAGGACATCGGAGGCCAGGGGAAGCTGCAACAGCCATCAGGTCTGGGTTGCCGGGGCCCACCGCGACCCTGCTTACAATTCATTGTGCAGTAATCAGGCTTTAAAAATATAAACCGGAGAGCAAGGGAAATCTAATTTAACCTTGCCTGATGCAATTTAAAATGTCTGAGCTGGGCTACAGTTAGCTAATAATAAATTAATACCCAACCATCCTTTTTAGAATGCCCCAAAAGTGTATAGTAAGCCACACAAGTGTGAGGGAAAAGTAGTTTATAAAAATCTAGAAGCTTAATGTAGGTTTTGAAAAGAAAGTCAACACTGAAGAAGTTAGTGACCTTTGTGAATATCACAAGATTCAAGAGCAGCAGATTTTATATGGACTATATTATGTTTTTCTTTGCAGAGCCAAGGTAGACTGCCCTTTAGAGTTGTTTTCTTATGAGGAGGCAGAACAGTTTCTCAGTGGAAAGCTTAATCAGTTCTTGCTACCTTATCATAATCTTTCAGTGTTGGGAATCTTTACCAAAAATACAAAAGAAGGTAAGTATTCATTTAATTAATCTTTGCAGCATTACAGTTGGTTAAACCATGTATATTTTGATTATCGAATTCTTCAGTTCTGATACAGATCTGCTAACAAGGAAAATAGGCATGCAGCATATACATGTGAAAGCTTTGAAGCTCTTATTTAAACTTATTTTAATATGTGGGTCAGTGCAGCAGCTTACAGACCACACAGAAATCTATGGGGCACATTCATTAAAGTACGACAGGTCAGAATACAAAAAATGAGTATTTTTTACAACTTTTGCATATCTTCTGCGATATTTCCGTTAATTTTTGTACTTTGCGACAATTTGCGCAACAAAATTGTATTTGTCGCAAGGAGTACGAAAGTTTTGGATTCATTCAAGCTTCGGTATCGTGACTTTCCTTGGGCCAGGTTGGAGCTGCAGAGTGCCATTGAGTATTATGGAAGGTTTCCAAAACCATAAACTGAAGTTTTAAGGTCAGAAATTTTCACGACAATTCGAACATCAGAAATTATCGTGGTATAAACAATCTGAAATTCCTGCACAATATTTCCGTACAAGAACGATGTGACTTTTTGCAAAATTAATACACATCAGAAAATTTCGGATTTAATGCAAATTTTCGCAAATCGTACTCCTACTTTGTACTTTAATGAGTCTGGCCCTATATGTATATACAGTATACTTTGATAGAGTTGGGAAGATGTTAAATATTGCCATGTAGGCAGTTAATAGTGACATTGTATAATATCTATCTTTTAAGGAATTAGAAAGTAATCACCAAATACTTGTTAAAAGAAAAATACTAGATCCTGGAAGGACTAACACACCATTCTACTGAAGCTTTGCACACAAAATCCTAAACTACTGTTTCTTGCTAATTTAATTTCGGCAATGACATTGTGCTTTTTGGCCCATATTTTGTTTGTGTCTACCAAACACCAGAAAATACTCTGCCATAGACAAAACAAGGCATTTTTAAGTGATTACACAATTTTAGTGTTTTAGCAGAAACAGACCTCATATTATGTATGGCAGGGTATTTTTCTGGTGTTTCATGGCCACAACAAAAGTGGGTGTCAAATACAGTAGCCCCCTGTTTCATTGCTCTTGGGAATGTATCTATTTAATTTACGTTTGTTTTCTAAAGTACAAATGTACTACCTCCTCCATTTACCTTTCAGTTAAATTTTACAGTGTTATAAACTACTGGTATGTTGTAAACAATATCTCACTTGTTCCTCATTTTCCTACGCTTTTTGAATTATTTGCCTTTCTGTTCTGGCTCTTTCGACCTTGCAGTTTAAAAGAATGTCAACCAAAAACTAATTGAAAGGAAAGGTGCAGAAAAAAAGTTCAATAATTCTAAAGCCACACAGCAAGTAAAGTCACTTGGCTCAACTATAGTGTGCAATTCGTATTGTTCTTACAAAGCCGTAAAGTAAAACAAAATATCTTCATTTCTTTCACTATAACAGTTGATTCATATTTTAATGCTGGCAAAAGTCTGTGGGGCTTTGCAAGCTTGGGAATTTACTATGAAGATAATGCCATGATCATGTGAGTATTTAAACCTTTTAGTTTTGTATCCTTTTTCTATTCATGTTGCTCTGTGCTCCAGTATAAGTATGTATTGAATTGTACTCTATTTTGATGCCATCAAATCTAGAGGGAACTTAATCATAATATTTTGCTACCTTAATATGGCTATATGCAAGACCCACGGGCTGCTTTATTTGAATGTCTGACTGTTGGGCATCCACATGCATAGTATATTCAGGCTATGGCCCAGATCTGAACAGTAGTGTTAGGGAGCTACAGCTTCTACCAACATCCTGGTGGGTTAATGGAATCTACAAACTAGTGGAAGGTTTATGTAGAACAGATGACTTTAGCAGTCACAGGACATTCTGTAAGAACTGCCTCTCCAAGTGACAGTACAGGCAAAACTGAGGAACTCTCTGCCCACATTGTTGCATATATGGCTACTTTTTGCTGAAAATGTGTTAATGATCAGTTACATGGCCATAGTAGTGGTCAATAGGATGCAACTGTATAAACTGCTTACTTTGAAAATAACATATTAATCTGTGTTTTAACTGTATACAATGTAGTAGATATTTTGATGTGAATACATTTATGACATGTAATGAACTTTCATTTATTTATACATTTTAAAATGAGTTTACCATGATGGCTGTTATATGTTTACTGTGTTTTAACTGTTACTCTGCTTCTAGAGACTGATTTGCTGGTTTCCTCTATTATACAGCACAAGTCTTTGGTGACAGTACTTGGTTCATATTCCTCCAGATGTCCAGGCTGCAATACAGGAACCAGAAGTTGCACACAAAATATTGCTTGGGCCATGAGGTTCCCTTTATTGTAAACCTTACTTATGGGGTCTGGGTGTCCATGTATCTTCATTGGTATGGCTATACAATTATATAGCCATACCAATGAATTGCAATTGATTCTTCATCCCAATCTTACTAAGTGCAAGCCAGTTCCTGTGCATAAATTGTAGCTTGACTATATTTCTGTTGCAGTTTGTAGTTGTGAGCAAATAGGTGAACAACATACCAGAGCACCGTGCTACATTTCTTTGGAATAAAACAACAGCAAAGCCCTATTTCACTTACAGTTTGAGGGCTAGAACTCAGTGACAATCTTTTAATTAGAATGTCAGTGTCTACTAATGTCTGCTGTAATTTATCCTTATGGTTGGTGTAATGTATTTTCTTTTCTTGTAGGTCAAAAAAATATGGCATAACTCCCCCTGCTCTACTTTTTGCTAGGCATGACACTAACCAAGTACACAGTGCTACTCTCCAGCATACTGCCGAAAGGGATATCATTAACACTGTCAGGATGGAATTACTCAGAGAGTTTGTAAGTAATATATAAATAGGTGGAATTTTGAGGATCACCTATCTAGCACTGATGTTTTGAAGTGAACCTGAGAGTTCAGTCCCTATTATTTAAGCATTTTCTTTTTTAACAAGAGAATGTAAGACACATATGAGTTATAACTTTCATATGATGTTTCAGAAGAAAGATTGCAATTTTAAAAAATACAAAGTTAACCAGGTGATAAATAACATCAGTGGTGCACCTGAAACTCCTTTCGCCCAGTTTCTGCATTATGTGATAGAATAGTAATAGTGGTTCATTGGTACCACATGCACCTCTATGGGTGGAGAGGTCAAAAGAACCCTCTGATATTCTAGGGGGGGGTCTTAGTTTTTTTCTTTTTTTATGCCTGTGGGTCGGGGATACTAAAACAATCCGCTAAAATTAGCACTAGAATTATAACACTGAGAACTTTAACTATGTAAACCCTGCCTTCTATTTAACCCTAGATGGGGAGCTGTTGAATATACTAATTGAGGGCATATATGAATTTAGAAATATAAACTCATTTGCTAAAACTGGGTATTGCGGCTGTTATAGGTCAAAATCTGGTACATGGCTAGTGGTGAATAAGCCTTTTAGTTTGAAGACACACAGAGCTACTAGTAGCTGCTACTAAGTAGCGCTGTGTGTCTTTGTGGCCAGTTAATAAATGAGTTATTGCAA
Organism: Xenopus tropicalis; assembly: GCF_000004195.4. Taxonomy (NCBI): domain Eukaryota; kingdom Metazoa; phylum Chordata; class Amphibia; order Anura; family Pipidae; genus Xenopus; species Xenopus tropicalis. The sequence goes on from NC_030684.2 coordinate 95,632,916, forward strand.
CTTTCATTTAACATTGAAGATTTCTGCTATGAATCATTCAAACCACTTAGCTCCTAATATATTTGATGTGTCTTAATAACAGCAATAATTAAACATAATTTTGCATCCAAAGCCAAAGCTGATCTGAGCATTCAATGATTTCTTTGATAAGATATGTCCTAATTACTCAAGTAAACAGTTAAAAGGTAAGACACAGGTTGACAATCTACCTGCACGCTTTAAAAATCTTCCAATTGCGCCTGCACCCGAAAATATTGAATCCACCTGGGAGCAGGCACAAGTGGCTAACTATCTATTAACGCAAAACTTGGCGTTAGTTGGTAGTTACCGGCAGCACGTGCCTGCATCCAGGCAGATTAAGTGCTTCCGGGTGCAGTCACTTTTAGAAGATTTTTCAAGCGTACAGGCAGATTTGCTTTGCTTTTTTCCTGTTTTTGCTTCTTAGCATTCCCCCTTGAGTAAAGATGGGTATACATGGGCAGATTTAGGCTGCCGATTCAAGTTCTTTAGACCTTTTACACAGCTTATCTGCCTGTTTTTGGGACTCCCTGATAGGCTTCTCAATCAATATTTGAAAATCGTCCAGGTGTTGAACGGCAAGTTTGATTCTTCTGTCGGATCAGGGATTGCATGGACTTGTTGATACGGTCCTCTGTCCGACGGCCCATATACCTGTGGTTGGAATTTGTTTGTTTGGCCCTAGGCCCTTAGGTGGACATAAGGTCACCAAACGAGTGGATCTTAATGTGTATGGCCACCTTAGATAAGGCCACACGTTAATTATATGTGCCAAACAATCACCATTTTTTTGGGAGATATAACAAAAGGTAGTTTTGTCCGTTTAGATATGAAGTTCATTTAGCAGCCCCTGCTCAAACACACATTGGTGCTTTCCACTGATGTGCTACACACAGAAATATATCTGAGCTTTACCTTCCTTTTAAAAAAAAGGAACCTACTGGTGTATGTTTTTGACAATTTATTCAGAATGCAGAGATCTTTAAGTCTGTATGCATAGGCACCCTGAGGCAGGCTGAAAAGGCCACACAGTACAATGCTTCAAAGGCTCCTGTGTGTACATACCCTACATCTTACTCCTACTGAAATTAAATCATTGTATGTGTCAGGTCTTCTAATAACAGTATCAAGCTTCTTGCTGAGCTAAAGATTACCTGAACCTATTCATGAAAGTTATTTATTAGTCTTGCATGGATATGTAAAAACAACGCACCTAACTAAAGTCTTGTCACGTGAGCTTATTGTTCCTGCGTTAGTATATCAAACACAGAATGTGGCCAAACATTAAGGTCTTAAAAAGGATAATATAATAATTCTCTGTCACATTTTATGTTACAGCCAGAAATCACAATGGAAAATTTCCCAACATTCTTCATGCAAAAAAAGCCTTTATTGGTTTTATTTTCCAATTGTAACCCAACCCAGAGTGATGAAAAACACATTTTGAACTTGGTGAGAGGAAGGTATCTGGATCAGTTCTTGGCTTGCTGGCTAAACCTGTGAGTAACAGTCCGTTATTCCACCCTAGCTTGAAATGAGCCCATGCGTGATTGAGCATTATTATTAGAATGGTCTTTTCTCCTGTGTGTTTTGCCACAATCACATAATACTTTATAAGGGTATGTGCTTTGATCATCATCTCTCTGCAAGGTATTTACTTTTCCTTTCTTAATGAGTATTGAATTTGGCAGAAGAAAATCACCTAATAATACATGCTAGGTATAAGAGGTATAGCACATGCCCATAGAGACACCTATTCTCTTTGTGCCTGCCAACTAATGAATCCTGTATAGCATAATAATGGGTAATCATCTCCTGGCACTGACTGAGCTTCCCAAACCAAGGGAGTTTCCCTGAATACCAATAAAGTAATTAAACCACTGCCAGTTGTGCATCACAAATGTTATTAAATCTGATGTAATTTTGTCCGTGCTAGGTTTTTATATTGTTCAATCGCACTAGTAATTGTTTCCGTGCCATTGAAGGTGATGATGGTGCCATGGTATAAATTGCTGTTTTTTGAGCCAGTGGTTTAAAAGGGGCCACAATTATGAGCAGAGAACATTGTTGTTTGTTCACTTTTCATTCACGGGCAGCTATAATTTTCCACAATACAATACATTTTATATGGCATGGCAAAGTGGCATGGCAAAGTAGCATGTCCAACTGGAATTTTGACAGCTCTGCAGCACACACTTTAGTGAATGACACTTGGAGGCAGTGCAAGGAGTATACAGTAAATTGACCTGGGCTGAACCCTTGCCTTTAACTGTCTTCAACTGCATGTATTCTGTAAGTATATAATTAATCCACTGTTGGGGTTCAGCCCAATATATTAGTACTGGGTAAGTTTAAGATTGGAAACACATTGGTTAGGGTGGACCTGAGGCTTAGTGGTAGCACTACTGCTTTGTGGCTCTGGGGTCATGAATTAGATTGCAGCCTTGGCACTATCTGCAAGGTGCTGGTATGTGTGGGTTTCCTCTGGGTACTCTGTTTAATTCAACACTTCTAGAACATACAGTCATGGTATCTGGCTTTTGATTAATTTACCTGTTGTGTGAATGTGTTAGGCATCTTACCCCATAAGTAATAAAAGGCCCAAAGTTTGCCTTGTAGCAGTACAACCCATACAACCAGTAAGCTGTTTGCTTTTAAACAGGTAACCAGTTAGTTCTACCTCTTTGGTTGCTGTGGGTTACTGCACCTGGGCAAACATAGTTCCTTTTATTACATAACCCCCATAAATAAGTTTCAGTATAGCAGAGATTGATGTGACTGATGATCAATCTCTGTAATAGCACTGTGTAAATGTTTTGACATTGTATAAATAAATGACAATGATGATATAGTATTTTGATTACTGTGCTGGTTCTACAGCATCAGTTGTTTCTTTGCAACTCTTAATGGCGATGTGTGGTAAAAGAAAAGCTTGTGCAGTTCAAGGTCTTTGGAACTGTGTCAGTCTAGACCAGGGCTGTCCAACTGGCGGCCCGCGGCCCGTGACCCTCCCTCTGTGTGGCCCCCCACCTGTCTGGTTGCTTTGATGGCTTACCCTTGTGTAAAATTTAAATGGTATCAGTATTGAGATTAACTGGCCCCCTGCATTGCTGCATTGATTCAGGCTGTAACCCCCCTGTATTGTTTAATCATGTAATCCTTTGTACTGTTCACACCTTTTAATACAAGCATTGTTTACCCCCTGCGTTGTTCACACTTTATGCTCAGGCTGTTATCACCCACATTGTTCACCTGTTCACACCTCAGACATTCCCTCTGACACATCCAGCATTGTGTCACTGTATGCTGCCTGTGTGTGTGCCATAGGGCAGGCATAGTATGGCACACATAGGCAGGGGAGGGCAGGCAGAGTATGGCACACACAGGCAGGGTAGGGCAGGCAGAGTATAGTACACACAGGCAGCATAGGGCAAGCAGAGTATGGCACACATAGGTAGGGTAGGGCAGGCATAGTATGGCACACACAGGCAGCATAGGGAACGTAGAGTATGGCAGACATAGGCAGCATAGGGAATGTAGAGTATGCTGCCTGTGTGTGCCATACTCTGCCTGCCCTATGCTGCCTGCGTGTGCCATACTCTGCCTTTCCTTATGTTGCCTGTGTGTGCCTTACTCTGCCTGTCCTGTGCTGCCTGTGGGAGGGAACACCGTACTCCCATTAACAAAACATTTTAAAGACCAGGGACATACCCAGGAACAATTAAGATATACTGTATTAGAAGCAGTGTCCCCATTAAAGAGGGGAGGGGATCGTGAGATGAAGCTCAAACAAAGGGAAGTATGGTGGATCAAAAGACTCAATTCCCTGCACCCAAATGGGTTAAATAAAGATTATAATTTATACTTATTCCTATGATATCAAATGAAAAGCATATATTAATAACATTGATGTATAACGATATGTGATTATTGCTTATACAGGATTTCCAGGGCTGATGCCCTGTCATGTGGTTTTGTTAAACATGATGGTGTCATTTCCTCCCTTGGGGGTATAAATGTTTTTTGTCTGTAATAGAGATATGGAGTTACTGCCCACAAGCTTTGATGAAGAGCCCGGCCGGGCTCGAAACGTCGCCTATATGTGTACAATAAGCATATGATGTAATTTTTTACAATACAACTTTTGCACTTTATTCGTGTGTGCTGTCCATTTTTGCAAAATTGTATGTATATATATATATATATATCATATATATATATATCATATAATCTGTTGCAGTACTACAGTTTGGAAGATTTCAGCTCTTCACATAATTGATCTGATGTGAGAAATCCAGAAACATGTATTAAAAGTGGAAATTACATGTTACCAAATGTTTCCGGGCAAGTGTTATTAGTCCGGTGTTAATAGTTTGCTGGCACATGATACATGGAGGAAGCAGACAATATTTGCTGATCTGACACATGTTTTTCTCATTTTTAAAATGATGTTGTGCACTGTGTACCAGATGCATAAATCGTGTCTAGTCCATATGCTAAAAGGAATGTACCCTTAATCCTAAAATCTGCTTCTAGGAGTCAAGGGAAATCAAGCGACAAACAAATAAGAAAGAACATTTCTGCTCAAGGCACATTTCCAAACCAAAAGCACATTAAAGAAGATGCACTCAAAAATTGATGCTGGGGCCCGTAAAAAGCTGTACACTGCATTAAAAAAAACCTGATACTCTCACAAAAATACATTGCTAGAGAACGATCAAAAGAGGAAGGATGATTTGGAAGTTTTCCACCTGAGGGGGGGTTAGGTACATTTTTGGTACAGTTTTTGTATTGTACCTACTAGCTGAAGATCAGTGTTAATCTTTAATGCATAAAGGGTCCTGTTTATAAAAGTGGGTTTATTTTATGTCAGAAAAAAATCTGGGCAAAATTACATAAAGCAGTAGTTTCTACACAGTGCAGAAATAAACACTGTAATGCTTGCGGCCCATTCATCAAAGCACTAATTTCAGATTGTTAAAAGTACGATTGGAAAAAATTCGGAGCAACCACGATAATTTCTGATGTTCAAAAATATCATGAAAATTCATTCCTTAGACATATGAAAGTATCGTGGTTACGATCCGAACGATTGTAAACAGCGCGAAAACCTTTCTGACTTTGAAACTTTAATGCATGATTTTGGAAGCCTCCCAAAGGACTCTGCAGCTTCAACCTGGCCAAAAGATAGTCACAGTACCAAAGCTTGGATAAATAAAGAATGTTTTGTAGTCGTTGCGAAAAGTACAACCTTTTTGTGGAATAACAAACGTATCACGAAAAAGTCATACTATTTTAACAATATTATTGTTAACAGTACGAAAAGTTGTAAACTTTAGAAAAAATACATTTTTTTTCCAATCGTGGTCATCGTGCTTTAATGAATGGGCCCCTTAGTTGATTATTTTGATTAACCCTCCCACAAAGATGGAATGGCCAGGGCTGAAATCTAAACCATTATATCTTTGATGTTCTAAAGTTTTACTTGCATGTAAATTCCATATGGAGCCTCCATGCGCGAATGTTTTGCACCATCATTTTATGTGACTCTGGATGTATTTCGTGCTATCTAGCATTCACCCAACACCAATCCAGCACTGATTGCACTGTGCCAGTATTACCTGTAATAAAAGTTTAACATGCAGAAGCACAAGGTGTCATAGTTCAGATCACACGTTTACACAGTATCTTTCTTGTATATTTTTTCACAATATCTTCCTTGTATATTTTTACAGGAAGAATACTCCAGTGGGCGTTGGAATACTGCAGCGGTACTTTGGCATAGTACCAAGTTTACCACAACTTGTTCTTATTGATTTTGATTCCTTAGGTCAGGTCTTCTCATTTCCTTTAGATCACCATCTTACTGATGTAAATATTTTGTATTGGTTGGAGATGATAAAAGCAGGAGCGGAATTGCCTGTCTGTAAGTATTACCACCAACAAATGAAACTGCAGCTTTTAGCTGATAGAAAGTCTTGAAAATCTATCGCTATCTTCCATTCAGCTCCAAAGATCCATAAAGTGGTACATGTAAAATCCAAATTATCCCTAGCCTCTCTAACTGTTCCCCTTCTGGTCAGGTCTTTCATCCTAAAATCTATTGCAAAGCATAGGATATTCTTTAACATACTAAAAGTAAACGTAAATGCGAACCACCTCTTAAAATCATAATAGAGAAGAACGGGCTCTTAGATGTAGCCATTAAAGTACGTTACCTATGCCAAGATAGCTTATTTGCTTAAATTAAGAGGGTATTGAATACTTATGAAACATGGAATGGAAGCATTGTAAGGAACAATGGTCCTTTAAAAAGATTAATAATAAATGAAGCCTAATGTTTTTATTGGAACTTGTTTACAATGTGGTAATAGTCAGTAAACGGAGGCAACAATAACAAACAGAACCTTTTAAATAAATGAAGTTTATGATGTTTTGCCTAAGTGGCTTTCCTTTGTTACACAGGATTACAATATGTGATATCTGATCACTTTATTTTAAGTTCAAGTTGCCATACACAGGCCAATAAAAGCCCCTAAAAGCTTATTTGTTCTTGTATGGGATCAGGAGGGTCTGCCCAAACTATATCTGGCTATTACAAATAAGTATCAGCTAAGTCCTGTTGGATGTAGCAGTTCTTTCCCTAAGAGAGTAGGCCTGTAGTATGATCTGATTGTTGGCCCCCAGGCTAAATTCATTCTCTCTATTCCCATCATGGATAAATAATTAATAGATCTGCCGGTACATTCATAATAATGTTTTGCTATAAATGTTTCCCTCTTTGTATTTTGTGTATGTGTTTTACCAGTCTGTCCAACAAATTGTTGTTGGCCTCTGGGCAACAAAATTCAAACCCAGTTTTGGATGTTTTTTTGTTTATAATGTATATAAAATATAGGATAAAATAGCCTTTTGCAGATGAATCACCCTTTTTCTAAAATTCATTTTAAATAGGTTAGATCTGGGTATATGTATGTTTGCATGACTTTTAATTTTGTATGCATGAAGAAATGTTTTGCAGTATTAGAAAGTGGCTGAATAGTATATTCCTAATTACTTAGGAAGAGGCTAGCTTAGTACTCAAGATGGTATTGGTTGAGAAACCTTTCTATATATTGATGTAGTTACATAGTTACATAGGGTTGAAAAAAGACCAGTGTCCATCAAGTTCAACCCATCCAAGTAAACCCAGCACCCACAACCCACACCTACCAATCTATACACTCGCATACATAAACTATAAATACAACCACTAATACTAACTGTAGATATTAGTATCACAATAGCCTTGGATATTCCGATTGATCAAGAACTCATCCAGGCCCCTCTTAAAGGCATTAACAGAATCTGCCATTACCACATCACTAGGAAGGGCATTCCACAGCCTCACTGCCCTCAACGTGAAAAACCACCATTGTAGCTTTCCTACAATGCTTTATTTTCAAAGTAATGTTTAAAAACACTGTGGGGACCGTAAAAAGAGCTAGGAAAATCTAAATGTAAAGGTTGGCAATGATACACTTCATTTTAATCAAATAATTAATTGACATTTTTAAAAAATGATTTCCTTTTTCTCCGTAATCACAAAACAGTACCTTGTACTTGATCCTATCTAAGATATTATTAATCGTTATTGAAAGCAAAGCAATCCAGGCAGTGATCCCCAACCAGTGGCTCGGGAGCAACATGTTGCTTACCAACCCCTTGGATGTTGCTCCCAGTGGCCTCAAAGCAGGTGCTTATTTTTGAATTCCTGACTTGGAGGCAAGTTTTAGATGCAGATAGTGTGTACTGCCAAACAAAGGCTCCTGTTGGCTGTCAGTCCCTATTGGGCTACCAAATAACCAATCACAGCCCTTACTGGTCACTTCCTAGAAATATGTCTCATGCTTATGTTGCTCCCCTACTTTTTTTTATATTTAAATGTTGCTCACGGGTAAAAAAAGGTTGGGGACCTCTGCCTTAAGGTATGGAGATCCAAGTTATAGAAAAAATCCTTACCTGGAAAGCCCCAGGTCCTGGGCATGCTGGATAACAGATCCTGTACCTTTATTTGAAAAGGTGATAATAAAACCCTTTTCAAATCTATCATAACATTGTCTCTGCATGCTATTTACAATTTTGCCATAACAGCATTTGCCTGATGCTTTTACATTATCTATTCAATCCTCATGTTGCTCTATGAGGGGGCTGCCATATTTGTGCAGCACTACTCTGTTAGCATTAGAAGCTATAACTGACAGGCTGAGAAGGGACAGTCAGGTTGGCAAAACAGTCAGGTTTAGGACTTCAAGTAACAATTACTTACAAAAGCAGCCCTGTCATTGAAAAATGATCAACATGACCTGTAGGTAACTTTTTATGTAGATTCATAATTTAAAAAGTAATTTTTTCGTGTCATTATCACTTTAAGTGATATGAAACGCATGAGTATAAGTGGGTTGTATCAGTTGCATCATTTGGTGAGCAAAAATCACATGTTCAGTATCCTTTAGATAGCTGGGTAACTGATGTGAATGACGTGAACTATCACTGTAATATGCTGCGGAAATGTGCTGGTGCTTTATAAATAAACCATAAAAAGATAAATTGCTTGCTTAACGTCAACTGTACATAATGAGTAATGAATTCAAAGAGGACATATTTATAACAAATGTAAAACAAAGATCAAAACAGTTGTAGTTTTTCTGAATGTACTGGTATTTATTAAAAGAAGAAATGGAATGAAACTTTTGCCTAGACAACCATTAGACTTGAAAAGTGAGTTTAATGTGTCTTGTTATTATTAATTTATTACATCTCTTTTGCTGTTCTTCCAGAGCTTTATTCCTGCTCATATATATATATATATATATATATATATATAGTCAAAGGGGCACATTTACTAAGCAATTATGAGATAATGTCAGATTTTTTCTCACTTCTAGATAATTTCGAGATTTACAAGTGGGTTTTCACCAGAACTCAAGTTTTTCTTATTATTCCCAGAAAAATTAAAGTTTTTCTAAAATAACTCCCATGTGACCTATAAACTGTACCACTCAATTGAAAAACAAACTGAAATCTTTTAGGGGGAGGGAAGAAAACCAAAAAAACTAAAATAATGTGGTTGCATAAGTGTGCACACCCTTAAACTAATACTTTGTTGAAGCACCTTTTGATTTTATTACAGCACTCAGTCTTTTTGGGTATGAGTCTATCAGCATGGCACATTTTGACTTTGCAAGATTTGCACACTATTCTTTGCAGAAACAATCCAAATCTGTCAGATTGTGAGGGCATCTCCTGTGCACAGCCCTCTTCAGATCACCCCACAGATTTTCAATCGGATTCAGGTCTGGGCTCTGGCTGGGCCATTCCAAAACTTTAATCTTCTTCCGGTGAAGCCATTCCTTTGTTAATTTGGATGTATGCTTTGGGTTGTTGTCATGCTGAAAGATGAAGTTCCTCCTCCTCCTCAGCTTTCTAGCAGAAGCCTGAAGGTTTTGTGCCAATATTGACTGGTATTTGGAATTGTTCATAATTCCCTCTATCTTAACTAAGGCCCCAGTTCCAGCTGAAGAAAAACAGCCCCATAGCATGATGCTGCCACCACCATGCATCACTGTGGGTATGGTGTTCTTTTGGTGATGTGCAGTATTGTTTTTGCGCCAAACATATTTTTTGGAATTATGGCCAAAAAGTTCAACCTTGGTTTCATCAGACCATAACACCTTTTCCCACATGCTTTTGGGAGACTTCAGATGTGTTTTTGCAAAATGTAGCCTGGCTTGGATGGTTTTCTTTGTAAGAAAAGGCTTTCCCCTTGCCACTCTACCCCATAACCCAGACATATGAAGAATACGGGAGATTGTTGTCACATGTACCACACAGCCAGTACTTGCCAGATATTCCTGCAGCTCCTTTAATGTTGCTGTAGGCCTCTTGGTAGCCTCCCTGACCAGTTTTCTTCTCATCTTTTCATCAATTTTGGAGGGACGTCGAGTTCTTGGTAATGTCACTGTTGGGATAAATTTTCTCCACTTGATGATGACTTGTCTTCACTGTGTTCCATGGTATATCTAATAACTTGGAAATTCTTTTGTACCCTTCTCCTGACTGATATCTTTTAACAATGAGATCCCTCTGATGCTTCAAAAGCTCTCTGGGGACCATGGCTTTTGCTGTGGCATGCGGCTAAAAAAATGTCAGGAAAGACCAACTAGAGCAGCTGAACTGTATTTGGGGTTAATCAGAGGCACTTTAAATGATGGAAGGTGTATGCTGACTCCTCTTTAACATGATTTTGAATGTGATTGCTTAATTCTGAACACAGCTACATCCCCAGTTAGAAGAGGGTGTGCACACTTATGCAACCAAATTATTTTAGTTTTTTTGGTTTTCTTCCCTCCGCCTAAAAGATTTCAGTTTGTTTTTCAATTGAGTGGTACAGTTTATAGGTCACATTAAATATATATATATAGGGGGGGCTTTTGGTAATGCCTAATTTTTTCGGTTTGGGTTTTTGACACCAAAACGCCATTTTGTCACAAAAAAATACTACAATTTTGTCGCAATGTATTATGCGACCGATCAAAATGGAAAAATACATCCATCTAAAACCTGTTAAAAAAAAAAAGTCACAGTCGCATTTTTTCTGAATTTTATTCATGGTTTAAAAAAATATGTACTTTGTATGTCTGCTGCTCTTTCAGAGATTTGTTCCCCTTTTCCATATATCAGAGAAAAGAAAACGCTAGTCCATCCAGTCTGACCATTGAAAATTGGATCCAATATTAAGCACCTTATTTTATTGTATATAGATAAAGAGTTTTATAGAAATGTTTTCAGGCATTCCTGCACAGTGAATCATATTTAACATTTTTTGAAAACCAACATTTTTTGTTGTAGATAGTTTATCCAATGAAGACTGGAAACCACCACTTCCCGATTACAATTTCCTTGATGTGATGGATGCAGAAGTCCCAGGCTTTGCTGCACAGAAGATACGTATTCAAATGAAGCCCAACAGAAGGCAAAAAGTCGAAGATTCTCCAGAGGGAGTTGAAGAAGAAAGCGAAGCCAAGCAGTATCCTCCAGGCTCAAGTTTACGTGGAACTGTGCCAAAGTTTATAGAACAGGGAAAAAAGTTCAGAAGTCATACAGAGTTATGATCTGAGTGGTGTGTGAAACACAAAATAAATTGTGGAAAATCCCTACTTTGAGAAGTTTTTTCTTTTATATCATAGACACCATTATTTAAAAACGTTCCATAGTTTGCTTTTTTGATATTCAAGCCTTTTTTTAGTTTTTAGCATTGTGTCTGAAGGTTTTTATGTTGAGCTTATTTGTTTTGTTTTGTGTTGTTTATTTATCAAATTCTTTGTAAATTTATATTGATTTGCAAAAGTACTCAGACCACTGACCAATTATTTTATTCTCCTGAATAACAAATTCTTTGATGAAAATGTTATCTTGTCGATATTGTTATTTCAAAGCACTGAGACACAACATCATATTTATTCTGTTCTGTTTGCATAAGTATTTTATTCCCCACACTTTAACAGTGCATGTTGCTCTCAGTGGCCTCAAAGAAGGTGTTTATTTCTAGCTTTGATGCAAGTTTGGTTGCATAAAAACCAGCTTTACTGCCAAAAAGAGCCTCCTGTAGGCTGCCAGTCCACATAGGGGCTACCAAATAGCCAACCACTGCCCTTATTTGGTATCCACAGGTCCAGTTTTCATGCTTGTGTTGCTCCCCAACTCTTTTTTCAATGAATGTGGCTCATGGGGACCCCCCTCTTTTAAGCAACAGTAGCACCACAATAATAAACTACAATTTAGTCAAGTTGAATAGGGCAAAAAGGCACACTTTTACATAGTGGATAACAAGCTCTGTAGAATACAGTGGGTTTATTTCTTACACAAGATAAACAGGGTTCAAATGTCATTCATGGCTCTCTACAGGACTATAGAATGAAAACCTTTTTCATATAAAACAGGACATTGCTTGTTTGTAACTGCTGGATCAACAGATACAAACTTGAAAAGAAAAAAAAAATATTATTGCTTTAATATGTTACTGGTTCTTTATGTGTGTAGAGCCACCTTTTGCACATTATAACGACATTTTTAACAGTTGTAAGTATGTACCAGATTTGCACACTGAGTGGGAGATTTGCTTTAGATCCAGGGTAGTAGAATTATACTTGTGCCCCATAATGTTTGTTTTGGTGCCAACAATACTTTGGTTTGGTTTCAGATGAGGCCAGAACGATGGCCACTGGCCATAGTAGCCCCATTGGTACCACTATCATTATCATCATATTTCAGTGGGGAAATAACCCAAAATAACCAAAAGCAACAAAGTAACAGTGAGGCAGCTCAATGCAAAGCGCTGGTTCTACAAAATACTAAAGTATGAGGAATGAATGCAAACAGCGTATTTTAGATCTTTATACTGTATACATTTTTGTTATATTAAACAGTCACAAATATTCTCATTGCTTTGAAATAAAAAAAAATATTTTAGAATTTGAAATTAAAAACTGAAATCAGAAACTGGCCTTGGGTCCTTATAGTCTTGCACTGCCCTTTATATATCTTATATTTAAAGCATAAACTGAGTAAGCCATATTAGAGCAATGCTGCAGAACTTTTCCTGCAAGGACCAAATATCTAACAATGATAATTCAGTATTAAATATTAATTAAATTGTTGTATTGTTTAATAACATTCTGTTGTGTTTATTGGTATAATTTAATATAACATTTTAATTAATTTATTTTGGCCTTTCCTGCTGTTCTGCATGGCAACCTAATTTAACAATGTATTGATCAGATGAACATCTGGAGGAAGCCATTTAGAGCTCAGTGCCACATAGATGAAAGGAAGAAGAACGTTATTTTAATCAAGTAATAAGCCACTCTCTGTTGTACAAATGGTACCATGGCATGTAAAATAATATTCTGTTTCCATCATAGTTTTAAATAGAACTGTGATAATCAGGGCCGGATTTCTACTTGGGGCGCCCCAAGGCCGCCCCCATTCGGCGCCCCCCCCACCCCCATCGCGTAAACGCGAATGCGCATGCGCGAACAACCCCCCTACCGCTAATGCGCATGCGCAAGCGCCTAACTTAGAACTCCCATACGGAGCAGTGGGGAGATGTCCCCATTGCTGGGTATGGGAGCAAAATGTTAAAATTTGCTTGCGGCGAGGCGGCATGCCGCCCCTGTGTATTTGCCGCCCTAGGCCCGGGCCTTTGTGGCCTCGCAATGGGCCACTAGGACATTAACCTGTTACAAGCACAGACCGAGCACTTAGTGAATTAATAAATATACCAATGGTATCAAACATTTTCTTTCTATGTATACGATTACATTCTCTTAACATTCTCTAATGCATGAGCATTACTGCCAACTATATTGCTTTCAGCACTTATATATGTCATATACTCAGTCATGATGCCTGTGGCACCTGTGACTTAGAGGAGAAGGAAAGGTAAAAACTAAGTAAGCTTTATCAGAAAGGTCTATTTAAATACAGCCATAAGCACTCACAGAAACGCTGCACTGAGTTCTCTGTCAAAAGAAACACATGATTTCTTGTCTCTTTTTTTTTAGTAAACGTTGCGATTTTTTACATTTCCTAATCATCAGAGTGATTTCTTTTTTTTGTTACACGACAAGGCTGTCCACTATTCCCTTTACTATTCGATCTTGTTATAGATCCCCTGCTATTACATATTTTACAGAACCCAGATATTTTAAGAATCCAAATAGGCCAAACACAGCTTAAGGTCGCAGTGTTTGTGGACTACATACTGCTATTCATCCACAAACCCTGTATGAATTTGAGGTGCGATCTTGACTTGCGTGTTTTTAAAATAAGTCTGCCTACATGGCCCTGAATTCACAGCTGTAACTGTGCTATTAAAGCAGTTGTTTAACAGCGCATCAGCCAAAATTCAACAAGTGAAGGTTAAAATGTAAAAAACGTAATAATTTGCTGGCGCTATATAATTATATTTTGCTTTTGTACAATACTAAGTAGCACATGTCAGTACCTTCAGAATTTAACATATTGTAGAAGTATCTTTGGCTATTTTACCCCACCTTACTTTTTTTGGTTCTTACATTTACAAAAAAAAAACAGATAAAAACATTAATTATTTTTTCAAGCATCCAGTATATCTTACACCAGTATATCTTACACCTCCTCCCCAGTGTGTCATTGGGTGAGAGCCTCCTCTGTGGCTGTAGACAGCTCTGATAAACTTGATGGGAATAACATTTTTTTACTAAAGTTTTATCAATCACTGCATTTTACTAGAATTCACTGTAGTTATACAAAACCTCCATTTCTGTGTTGGTTATAAGCCTGCTATAGTTTTTACATGCCTACTTTCGATTATAATAACGCTAACAGGTTCATTTATTTCTACACTGAACTAGAATTGGAAGGGGAGATGCACTGGGCCCATTGGGCCTCTCCAATGTTAGTAGTGGAATGCTACAAGTATGTATCCCTACTTAGGTATCCACATTGAATTTGGGAAATAGCCCTCATGTCATTTCCTTACTTTAGGCCATTTACATAAAGTGGGTATTGGAGGAGTGTTCTGAGGAGACTGACGTGAATTACAAGTACAGATGCTGGAACCTTTACATGTGAATAGCACATGTTTCACTTTTCAACAATTAGGAAGAACCAAGTCCATGAAGTTTAAATTGTAGAACTCCCCTATGGTTTTCGTGACCCCAGCTTGTAATTAATTTTAGTTTCCATCTGACACAACATATGTTTAAAACTCGGCTTCTAGGATAAAGTTAATCTCTTTCTAAATAATTGCAGTACAGCAGTGGGAAAATCAGTGAACTCTGCCATTATGGCAATTCTATTTTAAAAAAACTGTTTCTGTCTTTATAAGGAATGCCATTTCAATGTTTTCTTTTTTAGCCAAAATAAACAGATGTACGAAAAGACGCACAGCTTATATTTCTGGGTTCTGTGGAAGCTTTTTGTTTTTTATATAAACAGGGTAGTATAATAAAAAGTCTTTCATTTGTCCACATAGCATAGCGACCAATCAAACAAACAGCTAACCAGTAAAAGCTATCTGCTGATTGGCTGCTGTTGGGCACTAGACAAGTAACAGGGCTTATTATAGGAATTTTTGCTGGAAACATAGTAACATAGTAAGTTGGGTTGAAAAAAGACGTACGTCCATCACGTTCAACCATAATGCCTATATATAACCTGCCTAACTACTAGTTGATCCAGAGGAAGGCAAAAAACCCCATCTGAAGCCTCTCTAATTTGCTGCAGAAGGGAAAAAAATTCCTTCCTGACTCCAAGATGGCAATCGGACCAGTCCCTGGATCAACTTGTACTAAGAGCTATCTCCCATAATCCTGTATTCCCTCACTTGTACTGAGAGCTATCCCCCCTACCCCTGTATTCCCTCACTTGTACTGAGAGCTATCTCCCATAACCCTGTATTCCCTCACTTGTACTGAGAGCTATCTCCCATAACCCTGTATTCCCTCACTTGTACTGAGAGCTATCTCCCATAACCCTGTATTCCCTCACTTGTACTGAGAGCTATCTCCCATAACCCTGTATTCCCTCACTTGTACTGAGAGCTATCTCCCATAACCCTGTATTCCCTCACTTGTACTGAGAGCTATCTCCCATAACCCTGTATTCCCTCACTTGTACTAAGAGCTATCTCCCATAACACTGTATTCCCTCACTTGTACTGAGAGCTATCTCCCATACCCCTGTATTCCCTCACTTGTACTGAGAGCTATCTCCCATACCCCTGTATTCCCTCACTTGTACTGAGAGCTATCTCCCATAACCCTGTATTCCCTCACTTGTACTGAGAGCTATCTCCCCTACCCCTGTATTCCCTCACTTGTACTGAGAGCTATCTCCCATAACCCTGTATTCCCTCACTTGTACTGAGAGCTATCTCCCATACCCCTGTATTCCCTCACTAGTACTAAGAGCTATCTCCCATACCCCTGTATTCCCTCACTTGTACTAAGAGCTATCTCCCATAACCCTGTATTCCCTCACTTGCTAAGAATCCATCCAGCCCTTTCTTAAAGCTATATAATGTATCAGCCAGCACAACTGATTCGGGGAGGGAATTCCACAACCTCACAGCTCTCACAGTAAAAAATCCTTTCCGAATATTTAAATGGAACCTCCCTTCTTCTAAACGGAGTGGGTGCCCTCGTGTCCGTTGGAAGGAAACCATCCCAATAAAGTCACACTGCATTTGAATACCATGAATATTGAGCAAGTTATGCCCATGAAACCTGTCTAGAAACAGTACCTGTTAATGATGTATATGGTTTAATGGAAGAAGAACAAATAGTGACCCAGCTATGGTAATTAGTATGTTTCCATTTGTAGGCATACTAAACTAGAATTTATGCTAGGGGAGGAGGGGGTGGTGGAATGTAAGGCTGTATGCAAACACTTATGGAGACATTTTGAAGTCCATAGCTACAGTTATTACTAAATGATCCATACAATTACACTACAAACCATACTTTAAGATAAAGAGATTGTATTCTCACTGGAAGACTTTACAGATTGGATTAGTATGTGTCTTCAGAGCAATGTGTACTAATACAGTAACTTAGGGAAGCAGGATCTCTAGATTTTGTTTATTTGTATTAATTGTTCTATTCATTATTCATTTTAGATATTATTTGATCTTGGACTCCCAAGGAAACTGAAGCTGATGGAACAAAGCTGGTTGCCTTTTGTCTCCCATCAGCTTCAGTTTAAACTTTTGCAGAGATATCCTGTCCTGTCCTAATTATAAATGCTAGATATTTACTCAGTGAACATATAAACACACAATAATCAGCCACAGCAAGACTTTGTGTCTTGTAAAAAATGGGAGGGGGGGCTGATAACATGAGACAGATTGATGCAAACAGAAGAATGAATATATGGTTCTTGTATGATGCCTAGATATTAATGGCCACTGAGCCTACAGTTACAGTTTTGGCAGAATAGTTTTGTGTCTTAAGTTCATATGAATGTATACTCCAGAGATTTTTTCTAGGGGTGGTTAGAAGCATCATGTTAGGGATAACTATCCCTTTAAAGTAGCTTTCAGACATTTTCAGAACAAGATTACCTTTAGTCAGAGCCCCCTCAAACTCTGTTTTTTTTTTGTAACCATTGCTTTAAAGGGATCCTATTATATTATTTTTGGAGCACAAAAACTATACTCTGCAGACTTTAATTAGGAGACTGTTCTTGAGTGCACACACCCCCTTTACATTCCCTTAAGTTTTGTGTATTATACTGGTGTATTCAACCAGAGACTGGGTAGAGTGAATAGCACCCCACTCTGGCTCATAAGACTTGTGTCCATACGAGCAGCATCCCACTTAATCATGACACTCTTTTTAGCGGCCATATATACAGTTTTGTTCTACTGGGAGTGCATATCATAGAGCGGGGCCGGAAGGACACTAAAACAAGAGTCTTTCTGTGGTTTCACCTTTTCTAAAAAGCCAAGTTAATTACTTCCTTTGCTGTCTGCATTTTAAGGGCTATATCCATTTGATGTAAGTAAAAAGAAGGACTGTGTCTATAATCAAGATAATTTGGAGACTCGCTCAGCACTGTGCTGGAGTAGGAAATCTGGATCATATGCACATTTACTGTGTGAATTTAAATGGGAAATCGTCTTCCTTTTCTTTTCCTCACACAATTATTGCTGACCATGCTGAAATTTTTTTATCTTTTTCTTCTGTAAATGACATTGTATTTAGTCAAAATGCCATAGTAAGTGGTGATAATCTAAATACTAGCAGATTGTATACAGCTGTTACAATTGATGCTAAGAAGAAACTTCAGCTGCAATACTATACTTGTGCATGAAGTACTGCCCACAACTAAGATATTTTCTCATGAACTGCTTTGTCTGTGACTTAGGATCTTGCAACTTGGGCCTCCCTCTCACTCACTGGGAATATCATTTTATATTTCTATTTTATAGCTCAAATACAAAGTTCAGGAATTGTTATCTTTATATGGTATTATTTAAGTACACCTATCAAATAAACACACCTCATACAACTGAGAACACAAGACATTAATCATTAAGAAATGTTTCCATTTTTTACACCCTCTCAGTTGCACATAAATCAGGTTCTTCTTAACCTTCAAAGCCCTCCATTCCTCTGCTCCTCTCTACATCTCTTCCCTGGTGTCTCCGTACGTTCCTGGCCGTCTCCTTCGTTCCTCGCAGAGCAATCGTTTGGTTGCGCCCCCCACTACTACTGCTGTTTCCCGCCTTAAACCTTTCTGCCTTGCTGCCCCTTACATCTGGAATGCCCTCCCTGATTTCCTCCGGAGAGAATCCTCCCCCAGTCTTTTTAAAACCAAACTTAAAGACTACCTTTTGGAGCACTCACCCAGCACCTGATCTGGGAATCAGCACTTATATTATAGTGTCACCCACTGTGACCTACAGCACTTATATTTGCCTATTTGTGTCTGTAAGTTACCCTCCCATATAGATTGTAAGCTCTATGGGGCAGGGACCTCCATCCTCTTGTGTCTTTGACTCCTAACTTATTGCAACTGTTACTGTATCTTGTATTTATTTGTATTTATTGTTATACTTTGTATTTATCTATTATCTTATTAACCCCCTGTTTGTATTAATGTATTCTACTGTACAGCGCTGCGTACATAAGTAGCGCTTTATAAATAAAAATATACATACATACATACATACAATACAGATATTTGATTAACTTCCTTGTGTATACCGTGCATAAGAAAAAGCAGACAAAACACATTGCCCTTAGGTTAAACACAACTGCAGTATTCATTTTGTGTAGCATTGCAATACGGTGGAGACTCAGGAAAAGCCCCCACACTGATGTATATATGTAATAATCAAGTATCCTGGAGTTGCATGGTCCTGCATCTCTGCCCAGTGTTTAGCACTTTACCAAATAACGAAATGTCAGAGAATTTTATGAACTTTTGCCAAAAGCTTAAATTCAGCAGGGCATCGGCAATTATCTAAAGCACCAGTGTGACAAAGTTTGGTATATTAACTTTATATTGATGTACATTTGTGTCTTTTCATCAGATGTAATTACGTATTCATTTTTTATTATTTTATGAAGAGTGCTGGTGTGTTTTTTGTTGCCAAATGTAACCGCCCCAGGTACAGACTGAGGAAAAACTAAACAGTTGATACAGCAGTAGCAACTCTCTGTCCCTGCCATGGCCTCTGTGCTAATATCCTGCATATATTATTGCTTTATGGCAACTTTATAGAGACAATACCCTGGCCTAATTACGTAATCATGCAAAGTATTCATGATAGCAAAACCTTGTCACATTGAGCTAACAATACAGTCATTTTATTGTGAATATGTGATGTTGCCATGAAATTATTCCTGTCGGACAATCTAGAAGATTGCTTAGAAGTTTGGAGTAAGACAATAAAAAAATTGCACTAGTATAATATCCCCCTTTGGTGCAACTTGTATTTATCTTGTTCCATACAGTATAATTAATCACAGTTGTTTTCAGAAGAAGTTTGTCAGAAAAAGCAGGAGTGAGAAGGTGCAAAAGGAATCCTGTGGAGGAAAGCAAGTCTTGTTCCTTTAATTTAAGTTTTATTTAAATAAGTTGTAGGCTGATACTGCTGATCAGATTACATCTACAGCAAGCACCGGGCCATGGACCAGTGAGGAGCCGTGTGCTTTGTTCCAATAGGTCGCCTCAGATCCCAGCAGTTGTTACACACAGTGGCGCAAAAGACGCAAATAAGGTCACTTATGACTCATTAATGCACATAACTCTGTGTATAATGGAACAACACACATAATGCTGCGTAACGCAAAAACAGCATCTTGTCTGCATGGTCTGCTAATTACCCCCCCCCCCAGTGATTAAAATACACCCCCACCGGTCTGTGGTGCAAAGAAGGTTGGGGATCGCTGATCTACAGCACTTACTGGGATGGCAGTAATTTATAGGATCAGTTTAAATACTGAGTACTCCACATTTTTGTTACTTTGTGCAACTGCCCATATTGAGGAAGATAGAGATGTTCCAATTGTTACTTGCTTTGGAAACAAGTTTTTTCATATGATACAGTGAGTCAGTTATAGTCCTTATTGCCACACGGCAAGGGGTCCTTCCCTTTTTTTACTTGAAAATCTCTGTCTTGAAATCTATCATGAAAGTCCTGGGAAGTAGAAAAGTAGAAATAAGATATTGCAACTTTAATCAAATGAATAGCAGTATCCTATTATATGGGGAAAAAAATGAAATAAACCCATTTAGACACGTCAGCATTAGACTTTGATCACTATTAATAGATAAATCATTATAATTCTCTGATCTTCCTCTGATAACCTTACATTTAGGTTAAAAAAAAAAGATCTACAGTAGGCAAAATATTCTCACAGTGTGTTCTGCTTAGATAAAAATAAATGTACTTTAGTCGGCAGATTGTAAAAGTGTAACTTTTATTTCAAGATTCCACATGGAAATTCAAGTAAAAAAAATAGCTTTATTCTTTCAATTTATAATGCAATTCAATGGGTGCTTTTTCCTGATTTTGGATAATGTTCTCCTGGATTTTACATAAACATTTTATCCTAATGTTCCTGTAGGGACCCATGTGGTTAAAGCTCCCTATGGTCTTAGCCCTACATTTCCTTATCTGTTGTTACTGAGGAGAATGTTATGTTTCAACTTCAGCTATTTGCATCTGTGCAATTATTGGATGACCAATGGATGACCACTTCTTGCACACTGTAATATGCAGGGCATGGGCACATCCTGTTTGGTACACATTGAGCCTGGGACCCCAACTAGGCCCAGAAGCCTGTGCCCTAGAGGAAGCCAATCCATCTAGAGATTATAAGTCGGGATCAGGGACCCCGTGAGTGAGGTGAAGTCATTTGCAGGTTAGACTCATGGCACGCTCTAGGAGTGTGACTTAGCTCAGGCATTATTTAGCAAGAGCAGCTGTTTGCTCCAACAAAGGAGAATTTAGTGGGTTTAGTACACCCAAGGCTCTGCTATCTTATTGTAGGGACCACAGTTCAGACACAGGTTTCAGGCTATTCCTAAACCCTGAACCACCGTTGGCTGTAGGGATCTGGTCCAGTAAATGTAGACTCCCTTGGGACTCTTGTCTATTATCCCACATCTGTCTCCACTGAGGCGCTACACTGTTCTGCTACTTTGCAAATGCATTTGACAATTGTGCTATTCTGCCTCACTGCTGTGAGTATTAACCCTGCCTATGCTGTGTACCATCAATATACCAAGTTCTAGTTCAATGCAAAAGAACCTCTGGTGTCCATAATTACATTATATACATCTGTGGCAGAGGAGAGTTGCAGTTCAGCAACATCTCATAAGTGAATTTCTTCCAATTTTGTGAAGGCCCAGCCTATGTGTTTGAGTCACATGTGCCCGTACTCATACCTACTAGCTGGAACTGGCAAATACTAGCCAAGATAGGGTTACATTCACAAAACAGCTGTTTGTCCTCTATGAATGTTATGAGGTTTAATATACAAACCAGATGCATAATTTGCCATTCATATAAGTCTGCACCTCATACAGCCATGCACAAATGACTTATTGCTGTAGGTTGTGTCATCTGACTGAGGTCTTGCACATGCCCCCCCCATAATGTAGCATTAATGCTTTAATACTTATCCCTTGTTATTAACACAGTAAATATTTATTTTAGAAATCCTGTTCTTATATATTTAAAGTACTTAAAGAACAAGTTGCTGGGTTCTACTGTATTAATTCAATTTAGAATGAACCTATTGCCATCTCCTATGAATCAGAGCTCCCCATTTCTACCTGCCTTATGTTCTTTCTCAGGCTCTTGTAATGTCTCCTCTTTCATTATAAGCAATGGTATAGCTTCCTTCCTTGTTCCTTCTTTGTTATTGGAAGCCAGTGACTTTGTATCCATATCTGCCTCAGCTAAACACTTCTCCTCTCTAATTGGGAAGCACTGAAAGATCCCAATTTCTGTCCCGGTGGGCAAATACAATACATCAGTTTCCCCAGCTTTTGTTTCCAAAAGCATAAGATGCAAAGTTTCTTTGATCATAAATAATTCTGTAATAAATGAAGAACAAACTTGTGCAAAGGGTGGATAAGGGGAGTAAAAATCCTAGGGAAGTGTCTCTCAATGCACACACACAAAACATGCATGTGAAATGAAAGTGATGACATTTATGTAAAGAAGTTATAGTAGAGCAACTTGCCAACACAGACAAGGCTTGACAATAATGTAGTGCGTTAGTTGCAGACAACAAGTCACTTAAGGCTACTGAAATGAGTGAAGGTTAAGCAATATCTCCGATTCTCACACCCCTGCCTTATGCTTCCACAGCAGAAAGGAATTAATTATTAAAATTGTCCATGGTAGAATAAGTGTAAACATCTTCTAGTGAGTGATTCTCAGCTGTTCCCGAGAAAAGCTGCATCACAGACAGCACCCTTAAGTAAAGCCATTTTGCTGGGAGATTTATACAACTGTGGTAACATACATGATTCAGCAGAATAGCAGAGGATTCATTAACCTCGGCAGGGCGACCTACACTTCCCAGTTTATATCTCTCTGGCCTTTCCACAAGACATTGGTCATGACGGTCTCATTGTTCTTAAATTCAGCAGAAATTCAGATTGTAGAGACTTTTTGATGGAAAACGGCTGCTTTGCACTTTTGGCAGAAAAGCTACATTTTATTTTAAATTATTGGACAATAATACTTGACATATACTTAAATGTAATGGACCATTTGGTCAGGAGAGCATGTTTAAATATTCAGAGAGATAGATGAAAATGTTCCTCTCTTGGTTACAGTTTATTGTATTTTTATTCAACAGACCTAGAAAAGAAACTCAGATTCTGCCTTTTGCTGTAGTTAATGCTGTAGCTAATTATACCAAACATGAGTTCCAGCACACAGCAATGCAAACATTGTTAATACACATTTTTATTAGTAGCTTTTATTGCCCAGAAACACATCAAAGCATGGTTACAGGTCTGAGGCCTCTGTGCAGCAGCACATTATATTTTAGTTACTTTTATACACTTTCATTTTTTGGTGTTACTGTTCCTTTAAAGGACAATGAAAGGTTAATATAAATTAAAAGTAAGTCTAAAGACATTCTTTTTAAGTACTTACTGCATATCTAAATTCCCAGACCCCTGCTTGCTTCTCTGAGATATGGTGCTGGCAGCCTACAGCAGTGTGAAGACTCCAGTGACATCACTGAAATCTCTCTCCCCTTCCTGTAGGTGCCAGCGGCAGCCTTCCTATTCTCTGAGCATGTGTGTAACTTGATCCTGTCTCCTGTTCTGAGCTACACATGCCCACCAACCAATCAGAAGCGGATCTGGCAGAGGGGAGGGGGGGGGGAGGGAATGAAACACATGTGCAGTATGAAGCAAGGAGGGAAAGGAAGGGAGAATACCTTTTTAGAGATGGCTGCCTGTTCTAGAAAATGTGAAGTAAGTGTGACTGAGTAAATATTTGATTAGGTGAGCCAAAAGTGTGGCGTTATTACTAAACAATAGGAGGACTATTGGGCAGTATGCTTTTTACATTTTGACTTGTATTCTCCTTTAAGAAGCTAAAAATACTCAGAGCACAGAACAGTTACTGTATGATTTTAAGGGTGGTTATAATTCAGCCTTAAAGGGTAGAAATGGTGTTACCTTTGGTCCTTTTTCCTACTCTCCTTCCCCCAATCTTCTTCCACGCTAGTCTTTTCTCTCTTATGCACTGATTGTTTCAATTTAATGTTCAACTATTGGTGCTATAACTGTAAATTTCTTGAAAATTTAATAACACTTTTCAGTTAAAAAATGTACCCCAAAATGGCCAAGATCAAAACCTTCTGCTATTTCATACATCATAACTGATCTTTCTTGCTGGAAAATCACTCTGTTTGTGTTAAACCTACCACATAAATCTCGCTCAAGGATAAAATATTTAGAAAGCTCTAATGGTGATGAAACATATTATTGATACTTATACATATTACTCATACAAAATGTGCCCCATAAGGGGTCAGGCATCAATTCTGGGTTAAAAGCTATTTTAGTATAGGTGGGATTTAGTGGGTTTGTATCATTATTGTTGAGTTCCTCTCTTTCTTTATAAGCTTCATTAGACCGGTGCGGTACTCTCACAGATGCAGTTAGAAATTTGGAAAAGCTTTTATTGTTTACAAACGGAGGTTAGGCGGTAAAGCCTTGGTTAATGACAGTAGATATACTAAGAATACAAAGTAACTGATGAAAATGTAAACATTGCTGACCAATAAAGAGATGGCTGAGTTTATTTCAAGAGAAAAATTAGGAATGGGCAGCTTGCATGCAATGCCTTATTTTTTCATTAAAAGATACAGACTGTGAAAGTCTTGGTATATCCAGACAAAACAAGCTGTTTATTTGTAAATGCCATGAGAACTATCTAAAGACATTTCCCAGTGATAGCAAATCCCCATGGATATCCTGATATTCTCTCTATAATGTGCAGGGCTAACATCAGACAATATCCTGAATGCATATAGCATGTGTATGAGAAGATGGAGCCTACTGAACACAGCTGCCTTCTGGTGCTAGGGAATGAATCACTTGGCAGGGGTTCTGGATTTTATAAATGAAATTTCCTGTAATATACAAACAACATTTCTACAGACTACATTATTCTAAGAAAATGAATCTCTTGGGTCATTGTTTCAAAGTAATATTATATTAATTCTTTTCCGTTTGGGTTTTGCCATACACGCTATTATTATTATGTTTGATAGTAGAAGTGTCGTTTTAGACAGTACCCTGTATTCACAAGGGACACCCATGGAAGTTTAAAATCTAGGGTCTCTACCACAGGCATGCCCACACACAATATGGTCAGTTTTATAAGGAGGCAATTAAACCTGTGGAAAGAACATACTTCATGCATATAGTACCCCAGTTGGAACTGAACCAATGTTCAATGTTTCCAGCAAACACCACTAACATTATGTTAAGCACAAGCCCTATTCATAGAAATCATACACTCATATACTGCCAGGTCTGGACTGAGATTGAAAATAGGCCCTGGCATTTCAAGTACACAGAGGCCCAAACATCCCCCCGACTAACCCAATAAATAGTGACTATCTATAGTATATTACTGCAGCCTCTCTAGCATTTGCCAAAATCCACAAATCATCCAACAGTGTATCCTGGACTCTCCTTAGTCACCACAGTCTTAGACAATTTATATTTTACAATTTACATTAAGTGAATACATGGAATTGCATTTTCAGTGTGTGAAAATAATGTAGAATCAAATACACAAACATTTCAGAGATACACCCAATGTACTAAAAATAAACATGGATACATCCTGTTCATTTATAAAACACCAACATATTCTGCTTATGTATTGATGTTATTGCTAATCAATGGGATACATTAAAAATATAATCTGTATCTGTGCCAAATAACAAAATGGAATGTAAAGTAATATAGTTTGGGAAAATCTTATATTAGGCTCAAACCTCCCTTTCTTTCACAGAGCAGCGTGTGGTTGCTACAGGTAACTAGATCTGTAGTAGAATACCTTTTATTGCATAATCCAATCAATATCTTTATAACTATGTATCCTGTTACAGTGGTCAACAATTCTAAAACAAACTGTATGAAGTAGCACTGTCCTGACTGAGTTATGGCTAGGATTATAGCTGTCTATGTGATAGATTGTATCTGAAACCTATTGTTTTATTACAAAAATTCTTAGCAAAAAAAGAATGATTAACTTGGCAAAGTAAGTAGCAACCATGCAGGTATAAAATGTACAATTTCAGCACTGATTCTAAAAAGATTTGTAGGGGATCCATCCTACTTGTCATGGAACATGCTAAAGCAATGATAATATAATACAAACCTCTGACCTACCAAATCTTTTAGAGTAAAAACTGCTATTATGGTAATACAAAAATAATGTTTGTTTAAATGATTGCTACTAGCTTTTGCCCTGTACTTACATTAAGCAAAGTGATATGTTCAAAACACAAAGCAGTCGGCCATAGGCTAACGGACACTGATTATAATGACCAGAATAAAAAAATGGAGGTCAGTAGTTCTGACATTGTAGCTGCAGCCCCTTGCCAAAAGTGCAATGGCTTTTATAAACAGACTTTCAAAAAGGGAACTGTATTATACCTGAAAATGATGATATTATTTTTTTAAAAGAACTTTCATGCCCATATTATGAAATGTCTTATGAATTTCTTGGAGCTTGGCCATATGTTTTACATATCTTACATAACTTCCTGCAGCTATTACAAAAGTCACTAAATAGGGCTGCCAGTTTGTATTGTCCCAGAAAGTATAATATTCTATTGGTAGCAGGAAATCTTACCTTTGTGCCATGTTGATGGAACAAGCAGACTCATCACCACTTGTAGGCATGGAACTGAGCATAAATTAGACAAAAAAGGGGAGTTTGTACAAATAAATCTGACTCTGTTCTAAAGACTATAGAATTATAAAACATAGCTCTACAGGGCAGGCACCTCCTTACTACTGCGTTTCATACCACATTGCCCTTACATTTAGAGAAAGGAACAGATAGTTGGAGAAAACACAGAAGGAAAAAGAAAAGGATAGAACTGGGAAGGTTTTAGAGAATAACATATGGAATGGTAAGAGAATAGTAGGGGAAACACCATTAGTAGGATAATAATGAACTAATCTTTAACTTGGTTTAGATGGCAATTGCTTGATTCAACATTTGTTTTGTGTTTCCACCCTCCACATATTCTATAACCAGCCACCCTTCCACAAGGCTAGTGTAGAATTTCATCTGAGATTTCCAGCTATTAAATACAGTCATCTTTGTTAATTTAAATGTAGGGGATCAGAGAACTCTGTCCTCTGTTTCTCAGTCTGTGACATCATCCAGCCTAGCTACAGACTCGGGAGGAACCCGATTGGCTGGATGTCCCAGTGCACTTCTGGGAAGAGGTTTGCTTAAGTTTGCAGCCAAAAATCAAAGGGCAGGCCCAGCAGTTGATAAAGGGAGCCCCTGCTCCTGCTGAGAGATACAAAGTGAGCAGCCAGTACCATTTGCTGTGAGGTCAGACTGAAAAGAGAAGAGTCTGCAGGGCTGCCAGTGATTATAAAGTCCTCTGTGGAATCTCCGTGTGTGTTCCCTGGTGAGAACAGGTATTGCTTGTTTGCCTGCTACGTGGGAGCAGCCACCTTTCCATAGGGGAAGGTACTCTGGGGCAGGTAGCGCTACCTGGGGGGACTTAAGAGCTCTTGGGGAAGGGACTGAAATGATTTAAGGGTTGTGGTCTATCTGAATCCAAGTTGGGACTGGGCACCTACAGAGACTGTGCCAGGAGTGGATAGACTGCACAAGTTCCTCAGGGCAGAAAATTCAGTTATCCCTAAAGTTGTTTTACATTCTATTTCAACGGCTAAATAAAGTTTGATATTCTGCAACTGTGTGTGATTATTCCTAGTGGAAAGTCCCTTGAGGTGTGCTCCTCAGTGTCCACTAGGTGGAGGCACTGCGCTAAAATCCCAGTTCCCAGTATCTATAATTCAAAGAGAACGAAAATCTCCTGTTTACAGCCCAAAAATAAGTGAGTGTGCCAAGAAAGGGTTACATAAACTTGATGAATGTGACTCATCAGCATAAGATGATAAGCGCCTATCATATGACAAGCAGATCCTTCTCAAATCTCACTTATAATATGGATAATACTACAGAAGTGAATTCAATGCATGAAATACATGTTAAAAGTATGGACTGAGATAATTTCATTAAAAGAAATGGAGAACCAGATCTTTGCAATGTGATCCAACATCCATCTATCATTGGCAAGTGAAAAATGGGACCACCCATTAACAATCAGTGGTGAGCAAAGCTAATAGGTGAAGAAAAAAGTGGCAGACCATTGCATGTTTATCAACTAACTTTAGAAAGATACTACTGATATGCTCGCTAGGTGGTCTGTTACTGCTGTCAACTCTTTAGAGATGTGTTCCAACACAGCAACTGGCACGCCCTGCATGTTGTGTTCAAACATTTATTTTTATTCCAAATCTCAGTTGTTATTATTGCAATGATGTACTTATGGTTTACATGTAAATAATGCTAAGGATACGTCTTTCTGGGGTTTAGTAATTAAAGATTTTATGAAAACTTAGCCTGGTAGCAATAACAAGTAGATCCAAATGGTTAGAGGCAGCACACCATGATTTCATTAAAAACTTCTTTATTATCACAATGCGGGCAACAGCAATGTTTCAAACCTAATGCGTTCTTTATAAAGCATAATAAAGAGCAAATTAGAGCCAAAATGTTGCTGTTGCACGTATTGCGATGATAAAGGCATTTTAATGAAATCATGGTGTGCTGCCTATAACCATTTGGATTCAAGTGTTCAGGAGTGGAGGGACCCTGGTGGATGTGCACCCATTCTTCAATATTGCAGTTAACTGAATGTTAACTATTTGGTTTGGAGCAATAACAAGTTAAGACAACATGTGTTTGTTGTGTTTATGAAATTGCCCTCTCAGTTTGCTGGCCCTTAACAGAGAAGTTAAGAAACACATTATCAAGTCTAGCCAGTGGGGAGTTCACCTTACAATGCCAATAGGTGTGTTTTACAGAAGGAAATTGCAACTATATCCCTGGGGCTCCATATACCCTACTGTATAGAGCATAGATATGTAAGGGGAGCCTCAAGAGCCCCTCTCTAACAGCAAAGATTATATGGTATCCCTATGGTTTGCCACAAAAAAATACTGTATCTTCTGTTTTGCTTGAAGTGTATCTGCCTGGTGGAACTTTTGCATTCCCCATATTATTACATTTGTCATAGTTAGACTCATATTGACACTAGCAGATATAATCACCTAGCTTCTAAAGAGGTTTTTATTAAAGCATTGGTGTTAAGAAGAGAATGTAATAGTTAAGGGGATTCTGGCATGCTTTTATTACTGTACTGTTTCATTCTACCATTTAAAATTGTATTATTGAACCTACAAATGTATTTTTTTTAGTTGTAATATTGGTGTGTAGGCGGCCATCTCAGTGCATTTTGCCTGTGTCTGACCTTTCAGAAGGAGCCAGTGCTACACTGCTGCTTTCAGGTAACCTATTGTTTCTCCTACGTCCATGTAACTGGAGGAATCATGAGCCGGACTATTGAGTGCTATTCTGACATGTATCACTAGGTAGGGTATTGTTCACATTGTTTTGCTGTGGGGGAAAGGGAGGTAATATCACTCCAACTTGCAGTCAGAGCTGCTCCTGCCATGAGGCAAGGTGAGAAATGAGTACGTCATAAGAAAATGACACAAGGGTAGAGAAGTAGGGGGACAATAAAAAGTGGCAAAGCATTATGACAAGTTTAAGAATCAAAGGTGAATCAAAGGAGAAAAAATGGAAAGAAAATGTAATGCATAGTACCAAAGATTTTGTATTTGGTGTGGTTGACTTATATATATCAAAAGGCTGAGAAGAAATCTGTAGCACACTCACATCATTTATACAGTCACGCTATCATATCTCCACTCCAAGATCCATCACCTCTAGGAATGTAGGCCTCCATGTAAGTGTCCATATCTGCATTTCCCAATTTAATGTTAAACCTTTTTAGAACTTCAGACATAGTTTTACATTTTAGTGCATTTTAGTGTTTCTGGGGTTCTTCTCTTACAGAAGAGTGAAATGTGGCAGGAATAAAGTATGAAAAGAATTTCTTAGTTTGTCAAACAACTGCACATTAAATGTGTATCCATTCTTCCCCTTGAAATGTTCCATATGCTGTAGGCAAGGGCCACATGGGGACTTTCACACTGTATTTAAATACTGTGAGAAAGCCTCCAGAAATGCCACCCAGTGCCATAGCCAAGCTGCAGCCAGAAAGTTAAGCTGAAACACAGTCTTGCTGCCGTCAGCATTCTCTTGAATCTTTAGCTGACAGTAACACCAAAAAATGAAAGAACTTTAAAGTAATACAAATATAATGCACTGTTGCCCTGCACTGGTAAAACTGGTGTGTTTGCTACAGTAACACTAATATAATTTATATAATAAGCTGCTGTGTAGCCACGGGGGCAGCCATTCAAGCTGGAAAAAAGGAGAAAAGGCACAGGTTACATAGCAGATAACTAGATAAGTTCTGTAGAATACAATAGTGTTTTATCTTTTATCTGCTATGTGCCTGTGCCTTTTCTCCTTTGAATGGCTGCCTCCATGGCTACATAGCAGCTTATTTATATAAATTATAGTAGACTTTCTGAAGTAAACACACAACTTTTACTAGTGCAGGGCAGCAGCACATTATTAGTTACTTTTATACACTTTCATTTTTTGGTGTTACTGTTCCTTTAATGATCAAAGGCTAGCATTGGGACTGGTTAGACCAAGCAATACACTGCATATTTATAGCTACGGCAGATCCAGTCATCATCAAAACATATTACTACTTACTCTACCCTTTTGGCAGCCTGGGGATGGTATAGTATGGTTTATATTTGCCAGCTCATGTGTTTTTTTTTTCTTAAATGTTTATGACAGCTTATTATATTTCATTGATGAAGTAAAACCTTACATTGTATTTACATAGCATGATGAGAGGCTTGAACAGTACATTACACATTTCCTGTAATTCTCATACCCCTGAAGACTCATGAAGCAAACCTTAAACTGTTCTTTAGAGAAGAGAAAATCCATGTTTGTTTTTTATATAACACTGTACAAAGTGATTCAATAAAATGAGAAACTAAAATGGCAACTGCCTAAATAAAATCCATACACAGTAAGAATATAATATGTAAGTGCTTCCTTGAGATGAAACAATGATGTGCCTTTTCAGTGCTTTGTCAATGGCTGTAAATCAATAAACAACAACATATCACCTTTCTACACTAATTAGACAAAATACCCTAAATCATCCCAGATTCACTGTACACATAGGGGCTGATTTACTAATCCACGAATCTGAATCCCGAATGGGAAAAAATCGGATTGGAAATGAACATTTTGTGACTTTTTCGTATTCTTTGCGATTTTTTCGTCACCGTCGCGACTTTTTCGTGAATTGCCGCGACTAGTAAACGGCGGGCAAACCTTTCCGATTTTTTTGCGACGGCTACGAAAAAGTCGCGACAATTCGTGCAAGTCGTAACGGCTACGAAAAAGTCGCGACAATTTACGAAAAAAAAGTTGCAACGGCGACGAAAAAATTGCAAAATACCGATCATTACAAAAAACCCGCATTCGGACGCTTTTGATCCGTTTGTGGATTAGTAAATCGGCCCCATAGTATACATATATTTAGAATGAGCTTCTGCAATATTTTAGAACATTCCATTAATTTGTGAAGAATATACTTTAGATTCATTGAACAATGTAGGTGTGAAACTTGGAAGATATAAACCAGGCCCCCTGGTGTGAGCAGTTGGGGAGTGGGGAGGGCCGGGTGGGCAGCGGTGGAACAACGCTGCACTAGACCCCCCTGCAAGATAAATGTTTGGAGGGCCCGCACAGCATTGTTGGCCACTGGCACAGCCCTTAGTGGTAATTTAAAAAGCACTTGTGTCTCATGTCTGAGTGGCTTCTGGGACTAGGGCCAAAGTGGAAGTTCAGGGTTCTGTATATTGGGTAATACTGTATTCATGAAAGGAATACTGGCTCTGTGCTCTGTATTGGTGGGAAGGGACCTCTGCAATTTTTTCAAAGTGCAAGTCAGGCTACACAATTAGGACTTATGGAGGATGTCACCTATTGTATCCACTCCCACAGTCTGCCATCCACCATTTTATGTTTTTGCAGGGATTACGCTGCCTTTTTATGCCAAAACATAAGAAAAGATTTATAAAGTCCAAAAATGTATATGTTTATCGCACTTTGCCACTGTCCTGCACTAATGCTCTAGTAGTTGTGTCCAGTGTCACAGTAAAAAACCCCCACTAGTGTATAGTTGGTAATAAACACAGTTGGACTAGATAATGTTGTACATTTCTGACTGACATACAGTGTCTATTAGGAAAAAATTCCAGAACTCAAGAACTGACTAGCTGAATCATATATACTCCTATATCTTTCTACCTATCTAGCTGCATGAAATATAAAGTGAACAATGCATCCCTTATTGGTCAAATTGGCCAGCATGTGTGCAACTAGCTTGCATATCACTGAATATATTAAACAATGAGAGAAATAAAGGTTCAGGGAAGCTGGAGCTGATTTGTGAGTCCTGTACTCATGACCTTGGCTAAGCCATCTGATCTCACAGAATACTCTTTACCAAAACTTGAGCTATAAGCTCTGCAAGGCATGGACTCAATGTCCCTAAATAATACTAATGGATAGCTGTTTCTTGAATACAAATAACGTCATGTCTCTTTCTTCAGTTAGGACTTTATAGACATTGTAAAAGGACAGCACAACCGGCTAAAATATAAACCCCTGTTGAGTTTTATACTTGATATATGTATTTGACATTCTTTAGATATTGTTCACCTTTCAGTAACTATACATATGCAATCATTGTTTAAATACTACACTCAACTTCTTCCAAACTACTTGTGTTTTTGTTCAGCTTTTTATATATTCAAGTGCAAAACATCTGGATGTGTTTAACAAATAGTCTGGTTTATGTTTATTAAATGTCTCTCTAAATAGATGCACAACAATGCTAACTAGATTTTTCCCATTGTTTCTCTTTCAAGCAAAAGCATTTAATGATGTGTTTCATATACGCTAAATGCATTCATGGAGAGTAAAGCAAATAAACTTTGTTTTGCAGCAACAGTTTAGTAGTTTAGTCCATCATGATTGGTTGGATGTGATGAGTTACAAATGTGGAGAAGAGTATAGTCTTCTGAATACTATAACAATTTACAACACCCACACAGACAGATTTTGGAGAATTTATGGCCACTTACACCTTTTGTCACTTTCAGTAATAAGCTTGCACCTCTTACTCTACTCCTCAGGAGACAAATCTTTGTTTTGTATTTTATAAACAGACTGTAGCCTGGAAGGAAAGAAAAGCTTAGCTCGCCATTCAGTAGCTATACCAATCCTCTTTTTAGAGACTGAAATTCAAAAGGAAAATATCCTCCCAAAATCTCTTCTGCTAATCTACTAAACAAAGAGACAAAGAGCAAACAGCTCAACAAAAAGGGGTTAAGAAAAAAAGAACAAAGAGAAGTAATGCCTACAAATAAAGCAGAATGAGTACTTTACTGACATCAAATAAAGCAGAATGAGTACTTTACTGACATCAAATAAAGTAGAACGAGTACTTTACTGACATGATTATCGTAATGTTAAATTTTAGTACATATATGATAGGCTGCAATGATACTGCTAGATAAAAATTACCTGGCCTTCTGTAGATTAAGGTTTTGCCTACAAAAAATGTAATGTACAATATTGATGGAATATATATCTACATTTTGTTTGAACTGTGGCTAAAAAGCACAGACTGCAGGTTTAGGTTTGGTAAAAACCTCAGCTCCAAAGAGACAACAGTAAAACAGTAGTTATCCAGCATCATTTTTAGACACAGCAGAAAACAAAAGATAACAGATGTTTTACCATTTTGGAGTTTCTCTTTTACAGAATTGTAGTTTACACAGGAAAGTATCAAAGGTAATGGAGTTTCTTTGAGAACTGACAATATTCCAACAAGAAATGGAAAAAAGAAATTCAGTTTGTAACTATTCTTCTTCAAAATAGCACACACATCACTCCCTCCTCCAATGGAGCTAAACAAATATTTATACAGTAGATAGAAGGTTTTAATGCATTATAAGATCTGTATCATTAGGTTCCAACAGGGAAAAAATACTAATTGCACTTTTGTTCCATTATATGCACCCCCTATGCCATCTTTGGATCTTGCCACAAATGATTTGGTGATAATAGCTGATACTTGTGGACTAGTAACTGTTAAGCCCAACATGAACAGAATAATATAATAACTGCTGTGAACAGAATAACCTTGCCAGCCAATAAACAGAACACTTTAGTACCAGTGGAACAATAAGTCCTTTCTTAGTTTGTCCTTTTGTGCGTGGTGTAAAGCAGGGCTGACCTGAGCATAAAAGAACCACAGCATTATTTCTCAGCAATAATTAGTATGATGTGGATCAACAAAAGAAAATCTTAAAATACCTAGAACTATCAGTTCAATAAGATTTCCTACTGAATTTACTCTGTATGTCCTAAAATTCAGCATCATTTCTAGAAAGCATGATATTTTAGTTTTAAGGGCAACTAAACCCCCTCAAGAACACTTGAGGAAAGTTGTGGGTGTATATTATTCACTGGATGACTTTGCACTGCCTGGAACAACAGTGGGGGTTATTTATAAAGTTTCCATATTTTATTCACATATAGTTGTTTTGCGCATGTTTTCCCCTAAACGGTTACATTTGGTACTGCTGTGCCTGTCTTTCCTTTTTTTTGAAAATTGCTGTGAAATGTGCATAAAAATTTGCAAACGACTTACAAATGAGGTTGAGGTTTGCATGTGCATGGCCACTGTGCGTGTTTGTTGTGCGCAAATATAGTGCCAATTTTCACCTTGCAAATGTAAAATCACAATTTGCGAAATTCATTAGGAAATATTATTTATGACACCAAAAACACAATTTGCTATTATGCCGTATTTAAAAAACTCTTATGGACAATTGCACTGCAAATTAAAAATTTGCAATTATCTTTGCACGTTAAATGCACCAATCTTGTCCAGCTTTATAAATAGAAATATGGGCAGGGCAAATAACTTTATAAATCAGCCCCAGTGTCTTCTGCTTCATACCTTTTTGCACTTCCCTTGTTTGGTAAACCATCAGCTATGGCTCTTCCTGCAGCAGCAGGCTTATTTGGTAAGTGCTTAGTAACTATCCACTAACCAGGCAGTGGCTTGTGTACATACTGTGTCTGCTGCAAAGATATCTGATACCCTGTAGAAATTGATACAACTGTCTGGGTATATGGCAGCACTGATCTCTTTACACAAAACACAAAAAAAACTCAAAGTCACTCAAATATATTTATATTATTGACTTGGTTCAATACCTTCAATTCTTCTACCTATTGTCATTAAGGGTTGTGGTTGTACATCAATTCTAGCTATATGGCTACAGCTTCATTTGTAGTTAATGGACATGGTAGTGGGTGGCACAACCATGGCCTATGTTATTTTTGTGAGAAATTATTGTGCTACTACAGTAGGATGCAATCCTGGAAAACTTGTAGCAGTTCCAAGAGAAAAGATATGGAAGAATAATGTCACAGGACAACAGAACACTTATTGCACACTAGGCTATTGACCCATGTTTTGATATTTCTGGCATCAAACTGAGGGGAATCACATCAGTAAGGCCCAAAGTGCTTCTCATTAATTAAATACAGCAGTCATTTATTTTAATGTGCCTTTGGGTGGGGTGTGGGGTGGATTGCCTTGCATGCAATTGTGGATGTGTGTTAATGCTTATATGTATGTTCTTTATATATCTATTAAACTAATGGACATTCTATGTGCTTTTGCATATTACCGATATGACAACAATGTGATTTGATATGCGCTACTATTAATCACAAGCAGTGTCTACTTAAATTTTTTTAAGTATCTAATTGACCCTTTTCCAAGAAGTTACATGAAAATAAAACATTGATACGAATATAATCCCATGCACAGTGTGGATTTAAGACTGCTACAGGTATAGGTATGGGACCTAACTACAGGTATGGGACCTATTACCCTGGGGTTTTACAGATAAGGGGTCTTTCTGTAATTCGGTTACGATACCTTATGGCTACTAAAAAAGCATTTACCCAATAGGATTGTTTTGCCTCCAATATGGATTAATTATAGCTTAGTTGGGATCAAGTACAAGGCACTGTTATTATTACAGAGAAAAAGAAAATTATTTTTAAAAAGGTGAATTATTTTATTAAAATTGAGTCTATGGGAGACGGCCTTCGGAGCTTTTTGAATAATGGGTTCCAGATAATGGATGCCATACCTGTATTGTGATATTTTAGTGCCGATTAAGATGCCTTCTTCAAGATGATAACAGGCTGCATTAATGCCTATGTTATACAGAGGAAATGCCCCACACCTTCTACCCAGCATGTTCAAAGATAACATACATGAAGTCAAGTGTGCCCTGGGTATTACTATTTATATGGATTGTGTTTGTTCAGGTTTATGTGTGTTGCACAAATAGATTGGCATAGTGAATGCTCAAAGAATATACTACTACTTTTTTTAGCTACACTCTTATCAAAGGCATGCAAAGGTTTATAGGTTTTAGTCTTTTTATTACAAAAGATAACACTTTTATAAAAACAAATTTAAATAACATTTTTAATATACATAGAATTGATAAAAGATTTCACATCAAAGTTGATTACTTTTGATTACAAAGCATCACCCTTTTCTTATATAATGAATAACTCAGAAAAGGCCATTAATGTAATGTAATGTACCTAGAATGCTTGAGATCTAGGGTTTATTGGATAAGGGGTCTTTTCGTAATATGAATCACCATACTATGTCTACTGAAAAATGTTTTAAAAAACCTAATAGGATGGATTTACCTTCAATAAGGATTAGGTATATCTTAGTTGGGATTAGGTACAAGGTACTTTTTTATGATTACAGAGTCTATAGGAGATGGACTTTCTGTAATTCAGACCTTTCTGGATAACAGGTTTCCAGATAACGGATCAAAATTAAAAGGGAATTCTTCTTATAATTGTCTTTTGATTGGCTGACTCAAGCAACAGCCTGGGTGTCCATCATACAATGGAAATATACATACAGACACACTTTTAGATTTACAGATATCACACAAATGGGTATTTATAAGAACTAGACAAAATGATGTAAACACCAACTATTTGGGAATGCTGCTAAGTTCTGAACTGGTTCTACAGGAATACTGGTCCACCCATAAACAAAAGAAAGCATCCAGTTCTTTGAAAGATGAAGGAGGTAGAACTCTACTGTGCACTCTATGTTCTGGTACTCATGAACCCACTTTTGCTTAAGCAATATTTACTGCTTTGACTATGGAAACATATTTAAAAAATGATACGAATTATAAAATGGAGTAATTGAGTTGCAAAGTGATGACCCTAAATTAATTATAGTAACCTATATAATTGATTATTTTGGATATTTTTCCTGTTATACATATGAGGGCAAAGTGCAAAAAAATGAGTGCAGTTAGCCACAGGTCTTTCCCATAATGTTCCATTATTCCCTAGCAATAATACGGGGCACTGCAGTTACTTGTGCCTGTTGTATCAGTCCTTGTGTAAAGGTTGTGCCTGTTTCATAAAAAAGGCTCATGTTTTATTGGAGTCAATGTGTGATCACTATGAGGCATATTTTTTACCGTATGAGTTTTTACCCAAAAAAATCAGCAAAAAAAAAGGTTTTTTTTTTGCAATAAAAACCACAAATTCAAATCTGAGGTTCTACACTCGAATGTTCATGGGTAAAAACTTAAACTCATTCGCAAAAAAACTGAAACATTCAAATACAAAATTTAATCTAAAATCAGTAAAGTTCATGTAGAAGTTTTACCCCCATATGAAATAAAAGGTGCTAAGTTTGCCCAGGAGCAGTAACCCATAGCAACCAATAAGATGTTTACTTTTAAACAGGCGACCAGTAAATTCTGTTTGCTGATTGGTTGCTATGGGTTACTGCTCCTGGGCAAACTTAGTGCCTTTTATTACATAACGCCCAATGGGAGTTGTAATGGTAAAATGAAAAGTATTTTTCGAATTGAGTTTTCAAGATTAATTCTAAATTTGGCAGACTCATTAACAATGGTGTAACAGGGTTTTTAATTGAGTTTCTTATATAAGCACACATTCTGAAGAGTCTGAAGAGTTTTTTTTATTACAAAAAATTCAAATTGTTCTAAAAATGTCTCTTAATACTATATGACTGGCATGAAAATCAAGTCCTTTGCTTAAAGCCTTTCAAGGCAGGTACAAATTACAGGGCTCCCTTGCACCAACCAGATCACACTGCACTTGTGTAACAAAGTAGGCACAACCACCAAAGCACTACAAGATGCTAGTAGAGATGAGAGCATAGAGATGCAAGCAAGTTTGTGAATGAAGCATTCATAAAGCAAATCTGCACCCATATTAGTTCCTAGCACTGCACCTAGCAATGGTAAATGAGCCCCATGAAGTAATCACTTTTCTCCAGAATATTTATCTATTTTTCTCTTTCTCTCTATACATATAAAAACACAATGTTTAAGTATAGAGTGAACGTGGTGGTTTTGGTATCATAATTCTAACATCCTGTATAATGGGCATTGGGTATACAGATCCACCACCAGTTGGCAATAGCCAATATCATTTTATGGTTCCCTTTATTATCACAAAAAATCTATATATTGAAAAAAGATTTGGAAAATACACTACTGAAAAGTCCAGGTTTTGTGCTACTCACACCAGATTGTGTATTGTGGGTCAGTGGCCTTGGTTACAAGCAGTTTCTCAATAGCCACTATTCCATACAAAAAGCAATGTGTTACTCACAAAAAGACATTTTTGTTTTTTGTTTTTTTTAGTCTAAAGTTTCCATCTATTCTGTTCAGAGAGCTTCTGTATCATATGTTAAAGGTGTCAAAACATAAACGGAAATATTTTGCAATATTTATGTGTGACAAAAACTGACCAAGGGGTGTTGGCCTCAAAATGTAAACTTAAGATGCAAACATGTAGTTAGTGGTTTTAAACAATAAGATCATTTTTGTAAAATGTGTTGTTATATACTCCTTAGGGTTTCTACTGTGTACATCAGCATAGCAAGTGGGTAGCAACTGGAGCAAGAAAACAATAGCACTTTTCATTGATTGTGTACTTTCTTTTACTTATGTAACCATGAAACTATACTTTACTGCAATTTAAGCAACTATACAAATAAATAAAGCTATTTTATTATTGATGATAATAATAAAATGGAACTTACAATGTCACTTTAATTGATTAATTCAATACAGCTACAGCTTATTTATATCTGCTACAAAAGGTGAAATTCATTTGTATCTAAGTGCTTTAAATGATTTGTACAGTAATAATCAGGGTAAAAGGCAAAAGTGATTAAGCCTTAGTTTTGCAAAATGCCCATTTTGGCCAGTTAGTCAGTATGTACCACTCAGATTGTAAGCTCTACGGGGCAGGGACCTCCTTCCTACTGTGTCTCATACCACATGGCACTTATATATATATATACATATATGTATTTATTGTATTTATTTATTATATCACTTGTCCTCCCTGTGTGTAATTTTGTATTCTGTAAGACTGTACAGCGCTGCGTACCCTTGTGGCGCTTTATAAATAAAGTTATACATACATACATACCTACATACATGTACACATGCACATACAGTATATGACATTTTTTTGGTAACCTAATTTAACTTGTAATTTGTCTTTTTACAGGTACAGCTGCACCCATGGACCTGTTCGGGGATGTTCCTGTTTGTTTATTTGTGGTCCTTATGGCTCTGATTACATCCAAGGTGAACAGCTTTTTTGAGCTGTGGAAAGGTGCAGTTATTGCTCAGGGACCATTTACTGTAAAAAAACGTATTTAATATTTTCTCACATTCTAGAGAAATACCATAAAAGTTCCAGCTCAACTGTTCCCCTGTACTAAGAACTCTTATTCAGAATAAACTGATGATAAAACAGCCCTTTACAAAAAAAGATTTATAATGTCTGTGTCTGTAATGTAAAAAGTTGGTCTAGCAACCAATGGTCAGTTAGCTTTCACAGATTCAGTGTAACTTGATTAACTGAATGAAAGCAAAGATGTGTCTAGTTGCTATGTATTTTTAACCAAGGTTACTATTGCCCTTGCTACTATACATATGTCCCTCCTATAGAGAGGGGCAGATGTAAATGTTATAACCTACTTTTTAGTACAATAACAATGTAACCTTAATTGGTTACTTTAACGACACAGGTCATGCCAGTAAATCAAATATGTATACTTTTACATTGTTAAGGCCAACTTGATTTCATGTTTGTGCATAAAATGCCCTGATCTGTTTTAGCGTTTATACACATTTTCCCTGAGTATGCATAGTGTAGTACCAATGAGTTTGTATAATATGAATAAACCACCACCTGTTGTAAAATATTATAAGTCACAGAGGAGTTTCATGACAATATAAAAGCATGGCCGAAGGCCGAATGATTTTATACAGGTCATGGAACTCCGAGATGACTTCATGTGTATTTTTCAACACGGGGTACATTATACATTATATTACCCAAGTTTCAGTGAGTCATGTGACAGAGTTTACATCACTGAGCAACAATTATAACTGATGACATCACTAAGCACCTTTTATATAATAGCATATAATTTACAGTATATTCATGGTTTTTCTGTATTATATACATATATACACACACATTTTACTTTTTATCAGATAAATAGGACATGTATTGAAAAAATGTTCTGCCTTCATTGTTTTTATAATATAAAGGGCAAATTATTGAGTTTCATTTACTGTCTTCACCCCCTGAAATATGCAATATTCATTTAATGAGTTCTGTATAATTTCACCTTTGACTCAAGCTTACAGATAAGGAGGCATTCCCTTGGTTTTAACCTTAAAAAATGATCTGATGCCTTATATAACTTTTCCTCCTTCCACAACTGTCTCGGAATCTACAGGGGTGGGATCAATGTATTTGTTCGGTGCTGTTTTGTACAGCAATTATCATTATATTAACTAAAATAATAGACTGCTTTAATGAATATTGGTGTATATTGCCCTTATAAGATAGAATATTAGTTCATTGTCAATTTTATTTAAGGAAATATACATTTGAGTGTTGATATTTCCATTTCCCTATGCAACTGAATCTTCACTGATTTAAAATAAAGTGTTTGTCTGCTTGTCCATCCTTCTGTAAATTGCTAATGCCATTGCTAGATGTCCTAGCTCTTCTACTACAAGAACATCCAACAAATATTTTGGTTTGCAAAATATCTCACACGAAGAGAGCAAGCCTGCTTATGAACTAGCTCATCTCTGTGTAAACATGTGCTGGATCACTCTGATAACAAACATGTTTACATTACAGTGTGTGCTGATATCCATCAAGGATTCCAGGGACTCACCACTAAAATCAATTCGGCTCTGTAATATTGAGAGCAGGGTGACATTGGCGCATATAAATATATCTCTCTTCGAGAAATGGTATCAAATGGGTGACCTATTAGTGGTTCTTAAGAAATGCTGCAAGGCCTGAAACTGTATCTAAGTCTCTACTTGAGCACAATGGAATCCAATGATATAGTAAAGCTCTGGCAGCTTTATCATTACAATAAGATCTGTAAGAGGCCCATCATGACTGGGATTAACCAAAACATATTAATATTGAATGATACAACCAGTAATATTAGCTTTGTTCTTCTGTTCTATAAACCTAGGGCAATACACCTGCCCATTACATGTGCCTTGCCTGAAACCAAAACACAGCCAAATGGCCACATTCAATCTTAGTGGTAATAAATCCAGTAGGACAAAGTTCTTCCCTTAAGTATTCTCTCCATGAGGAATTTGATTATGGCCATCAGGCTTCTGAGCACTTCCATATTTTATGTCCACGTTGGTCAGTTTAGTATTTGATAGTCGACTGGTCAAAGATGGAGACTTTGCAATTTCTTTAATTTTGAATGTCTTCTGACAGCACAAAACATAACGCATAAGCCTAAGAACAGGTGGCCTTAAAATGGTAAAGACCCAGGGGTCAATAATTGAATTGAATGAAAGAAATCTTAGAGCCAGAAGGTCCCTGTCGTCATTATGGCAATCCGGACAGAACCTATTCATGTATACTTGGACCTGCAAAAAAAAAAAAGACAAAGATGATTTTATTGTGCAGTGAATGAAAGAAAGCTGATCGCATGGCAATTTATCTACTGCAATGTCAGTTTCAGATTGTCCATAGTCTATATAGTCTATACTGTATATATATATCTATATATATGATAATTGTCTCACTTGCTAAAGGTTAATCAAAACAGGGAATAACATGTGAAATATTATGTTAGTCTTCTAAGGTAAAACATTGAATACAGAGATACAAAGCGATGGCACATAAAATAACATGAATTCATTCAGTGCAATTAAACAGGTATCTGTACCAGCACATGGTAACGTAAAAGAGTAATTATGCCTGGTCAGTTGCTAAGTAGCCTTGGGTGCAAAAGCCCTAGACTTGTAGCAAAGGCAGGGGAAATACACCATCAGTACAGGTATAGGACTTATTATCCAGAATGCTCGGGACCTGGGGCTTTCCGGATAAGGGATCTTTCTGTAACAGTTAAAACTGTTTTTACCAATGCAGAGTATATTTTATATAACTGGAGAACAGTTAAAACCTTAAACCCCTTTGCTGGCAGTAGAATGGTCACATTTATATAATATAAAAGGACAATTAAAGGAATCAATATGTTTGTAATTTCTAGTGAGCAGTAACTTTCAATGAAGTGAAACACATTTTAGGGTATATACACATATAGGGTTCTCCATCCCTGGCACAGATCATTAGGTCTCCTGGGCTAAGTGTACTGACCACTAAAACAACTTGGCAGAATACGTAGCTGATCAAATAGATCATAGCAGGATGATCCAGTTCAAGTAAAATAAAAAAGTTTGCAACGCTAATGTTATGGTTAAAGTAAATAATTAATAACTAATAAATAAATAATATTAATTATAATTAATAAATAATTAATAACTTTAAAAACATCAACCAACGTTTGTTTGTTGACATAGTAAATAACTGCTTCAATCCATTCCAAGTTCATTAGTGCACTCACCCAAGTACATAAAGATCTGTCCTTTCCTGTTCTGCAAATTCAGGGCCATTTACCTAACCTTAAAAGCAAACATTTGACAACTATGGTTAATACTTTGTGTTTTGTTCCTTAGTATACATTGCGATGTCTGACCATATCATGATGTATTAGTATCCCTGCAGTCTCGCCAAATGGATGCCATGGCCATAAAAAACTTTTGTTCTCTGTAAGGAATTTTTATGGTCCCTGTATCTAACTGGGTTTCTCTGGGTATTCCACTTACCTCCCAGATCATACATGTAGCGTAACTAGCTCTTTATAAAACTGACCATAGTGTGTGTAAATGTGATAGGGACCTTAGATTGAAAGCTCTACTGGGGCAGGGGCTGATGTGGAATGATATATATATAATCTCTGTAAAGCACAGTTGAATATATTGGTGCAATATAAATAAAGGAAAATAATAATAATATCTTCTTTGTTAAAACAAAAACAAAAAAGCATTTTCATTTTGTAAGTATTAAGATCTACAGTATGTTTATAACACAGCCAATCTAGTGTTCCTAATTTTGCCATTGTAAAGTAGTAATTATTTGGAATCAATAATGGAGACTTCCAAGTTATTTTTTTAAAAGAATAGCTTGGCAGTTCATATAAGTAATCATCAAGTGGAATGAAATAAGGCTTCCCTTGCAGGAGAAATAATGACAACATTTTTACTGAAAATATACAGAAGAATATGTGCATCCTCTGCTTAAAATAGGGCATCATTCTCCTTTAAAGCACCTTTGTATGACCTAGGGGCTTCATGCAAAAAATGAAACTCCTCTTATAGTTCTATTTATGTCTGTAGAAATGCTCCCCCCTCAGTATGTATGTATATTTTTATTTATACCACAGGAAACAGAATGTGGAAACTAGTCATACTGAAGCTAAGCAAATGAGTGACAGTATCGGAGGGGTAATACCAGTGGTGTTTCTTCACTTCCCCCCCGGCAAACAAAAATTTGGGTTTCCCTCCACATCAAGTTATATTGTCCCCCTCCCAAGCCTATAAGCAAATGGATCTGATAAAACAGAAGTGCAACAAACTATAATACCTATACCAGTCATCCCCAACCAGTGGCTCGCGAGCAACATGTTGCTCACCAACCCCTTGGATGTTGCTCCCAGTGGCCCCAAAGTAGGTGATTATCTTTAAATTCCTGGCTTGGAGGCAAGTTTTGGTTGCATAAAAACCCTGGGTACTATAAAAAAGAACCTCCTGTAAGTTGACAGTCCAAATGGGGTCTATCAAATATCCAATAACAGCTCATATTTGGCACCCCAGGAACTTTTTTTATTCTTGTGTTTTTCCCCAACTCTTTTTACATTTGGATGCGGCTCACGGGTAAAAAAGGTTGGGGACCTCTGACCTATACAGAGAGCACAATATCATTCCCTACAGGCTCAGAAAGCAGGAACTTGGCATAAGATGCACAAGGGCATTAAAAACTGTAGCATGAATCATGTTTGTGAACATAAGATTTACTAACAAAAAAAGAGATGACGTGTTTAAGTAACTTCTGTATACTTTACTGAAGATAGCCTGAGGTTAATTTGCTGGATTACAAAAGCTTTTGCATTTTTACACAACTGATGAAATTGCAACGCCTACAGAAATCTACACAGTGAGTGAACCTTGGCAGAATGAGTCATGGTTTTTAAGGAGATTTACAGCAGCGCTAATTATTTGGTTTTACTAATGCACAATGCACAGACGGTTCAG
This sequence comes from Xenopus tropicalis, assembly GCF_000004195.4. Classification (NCBI taxonomy): domain Eukaryota; kingdom Metazoa; phylum Chordata; class Amphibia; order Anura; family Pipidae; genus Xenopus; species Xenopus tropicalis. Next base: position 95,677,634 of record NC_030684.2, read on the forward strand.
ACCACTGTGCCGTGGTTGAAATGGAGTGCAGTCGGTACCACCAACAACTTTACTTGCTGTTGCTTTTGTAATGAACCTTATGGTTCTGCACTTCTTGTTTTGCACGAAACTGCTACGTGCTCAGAGTCACTGACACTCGCAGTGAATTACAGCCTGGAAGGGAAGTAGAAGGGAGCCTGAATGTAAGATTAGTAGCAGTAAAACAAACCTTGCATCATACTGCCACTTTAAAATGTCTCAACTTCACAGAACTGATTCCCCTTTGGTTCTGTACAAGTCCTAGAAAATTAAGGATATGGCACCTTTTAATGGGTCCTTTGTAGAAAAAAAGCATTATGGGACACTAATCAATTGCTGTGCAAAGGCTTAAGTTAATAGGCTACTATGTTTTAAGAGGAACTTAAAGGAATACTCTCACGGGAAAACATTTTTTTTTTTATAATATCAGTGAATAAAGCTTCTCCAGCAGAATCCTGCATTGAAATATCATTTTTCAAAAACACAGATTTTTTTTATATTTAATTTTTAAATTTCCCAGGGTGCCACAGCCATATGACCTGTGCTCTGATAAATTTCAGTCACACTTTACTGCTGAGCTTCAAGTTGGAGTGATTTCACCCCCCTCCCAGCAGCCGATCAGCAGAACAATGGGAAGGGAGCAAGATAGCAGCTCCCAGTAGATTTCAGAATAGCACTCAGTAGTAAGAAATCCAAGTCCGGCTTGGGACTCCTCCAGTTACATGGGAGTAGGAAAAACAATAAGTTACCTGAAAGCAGTTCTAATGTGTAGCGCTGACTCCTTCTGAAAGCTCAGACCCAGGCACAATGCACTGAGATTGTGCCTACACACCAATATTCCAACTAAAAAAATACATTTGTTGGTTCAAGAATAACATTTTAAATGGTAGAGTGAATTATTTGCTATGTAATCAGTGTAATTTAGAAATAAAAAGTACACCGTAAAAAATCATGACAGTATCCCTTTAAGCCTTCCCCCTTATCATCTTCACTAATCTTACTGATAAAGGCACTGCAGCTTAATGAATATATTTCCTAAAAACAGGGAGTGTATGGGGCCCCACATCTGCATATTAGTTAAGATCCTATAAAGGTCACTATAGGTGGCTAGAGGTGGGCTTGAGCCCAAAATGTCTGAAAAACCCTGTCTTAAAGGACATGTAAACCTCACATTTTCCTACCATGTTTATAAGGTGAGCATATCTCCCACATCTAAACTACATTATTTGTATTGCATATATCCCTTGACAGATTCCATCACATTTTCCTAAAACAAATAGCAGCTTTCACCCAGTGGCCATTTTTGCTCTCACACATCTTCAGTGACATTTACTGCAAAAAGCACATGCATGCTGTAAAGTTCATGCAATGAAAAATGCAGCCTCCCACCGGCAGAACTTACTTTGATAAAAAGTCCTGTTTGGATTGTGACCTTTAATGGCTAAACTGAGCTCAGGAGAGGAGGTTAGGAGAAAAAACATGTTCCTCTAGCCTAGTGCACAGCTAGAGAAGAGTTTCTATGGAAACCAGCAGTGCCATATCTACATTGGCTGCTAGACTGGAGGGTGAGCATGCTCAATTAGCCAAGAGCCAAAGTAAATAAGGGAGGGGGCCAAGTTGGTTAGAGTAGGAGGAATCCTATATGATTAAAGGGATGCTGCAGCCTTACTATTAACCCTTGAACAACGGGTTTGGTGGGTATTAAAGTTTTCAATGAGGCTTCTTTTGTGAGGGGGGGTTACATGTGGAAGATTATTAATGAACCCACAGTTTTTAATGGGTCATGAAGCCACAGAAATGTTATTGGGTATTAGCTATCTTAAAGGAGAAAGGAAATCATTTTGGCATTTTACTGCCAATAGATTTGCCACATTAGTGCCACCTACAACGCTATATTTATTCAGCAGAAAGCTTTACTATACCTGAATAAAGAGCTCTAAAAGCTCCCTCTGATAGCAGCTACCATTTTATCTTGGTCTTGTTTGCTTCCTGCTGCAGTTATAGCCGTTCGGAGCTCAGATCACACATTCTTATGGGTGGGGAAGGTGAGTTCTTATGCATTCTTATGGGAGGGGGGAGCATGAGAAGGGTGGGGGAGAGGAAGAGAGGAGAGAACTGAGCAGACTCAAGCCCCAAACCTGAAGGAGCCCTAAATGAGAAGTCTGATACCAAAGAACATGTTCCCAAAAAAGGAGACAAGAAATCCTGTGTTTTTTTTGATAGAGGACTCACTGTGAGTGCTTATGGCTGTATTTACATAGACCAGTGGTTCTCAACCTTCCTAATGCTGCAACCCTTTAATACAATTCCTTTTGTTGTGGTGACCCCCAACCATAAAATTATTCCTAAGACCATTGGAAATATGTGTTTTCCGATGGTATTAGGCGACCCCTGTGAAAGGGTCGTTCGACCCCCAAACGGGGTCCCAACCCACAGCTTGAGAACCACTGACATAGACCTTTCTGATAAAGCTTACTCAGTTTGTACCTTGCACACATACCCATTCATTACACTTGTGCCAACAATTTAATCTATATATAAACAACTTTTTTTATATCAATCACTAAAGGGCAGATTTATAAAGTTTCAAGAGAAAAAATGCAATAACATTCAAATTTTCGGCAACAGAGTTTTTATTTTCAAGCACTAGCCTATATTTAAAAAAAAAAAAAAAAAAAATATATATATAGTAGTAGTGTTTTGTCACAGAACAAATGTTACACAAACAAAAATCACATTGTTACATTCATTTTCAATTTGACTGAAAATCTTGACTGTTTTTATAAACCAGAAGAAAAATAAAATAATTTGCTTGAAATGGGATAATTCCCCCTGACTGAAATAGAAACCCAGAAGATTTTGTTAGTCAGTTTTTTTAATGCAATTTTTTGTCATTTTTCTTTAATAAATCACAAACATATAAATAAAGAAAAAATAATCATTAATGGGAGAGTTAACCTCTAAAATAATTTGTATTATTTTAGAGAATATTCTATTCTATTCTTAGGAACTCTTTTTTTCTTTTTTAACTTTTTTTTTGTATTTAGAATTATTTGTCATCTTTGCCTCTGTCCAGATTTCCAGAATAAGGGTCCATTGACCCCAGTAGACAACAAACTATTACTTTGGGAGGCTTCAATTTTATTGTTATTTATACTTTTTATTACTTATGTTTCTATTCAGGCCCTCTCCTATTCATCTTCCAGTCTTCCGTTCACATGGCTGCCTGGTTGCTTGGGTACATTGGACACTAGCAACAATATATATGCTAAAATTAAAAATTTGTTGCTGGTGCAGTGTCCAAATTGTGCATTTTCATGAGAGAATGTTGTGCAACCTGGCCTCAGGCTAAGGTATTCAAAACAGGTTATTTTAGATAAACAGAAATAGGGACCATGACCTAAAAAATAAAATGATGCATTTGCATAGACATGCCAGTTATTCTTGTCTACCTGTAAAGATGTTTTATCTGAAAGCAAAGTACAGACTTTTATTGATGTGTGTGCCTTCTCTCCCATTATAAGTATGTTTGTTCTTTGTACATACAACCCACACATATCCTCTGTCTAACTAGGCCAAGAGTTTAGCAAGCAGAAAGGAAAATATCTAAAAAGTGAAAGTGAAAGTATTTTAACTAAAGATGTTTTATCTTGAGAAGAGGCATCATTTACATTCTGTATAAATTAAAAGTAAGCTCTCCACTGGTAGGAGTAAAGTAGTAAAGTATAAGGAGTAAAGCAAAAGGGCAAAAATACCTTTTGAACCCTCCTGGGGCAGTGTAGTTAATGTTTGGGAGTACACAGTTTAAGTAGTGGAAAGCACTGAAAGTAATTGCCTTTTTAAATACAGTAAGTAGAATATGAATCTTCATTATAATGTGCAATAATCATCTTTATCTCATCTCCTCCCAGCAATAGAAGAGAGTACAAGATGAGTACAGTGAATGATCGTAACTGCATGAGATGTAGCATAGTTCCAAGATCACTTCAAGATTTAGAATGGGCTGAAAAATTGGAAAACATGAGTTTTATTTTTAACCGTCTTTGTACAGTATGCAAATATGCAAGCGAGGATCTGTGATTCATTTTCTTTGTTATTGGAAAGAATGCTGTAATCACCGAGGAGTTCCAAAACATTATAAAAGCCGGTCATGAAACTCAGAGGTGACTTTTAATATCTTCATAACACATACTGTATATATATATATATATATAGAGAGAGAGAGACAGACAGAGAGAGAAAGAGAGGGAAAGAATCTGATATCTGAAAGCTGTACTCCCTTATAGCTGGGTGCCAGTAACCAAAAAGTATAATACACACAATAAAGGTACCCTTGTGGCCTTGCCAGTTGGCAAAGCGGTTACCACATAGAGAAAGAATGGACAACCACCGGTGTGCTTTTCCCTTCCGTCTTAAATGCAGGTACAGTTGACCAACCCATAGCAAAGCATTATCTGACAGCCAAACATTCGCTTCCACAATTCATTGATCATGTCCTCCCTCCCCAGAAGGGGGTGGTAACAGAAACTTTTACCTTTTGAAGTTGGAGTATAAATGGATATTTATATTGGACACGGCAGCCATTTGTGGCTTGAATGAGTTGTTCCACCTATTTTTATTGGATGTGATTGTTTATATGATTATACAGATTATATAATGGTACTATATTAGACTTTGATTATTTGGGGTCAAGAGGACTTAGACCTGTGAGGGTTTAGGTTCTAGGTTACTAAGAGACTAATTACTGAAGGTCATACCCTTTCATGCCCTGATGCCATATGTCAGATGTATGGGAAAGCCAGAGAAAAGTGGTTCTTATCATATCTGTTTGTTTACATTAGTGTACCTCTCTGTGTTGACTAATCATGTGTCTAATGGAGTTTGTATATAGGAGCTGGAGACTCTTCCTTAACCGTTGTGTGTTGCAATCCATTGTGGGGAAGCCACATCTTAAGTGACATCTCTGTACTCTCTATGGCCACTCAGCTCCCTCAGTGGGGGGGCTGGTTGGTTGGTCTTTCAGTGTCACCCTCTAACTCTATGGCAGTCGCTATATGTATCTGGATCAATTTAACTCCAAGCATGGCCGGTTCTGTGTCATTATGCGGCAGAGATATATCTTCCTTATAATGTAACTATACCTTTTTGGGCAACTTAGAGTACTCTACTGTGCATAGTGGCACTGATACCAAGATTTTACATGAATTACTTCCGCTAGGGAGGAGGATTGAATATTTAGTAGCAGCTTAGTTTGCCAACTAAATGGGGAGTTGTAGTTAAGCTACAGCTTGGGCAAGCCCTGTACGATCCACCATCCCTTTATTATAATAGATGCAGGCTAGCTGCCTTAATATCCTATGGGTTACACTGCCTGCCAGCTATACCGTGCCAGTTGATGTTATCTTTTAACTTAGTCATTCTTTACTCATGGGCAAGCTGTACAGTATGCTACCTCTAAACACAGTCATTGGTAAGGTGATCACGCCACTTTGCTCCATATGATGATTTTTTGTGAGTTTACACCTGGCGGGGGTGGCCTGTAGCATGCTGTGATTTTTTGGGCATGGCGGTTCTCTGATTAACCTAAGTTCTATGATCTTGTTTTTCAGATATGGTATGGTCTGGTTTCAACTGTGCTTTCCACAAATAGCATCAACTCCTTATTAGTACTGACAATGTTGGTTACACTGTATTTGGATCTTAACATACTTTCACTTTTATTATTTTACATTAACATTCTAACAATGGTTACTGTTGGAACTTTGCATGTTTGCACTTTTCCTCATGACTGGTCACTATAAGTAAGTGCTTTTTGCTTGCTGGGTCACAGTGTTGTCTGTGTTCAGGGGTTTCCATGGTTACAGTGGTCTTTTGGCCCAATTTCTGAGTATTTAAGTGTTTGGTAGGGTGGCAGTCTGTTGTTTGTCCCTGAGGAAGAGCACAGCTGGTGCTCGAAACATTGGAATGTTTGTAAATAAAACACTTTTTTGTTTGAGAAGTTCCCTTGAGGTGCGGTTCTTTTTCTCTTATGCCCAGGGTCCATAAAGGCGTGTACTCTGTGTATACACAGAGTACACGTCTTTATGGACCCTAGGTATATGCCATGTTTGCCCTTTTATTAAAGTAACACTGATGTGAGGGGAGGTATAACCTCAAAACCAAAAGCCAGAGATGGGGAAAGCAACTATAAAAGTAAATATGTGGGCTGGGATTGGATCACTGTATATGCTGAGTACACCCTTGTATTACACTGCTCCTTTCCTTTCAATCCACATCAACAGGAAGCAAGATATGGCTTGGTGATCTGCACTGTGATAAGGTAAAAGAATTCAGCATATCATGGAAAATCATGGCGCCAATGAGCAGTGATGCATATCCTATTTACTCAGGTATTTTCTGCTGAATAAAATACATACAAGCACCAGCAAAGTCATCAGAATAGTCATTAAAACCTTGATGCCACCTAATGTGGGCTAAATAAACTTGCTATTTGCCTTGACTGTATATTCTCAGTTTAAAAACCACAATGCTTTGTCAAATCTGTCAACGATACTAAACAGCAGGCCAGTGCTAAAAATGTATCATTCACCTAAAAAGTACCTATATGCACTGATTACAGTATATGATGCCACTCTAATTAGTAATAATTTAATTAGTACTATTTAATAATTTATATATCATTTTATATATGTAACTGCCTGTGGCATCGGTGTTGCTGAGATTGTTGGAATGCAAGTACTAAAAGATAAACACAGTTAAGACATGCAAGGGAACAGTTATATAGATTATGTGGGCAGAAGCATAACAGTTGCTAAGTGGAAAGATTTGTGTGTGGCACAGTGGCTGCAATGCTTATTGAATGCTTACTAAAATAAACCCTGCTTGTAGCTAAGCATGGCTGTGTGACTTCCCTATAACTTATATGGAATAAGGGCAATTTGTTTGATTTGGGCTAACTGTTTTTGATCACCAAAATTAGGCATGCTTTCAGATAATGTATTGTTTCTCCTTCTCAGTGTAACTGGAGGAGTCCTGGCCAGACTTTAGTGTTTTCAAATCTACCACCAGGTGGGGCATGGAACAATGCAGGTGTCAGGAAGCTGTGATCTTGTTACCTTCTTATTGCATGGCTTAGGGCACCTGGGAAACTAAGAATATGTTTATCCCCACATCAGATTTTAAAATTAAATTTGTTTGCTCTTTTGAAAAATGTATTTTAATGCAGGATTCTGCACTATTAACTGATGCATTTTGTAAACAACATGTTTTCTCATGAGAGAACCCCTTTAAGCATCTCTTTAGTGATACATGCAAGAGAGTTAGGGAAAGACTGTAATACCTATTCATATGCCTCTCAGGAAGGAAAGTGCAGAACCATTCAGGAAATAAATGCTGCAGTAGATAACTGTATAGAGCCATGTTCAGTTTATTATACAATCAAAGAGGCCATACAGAGGTGGTAGTTACACAGTTACCTTCTCAAACAAAAGTAAGTCATTTGTATTTTAAAATATTAAAATATTCTTTATGTGAAAATATAAATAAAGAAGAGGTGTGGGACTTAGGTAGAGATTTTTTCTAAAATGTATCAAGTGAAAGGCTGGGACAGCACAGTTTACAAGGAAGTAAAGGCAAAACACTGGATCTTAGGGATGCATATGCTTATTAAAAGGGAACTTGGGGAACCTTACACTGATATTTTTCCCCTTCTCTGCAGTGGATAGCAGCTAATGTTGAGAATCAGCCAGAATTCCAACTGAATTTTTACATAAAAGCTAAAAGTTATATTAGGATATTTATTTGTTGTTTGTAAGGTCCTCTTTGTCATAAAATGATTGTAAAGCACTGTCTAACTTGCTGGTGGTAAATACATTATGTTGATTCTGCTGGCTTCTATACTACACGTGTACAATAAAAAACCACATCTGTGCCCCATTTGGCCACAAAAACCACATGTAGGTGCAAATTGACTCCTAAACACACAGATCTGGCAGTAGTCTACTAATGGATTACAGGGGCCCTGGTTGTCGCTGATTCCAATCTCATAATCCCTGAACAGATTCTGATTTGGATCACTAGGACAATTTGGTCATAAACATTCATTCTACCAAGCTATTTCTTTTGTAGTCTTTATTTTAACACCTTGGCTGCCAGGGCTATCTAATGCATGAAATGGCTATATAACTCTATTTATAACAAATTCATTGAATATATCACTTCCCAACCCCTGGCCACTAATTCAAGTAGCAGTTTTTTTTACTTAAACACAATAGTGATTTGTGCAGACACAATAGGGGAAAAGTTATCAGTAATGGCATGTATTTTTATTTAAATGTACACATGGAAACCTTGGGGTTTTGATCAAAGCATGAAAATCTGCTGTGTGAGTGTAGAACAACACTTGGAATCGTGGGACCCGCAAATTGTTCATCATAAAATTACAGTTAAAAGCTAGGAACAAGCAATATGAAATGCCAGTAGTATATGGCATAGATGTGAAGATTACATGAAAAAGTGTATCTACTAATAAATATAATGGCGGCGAGTTGTTTTAGAGCCCTGAATTAGAAGACCTCATCAATAAATGTCGGCCAGAACCAGAACTTGGATGTTTAAGTTATTAGACCAGGTAAGAAACCACCCTACAAAGCTCCATCTGATTAATTAAAATATAATGTACTACTTCCCTTCACTGATAAAAACTGTGTGTTGGCTTCAGAAAGACTACTATAGTTTATATAAACAAGCTGCTGTGTAGCCATGGGGGCAGCCATTTAAAGCTTAAAAAGTAGAAAAAGGCACAGGTTACATAGCAGATAACAAATAAGCTCTGCAGAATACAATACGATTCTGCAGTGCTTGTCTTTTATCTTCTATGAAACCTGTGCCATTTAGCCCTATTTCAACTTTAATAGCTGCCCCCATAACTACACAGCAGCTTGCTCATATAAAATACAGTAGTCTTTCTGAGGCTAGTGTTATCCAGTGCAGAGCAGCAGTACATTATATTTTATTATCTTATTTTGGTGTTTTATTTTTTATAAATTGATATTGGAAAGTTGCTTAGAATTATGTTTTCTTTTATTAGGCATTAGGCCGGGGAAGAAAAGAGAGACAGAAAGAGAATGCGCAACTCTTTAGAGGCAAAAGACCACCTTGTGAGAAATAGCAATCCTGCCAGTTAAAAAGGAGGTATCAAATACAAGTTCTGGGAATAGTGATGCTTGGCCCTGCTTTCAGAGTCAAAAAAGAAGTGAACCAAGGTTGTTCCATAGCAGTAGTTGTTCCATACCATGATAGCCATAGATTGAAACCAGAAAATATACAGTAGGTGATACCTTTGATTAGCTAAATAAATAGATTATAAAATGTGAGCTTTTGGGACTACTTAGGTGCTTCAAGGTTGTTCCAAGCAGCTGGATAACTTGGTACTGCCCACCTCACACTCTTTTCCCTAAACGATGCAGAGCTACTCAATTAGCACAGCATTTAAGAGACAGCTAGAGGTACCCAAACGGCTGCTCACACAGTACCTAAGACAAAAGCACTGCACTATACAATATAGTAACAATTAAACAAGGTTTCTGTGCACATACTAATTGTGGTAATAACTGCTGATTATCTCATTTAGTACCAATATCGCAAACCCAATCACTAAATACTTCAAAATATTCATAAATATGTTTACTCCCCTATACTGAGGCAGGACGATAACTGTTATCTGGGAGAAAAGCGAGAAAACCACAGCTACAGGGATAAAAACAACGCAAGTGTGTCAGCCGCCGATACACGTCACATGATACATACATACCGTGACAAAGGAAACTGAGAAGTGACTCAGTAGTGCAGCTCTGCATATTTGACAAGAAAGTGCAAAGGATTTTCTCATACAATTAGCAAAAGAAACAAGACTTATGGGAACTCACAAAACACATGCAGTCTGCTTGGTGACAGCAAATAGCAGGAAGCTGTATCAGTCATACGCACTCATCTCACTGGGTTTAATCAGGAAGATGAAGCAACTAAAGCTTGTTATTTTGCCCTAAAATACAGCCAAGAAATACTGTATATTTGTTATCTTTCAGGACACAAACCACCTTTCTTCAGGCAGGGAGATATAGTTAATATATCCTATGAAGAACTTGTACTTTTATACTTTTATATGTTATTTGATATACCATGTTCAGTGAGTATTATAAAATATTGTATGTTCCACAGTGCATGCTGTGTCATAAGCCACTCTGAAGTGGCGCCCATAATGTCATGGAGACAGATCAAACAAGGACAGCAATGCTCCCGGCTATCAGTGTAGTGACTGACAAGACATGTGCATAACTTCATACCTCTTGTGTAAATTCATTTTCACGGGACAGTCCCTCTTTTATCAGCTTGGCCCACAGTCCTGGATTCTTACTGAAAAGTCCCTCATTTCCCTTTGAGCTCCTGCACTGAATGCAAAAAATTACAATGTTTCTCAAACTTAATTAAATAGGTAGCTTTTGGCAGAGAGCCCAGAAATCATAACAAGCTACACCTGCACTTTAGGTGGCCATACACCTTCAGATCCGCCCACTTGGTCATGTCGCCAAGCAAGCGGATCTTCTCCCAATATCCCCCACCTACGGGTGGGCGATATTGGGAGAATCCAGACTAATTAGGTTGTTTGGCCCTGGGGCCAAATGATCGAATTATAATGACGGGTATATGCAAAGTCGGTTCGGGGTCCGCATCAACGAGCCGATGCGGTTCCCGATCCAACTAAAATTTTTAATCTGCCCCATCGAATTCTGCCCAATTTCAGGCCAGATATCGGTCAGGCAGGCCCATTGTTAGTACCCCTACACAGCTAAATCGGTCTAAGGGACCGATATCGGCAGCTAGAATCGGTTGGTGTATGGCCATCTTAAGATACAATGTTTCTCAAACTTAATTAAAAATTAACTTTTGGCAGAGAGCCCAAAAACTCAACAAGCTACACCTGTACTTAGATACAATTGTAACTAATAAGCTAAACAGGTCTCTTGGGGGAACTGAGACGTGCAGCTGAAAGTGTTATTTCACCTTTTTTAGCAAAACTGTAATAACACATAAAAAGGCCCCAAAACCCCCAGAAATGTGTTCAAACATTAAATAACCTGTCAAATTTAGTAAAATGGGAGTGGTATTTAGAGGGTGTGGTCACAGAAATGGACATGGCCAAAATAATTTTGCCGCGCTACATGCATTTCTTTTGGTCCCTCTTTCCTTTTTTCATATTTTGGGAGGTATGTATTTACAAAGGCATAAAGACTCAGGCATGTTCCAAGCACTAGAAAGGATGCCAAATTAAGTGTGTGTCCGTAGTCAGACTGGACTGGCAGTATACTGGTAAAAAACCCTGTGTGCCCTGCTGCCCCAGACAAGACCCCTGCCGCAAAGTATTCATGCTCCCGCCAAACCCCCATGGTGAAGTATACATATGGTGTTAGCAGGAGGCAGGTTAGAGTGTCAGCTCACCACTGGGGCCCCTGAAGGAATGTGGGGGCCCTGGACATCCCAGTCTGATGCCATGTGTTGACGCTATTCACAAGGGTAATTGAGCCCATACATGCTCCTAGCAGCTTGCAGCAACAGTGTGCATGTGCCACTAGGGAACCCCGAAGTTGCCTTTACATTCTAGCCGGTGGGATGGCATTTCAGGGAGATTAGTGGCCCGCTAAACAATTTACTATGCCTCAGATCCCATTCATGAAGGATCAAAATGCAGCATTAGCAAATGATCAGATGGGTACTCCTAGATATGTAAGGTGCCCTCTGTTCCCAATTAGGTGGTTGCAAATATGGTGCTCATTAACCAAAATACAAGTTATCTGCAACAGATAAAGGACTATTAGTATTCCATAATTACCCTCTTAATGGTGATGAAAACCCTCCATAAAGCTCTTCTTCTGTGCCCCCTAGCATTTTAACATAGGTGGTCCAAACTTAGCTACACAGGCAAAATATAATCCTGCCTAGCAGACTTTTTTGTTGTTCCCTGATAGAAATCTGTCTTTAATTCTTCCAGCTTCATTTGCAGGAACAAAGAACAAGGAGCTAGACTTGCACAGACTAGGCAGGATTCTTATTGGAGGATTTTTTTTCATTCTTTAGGAAGAAATGTTTCTTGATGTTGCTGGACTACAGCTCTAAATGCTTTGGAGCATGCTAGGATTTATAGTCCAGCAAAATGTAGGCACTGTATGGGTCAGCACCAGTGTTTACATAATTTGCCTTTTTGTAGAATGTTATTACTTGTTTGCAGTGTTACATAGCAATCCTGTTTACATTAAATGACATATAATATGATTCAGTATAATAGCGATACTCCACCAACTGTTCAATATATATTCATCATTTAAAATTATTGCACAAACCAATATGACAATATGGGTCATAAAACACACAGGCATAGGAAAGACTCTCTGTGCAAGAGGACCTAATGGTTTCCTGTTTATAATGACAAGTTGTAAATGTCTGCTCTTCCCATGCTCTACATTCAGATGCGTCTGAATTATTATGAACAGCTTACTTATGGCTTAACCTTTGACTTCAGCACCCACAGTGATGAGAATCTGGAATGTACTTTATATACAGACACAGCTTGTGATATTTCCATATATACTGCCTAGAGACATGTGCAATTACTTAGGGGAAACAAGTGACTACTACTTTGCCCTTGTTTGGCACTCACAATGGGGTATGCAGATACACAGGCAATGCTGCTTTGGCCATCGCTGAAGCAAGGTTCTCCATTCTCATGGCTGAGTCCACTTGTTTATATTGGTTTCAATTCGTTTAAAGAAAAATGTTTACTAAATAATGCAGGAGTGCATTCTTGGGAAAACAAATGGAAATAACATAAAATCTATAGAAGGGACTGGAAAATGATTATTTATTCCAGCTGTTCCTTTCTATCAGCTTTGAGGAGTATGGGTAGAAATGAGCTATGTGACCATGACTAGTAAGAACATCTCAGGGTTCCCAAACATCATGATAGGGACCAAAGTACAGGCATCAGTCCGACCGACTAAATCACTTCAGTTAACAAGCCCTTACACGTCTGTGATTGGCAGCAATGATTACAAATACGTAATAGAAAATTATGCAAATTTCCACCATGCTGTGGGAAATTATTTTCCTCTTTCTAAATGTGCGTATTGCGCTCTCCGTAATGTTGGCCATACACACAAAGTAGTTTTTTTTATTGTGCATTTGTCCAACATAAAACTCGAAATGCCATCTGCTTGCTGGGGTCACTAGGGCTGAAAGTTTTGTGTTATTCTTTAAAACAAAAACAAAAATGTAGCTTTCTTTTATCTCTACGATAGCCTTTATCCAAAGTGGTAGCTGGTTACTAGGGCCCCTGGAACCCTTGTAATCAGGTATAAGATTTTGTTCCAAACTAGATATAGTCATAAAAAAGTTAACTAACTGAAAAACTAAAAAAAGAAACAGGCTTCTTTTCTTAATATAACATAAAACGCTAACTTTCTTTTATGAACTATTTCCATGAAACAGGTTTTGCAAGTTTTCAATTTCTCCAGGTGTGTATAGAGGTGAGCAGCATTTTCTTCAAGAACCAATCTCATTTGCACAAATTATATTTTCAGTTTTCTATGGAGTTACAATGTAATAACAGGTGCATAACAATGAGGCAGAATGTTTTTATCACATGCTTCAAATAGTTTTCTCAGTAACAATGCAAGTGAGGACATACAACAGCTAGGTTTTATTCCTGGGCCGACTTAATATGGCCTTGGGCAAGTCACTTGTGCCCAGAGAACTGTTCTATGACTTAAAGCTCTTTGGTGCTGAGACTTCCAATGCCTCAAAAACGTGTGTCATGTACTGTGTAGATTTAGCACTGCTTTATATCAATAAATTATTAATAGTATCCCTGCCCTGAATAATACATGTTTTAAAGAAAAAGAGAACACATAAACTTACTGTGAAAGGCACAGAGCAGATAAAGAATATAATAGTCATCAGGGACAGAAGAATAAGATGATCTATCTCCTCAGACATGGACATCCTTTCTTTCTTGGTTACCATGAGAGAGCCAAGTCTTGATTTTTGGCGCTTGTGCATCCTCACCAGGCTGATGATGACTATGAAGTTGCAGGTCAGCACTGCAATAATCACTATGAGCAGGAGGGTGGCATAAAGAGTGGAGTAGACATTGCTGGTGGACCCATCTATGTGCTGCCCTCTCATGTTGATGAAGCACCAGGTGCCAGGGCAGTACTGGATGTATTCCCCGGCCCCCATGGCTGGGAAGAGGCAGAAGAAGATGCAGAAGGAGTATATTACAGGGAACATAACAAGACCACAGCGCTTACTGATAAACTTCTCATAGAAGTAAGGGTGCCCAATGGCCATTGCCCTCTCCAATGCCATGGCGAATAGGACCAGCATAGTAGCCAGGCTGAAGAAAGTCATGGCAAAGGCAAAATAGTGGCAGACAATGAAATTATCACTGCCCCCCAAAGCTTTGAGGGTCAGGTTGCTGGAGTAAGCTGACAAAACTACAGGGCTAAGCATGCAGGTCCCCATCAGGTCAGTGATGACCAGCCCAGTGGCCAGGATGTGGAAGAGAGAGATCTTCCCCCTGATCCCCCTCCTGCGATGTTCCAGCAGCACCAAAGCGATGAGGTTGCCCAGTACCCCGAGAGAGAACATCATAGCGCTGTGGGTTGGACTCACCCCAGGGTTTAGGTGTAACTGGGACTCACACAAGTCACTCGAGTTGCCCCTCATTCTCCCGCACGCCCCCAAAAAGCGGCCAAACTTCAACCGCCCCCAGTCCGGTGCTCCTCTCTGCCCAGGCTCATGACAGGGACTCCGCGCCCACAGCACCCACTTGCTTGTGGCTTCTGCCTACTTAGCACAGGGAGTCACAACGTGGGGAAGCTCTGACATCAGCGCCTCTCACTCCGCCCAATATTCACATGGCGTTCATTCAGCGCGGCAGCTCCGAGCTCTGCTTTGGTCTGTCAGCCTCTGGCCCGCTGCCCCCCTGCCCCCCCCGGGCTACATGGTACGGTCCGATTGCCCGCTCATGCTGCTGGGAGCCGTGGGACACCGGGATGGGCAAGGGAACTCGGGGTTGGCACTACTGCTACTAACTCCGCTAGTCTGTATGAGCCCCAAGTGCCGGTGCTGTTGGCTGGTGGCGCTTAAAACACCTTTAGGATGAAATGCTGAGTCCCTGTCATGCCCCTTGTCACTTCTTACATAACTGCATGGCATCTACTCTAGTTACTAAGAAAATAGAATTTTGCCTTCTGGGAGTGCATTAAGTAAATACGCACAATTACGCAACTGCATAACCTGCCCCATATTGTTTGTCCCATATGCGTGGGGAGCAAATAGTCAGCTCCTAGTAAAGGAGCCTTACCTGCCTCCGTGGGTCGCTGCTATTATGTGAGCCCAATAGCTGATTTACTAACGTGGCTACTAAATTACTAAAACCCGTCCGACAGTATTTCATGGCTTCGCCTCATTTATAAAGAACTTCTGAATAAAATGTCAATAAAAATTGTTCACTAGCCTAGGCTTGGCAAAGCAACATTATTTCCTATGGGAGGAAAGATAATCTCATTAAAGTCATTCAAGTACTCTAAAAATATCGATTTTGTAACATTTTACTACTTTGACAATATTTCCATTAGATCTTTCCCAAATACTTGGACAGTCCCCCCCTCACATTCCTAGTGAGGTGAGACCCTCATCCATCCATTCATGTATCATTCTGTCTTTCCTCCCTTTATCTATCCCTGTACCATCCATTCATGTATCCTTCTGTCTTTCCTCCCTTTATCTATCCCTGTACCATCCATTCCTCTGTGTATCCATCTGTGTGTGCATACATGATCCATCTGCCCTTTTATAGTCCATTTATCCTTATGCTCAGCTTTTGCACATGTAGGGACCCATAGGTATTAGAGTCCCTATGGCTTTAATTCCCTACTGCCTCTTTTCTATTACTGTTGCTGGGCAAAGTCCCGTGTATCTAGTTCACTATACCTTATGCCTTATTGGCTTAGTTAGGATGACCACTCCCCTTGCAGACTGATAAAGTGTCTAGCAAGGAGGGGTGGCTTCTTCTTTGGCTGCCTTCTGACTCTCAGGGAACAACTCCATTGAGCCTGGGATCAGAATAGGCCCCAGTAAAGCCACCTGCCCTAGAGTAGCCCCTTGGTACTCTAGTGAAGTCGGGGACAGGGCCCCGTGAATGAGGTGAAGTTAGTGGTAGGATAGATCCTGTCATAGCACGCTTTAGATAGTGTGATGTAGTTAGGGCTATCTAGTAAGAGCAGTATCAGCTCCAACATAGGAGAAAGTAAGGGTTCAGCATACCCAGGCTCTGTTTGCCTTGCTGTAGGGACCGCAGTTCAGACACAGGTATCAGGCAGTATCTACCCCTGATCCACCGTTGGCTGTAGGGATCCGGTCCAGTAAAGGGGGTGATCATCCTTAGGATTTCTGCTTGTTCCACATCTGCCTCCATTGTGGTGCTACTCTGCTTCTGCCTATAACAACTGCCACTAAACGTTGTGTTAACTACCTCAACTATAGTGAGTATAACCCTGCTTCAGCCTTGTCTGTGACAATAAACGTTCTACAGTTATTCAGCAAAGAACCTTCTGGCGTCCTATTTACTACCACAGCACTACACCATCTCATGGAGTTGTAGTTGTACAACATCCTCATCTCCAAATTAGCTCCTATAGGCACCTCTCACTTAGCGGAGGCCCATCCTGGGAAAGGGGGATCGCATGTACCCATGCTCTACCATAAACCTAGCCTGGATTAACCCCTAAACAGCCAAAAAGGTGTTTTACACACGTATTGGAACTGTGCATCAGTCAGCCACTGACTTTGCACCTGGTGTCTTTGCTGTCATGACACTGTTTTATTGCACTATGTTTGCAATTCATTTTTCTAATACTAAAAAAATATTGGGGTTAAAAATATATTAAGTAGGTATGTTTTTCAAACATAAATATGCACCTACAACTTTTATATATTTATTACAAAAATGGAGAATGTTAGGGAAAAAACATATTCTTCAGAAAACACTTTGCAATACCGTTAAATGACATGTTATAAAAAGCAAGAATTTACCCTGGGTAAGCAACAGATTTTATTTTGGGGATTCCAAATCTAAAACATATAATTCAATTTCAAGGTTTTTGGCCAAAGTCCCAGACTGATATACATGAATAGCATTTTGTAATTTTCTGCTTCATAAAAGATAATTTCATATTAGATTGTCGGTTGCTTTCTTGTTATAGCTTTGGGCTAGTAACACAATAAATGTGATATCTGCACTGGTAAAAGTTGTGTGTTTGCTTCAGAATCCCTACTATAGTTTATATAAGCAAAGCTGCTGTGTAGCCATGGGGGAGCCATTTAAATTGAAAAAAGGAGAAAAGGCACAGGTTACATAGCAGATAACAGATAAGCTGTGTTGATTCCCATTTTAGTCTGCAGAGCTTTTCTGTTATTTGCTATGTAACCTATTCCTTTTATGCTTTGTTTCCATCTTGAATGGCTACCCATGTGGCTACAAAGCTTTGTTTATATAAACTATAGTAGCAAACACAAAACTTTTATCAGTGCAGGGCAACAGTACATCATATTTTAATTATGTAGGGACCCATAGGGTTACTGGGCAAAGACCCATGTATCTATTTTGATATTAGCATCTTGTGCATTATTGGCAGGTAGACAGGTAGACCACTTCCTTTGCACTCTAATATAATGCTTAGCAAAGGGGTGGATCTTCCTGTTTGGCTGCATCTGTTGACTGAGGTGGAAGTTCCACTGAGCCTGGGATCAACAGGGCCCCAGTAAGCCATCTACCCTAGAGAACCATCTAAACTCTAGTGAAGTCGGGGAAAGGGGACCCTATTCTTGCCTCAGCCTTTCCCTGTGCTTGCACCAAAATCTGTTCCATGTGCCTGCACCTGGGCCAAAGCAATGAAAAGAATGATAGTGTAGGCACTGATTCTTGGTTTGTGTTTATCTGCAGGCTAAGAATCAGACCCATCTGTCATTAGCCAAAGGGTAAAAACCTTCTAATGCCATCAGTGAACATAAAGTTCTGTCAGTCGGTGTATTCTTTGCTAGCATACTTACAGTAATTTCTCTTGAAAGTAAAAATTAGAATACTGGAAAGAATTGGATCTGAAAGTATCCAAACTGTAATGCTAGGAATAACTAGAAAGTTGATGGGCCTCTGACTGTATTAGCATTTTCTGGAACTGATTCCCTATAATGCTTTTCTAACCCGTGTGTGTTCTGACACAGACTTTAGTTCTTAAGTTGTAACACATGCACACTAAATTTGGGAAAACAGAAGGAATTGTGCAAAACATGCTGTACCCCATTATACAAAAATACATTCTCTGAATTCATAAAAACATGGGTTCTCTTTGTGTCATGTTAGATTTACAAGAAACACATGTATCCCTATGGTTAGTTGACATAAGCCTTGAATTTTTAGACTGCTGATACTTTGTATTCAACTGCACGGAGCTCTTTGGAATGTGATTGCTGCTATAAGTAAACAGTAATAACAATAATCCACTACTGGAAATACAATTTCTAAAATATGGCAAGCAGATGTTTATCACAGCAAAAGCTGAGTTCATGATAGAGAATATCTTGCCTCATAAAATAGTTCCACAATCCCTTTGTAATTATGTGAATCCTGTGACCCTGAAGTCCTTAATGTCAGAGTTCCTTTTAATAATAATATTATTTTTTATTTATAAAGTAAAGACCGTATATCCAGCACTATATAAAAACTTTACAAAAAATACAAAAGGACTGCATGCAGTTTGCATCTAAAATACTAGAGGGGGCATTTACTAAAATGAAACTTTTTTGGGTTGGGCTTTTTGCTGCGGGAAACCTGAATTTGTCACAGAAAAAAATTAGACTTTTCTGAGATTTATTATGCATCAAAACTGCGACAATTCAGAATCTGAAAATACACAATCAAAACATTGAGATCATGTAGTCAATGGCATATGTCCCTTTTACAACTGGAAGATTTTGCTTCGTAGTTTTAGAGGTTTTTTTTTGGTCTTTTGATGCTGTGTTTTCCATGACTTCTTTTCTTCTGATAAACTACTAACATTTATGGAAATTAGTTTTTTTTTTTTTTTTAAACGTATAAGTATACATCTGAAGAAATCCCTGGGCTGCCAAAATCCCCAACCCCCAGTGACTAATCGCTTACCCCAGGCTGGTGCTCCTATTAGGAGAAAACTGCACCAGGCTGGGGTAGCTGCAAGCCAGCGATCCTCTTCCTTTTCTCTTCTATCTTCAGCTGGCTTTTTTGTTAAAGTTTGGCTTTTCACTCTAATGCGCATGCGCAAGCAGCGCAAAGAAAGAAGAGGATTGCTGGCTCACACCTACCCTGAGGTGGTGCGTTATTTTGGCATCCTCCAGTGATTTTTAACTTTCCTTCCCCTTTAAAAAAGAAGGAAAGGTAAAAACTAAGTAAGGTTCCTCTATCAAAATAGACCTCTATCAAAAGAAGTACAGGATTTCTTTTGTGTACACAGGATCCTCCTACTTTTAGAAAAATCCTTCAGGGCACTGTACAAGTCTGTTCAGTTTGCTCCTCTCTCCCCCTCCCTTCTCCTGCTCATCATCTCTCTCTCCCCCTCCCAACTGTGTTGTCTACCAGAAGCCAGATCTGCAGAATGGAAATTACTGAGACCAAGCTAAAATGGCTGCTGCTATCTGAAACAAACAAAGGCAGCTTCTGGGGCTGTTTATGCGGTATGGCAAAGCTCTGAAGAATAAATATTCTAGAGCTTTGCTCTATTGTGGCTAAACTTTTGGCAGTAAAATGCCGAAATGCTTTTACTTCTCCTTTAAGGTTGATCAGAAAAGCTGGATTGAAGATAAGCATGGCCAATATTGCACCTAATTTAAGAGGGGGTGGATTTACTAAAACTTACAAAAATGCTTCCCTCTTTCAGACATTTAACTCTTCAGTGTCTCTTTCTCTCTTGAGTCTGAATTGAATGTCAGGAAGACTTGGAGAAAGACACACTGTGACCCATCTATTTATGAGTCAAACACAATGAGTCAACATTTTAATGACACAGTGGTCCTAGCATTTTGTAACAAAATGAGTCAATGTTACATGGCACAATGACCCCAGCATTCATTACACGGTGACTTCATTGTACAGCAAGTGACAGACCTCTCTCATGTGGTTCACCACCACACAAAACATAGAGAAGCACACTCCAATAAAAGGGGCTCAATATAAACTGCTAAGTTCAAGTGTTCAAAAAGCATTGGACTTGAGAAGTAGTGGCTCACCAAGGTTGCAACATTAATGGCCTCACTTACAATCTCCAGGGCCCCCTCCCAACACATGCCCCCGTAAGCCCAGACGCGCATGTGCACTTGTTGCCAACTTAATCGGAATCTTTTATAGGGAGGGGCAAGCAGGGGAGCGGGCCTGGATCACCGGGGGCCCATGAGGGCCAGGGCCTAGCAAGTTTTCTCTTGGTGTCCCGTTGATCCAGGCCAACCCTGAGTTCAAAACAAGCAGATGGGTATCCAGCTGGGCAGTCCACAGTGTGTGACATTTATTACTTCTTATGAGTGTGGCAATAGAGTATATGTAAAGGGTAGGAAACCGTAATAAAATATTAATTCTAACAAGTGTAGAAAACATGATGATGGAAAACTAAAAAAAAGTAGGGTCAATTTTCTATTAAAATGGGGGTATTCTGTATTTCTCAGCATTTATCATAGCATATATAATTGACTGTAAGTATAAATTATTTATCAATTATATATGCTGTGTACCTAAATCAATATTAATATAATTTACTGTGTATTTATGTACTGATTTATTGTATCTGCCAATAAAAACTTTACATAGAGAGAAGAGCACAAGATGCTAGGTCTCAGTTTTTATAGGTCGGAACAGACAAGAGTGCAGAATTAGCCCATGAAAAAACTATGTACCTAACACTTGTGCCTTCCTTTGGTCCCCTATCTGTGCAACCTATCAGTGTGCTTGTTGCTACTGTTACACCACTGAGTATTGTAAGCTCTTTTGGGCAGGGCCCTCTTCACCTCTTGTATCGGTTATTGATTGCTTTATATGTTACTCTGTATGTCCAATGTATATAACCCACTTATTGTACAGCGCTGCGGAATATGTTGGCGCTTTATAAATAAATGTTAATGTAATGTAATGTAATGAGTAAGGAATCACTATACTTACTACTTGCTTTAAAGAGATGTATTGAGTGCATGATTTAAACAGAGGGGTTTCTTATGGCAGTAACAGGGTCATTTGCAATGATTTTGATACACGTTGGACCCTTATTATCACAGGGGGGTCAGCTGGTTGATGAGAACAGGGAAAAAGCAGAAATTTTGAACTCTTATTTTTTATCTGTCTATACAACTGAGGAGCCAGCTAATGAAGGCTTCCCTTCTAATAAATCCAATTCTAGTAATATAACTACTGATGCATGGGTCACTCAGGAGGAAATTCAAAAGCGACTTGAACATGTAAAGGTAAACAAACGTCCAGGACCAGATGGTATTCATCTTAGATAAGATCTGTGATTGCCAAACCTCTCCACTTAATTTTTCAGGATTCATTGAGGTCTGGCATGGTTCAGAGAGACCGGCAAATTGCTAATGTGGTGCAGTTATTTAAAAAGGGATGCTGTTTTCAGCCTGTAAACTATAGGCCTGTTAGTCTGACATCAGTAGAATGAAAGCTTTTGGAAGGGGTAATAAGGGATATAAGATACTTAAATACATTGCAAATCACAATACTATAAGTTTGTGCCAGCATGGTTTTATGTGTAACAGATCTTGCCAGACTAATTTTATGA
Source organism: Xenopus tropicalis (assembly GCF_000004195.4). Classification (NCBI taxonomy): domain Eukaryota; kingdom Metazoa; phylum Chordata; class Amphibia; order Anura; family Pipidae; genus Xenopus; species Xenopus tropicalis. The sequence goes on from NC_030684.2 coordinate 95,699,569, forward strand.
GGAGGTGAGCAGGAACCTTGATGCTGGAATGGCAACGGATGTCATCTACTTAGACTTTGCTAAAGCATTTGATAAAGTGCCTCACAGAAAGTTAATGATAAAATTGAGGAATATTGGCCAAGAACATAATGGATAGAAAACTGGCTGAAGGATAGATTATAAAGAGCTGAAAAAAAAGTAAAATTGGCCATTGTTGTTAGTGGAGTACCACAGGAGTCAGTCCTTGGTCCTTTGCTTTTAACTTGTTTATTAATGACCTGGAGGTGGGCATAGAGAGTACTGTTTTTATTTTTGATGACGACACTAAATTGTGCAAAACTATAAGTTCCATGCAGGATGCTGCCACTTTGCAGAGCGATTTGACAACATTGGAGGTTCAATATTGACAAGTGCAAAGTTATGCACTTTGGTAGAAATAATATAAACACAAGTTATAGACTAAATAGTAGTGTGTTGGGGGATCCTTACTTGAAAAGGATCTGTGGGTTTTTGTAGATAACAAGTCCAGGCAATGTCATTTTGTGGCTACTAAAGCTAATAAAGTGCTGTCTTGCATAAAAAAGGGCATTGACTCAAGGGATGAAAACATCATCTTGCCTCTTTATAGGTCTATAGTAGGGCCTCGTCTTGAGTATGCAGTTCTGCCCTGCCTGCTCTTTAAAAGTTGCTGCAGGTCTCTGTGCTTTAAAATGGAGTGCAGGGACATACATTCTCCTGAGTATGTAGCTGCCTGCATTCATAGGTGCTGTATTCATGAGGGGTTGGCAGGGGTAGGCATGTAGACCACTCTCCTACATTTCACGCCTTTTTCAAATGCAAGGTAGTGAGCACCAGTGGGTGCATGTACCACAGGGCCCTCTACTTACTGCCTTCGCTATAATAAGCCAATGTCATAAAGCTACTTGGGATGGGCTCCTTCCTCTGTGTCTAGGGATGAATCAGTCTGCAAAGGGAACTTCTTTAGAGACCCTGACATAACTCCTATGGGAATCCTTTTGGCTCACATTCCACTTAATCTTCCTGCGCTTCCCACAGGAGAGGTGGAAGTAAGATGCGCATGCAGCTCTATTTATAGTTCATTTATTTATTTATTTATTTGTCATTTTATGCAAGAAACAATATTTGTAGTATCACAAATTTTGGAGACTTTCTATACTACATGCAAGGCCCTCTAAAGGAAATGGTTAATCATCTTTTTTGAATATTTTTCTTTAAGCTCCAGAAAGTAGTTTATTGCTTCCTTATGGGCCTATTTATTATGCTGTGTAAAATGAAATTCACCGAAAAAATGTTGTAAAAAGCTGTGTAAAATATATGGAGAAGTTTGCAGTCCAAACGTCAGATTTTACGCTATTTTAAGTCAATTCTGATGGAAGAAAAAATGTGTAAAATAAGCCTAACAATGTGTGGCGAATTTTGTCTACATTTTTTACAATGCATAATACATTTGCCCCTTAGGGCCAGATTCATGAAATCATGAGTTTGAATCCCGAATGGGATAAATTCGGATTGGATACGATAATTTCTTAAGATCGCAAATATCACTAATATGCTTACAAAAAAATTGCATTAGTCATGATAATATCGTATTGGCAATCTGAAAGTCACAAAATTTTTCTACCGACCGATCGTAATATGCAGGAAAACCTTTCCGACTTTGATCCTTCTGTGCATGATTTTGGAAGCCTCCCATAGGAATCAATGGCACTCTGCAGCTCCAACCTCGGCGCGACAATACGATTTTGTCGCAAGTTCAAAAAAGTTGTGCAAAATATAAAAAAGTCTCAGAAAATATGCTTGGAGCTTTCGAACGAACGCTCAGAGCATTCGTGGATTAGTAAATCTGCCCCTAAGTGTTCCTCATAGTGACATGCAGGCCAGCCTATGATCCACAAATCAGTCACAGGTCACAGATGGGTTTGGGTTAAACTCTTTTTTTCCACCTACCCTGCCTTGGACCTTACTATACTCCCCTTCCTCCTCTGGCTGTCTGTATTTATAGACAATTCCTGCTCCACCCCTGAACCTTTGGTGATGGTGTAGTGCGGGGCTATAAATACAGACAGCATACTGGGTTTGGTTAGTTGCGGGCTGGTAGTGAATGGGTCAGATATTGACTTTTTGTCAGCCCACACATCAGATGAAGTTCCCATTAGACAGCTAATTTGGTTAATATTTTTTGTTCACTTTCTCTATTCTAGTGTGCCAAATGACAGTTCATTTTATCTTTCATGGGGATTTCTTTTATTCTAGCTTTGTTTTCGTAAAAAATATATTTTGAGCAAACATTGATAAATGAATCATTAGCAGTACAAGCAATAGCTGAGATAAAATATATTGAACACATATTTGCGAGTGACTGTGTTAACAGACAGCTTTTTTCTAGTATGTTTGATTGCAAATGATACCATTTAATTTTCTGTATTTGGTGCTGATAAAAGGAACAGTCAAACAAGCAAGGACTCAATGAAAGCGCTGCACTAAAAGTTCATCAATGATCTGCAAGGGAGTCATTGTTTGACTTGGATACTTACCAGCCATCTATGAAATGTCAGAGGCTTGCTCTATAATTTCCTCTGTGTAGATGATAATATAATTTAGTGTCAGAGCTGTTTGCTGAAGTAATCTCCTGGACAGGACAAAAGAGGCAGCTTTTTCTTTTTTATATCCCTCAAGTAAATGCAGGCCACAGGCCATAATAAACTGTTTCATAACACAGACACGCAGCTATGTCTGTGCATGCCAAGCAATTACTTTGTTTTTCCTATAAATGTTAGGAAATTTGGGTTATTCAACCAACCGGCATTGGCTTATTACAAAACACAGTGACTCACAACGTATCTCTACATCATATGGTCCTTTCTGCATTTCTTTTATCAAAGAAAACCTGTCGCACAAGAAGTGGCAGGCAGGGGTTGGACTACTGTATATCCCAGAGGAACAGGGCTCAGTCTCATAACCAGGAAGCCATTTTTCTTTCATTTAAAGTGTTAACATTTATTTATTAATTCAAATGCAACTCCTTAATCCATTTACCCCAATTTTTTAGGGCATAACAGGCTCACCAGACTGTGGTTAGTGATTCAGTATTGTTCAAACACAATAAGGACACTGGCAATCTACTTTCATAGAGCACCACTTTTATTGGATACTTTTAAATGTATTTAAAAAAAAAATATTTAGATAGTAGATATTAAAGTGCTTAGAGATTTAAAGGGATTCTGTCATGATTTTTAAACTTTATATTTCTAAATTTCACTGTTTACATAGCAAATAATTCACTCTACCATTTACAGTTTTGTTCTTTAACCGACAAATTAATTTTTTTAGTTGTAATATTGGTGTGTAGGCGCCATCTCAGTGCATTGTGCCTGAGTCTGAGCTTTCAGAAGGAGCCAGTGCTACACGTTAGAACTGCTTTCAGTTAAGTTATTGTTTCTCATACCTCAAAGATCACTATAAGGTAGTAGGTAAAGTCAGTGTACAGGTTCTTATTACAGAGTAGAGGTGCAATCACGCCATCCAGACTTTACAAAAAAGTAATCAAATGTCACTGTGGAGAACCAAGTCCATCAATTGTAGTTTTTTATTTTATACTGCATGACATGTTTTGGATCAACTGATCTGTGAATGAGCACCTGATGAAGGATCAGTGGATCCGAAACTACAATTGATGGACTTGTTACTCCAAAGTGACATTTTATTGCTGACATAGGCAGAGTTTCAATAAGGCTGGGGGAGGCTACAAAAATAATCAGTTAAGGTACAGATGTTGTCAGGGCTGGGGAGATATTACAACTAAAGGCACTGCAGAAATGAAGGCTGCAGGCTGTAACCTTTACCTCAGGACTAAACTTTTGCTGCAGATTTAATCCCACTCCCACTGGTACTATACTGTATATGTTTTAAAGGCTGAATCACTAGCTGAAATAATTTTTTTTGTCCCCTTCGACCCTATCACCCAAGCTAATTGTGCATATATATATATATGCAGCAACAGTGCTGTCCCTGAGGAAAGTTCCAATCAGGAACTGAAACATCGGAACTGAATAAACCTCAACATTTTTTCTTCACCTCATGACTCCTGTGTGAAAATTCCTGTGAGCGCTGTCATTTTCGCTATATGTCTTACATTTTTTGGCACCGGCACCCAGGTATCATATATATATATTATTTGCACAATTTCTCTGGAAGTCAGTGGGAACCTCAAGAGGTAGTTGGGGGTGGGGGAGGGGCATGTTTATGCCAGGGAATCCACTATCCATAACCGTATTTCTTGTAAGAAATATACTTATCATATTTGTTTACCTAAGTGTTATAAGTTCAACACATCCTATTTTCATCTGTAAAAAAGATCAATAGCTAGCACATTCAGCTGTCAGCTAATTATATTAGGTTTGCCTGAGATCCATAGTATTGTGTAAATTAGTGTCATTTTAGAGAGACTTTTAATGTAGTTTTGTGCTTGAGCATTCAATTTCTATTCCCTTTCTGAGAAAAGTAAATAGCGGTCGTGACTAAAGGTGGCCATACACGGACCGATTTTTTACTTACAAACGACCGATTCCCGAACGATCCGATGCTATCGTTAAGTTATCGTATAGTTGGTGGTGTACAAACGATCGTCGGCCCACTAAACGAGCCGACATTATCGTCCCCAAAATCGATCGGCCAGGTTTAAAAATTTTTGTCGTTTAACGATAAAATCTGCCAGTTGGTGTGAGTGTCAGACATTTGTCTTTTTCAACGATTGTTCTCTGCGCATGTCACGATTGCCAGCAACGACATCGATCGTACGTAGATGTACGATCGTAGGTATCTTACGATAATGATGCGACAAAATCTTTCCCGAATTATCGTTGCCCGTGGATGGCATATCGTATGGGAACTCGATCGCCATACGATCGTTTGTCGATATAATCGTTCATCGCACAACGAGCGAAATCGCCTCGTGTATGGCCACCTTTACACTGTTGCAGGGATTCTAGAAATACTCTCTAGGTCAGATCAACTGTTCCATTACTTACTAGTCATTACTTACTAGTCACCATATACACATGTTTGCAATTAAACTCTAGCTCCACTTTTTCTCATCAGAATAGGTACATTATTATAGGACATACATTAGTGGTGTATAAACATGTACCGTAGAATTAAAGAAAAATAAAAAAATATTTTTTTATATACAGGTCCTTCTCCAAAAATTAGCATATTGTGATAAAGTTCATTATTTTCTGTAATGTACTGATAAACATTAGACTTTCATATATTTTAGATTCATTACACACAACTGAAGTAGTTCAAGCCTTTTATTGTTTTAATATTGATGATTGTGGCATACAGCTCATGAAAACCCAAAATTCCTATCTCAAAAAATTAGCATATCAGCTATTAACCTAATCATCTGAATCAACTAATTAACTCTATACACCTGCAAAAGATTCCTGAGGCTTTTAAAAACTCCCAGCCTGGTTCATTACTCAAAACCGCAATCATGGGTAAGACTGCCGACCTGACTGCTGTCCAGAAGGCCATCATTGACACCCTCAAGCAAGAGGGTAAGACACAGAAAGAAATTTCTGAACGAATAGGCTGTTCCCAGAGTGATGTATCAAGGTACCTCAGTGGGAAGTCTGTGGGAAGGAAAAAGTGTGGCAGAAAACGCTGCACAACGAGAAGAGGTGACCGGGCCCTGAGGAAGATTGTGGAGAAGGACCGATTCCAGACCTTGGTGGACCTGTGGAAGCAGTGGACTGAGTCTGGAGTAGAAACATCCAGAGCCACTGTGTACAGGCGTGTGCAGGAAATGGGCTACGGGTGCCGCATTCCCCAGGTCAAGCCACTTTTGAACCAGAAACAGCGGCAGAAGCGCCTGTCCTGGGCTACAGAGAAGCAGCACTGGACTGTTGCTCAGTGGTCCAAATTACTTTTTTCGGATGAAAGCAAATTTTGCATGTCATTCGGAAATCAAGGTGCCAGAGTCTGGAGGAAGACTGGGGAGAGGGAAATGCCAAAATGCCTGAAGTCCAGTGTCAAGTACCCACAGTCAGTGATGGTCTGGGGTGAAGCAAGAAGGGGTGGGAACTTTATTATCACGGGGGGGGTACGTTGGTTGATGAGAACGGGGAAAAAGCAGAAATTTTGAACTCTTATTTTTCATCTGTCTATACATCTGAGGAGCCAGATAATGAAGGCTTTCCTTTTAATATACCCAGTGCTAGTAATTTAGCTACTGACGCGTGGGTCACTCAGGAGGAAATACAAAAGAGACTTGAACATGTAAAGGTAAACAAAGGTCCAGGACCGGATGGGATTCATCCCAGGGTATTAAATGAGCTGAGCGCTGTGATTGCCAAGCCTCTTCACATAATTTTTCAGGATTCGTTGAGGTTTGGCATGGTGCCGAGAGACTGGCGGATTGCTAATGTGGTGCCATTATTTAAAAAGGGATCTCGTTCTCAGCCTGAAAACTATAGGCCTGTTAGTCTGACATCAGTAGTAGGAAAGCTTCTGGAAGGGGTAATAAGGGATAGGATAGTTGAATACATTGCAGTTCACAATACTATTAGTTTGTGCCAGCATTGTTTTATGCGTAACAGATCTTGCCAGACTAATTTAGTTGCCTTTTATGAGGAGGTGAGCAGGAACCTTGATACTGGAATGGCAGTTGATGTCATCTACTTAGATTTTGCTAAAGCGTTTGATACAGTACCTCACAGAAGGTTAATGATCAAATTGAGGAATATTGGCCTAGAACATAATATTTGTAATTGGATAGAGAACTGGCTGAAGGATAGAGTACAAAGAGTGGTGGTAAATGGAACATTTTCTAATTGGGCCAGTGTGGTTAGTGGAGTACCGCAGGGGTCAGTCCTTGGGCCTTTGCTTTTTAACTTGTTTATTAATGACCTGGAGGTGGGCATAGAGAGTACTGTTTCTATTTTTGCTGATGACACTAAATTGTGCAAAACTATAAGTTCCATGCTGGATGCTGCCGCTTTGCAGAGCGATTTGACAAAATTGGAAAACTGGGCAGCAAACTGGAAAATGAGGTTCAATGTTGACAAGTGCAAAGTTATGCACTTTGGTAGAAATAATATAAATGCAAACTATCTACTGAATGGTAGTGTGTTGGGGGCATCCTTAATGGAGAAGGATCAAGGGGTTTTTGTAGATCACAAGTTGTCCAATTCCAGGCAGTGTCATTCTGTGGCTACTACAGCAAATAAAGTGCTGTCTTGTATAAAAAAGGGCATTGACTCAAGGGATGAGAACATAATTTTGCCGCTTTATAGGTCCCTGGTAAGGCCTCACCTTGAGTATGCAGTGCAGTTTTGGGCTCCAGTCCTTAAGAAGGATATTAATGAGCTGGAGAAAGTGCAGAGATGTGCAACTAAACTGGTTAAGGGGATGGAAGATTTAAACTATGAGGTGAGACTGTCGAGGTTGGGGTTGTTTTCTCTGGAAAAGAGGCGCTTGCGAGGGGACATGATTACTCTGTACAAGTACATTAGAGGGGATTATAGGCAGTTGGGGGATGTTCTTTTTTCCCATAAAAACAATCAGCGCACCAGAGGTCACCCCTATAGATTAGAGGAACAGAGCTTCCATTTGAAGCAGCGTAGGGGGTTTTTCACGGTGAGGGCAGTGAGGCTGTGGAATGCCCTTCCTAGTGATGTGGTAATGGCAGACTCTGTTAATGCCTTTAAGAGGGGCCTGGATGAGTTTTTGAACAAGCAGAATATCCAAGGCTATTGTGATACTAATATCTACAGTTAGTATTACTGGTTGTATATATATAGTTTATGTATGTGAGTGTATAGATTGGTTAGTATTGGTTGTGTGCTGGGTTTACTTGGATGGGTTGAACTTGATGGACAATGGTCTTTTTTCAACCCTATGTAACTATGTAACTATGTCAGCTGCTGCTGTTCGTTCACTGTGTTTTATCAAGGGCAGGGTCAATGCAGCTAGCTATCAGGAGATTTTGGAGCACTTCATGCTTCCATCTGCTGAAAAGCTTTATGGAGATGAAGATTTCATTTTTCAGCACGACCTGGCACCTGCTCACAGTGCCAAAACCACTGGTAAATGGTTTACTGACCATGGTATTACGGTGCTCAATTGGCCTGCCAACTCTCCTGACCTGAACCCCATAGAGAATCTGTGGGATATTGTGAAGAGAAATTTGAGAGACACAAGACCCAACACTCTGGATGTGCTTAAGGCCATTATTGAAGCATCCTGGGCCTCCATAACACCTGAGCAGTGCCACAGGCTGATTGCCTCCATTTCTGCAAAAGGATTCCCGACCAAGTATTGAGTGCATAACTGAACATAATTATTTGAAGGTTGATTTTTTTTGTATTAAAAACACTTTTCTTTTATTGGTCGAATGAAATATGCTAATTTTTTGAGATAGGAATTTTGGGTTTTCATGAGCTGTATGCCACAATCATCAATATTAAAACAATTAAAGGCTACTACTTCAGTTGTATGTAATGAATGTAAAATATATGAAAGTCTAATGTTTATCAGTACATTACAGAAAATAATGAACTTTATCACAATATGCTAATTTTTAGAGAAGGACCTGTATATATACACAATAATAAATAATTAATAAGACAATCTGCTTCTTATTTGAGGTAGAGAGACTGATATATTAGTAGATACATTGCAAAGCTTTAATTGAAAAATTATGGGCATATCATTTACATCAATATCAATATTCTATATTCAATATTCCAGTTCTGGATTTAAAATTAAAGTGACTAGCAACTTGCATAAGTATTTATTCAAACATAAAATTAACCAGCTACAGTTAATGGATACCTTCATTATTTTAGTAAACACCAAGTCTACTTTGTTCAGTCGCTTAACAAAGAGACAATTTATTAGTGAGAAAGAACTGTACAGAAGAGGTAATAAACTAGCAACTAGTAGGCACTATAGTGATTTGAGAAAGGGGGTATTCTTAGAAATTGCTTAGAAAGCCCAAGGGGGTGGCCAGAAAAGTAAAAAATAGTAATATTCAGTACTGTATATTATATAGACCAGTGCTGTCCAACTTCTGTGCTACCGAGGGCCGATAATGGAAGCTAGTTTTGACCACTCCCCTTTTTAAAACCACACCCACTTGAAACCACACCCATGTTTTCGCATGACCATAGCCATATTAATGGTGGTAGTACAGCAAAAACCTGCCATACTCTGCCTTCCCTACCCAGCCTGTGTGTGCCATACTCTGCCTTCCCTACCCTGCCTGTGTGTGCCATACTCTGCCTGCCCTATGCTGCCTGTGTGTGCCATACTCTGCCTTCCCTACCCTGCCTGTGTGTGCCATACTCTGCCTTCCCTACCCTGCCTGTGTGTGCCATACTCTGCTTGTCCTATGCTGCCTGTGTGTATGGCACACAGTGATGCAATGCTGGCACTGCTCCTAGAGTCTGCACAATAACTATATATTAAAAACGTTTTAATTGCAGTACCACCTCAGTATATGTTCTTTTTATAGTGTGCAGGGTTTATTTGTGGGTTTCTACTGCTCCTGAGGTGTGAACAGGGGAACAATGGGGGTGATTACAGCCTGAGCCTGAGGTGTGAACACTGCAGGGGTAGAACAATGCAGGGATTAAAAGGTGTGAATAACACAGGGGATTACATTTTTAAACAATACAGCCTGATTACAGCCTGAATCTGAGGTGTTAACCATGCAGGGGGCCAGTACTGATACCATTTAAGGCTTACACAAAGGTAAGCCATCAAAGCAGCCAGACAGGTGGGGGGCCACACAGAGGGCGGCCGCCAGTTGGACAGCACTGATATAGACTACTATTTCACAGAAAGTATTTTAAAAATGTTGGAATACACTTCAGTTAGGCCCTCTGTTGAAAACTCACATGAATGAGCAGCCTTTTATGAGATAAGCTTTCTGGATAACAGCTTTCTGGATACCTGTAAAAGTATTATCCTGAAGTTATTCATTATATTTAGTGCTCTTTTTTTTCTCTAAAAACATAGCAAGTTTATACTTGCATGCTACTATTGTTACTATTATTAGCATCCACCCTCTGGGGACATTTCTTAGGTTTTTTAATATCCCTGGTATGTTACACAAGCTACCGCAAAAGTTTTATCTGGTTATGATTTCATCTATTTAGTTAATGGCAAATTGCTACATAATTCTTCAACAATGACAAAATAGTCTCATATACACATGCACACAAATACCACAATGATACAGCTATCAGTCACAGACAGATACAAATCAATAACTAGGCCAGGATTGCTGCAGATCTCTGCACAGCATTTTAGAGCACATATACCAGGGGCTGCCAGAAAGAATATAGGTCTAACTGCTCTACATTAAAGAGGGGCCAGAGGGGAAGGCACATAGGCATCTCTCTCCCATAATCTACCCATCCCATCCTCTATTCATGAGCAAGTTACAGGGTGACAGAAGATGCAGGCCATAAAGGGGCTTGCTCTTACCTTCAACGCCACAACCCACTCCCCCCCCCATACTTTGTATTTTCCCTTGAACTGCGATTGGGGGGAAGGTCAAGGTGAGCACCCAGCATTTCCCAGTTTCCCACTGGCCTAGTCCAACACTGTGTGTGTCAAACTGGGGGGTCTAGGGCCCACCAGGGCTGCCACCACATTTCCCCCAGGCCCCAGCTACAGTTGTGAGGTCTAGGCTAAGATAGAAAATGAGGAGCGCATTGCGGCAGAGGCCAAAACTAATCCCAAAAAGTTTTTTAAGTACAGTATATTAATAGCAGAAAGATGCAGTTGGGGGTGTGGCCTCTTTAAGTTATAGTAACAATATGGTTACAGCTGATATAGAAAAGGCAGATGTGCTAAACCAGTTCTATCCTTCTTATACAGTAGAGGAGCCAGAGTGCCAAGTCCCACCCAATAGCTGCACTGTTGCCTCAGCTCCAACTATGCAGTGGTTGACAGAGGATATGGTGCTTAAAGGGTTACACAAGATAAACAAGATAAATGTGAAAAAGGCACCTGGGCCAGATGGAATACACCCTCGGGTACTGAGAGAGCTAGGGTCAGATTTACAGTGGCCTGATATTCTCAGACTCGCTTTCATCAGGTATGGTACTTATAGATTGGAAGAAGGTTAATGTCATTCCTATATTTAAAAAGGAAGTAAGATCTAAGCCTGGCAATTATAGGCCTGTAAGTTTAACTTGGTGGGCAAGTTATTTGAAGGCTTATATACTGGAGAATTCCATTATGAGCAGTAATCAGCATGGCTTTATGAAGGACAGGTCATGTCAGACCAATTTAATTGCTTTTTATGATAAGGTAAGTAAGAAGCTGGACAGTGGGGATGCAGTAGATATAATCTATTTGGATTTTGCCAAAGCATTTGATACCGTTCCCCACAAATGACTGCTTTCTAAGCTAAGGTCTATTGGTCTTAGTGAAGTCGTTTGCACATGGATAGAAAACTGGCTACAGGATCGGGTACAGAGGGTGGTTGTTAATGGTACATTCTCTACTTGGAGTAAGGTTCTGGAGTGGGGTCCCTCAGGGTTCTGTACTGGGTCCACTTTTGTTTAACCAGTCAATTCTATCCAGGATGTGGCATCCTTGCAGCAGGATCTTGACCAACTGGCAATCTGGGCAGCTAAGTGGCAGATGAGATTTAATGTGGATAAATGTAAGGTCATGCACCTGGGATGTAAAAATATGCCCCGTATACCCTTAATGGGACTGCACTAGGCAAATCCATAATGGAGAAGGACCTTGGAGTCCTTGTAGATAATAAACTTGGCTGTAGCAAGCAATGCCAGGCAGCAGCTGCAAGGGCAAACAAGGTTTTGAGCTGTATTAAAAGGGGTATAGATTCACGGGAAGAGGGGGTTATTCTTCCCCTTTACAGAGCACTGGTAAGGCCCCATCTAGAATATGCTGTTCAGTTCTGGTCTCCAGTGCTTAAACGGGACATTATTGAGTTAGAGAGGGTCCAGAGAAGGGCAACTAAGTTGGTAAAGGGTATGGAAAGTCTCAGTTATGAAGAAAGAGTGGCCAAGTTGGGTCTGTTTACACTGGAGAAAAGGCGCTTAAGAGGTGACATGATAACTCCCCGAATCAGTTGTACTGGCTGATACTTTATATAGCTTTAAGAAGGGGCTGGATAGATTCTTAGCAAGTGAGGGAATACAGGGTTATGGGAGATAGCTCTTAGTACAAGTTGACCCAGGGACTGGTCCGATTGCCATCTTGGAGTCAGAAAGGAATTTTTTCCCCTCTGCGGCAAATTAGAGAGGCTTCAGATGGGGTTTTTTTTGCCTTCCTCTGGATCAACTAGAAGTTAGGCAGGTTATATATAGGCATTATGGTCGAACGTGATGGATGTACATCTTTTTTCAACTCAACTTACTATGTTACTATGTTATTATGTTACTATACAACACCACATCCCACTTCCCCACTGTATACCTTGTACTTTCCCTTGACCCTGCGATTGGGGAGCACCCAGCATTTCTCAGTGTGCCACCGGCCCAGTCCAACACTATATGTGTCCCTAAACTAGAACAATTCCAAGATATTAGAGAAGGCATTAAAGATTCACTTCTGCCCACAAACATCGTCATTTTTAAATTATAGTCTGCAGTGACAAAGAATGACACATACAGTAGATTGTTCTGCAACATTGTGGTCTATAAAGCTCAAGCAGAGATTACCCAACAATGAAATTTCTTACTAAATGAACTAGAGAATGCAGCTTCCCATGTTGCAAAAAACTGTATGGCTCACTGAAGCTCAGAACATTAAAGCGTGTGGCATTATAGAAGTATAAGAAGCACAATACTTAAATAAAAATAAATCTTGTTTTAATGTGTTTTATAAGGCAGGCGGGTGACTTTTTCCCCCTGAGATTGTTGTCAGGGGTTTCTACCCTTTGTTAAAGCATTTATTCAGTGACTATTCTGAAACCTAGTGTCCGATATGGACAAAAATGGGTTTCTTCCATTGGATAGTCATTATTGATTTAAATTATATCCTCTCTTTCCTGTGCTTCTTTGTCGGACTTTTGGCAGCAAGGAACATGCTGAATGTTGATGTATTCAGAATAAGTGAGCTGGTTCATAAAGAATGTTGTTCATAGGTCTAGTCTTGTAAAAAAGTAAGTAAGCCCCATGTACTTACATGCACAGCCCTGTTTCAAATCTCCCGGCAAACATCATTCTGACCTGATGTGCTTTCTGGACAGCAAAGTTTGCTTCCTGTCACATTTTCCATGTAGATCTAATTTGTGCAAGCTCTTTCTAATAGTAAATTCATGCAAAATGATGTTCAGTTAACTTTTTAAATCACTTTCATGATGGATAGGCAAACTTTAGTTTTGCTCTATATACTGTATGTGTGTTGAAATATGTTTAAAATAAAACATTTCCATGGATTGTGCTTAATTTTTTGCGTGAATGTATATTCATACATCTTTGACTTTTTTTTATCCTAGAATCTAGATCATTTGGTGTGGAACAGGAAAGTTCATTGTTAGAAAATAAATATAGGGAACCAATACAAAAGAAAGACTATTTGTAAATAGAAGGATAGCATTAGGAGTATAAGGGATAGAATATTCCCCCAGGTGGCTTACAGCACAGTTTTACAGTGCTCCCACAATCCCTTTTCTATTCTTTTAGAAGAGAAGATGTTGACAGTTAACAGGTTCTTACTCAAGGGGTCCACCAGATACCACATGACATTAGAGGTTGATGCTATGGCACTAGAAGGCAAATGTCTTTCTTGGAAACTGGCTTGTCTGAAGTGGATAATTGGTTAAAAGAATCAAGTGAAGTCTCACATCAATTTTAGGAGTTCAGGGGTCAATACTGGATGGTGAATATTCAGATATTCCTGTGGATACATCAGGCCTGATGCTGTCAATCTGGTATTAATGGTTGAGACTGTAAATACTGAACACCCTCAAGAGAATATGTTTTTGTAACAAAGACTTAGGATAATGCCACCAGCACATGATGAAGTGCTGTTTGGGCATGAAACATTCAAGGCTCTAGAAATGATGGCATAAATAATGTTTTGTTTTTTATATTTTACTACTCTATTAATGGGCTAATTTGTGGTTCTTGTGCCCAATGCCAATTTTTGCATTGTTTGCACGATTTGTCTGCTCCCTGAGCTGATAGTCTGGGGCTGGAGCACCTGGACAACAGTATCCCATTGGTGAGTTTTCAACAACAAGTTGTTCTAGTACTCTTTATTCTTTTTATAGTTTAATGTCTCAAGTGGCATTTTTTTTCTCATCCTCATTGACATGATTACACAAATGCATTAAAGTTTTAATCTAATTTCAGCCAGGCATTTTCTTTCTGCAATGTTGCCATTTTTACGCCCATCGGAAATGCATGCGTTAGCCATTTGGCTAATGCAATGAATTTGATTGTGAATGCATTATTTGCGTAATTACACCGCTGAGTATTTAAAATTAACAATGCCATCTGTGGCCTAAAGTGTTGAAAACTGTGTAAGTGGTTCCCCCTACATTTCCCATGTAAAAAAAAAAGAAAAGGAAAGATGTTAATTCCTTTAGTAGGGGTGCAACATCAGTCAGGCAGAAATGAAATCAGGTTTGCCGACGTTGAGGAAATGTGCTCCATTCAACAAGGGCCAACTGGAAAATCTATGATATTGTAGATCAGATACTGATCAGTGCATCTTCAGGCTTTTTAAGAATAAACTGATGTAATTTGTGCATAGATCTTGGCTATGGCAGAAAATACCATTATTTTGTTTCAGAATATTTCATCCTTAGTTAGCTATATCTGCCCAAGGCCTGTATTGATTCCCAACATACCTCAAAAGAAAATTTTGGACAGGTTTGTCAAAATTATGTTGTCCAAAAAGTAATCTGTGTGTGAGATGTGAGGAGACAAACAAGTTTTAACCATCTTTTAAAAAAATGCTTTAGTTCTTTCATACAGTAGGTATAGCGGTCTTGTCTTAAAGGGGTTGTTACCTTTGAGGTAACTTTTAGTGTGACGTTTAAAGTAATATTCTGATACAATATGCAATTGGTCTTCATTTTTTATCATTTGTAGTTTTTTTGTTATTTCGCTTTTTGTCCAGCAGCTCTCAAGTTTGGAGTTTCAGCAGCTTTCTGGTTGCTATGGCCAACATTACCTAGGAGCAGTTTGAATGAGAGACTGGTATATAAATAGGAGAGGGATTGAATAGAAAAACAAATTAATAAAACTGTAGCCTCACAGAGCAATAGTTTTTGGCTGACCCCCATTTAAAAAGAGTTAGAAGAAGACAAATTGAAAAGTTGCTTAAAATAGGCAATTCTATAACATACTAAAAGTTGACTAAAGGTGAACTACCCCTTTGAATTCATTAATTCAGAGGTTTACCTGAGCAGTGGTAAAATCCCATTTTCTTGGGTACTCAAACAAATCAAACATCACAACCTAAGCAAGCTAACTCCGCCTGAAACATGGGGACCTGTCAGAAAAAACTGATGTTCCCTCCCATATTCCTGTATAATAATCTAGATTAAATTACCCAATTTAGATAGTTCTGGGTGGTACAGTCTATTTGGTGTATAGTTGGGTGTGAACTAACTCCCAGCCCAGGGCCCGTTGTTAGTATTTACTGTAAATAAATAGTCTGCTGTCTATTGTTTTTTTTGTTTTTTTTAAATGAAGCCTGTAGGCTACTGTTACTACTGGTAAAATATAAATATCAGTATTTCTATGCAGGCCTACACATCCGAAAAGCCTATATTATAGTGTGATACATATCACAACAGAAATCATTTATATGTTTTTCATCACACTACAGCAAGTGCCTGTAATCTTATGTTGTTTGTGGGAAGAGCATCTGGGGATATTAATCTTTTTACCCTGACTGGGAGCTTTGTTTCTGCTGGAGAGTTCTAAATAAGGCTTCATGAACAGTTTCAACAGTTTGGAATCTAGCTCTAACTGTTAGACAACAACTTGAAGGAAGCAGGAAAATTGAGGCTGCTGAAAGTAATTCAGCCGCTCTTCCTCCACAGCTACTGTATTTATTTTTATGAGGAGAAATTTGGAGCTCTTGAAAGGTTGTTCACCTTTGAGTTAACTTTTAGTGTGATGAAGAGAGTAATATTCTGAGACAATTTGCTATTGGTCTTCATTTTTTTTATTATTTGTGGTTTTTTTAAGTGTCTTTTTTTATTCAGCAACTGTTCAGTTTGAAATTTCAGCAGCTAACTGGTTGCTAGGGTCTAAATTACCTTAGCAACCAGAGAGTGGTTGAATGAGACACTGGAATATGAATAGTAAAGGACTTACATAAATAGAGAAATAATAAAAAGCAACAATAACAATAAAATTGTAGCCTCACAGAGCAACAATTTTTTATGCTGGGGCCAGTGACCCCCATTCGAAAGCTGGAAAGATTAATAAGAAAAAGGCAAAAAATCAAAAGAGATAAATATGTAATGAAGATCAATTGAAAAGTTGCTTAGAATTGGCCATTCTATAACATACTAAAACACACTAAAAATTAACGTAAGTTGAACCATTATAATACCTTCTACTTCTAATTATAGGTTTCCTTTTTCTTTTAATAAAAAGTATGAGGACTTCCTCTATTTCTTTATGTATTACCAATTCTGTTTCCCAGTAGCAATACAAATTATTATAGTAATAGATAAAACTCAGTACATTTAAAATAGCCTTTGGTGACTGACCTCAAAGCCAATGTGGTAACATGGTAAAGTCTACAACTTACTTTATGAAATGGTCCATTTACTTACATTTCTTAATATACTTCATAAGGCTCCAAGCTGAATTCCAAATAAATTTGATAAAGGGAATTCCATATCTTTAGGCTAAATAAAACTCCACAATCGTGGAATAAGCTCATTAACCTTATGATAAAGTACACTTGTGTTTCCCTACTTACACAGTACATTGGTATTTTAGCAAGCCATGTTTATGATGCATATAACTGGATGCAGCTGGAAGCAGATAAACCAAATATATCACTTACTGCTGTTACTGTAGGATTTCTTCAAGCTGAAAAATACCATGCTAAAGTTAAATATTTGCCATCCAATAGGCTACCAATAGTTGTTTGTAAGGTTTGAAAACTCCATGTAATATTTCAAAGAAATCACTACCTGGTCACGTCTTCCACTAACCATTTGGTAACATCTGCAAGCACAGTGCACAGTACAACTTGCATTTTTACCCACAGTGAGTTGAGCATAAAACCACTTTCATTAAAGTTACTTGCATGAAAATTGTGCTCCTGACACTCACTTTTTTCTTGCTTTCCGTTCTGGGTAGAGCACTGCTGTACCTGCCCAGATGTAGCCCCAGGGATCCCTCAGCACCCTGCATCAATAGGCACAGCACACTTGTGCCTAAACAATAGGGCACACACGTCACTCACATGCTAAACACCAGCTTCAGGGATTGTTGTGTTTTATTAACTTGTCTGCTTCCAGATTACTTGTTACTGAAGCATCAGTTTTCTTCTGTAAAACTCCTGCATTCTGCCCCTGTAAGCTATCAGTATTTGTTTACTTGCCACAAGACAAAACAATTTGTAACTGTTGTACTGACTTGTTCACCTTAGTTCACCTTAGAAGACTCTTTGATCACAACGCTGGTACAATATATAATTTCCATTTGACATTGCTTAAAAGTCTCTCTGAAATTTAACAGGCTATATTCCTTATTTCTTCACTGCTGGGGAACAGTTCTGAACCTTAAAAAAAATCTAATTTCACAACTGATTTCATGTTCTTTGCTTATCCAGATTATTTTGTCCAAAGCAAATGGGTTAAAATTCCACTCACTCTGTTTCACACACCTTTTCTCTGCGTAGTGTTAAACTATCTCAGTGTGGCAAAACAAGAAGCAAAAAAAAAATGTCTATAAACAAAATGTTTATACAGGAACATCATTTTTGTTTAGCCCCAGGATCTAAGATGAAAGGCAGTACATCTAAATAGATGTCAATCCTTTAGTTAAATTCATTGTTGCGGCAAATTGATCAAACTATACCCACTTTCAAAAGTAACAGCTACTACTTCCATTGATAAGAGTGTTTATTGGGTAATGTAGTGTGGCTACAGCCTATAGTGTAGCAATATGTGTTTACCTGTTGCTATTTATTTTTTTTAGTACTTTCTTGTATCATTTTACTGCAGTAAGCCTATCTAGACCTGGAATTAGGCAAGCAGCAATCCCTTACTGTTGTTTGTGTTATTGTAGGTACAGACAGGCAGCTGAAAACACTCAAGCATTTAATCTTCACATTGTTAAATTCTGTTATTAATGAGATTATGACGACATAAGATCTTTACCTTATACCAGGACTGGGCTGCCGGGAAAAAATATTAGTGGGCCCCTGCGGCCCAGACCCGACCCTTGCCGGCGCTCCCCCTGCCCGACTGTTCCTCCACTGACGCGTTAAGTTTACGTGCTCGGGGGAGGACGTCGGGTAGGGGGCCCTGCAAGGGGGGTTAGGGGGCCCTTGAGGGGGGCAGCGCGGCACAGGCACCTGCAGGGCCCCTGGGGCGGGAGCCCAGGTGGGCCCTTCGCCCCCCAATCCAATCCTGCCGAAGGGGGTGTAGTCTTCATTAAATTAAACTCATTCATTTTTAAGGTGCATATTTGCATCTTCATATTTCTTCATGACCAATGTCTGGCTGTTGTAATAAGGTCACATATTTAAATGTGTGCCTGACTAATACCATGTGTGGCACAGAAACATTGGCATATTAAACCCAACTTTTATTAACAAAACTTTGGAGCATGAAGACATTAATATGATTTTAGAAGAAAGGATGGAATGGCTGTTACTACAAGAAATAACATCTTACGTATATGATAATGCAGCCATCATAACTGCTAATAGGGAGCAAAACCAAAGATATAAGGCAGTAGTGCTTATTTATGCACCAGGTTATTAAAATTATAGCAGCAAATGCATTCACATACATAAAATAACATTTGCTTGTTTGCTGTCTATCAACCCTTTAGTCCTCTTAGCATCAACAGCCATTATCAAAGTAACCCACACCTCTTTATTGTGCACTGCTGGAAGCAATATAAACTTCATGGGCAAAGGTTCATGTTTTATAGGGAAGCAGCATGTTTTGAAGATTTTATTACATAGCATTCTATGACCATCTTCTGCCTGCCGAGAAGATTGTATTGTAAAGGACTGGATTAAAAAAAAAAATTTTGCTGGATGAATTTAGTTAAGAGGATTGAAGGGTTGGAAGACATCAGATAATCAAGCCTAGTTTTACGGTTGTGTATGGCAGTGCATATCCTGTAAATATATATTTTTTACTCCAGTGAATAAATGAGCTAGGACTGTAAATTCCCATGCATTCCGCTCTTTTAACAAAAACATTTGAGTGAAGCTTTGTGGTCGAATTTGGACATCGACATCTTGGAAGCATGAAACGGGTTGTTTTTTTCTCTAATGTTTATTGCTTGCTATCTTTGTAATCACTCCATACACACAATTATTGTCAGTGACTGTGATGGAAATAAAGATTGTGGTTTGAAAAGACATTTCATTTTATTTTTACTTGAAACAAGTGGAAGGAAATGTAAGCCCTCAAAGCAAATGAATGAAAAATTGCTCAGAGTGCTCTTCAAAGCACTTTTGTAATTTACATTCTTTATTATTTTTCTAAGTTTGGAGTTAGTAAACATTTTTATACTGCTCATATAATGACCAGAGAAAGATGTGTATCTGGTCTTATTTAAGCAGAGTAATATCCAACAGTTTCCTCCTCTTCTGAAGAATACAAATTGCTAATATCTTAAAATTTAGAACCAAAATGCTCTCGGAAATGTTACATTTATTTGTATTGAGGGTTAACATTCCCTTTAAACCATTACATAGACATTGACGGAGCAGAGAATGGTCTTAAACATATGTATAACCTTGTGAAGTCATTTATAAAGGAAATTCATCTTTTTCTTGTTACAGCATTAGACTCTATACTGAAGATGAAAAACTCCAGACATGGAACAGGTTAACAAATGTAGAACAAATGTAGAACAGGTTATTAGTGCAAAAGTGCCTCTTTTCTGCAGATCTGAGGGGCCTCAGTTTCTTATAAAATTCTGCATGAATTAATGTACTCATGTTGGAATAGACGTTTGGTCTTGAGCATTGAGGGTTTCGTTAGAATGAAGTATATTTGTGTTACAGGGCCTCATTTACTAAAGGCTTGATTTTCTCCAATATTTTTCAATGCAAAATACAGAAGAAAGCCATTTCTGTGCACAGTTATTTCTGCAATTATATTTAAAGTAGGTCACTTCTGTGACAATGTTTTTAATTCATGCAGCAGAGGTTTAGCAGTGGTAAACATTTCTCTGTATTATTACAGAGAAATGGGAAACCATATTTATTTAGAATTATAGGCTTTACATAGATTCTATGGGAGATAGCCTTCCTGTAATTTGTAGCTTTCTGGATAAGGGATCCCATTGCTGTATAATAAAAACATGTTTCCTAGCCTACAGAAAACAAAAAATTGACTCTTTCTATGATATTACATGCAATTTTAAATAAATACTTTATTTGTATATTGATGTCCGGTTTTATATAACATTTCAGTTGTTAGATGGATTGACCTTGCTGCAATACATCTCTTGTCTATATTGCTGACTGTTGGCTTAATAGCATACTTGTAGCACTGTACTGTGGCTATAGATCACATTTGGTGGCATCTAGCAGAGGGAAGGGGTTTGAAATACTTAATAGTTGGATTTTGCTGCAAAGAGCCTTTAAATGACCACGAAATTTGGATGTTCTGCAGATGATGAAAATCCAGGGATCCAGTGTAGAATTTACAGACAGAAGCCTCAAAACTGTAAGATCAGCATATTCATTTTTTTCACCTTTAAATGCTCCAACATAAACCCGTGCCTGTAGTAAGAAATCACAGGAATTAGTGAGGCTAATGAATGGGTGGCTTTGGTCGCTGGAGGTATAAAGCAAATGATAAAAAAGTGACTTAAAAGCTGTAGCATATTCCATTTTGTGTACTTTATAGGGACAGCAAAGAATAGAGGCCTAGTGAAGGTCAGGGCAATCCAACTTCTATGAGATGAAGTGATAGAGGGCTGATTAAAACTGGGGAATCTCTATTTATGTTCTACGGCAACAAACCACAACTAATATAAACTGCCTGATATTCATAGAGAACATAGCAAGTGCTTCCAGTTTAAGCATTGCTCATAAAGATCAGACTTTTACCCACATGGTATGAACAAGTGTTGAACGGTTAATGCTGGGGCAGTTCACAAACATTATGTTTTCATTGGGCAGCATTTGAGGCAGATGGACGGTAAATTGCAAAATCAGTTTCTAGCAGCTTGGGCAGAGCTTTCCCATAATATTATTACTGACATCTAGTGACCTCACTGCCTACACTTGGCCTGCTCACTTCCCTCCCTGCTGGTGACTTAGCCCTTTAACTTCATATGATGATCATTTTCTTCAGAATGCATTAGGCTGACCTTTAAGAAAATGAAATTGGTTATAGCGAAACTGCAAAACGGGTTCCTCATATCTGACTCTGAACTCACTTAATTTATCATAGTTTTAACTCATGACAAAATCAAGCTCTTTTAATACTGGGTCACTACTTAGGGGCTGATTTACTTACCCACGAACGGGTCGAATGGAGTCCGATTGCGTTTTTTTTGCAATGATCGGTATTTTGCGATTTTTTCGTATGTTTTGCGATTTTTTCGGATTCTTTACGAATTTTTCGTTACCAATACGATTTTTGCGTAAAAACGGGAGTTTTCGTATCCATTACGAAAGTTGCGTAAAAAGTTGCGCATTTTTCGTAGCGTTAAGTTTTAACGCTACGAAAAATGCGCAACTTTTTGCGTAAGTTTTAACGCTACGAAAAATGCGCAACTTTTTACGCAACTTTCGTAATGGATACGAAAAACTCGCGTTTTTACGCAAAAATCGTATTGGTAACGAAAAATTCGTAAAGAATCCGAAAAAATCGCAAAATGTTCGTTTTCAAGTCGGAACTTTTCCAATTCGGGTCGGATTCGTGGGTTAGTAAATCAGCCCCTTAGTGTGCTCCGCTGTTGTGGCTTCATTTTGAACTGGATGTAAAAGTAGGCGAGAGCAAAATTGTCATTTAAGTACAAAGCTTTATACGAGTACATCTAAAGTTCTCGAAGATGTTCATGTTCCCACTGACATGTGCATCAGTTATAACATGTGAAAACAACATTTAAGGATTTGTCTAAGAATTATTCAAAACGCAGCAAAAAAGATGTTATGGAGCCAATCTGCTGTTCTTTATCCAGGATGAGGGTGAAGGTAAAACAGACAAAGAAGGAATCTGTAACTGAACTTCATGTTGATTATAGTTTCTTGCAATAATCTTCACACAGCCCCCATCAAAAATGTATTAATGCTAGACAAAATTTTTACAAGAGATGAAGCAGTAGCTCATGTACCTTCTGCACTATGCTAGAACTAACCTGTTGTCATTCTTGGGCTTTATTGATTTCGGAGACACAACAGAGAATTTGTGTTTAGCAGTCATACACCCTGCCAGCATTTTCTATTGAAAACAGGATGTTATGTACCAAAAAGGACATTGTTTTCTTATTGTGTTACTGGAACTAATACAGTAAATGAATTCTATTCTTTTAAATTAAACACAGAATGGTTGGATTTATAAAGCAAGACTGCTCTGCAGATGTTATATTATATGAACCCTTTTGTATTCACCACTTCAAATTACAAAAGGTGCTGTTAATCTGGCCAGTGGTGCTAGCATTCAAATTCAATTAAATATCACATAATAATTCTGGATGCTTAAAATCTTTGGTTGCAACTATATACTACAGGTATGGGACCTGTTATCCAGAATGCTCGGGAACTGAGGTTTTCCGGATAAGGGGGTCTTTCCATAATTCGGATTTCCTACCTTAAGCCTGCTAATAGAATATCTAAACAGTAATTACATCCAATAGGATTGTTTTTGCTCCAATAAGGATTAATTATATCTTAGTTGGGATCAAGTACGAGTTACTGTTTTATTATTATAGAGAAAAAGGAAACCATTTTGAAAAATGTGAATTATTTGATTTAAATTGAGTCTATGGGAGACGGCCTTTCTGTAATTCGGAACTTTCTGGATAATGGATTTCCAGATAAGGGATCCCATACCTGTACTATGCTTGGCATTTCTTCAACATCTGGATAGTAAGTTTGTTTTGCAATATCTTCCTGGTCAAGATGTTAATATCAGAAAAGAAAGAGAGGAGCTGTGCTTATATCAGGGATGTGGGCCTGCTACATTGCCCGCCGGCATTGCCCTGTGCCCAACAGCTGGCCATGCCCTGCTGTTTTAGTTAAGAAACTAGTTGAACTTTAGATCAAGGATAAAGAGGTGCAGAGCTGGCTAGAAAAAGCTCCCAGATCCAGGCTGGTGGAGATCCCAGTACACAACTTGACTGCAGAGCTAATACTCTCAACCCTTCTCTAGGGCAGCATTTTTCAACCGCTGTTCCGCGGCACACTAGTGTGCTGCGAGATGTTGCCTGGTGTGCCGTAGGCAGGGCCGCAATTTTTACTTTAATAAAATCCGGGCCCTGTCATTGGTTGCGCCCCGTGTGTACGGGTGACGTCAGTACGCACGGGGCGCAACGTTATAAAAGGGCCTGTGTGCGGTCGCGTGTAGGCAGAAGTGCAGAGGCGGCGCGCGTGAGGGGAGCAGAAGTAAAATGCTGCTGGGCACCAATGTATTAGGGGGGGGCCACGGGGCACACTGACTTATGGGGGCACTGCTGCTGGGCACCAATGTACTAGGGGGGCTGGCTCTTGGCACCAATGTACTGGGGGGCACTGCTGCTGGGCACCAATGTACTAGGGGGGCACTGCTCTTGGCACCAATGTACTAGGGGGGCACTGCTGCTGGGCACCAATGTACTAGGGGGGCTGGCTCTTGGCACCAATGTACTGGGGGGCACTGCTGCTGGGCACCAATGTACTAGGGGGGCACTGCTCTTGGCACCAATGTACTAGGGGGGCACTGCTGCTGGGCACCAGTGTACTAGGGGGCACTGCTCTTGGCACCAATGTACTAGGGGGGCACTGCTGCTGGGCACCAATGTACTAGGGGGGCACTGCTCTTGGCACCAATGTACTAGGGGGGCACTGCTGCTGGGCACAGAGTTAAATTTTTAACATTTTCTAATGGTGGTGTGCCTCGTGATTTTTTTCATGAAACAAGTGTGCCTTTGCCCAAAAAAGGTTGAAAAACACTGCTCTAGGGTGAAAGGTGCAGAAGAACATTGTACTTACAATCTGCTATGGCACTTTTTCAGTACAGGGCTGTCTAGCCCTACACTCTGCTCCTGGTGTGCAGTTTTGCAGACATTAAGACATTCTGTGCTTTATGCTACAGGTATTGGACCTGTTATTCAGAATGCTCGGGATAAGGAATCTTTCTGTAATTTGGATCACCATACCTTAAGTCTACTAAAAAATAATTTAAATATTGAATAAACCTGATAGGATTGTTTTGCCTCCAATAACAGAAAAAGGAAATCATTTTCAAAAATTAAAATTATTATTTTATAATGGAGTCTATGGGAGACAGCCTTTCTGTAATTCAGAATTTCTGGATAACGGTTTCCGGATAACAGATGCCATACCTGTGCTAAGAAATGCCCTACTCTTCCCTGGATTGTTATCCATCTATCGCAGTATATTCAAGATGACCAACTACATTAAAGTCATCCCCAGCCTGGTCACTCCTACACTTACTTTCAACTGATTTTTTAATAATTCTATGGCTTCATTACACATGAGTTCTATCTGCTATTTGCTTGATTTCAAAGTTAAATGGTTGCTGTTTTATTGGCTAGCACGGGGATCACTTGACTGTAGCTGGGAAGGGTGGGAGCTACACCAAGGAGCTAGTCACTGTTCCTGTATAACCGATAGCAAAAAGGGGGTAGTTGTGCTCACACCTACATTTTTAACCTTTAAGCAGAAGTGCAATGAGGCCGTGACCACAATATTCATATAGGCAGAAACAAGAGATCCTCTGCGCTCACCCATTATCAATATATATTAGACATTAAGACATTCTGTGCACTACACCACTAAGAAATGCCATTCCCTTTAAACAAAACAGGGCTGTAGAATTCTTAATGAATCAGATGAAAGTGAATGTAGGACTGGCCAGACCAGGGATGACTTTGACGTAGTTGGCCAGCATGAATATATTGCAATATATGGACAAATAATGCCTTTTTGTTAAAAAGGGAAGAGCATTTCTACCATAGTACCTGGATTTTAACAAAAAATATTTAATACAGCTCTAGATTAACTTGTACTGTAGAGAAAAAGAAATATCGGCATCTTTAAAAACATGTTTCATGAAAGCCTACCGATAATATCTAAATTATGTATTGTAGTATCTGTATATAAATGTATTGGTGATATTGGTACTTACTGTTAATGGAAAAGAACAGGCAGCAAACAGAACAGTCATAATAGCCAAGAGAATGAGATGTTCTAGTTCCTCCATGCCTGCAGGTTCTTGTTGGTTTGGAAAGTTGGCACTGGGGATGCCCTTTTCATTTTCCCTTTTATACATTTGATAAAGGTTTTTCATAATCATCAAATTGCAAAATACAATAGCTAATATCAGCAGACCCATTATAGTGCCATAAAGCATAGAATAAGCAAGGGCACTTGTACTTGATTCCTCTGCAGTCATTTGTATGAAGCACCATGTCCCAGGACAATATTGTTTATATCTACCAAAGCCAAAAAAAGGTAAACAGCAAAAACCAAGGCAAAAAACATACAAGATAAGTGAGACCAACAGAGCCAATTTCTTGTTGATATTTTCTTGATAGAAAAATGGGTAACCCAGAGCAAGCCAACAATCAACTGCCATAGCCAAGAGAATAAACGTTGGAGCCAAACCACAAAATATCATAAGGAAGCCAAAGACTTTGCATAGATTTAGATTGCCAGTCATACCAACCAAAGACTGATTTTGAAAATAAGCAACTTGAACCACAGGACAGAGCA
Organism: Xenopus tropicalis; assembly: GCF_000004195.4. NCBI lineage: Eukaryota > Metazoa > Chordata > Amphibia > Anura > Pipidae > Xenopus > Xenopus tropicalis. The sequence goes on from NC_030684.2 coordinate 95,725,681, forward strand.
GGCACTTCCCCATCAGATTAGTAACTGTTAGAACAGTTACCAGGACATAAAAAACAGATGTCTTCTTGGCATGAAGCTTGTGGAGCCACAAAATGAAAAGGGCGATGAGATTTCCCAGGAACCCAGCAGCAAATAGCAAGGAGCTGGATACAACAAGTGATTGCTTTGGATCATTTGGCTCGCAGAACAAGAGTATAGCTCCATTTAGAAAAATATAAATGCAAAGCAAATATATATATATATATATATATATATATATATATTAAGGTCTAAATAGCTTTCTTAGTTTGCCATTCACAGATCAGAACTGTGGTCACTTCCAGTAGGGACAGGCTTTAATATGTGGAGCAAAGCAAACAATTAAATCATATCCTCTTCCATGGTATTATGGTAAAAAAGCCAGGAAAGTGGTTTCAGCAAGAAGCTTGTATTTGAGTCATTGTAATTAGTATTATACTTCTGTTATGGGAATTAAAATTATTACTGCAAAATCTGGGAACCCTTACTGCAGTGTTGGGTAATGTTGCACTTGATTGCTTCACAAAGTAATGTACTGTATGAATACAAGAGATCAGAATTTTAACAGCACTTGATCTTGCTGCATCCCCTAGTGGGGAATGAAACACACTTTTTTGCTTTTGATTGCTCTGCCCCGTCTGAGACAATTATAAGAATCAAACCACCCTTGCCTCCTGGCAGATACATTATATCCAGTCAACTGAGAAGCCCACTGTCTGTTGCACACACTTTATAGTGCCATTAGCAGGGCCGTATTTATATATCAGCACCAAAGGGCCTGTGCCTAGGGGACAGCTTTAGGGGGTTCTCCCTTTCCACCACCAGAGACTTGTTGGGGTATCAGATGCATTATTCTGTGTCAAGGCAGCAAGTGACATCATACACAACAAACACCAATATAACATTTCATATGATTACATGAAATTAGCGCCAACGCTTGTGGTGTGTGAAGTAACTTGTGACTAAAATAATAACTCAATCTTTTTTTTTTTTTTTTATAATTCTTTATTTTTGCATTTTCAAGTATGGGGAAGGGATACAGAAGGTAAAAAGGGGGAGGGTAGGGAGGGGAATATTGCACATGTTAATTTTACATTTCTTTACATATACAGTATCAGGCAAGCTGTCGTCAAGTTATTTCTATATTTTTCAGGTAAATATTCCTTAACTAAACCTTATATACAGTGGTTGTAAAATGCTTCTTCTATGTGGCTGATTTGTGGTAATTTTTTTTTTCATAGTGATCTTAAATAATCTATCCAGGGAGTCCATATTTTCCTATAGTATGTGCTTTTATTGTGAATCATGAAGGTTATTTCCTCCATCTGTCTAATATCTTCTGTATTAGCTAGCCATTCTGCAAAGAGCCCCCCAGCGGATTTCCATTTTCTGGGTATGAGAGATTTCGCAGATTGTAATAAATGTAAAGTTAGTGGATCTGAGACAGGAACATTCTTGCATAATTGAATGTTGAGTAGGATTAGTGCGGGTCGCCAATATCTATATTAAATTTTGTAATTGCATTTATTGTTTTCAGTACTTCTGTCCAGTAATATTGTATTTTTGGACAAGTTAACCAGATGTGTGTATGATTTCCTCTGTGTATAGTATTGCATCTCCAGCATAGGTCAGAGGTATTAGGGTACATTTTATTTAATTTTACCGGCGTGTGGTGCCACCTTGTTACCAGCTTATAAATTGCCTCGTTCGTTCTAGATGCTCTGGATGCTTTATGTATGGTGCTTAGAATTCTATCCCATGCTTCTTCAGATATATTCGTATCAAGTTCTTTTTCCCACGCTTTGCAGAATGATCTAGTTGGTAAGGACATGGCATTTAATAAGTACCTGTAGGTCTTTGAAAGTGGCTTATTAATCATTTTTGTTTCTATTATGATTTGTTCCCACGGGGTCAAAGGTCTATTCCATTTATGGTTCTTATTGGCTTGTATAAAATGATGAATTTGGTTATAATTCCATGTATCTCTTGGGTGTGTTCCCCATTTTTTTTGAATATCTACCAAAGGTATCATCTTATTGTCTCTTATGAAGTCTCTCATTCTAGTTGGTTTATTATCCCATGAAGACCATCTGGTGAAAGAGCCTCTGTCTAGTCCCGGGGTAAAATTGGGGTTTAAAGTGAGAGACTGTAAGACATATGGATTGCTTGTAAGTTTATAGGTTTCCTTATTTTTATGCCATGTCCTTAAAGTAGCATATATCAAAGGGTGTTGCTTTGCTTCCCTTATAACACTCAATCTTTTAAGGACACACCCTTTAAAACCCAAACTTCCTTAAAGTGTGTCTTGATAAAGTTTTATAGAAAAAAAGCTTCAAACCTAAATTTTCTCCAAGTCTAACCCAAAGGGGCACATTCATGAAAATGCTTACAAAAAAAATCGGAATAGTCACAATAATATTGTATTGGCGATCTGATACGAAATTTTCGTATCCGAATGATTGGAAGCGGTGGGAAAACCTTTCCGACTTTGATCCTTCTGTGCATGATTTTGGAAACCTCCCATAAGACTTAATGGCACTCTGCAGCTCCAACCTGGCCCAAGGAAAGTCACGATACCAAAGCTTGAATGAATCCGAAACTTTTGTACTCAGCGCGACAATACGATTTTGTAGTACAAATTTTGTCACAAGGTATGGAAAAGTGGCGCGAAGGTATGAAAATGTCACAGAAAATACACTCAGTATGAAAAAGTCACATTCGGAGCGTTCATACATTAATAAATGTGCCCCAAAGTCTTGCTCCACTAACAACACTGCAGTTTAGGGGACAGTTCCCCTTTAAGGTAGCCATATGTGGTCCCACAGCTTGGACAGTTAAGCTTTAAATAAGTACTGGCACGACTAAATGCGTAACATGGAAGAGCTGTATAAAAAAGTAAAAGAAATAATATACAAATCTTTATTTACATTGTATGATTCATGCAGTAGGCTAGAGATCAGTTTGGATAAATAATGGGGGGTTGCATGCAGAGGAGTTATATTGTGAAACTGGACATCTGTATAATTATTAAATTCTTCTGACATAGCACTCAAATTTAATATACATTTCATATGTTAGCCCAGTTCTGGAAATGAAAAACATGCAAAAATCATACCTAAATAATAGGGGGCATATAAATCATGCTGTGTAAAAAGGGGCGATTAAATACACCACACATTACCAGGCATCTCAGCTGTTGGAAGCAGAAAAGAGGACCTTTAGCAGAGCAAGATGGTGCCTGCCATCCTCTACTTTTAAAGTCAAGATGCAGTTCATAGCCATGTTTAGGTGGTCCCCATTGGTGTGGTTCAGAATGGGGTTACTTATTCCTCCCTCAGCCTGCTCCTTATGAACACTCCACTTCTTGCTAAAGGACAAGGACCTGCACCAATGGGCTTGATTGTGGAGCAGGGTGCAAAGTGCGAAAAACATGCAACCTTGTGGCTATTTTTATGCACTGTGCAGCCTGCCCTGCCAAACAAAAATGACAGCTCAGGTTTCTTCACAAAGGTTTGATCAGGCAACTCCGTAAATCAGGGTCTTCACTTGGTCAGAGAGTATCTACCCTTACCGCTAAGGGCAGTAGTCAGTCTTTCCCTATCTAAAATATCCCCAACAAGTACAAAAAAATCGCCTCACTTAACTTTAAAAGCCAAATTTCCATTATATAAAATGGAAATTTGGCTCTTCTAGTGCAGAGAGTACAAAAACGCTTTCTGCACTAGCGGTGCAGCCCCCCAAGACTCGCTCCGACACCAAAGAGACAAGTGTGGAGCTGGTTAGGGGGGAGCAGCCTCAGGCGGCAACAGCCCCTGATGTACTGCTGGTCACTATTTATTCCGCCTGTGGGGACTTTTCGGGCCTCTGTGTGTTTGAAATGCCAAGTCCTTTTTTTATTCTGAGCAAGGACCTGCATGGGTACCATACCCATGAGCCTTTTAGCTGCTGTAAACAAAGACTCCCACTGGCTGAGGATGAACGGTTGAAAGGTTGCAGGTCTGTAAAGCAGCAGACCATTCTGTGACTATTTCTATTTAAAAATAGAATTCCTTTCTTACTGGCACAGATAAAGTGATGCAGAGCTAACATGATGGAACAATTGCCTGTTGAATGGAAAAGCAGCTGGCACAGAGCCATGGAAATCTGGATCCCTGACTAGCTAGGCTTGCTAGGGAATTATTCCAGCACAGTTGGTCTTTATTTATAATTTCCTATTATTTTGTGCAGTTATGTAGTACATTTCCTCCATTGTGAAATGGTTTGACTTATACTATAGTGCTATCTGGGAAATGTCCCTGTTTTGTATGAAGTCTTGGACCACCAACCTTGCAGTGAATTATGGCCTGGGTTAACATAATGATTAGAATATACTGTATATATATCAGTCATAGACTGGTGAAATGCATCCGCACATTTCCTGGGAATGATCATAAGCCAGTTGCCTGTTTACAGCTCTCTTAATTTCTCCTAGTGGGAAGTCCCTGCTTATCCTTACAGTTTACTAGGAAAATGTTTACTAGATTTTACACACCTTTAAAGTGAAGTCACAAAACGCCTCTACAAGACTATAGGTCCAAGCCTTCTTCATATCATATGGCAGAAGCCAGCAGGCGAGGGCATTTTCTCTCTGTATATTTGGTAAAGTACCCTGTAACAAGAATTTTTTCCTGTTCACTCAACCTTAATACCTGACTTAATACATTTAAAAGTATGACATTCAATATTTTCTTAAGTAAAGAAAATGTAAAAAGTAGAATTTATTCAAGGGCTTTCCTACAATCCCTTGTGTAAAAATAATTATTGGGCAAAGAATGCATAAGGCACTCTTTCACAAGTAGCATGTTTTAGAATTTTTTTGGAAATAATATCCAAAGCTGGGATATTTATTATCCAGATGCACACTGACACACAAGGGCTGATTTAATAGTGCAGGTGCAGTGTGTAATGTCAGGCCTATGTTTTTTTTTTTTGCCCACAATGCAGATTTTCCCTCATAAATCGCCTGACGCAATGGTGACTGCACTCAGATGCAAACTGTGCTGAATGTATTTATACTACTTATTATATTACTACTGATCAGTACTACTACTGATGTTTTAATTCAAAATTATGTGTGTGACCAATTTTTTAGGCACAAGTACATTGCATCTATAGTATAGACACAGACCACTGTGAGAACTCTGTAGCTACCATCACCTTTCTAGGTGCCAGTAGCTCCTTGTACAAAAATGACTTGTACAAGGATCCTTCTGGAATAAATACCCTGGAATCTTGCTCCATTTTGCATACTCTGTTTATTATAACCAGCATGGAGTCAGGGATCTCATGAAGGGAGGTGTTGATTGTTTCAGCATTATTGGAGTTTTGAGGTGCTATTAAACCTTCCAGGGAGAGGTGCAAAACAGCATTGTACGTGGCAGATAAAAGATGTCCCTTGGTTTTTCCATTTTCACATATATGGCTTCTTTAACACTTTTTTTGAACCAGTCCTCCCCCCTATCCAGAATCTGTACTTGGCAGTCTTTAAACGTGTGTCCTTTTTCCTTTAAATGTAGGTCATAGCTGAGTCCTGACCAGAGGAGCTGGCTCTTCTAGGCTGTGCCATACGCTGGGGTAATTGTTACATGGTGTTACTTTTCTTATGCTTTAGGATTGGGTCTTTTAGGTGAATCAGTGTATTCCTGGGTTTAAAGCAGACAGGGATGCGATATTTATTAAAAATCCTTTTTTTTGGACACCTCAGCTACATATGGGAGGACCAAGTTCTTTCTCCTGTCCTGCTTTCCTCCTTCACCAGTAGTTTTGGTGTTATTGCTTCTCTTTCTACCGGTTTTAACAAAGGCCCAGTCTGGATACCTGCAAGTATTAAGGGCCCCTCTGAGATGTTCCAGCTCTTTCGCCTTAACCTCTGTTCTGATAACCCCCAGTTTGCAGTTTAGTGGATGGCTGGAGTCAAACAGCAGGTACTGGTCTGTATGCGTTTCCTATAGACCTCTATTTCCAGCTTTTCACCCTCTTTTACCAACCAGTCCAAAAAAGCCAGTGTGTTATCTTGCACATATTCCCCTGTAAACTTGATGTTGTGACCCACTGTGTTGATGTTTTCAGTGAAAATCTGTACCTCTTGTGTGTGTATTTTAACCCAGGTTTCATCCATGTATTGGAACCAATGACTGAGTGTGATTCTTTTGAAGGTATCCAGGACCTTTCTTTCCACTTCCTTCATGTACAGGTTCACCACAATGGGTGAAAGTGGTGATCCCATGGCACAGCCATGCTTCTTCCTGTAGAATTTATCCTTGAATTTATCCTATGCTAAATAGGTGGTATTTAGCATAGGTCCAGTAAGGAACATGCTTATTCTGGGTTAAGTTTTGTTCTGTTGCTTAGGGTGTTGTTTTTTTTATCAACTATTTTATCACAATTTCAATCTCCTCTGCTATGGGAATGCATTTAAAAAGGTATGTTACATCTGCATATTTTTAAATGTGTAACCTTACATTTATCAAAACTGAATCTTACCAGCCACACAGAATTCCATTTTGTCAAGAACCCCCTGTAAGGATGATACATGCTGGTCGAATTCCACTGGTAAGCAAAATTGTATATCACCAGCAAACAGAATTGCTTTAAACCCTTTCCTCCATGGCATTGATTACTTGACATGATAAATCATCCTCTAATGCAAAGATTCCCAAACTATTTATCTTGCCCACAATACGCCTAAATCCAAACATTGCGGAAGCTTGAAACTAGTACACTTGGCTATGGCAGGGTCACTCTAAACACAGAATTTTATGTATCTCTACCCTTGCTGTAAGATAAGATGGGTTTGAACAAAGTATCCATTTACTAAACTATCACCTAAGTGTGCTTTTTATGGTGCAAAGGTATGCATTGTACAAGTAGCCAGAAACGTCCTACCTGGGCCAAGGCAGATGTTAAGTACAGGGTTAAATGCCTCTACACTTAACTGGCACTTCGGCATTCTCATGACACCTCTTACGTGGTATAGAAAGGAAATGTGTGCCAAGTTAATGTATCTGCATGTAAATGTTTAGCTTAACTGGCAAGTCTGTAACCATAACAAAAGGGGTAGGCATGTGTCAGAGAGAACTTGTTATAACATTATTTAAGGTTTTCAATTTTTCATTCTGAAATTTCTCCTAGCACAGATGGATGCAATTATCATACTGGGAATTATTTTGTTTTTTTACACAGCAATGAAATTGGCAAACTTAAAGGATCACAGTTATAAAGTTATTTCCATTCTGGACTGATGTGTTTTCATTGTGGAAAAATAATTTCCATATACACTGCTGTAACCATAAAATATATATGCACATATAACATAATGTGTGAATGCAAAAGTTCTTTTCCTGGACAACTCTATGCCAGCACTTAGTGGAATATCAATACACCCTTGCTACCAAAGAAGGACCGTCTCAAAGCATTAAAAGGCCTACTGCACATGAGAGCAAATTAGTTGTTTTTTGCCTTGAGAAAGCATAAGACCTGCCAACAAATTGGAGATTTGGATATATGGTATTCTACTCCCAATAGCATAGTTACATAGTTACATAGTTACATAGGGTTGAAAAAAGACCAGAGTCCATCAAGTTCAACCCATCCAAGTAAACCCAGCACACACAACGTACACCTACTAATCTATACACTCACATACATAAACTATATATACAACCACTAGTACTAACTGTAGATATTAGTATCACAATAGCCTTGGATATTCTGATTGATCAAGAACTCATCCAGGCCCCTCTTGAAACCCACTTATTGTACAGTGCTGCGTACTAACTGTAGATATCAGTATCACAATAGCCTTGGATATTCTGATTGCTCAAGAACTCATCTAGGCCCCTCTTAAAGGCATTAACAGAATCTGCCATTACCACATCTCTAGGAAGGGCATTCCACAACCTCACTGCCCTCACCTTGAAAAACCCCCTACGCTGCTTCAAATGGAAGCTCCGTTCCTCTAATCTAAAGGGGTGACCTCTGGTGCGTTGATTGTTTTTATGGGAAAAAAGAACATCCCCTATCTGTCTATAATCCCCTCTAATGTACTTGTACAGAGTAATCATGTCCCCTCGCAAGCGCCTCTTTTCCAGAGAAAACAACCCCAACCTCGCATGTTACCTCATATACATGGAGTCTTTGATCAACGTGTCCTTCAGCCTTCTGAAAGAGCATCTCATGGCAAGTGATTATCCTGCCATTCATGTACCTTACTGGCTTTCCCAAAATACATCTGGTGGCAGTTCTGCATGTTGGCTCTTTTTATGGATGAGTGGCCCAACGTTGGGGGCCTTCTTGACAAGTCTTGAGATGCATGCATTACCCTAAGACCTGTTGTCTATTTAACCTACCAACTCACAAGTATGGTACAGGTATTCTTTTGGATACCTAGTAGCAGAAGGCTCCTGATACCATTTATTAAGTTGGCCTCATAATATCTTCTGAGAAAATGTGTGATTTGTAATTTGTGATTTTGAACAGATACCACCCAAAGGTAATTATGTGATTCCTACCTGTGCAGTCTTAAGCTTAAAGTAATGGGAAGGATCCTCTGTTAATATTGCTTTGTTTCTGAAGCTTATTTTATTTTTTAAGTAATAAACAGACAGTCTGTTATGTTCTGAGTTATGATTTACAGTGGTTCTGGGCCTGGGGTACTGATACTGTGAATATATGTCACTTGACTATACAACAGAGAACAGCTACTAACTAAACCGTAAATATGGATTACATACTACAGTGGGCACAGTAAATTTTAAATGCAACATCAGAGATGAACATTTTTACAATGCAGTGCTGGCTGTATGCTTGTCTAGATGCAGGAGTTAACCAAATCTAGTTCATGGTCATGGCTCAAAGGCCTGGTAATTTGTTTGACCAATTCAAATTCAAACTATATAGTAAATCTTTTTATTTATTGCCTTGGCTCTGGAGTCTGTTTACTTACACAGTCTGTTTACTTACACAATAAGCTCAGTTGAAATATTTAATATTATTATTTAGTGTAAGTTGTTATAGAGTGCAGCTTTTGAGGTGATTGGTTTGTATTTTAAGAAATTTGAAAAATGTATATTTTTTCATATATAATAATTTAGAGCTCTAGATTTTGTTTGTGGAATGGCACATACAGTCTGGCAGGTTTAAAAACTTAGCATATCCTAAAAAAGAAAACACATAATTTTTCTAAAAAAAAAAGCACAAAATGCAAGACGTAGACAACTTGAAAGTGCACAGCATTCTGCTTTTTCAACTACAAGTATCAACCATAGAGAAATACTGTGTGGCTTTTCCTGTTTGACCAAACATCAGCTGAGTAAGATGCAACCAGCAGCGACAGCTCACAAACATATGGATGTTATATGGAGGTCAAAGAAGACTATTACAGAGTGTGTTTTTTTCGTAGCGCAATTTGAGTTATGGTTAAAAAACTTGAATGTCTGGTATTTATTAAGTGCAAAAAACCCAAAACCTTTCTATATAGAACTCAGTCCTAGACAAAGTCAAGCCATATTTTCAATTCAAGATATTCAGTTTTCAAGTTTTATTCGAGTTTGTTAACTTGAGGTATTCCACTTTTTTACTTGAACGAGTTTTGCTTATTAATATATAATCATGCATTTGATATGCGAGTATAAACGATTTAGAAAAACAAACTCGAAAATTGATAAATAAGCCCATGAGGGTCAAGAGAGGTATGCAATAGTAAGGCAGATACCATGGCTCTCTAGATTCCTTCCTAAATTGTAGTATCTTCTGAAGCTCAACTCCCATCAATTGTTATGAACAAAACTTTTCACCAGCCATGGACTTGCTGTGAAATTCTGCATTTTGCCGTTGGCAAATTTTTTCATCAAACTGCCACAAAAATTTTCCGCAACAAAAAAATCACCAAGTAAGGAAAAAGTCACAGTCACGAAAAAAAAGTCACGATCACGGCAAATAAGTCATGGGTACGTAAAAAAAAATTGTGGTTGCATCAAAAAAGTCACGTGTCAAAAGAGTTGTGCAGTCACATTTTGCAATTTTTTTTGCCATTTCATGGATTAGTCAGCAGTTTCACAAATTTCTTGGTGAAGCGAAACAGGACAGATTCACTCATCATTATCCGTCAAGCCAGGTGTGCCAAAATAGCCTTCAGTCTCCATATCTAGCTGGGAAAAAGCAAGTTATAACAGGAATCTAAAACTCTACTTTACATGCAAATGGAAGCAAAAGCCTTGTATCCAAGTACAACTTGGAGTAAAGGATAGAGCCCTGACAAAGTCAGTTTAAGGTGATGATTCCCAGGATTAATAACTAGAAAAGTTTTAATGCTTGGACATGTGCAAGCTGGGAACATTAATTTCCGAGTCCTGAAGGGGCCAGACTTATTGGAAAGTGAAAGGGGTTTGAGCAAACCAGCAAACATTCGGTTTTCAAATTTTGGGAGTTATACAACAGATTCCTTGCTCAAAGTGATTAATGGCAATACAGTGAACATCATAACATCTAAAGTAACTTGTAAATAATCTGTATATTGTATTAAAATATGTTTGCAGCTGTCAGAATCACTGTAATGTACAGGAACAGTTCAGCAACATATTGGCATGTATCTGCTCTGTTCCTGGAATTTATGACAGCTCAGTCCCCAATGCTAATTGTTACATTCTGAAAACAGAGCTAGACTCGAGTAAAATAAGCTTTGATTGCATGACTTAAACACATTTTTTATTCTATTTAACTCAGTTACATTGTGAAATGTGTACAGTTGTAACTTGAACTAAAATATAAATTAGATTTTTCCCAACAGGAGTGTAGCAGTGATTCTCAGTTGCTGTAATCTCAAGCCAGAATATTTTGGCCAAGTCATTATAGTTTATTTAATTGTCTGTTACTCTGTTGAAAGATGTAAGCCAAAAGGCTTCATACATTTAAAGATACTTTTTTATGATGTGTGATTATTTGATGTTTGAAAAGCCCATAGACTGTAAGAGCTCATTACATTATCATTATAAGCATTCAGATATTTGCAAATTGCATAGATTTCCTTTGACCTTTTGGGAGACATGCTTATCAAATGGTAATAGCCTATTCTCCAAGGTATCTGAGAAAATTCTCCAAATACAGAAAAACATTTTTGAGTGTTAAGGCATCTCTGTAGGAATTTTCAGGAACTTCCCTTTACCCATTGGAAAATATCCCTCAGAGTGACTGGATAACTTGACTGCTTGTGCAGCCTGACCAGGACATTATTCTGAAACATATGTAAAGTTGTCTCTTTTGGAAGGAATTAATTCTTAATTCCTGTGGGATATGAAGTGGAGGTAGGCAACTAATTATTCCTCCTATTTTCCTAGAGAACCTTATGCAGAGAGTTGACACAGGGAATGAAGATACAATCTTGGTTCTTGCCTGGAAGTAGATCACAGAATTACTTGCACTTTTGGTGGTGAAAACAAGTAACAAGGGACCAAGAAATTCCTGTGGCTGAAGGATCTGCAGCAATGAAAACCATGCATTCCACATCAGAACAGAAGGCAAAAGGCCAGTACATTTCTAAGATGAACAAATTTTGTGGTTCATGGATTTGGGAAAAGGAAAGGCATTGGTGCTGCTGCGGGAGGGGGATAAAAAAACAATTTCCGGATTCTCAGACCATAACCTCTTGGCATTGCCATCAAGCGGCTGCTGTAATTCTTTAGTGCAGGCATTCATGCAAATCCTAGTACTTGCTGTGGTGTTCGATTGGCTTTGGCCTGATGCCACACCATTTATTTGTAGCCAGGAGATGTACACTAAGGGGGCAATTTTTTTTTTTTACAATTCAAGTTTTTTGTGCTAAACTTCAAGTTATGTTTCAAAAACTCTAATGTCTATTATTTATTTAAGTGCAAAAAACCTGAAAACTTGAATGTAAAAATTTGGCAGCTAAAATTTTGCGAGTTTGTAAACTTGAAAATTCAAGGTATTCCATTTCTTTTTATTCAAATGAGTTTCCCATATTATTAAATAAGCAAGTAATCAAGTTTTTTTATTCAAATCATGAAAAAACTCTTGAATTCATAAACTGATAAGTTGCTAAATAAACCCATAACTCAAATAAACAAGTTACAATGTTTTACCCAAACCAACGGTCTATATTTCCACTGTGATGACGAGAATGAGAGGTCTGACTAAGCATCTTCAGTGAATTGTTTGCTGACCAGCTCTGAGGTTATACAAAGTCATAAATAATAGAAGCCCAGTTTATTATGGTGAGAGAGATATCTCTCTGTTTTTCATATTTAGATTTCACAGCTTATAAGGGGATTGTAATAAAAGTTGTTCCTGGAAAAATATTGACCATGTAAAAAAATAAGCTTTTGCAGGGTCAGACTGAGGGGTGCAGGGCACACCGGGGCTTCTGCCTCAGGGGCCCCTGCACCCCCCAATGGCCCTCTGCCTTCACAAACCCACCTCAGGAGCCCCTAACACCCTCCCCAAAGTGAGCCTAAATAGAGACTAAATAGAAAACAAGAGGAAATCCAAGTTGTGCAAAGGGAACTTGAGATAGTTGAGACAAAGAAAATGAGCAGAAAGGGGACCACTATCCAAATAAGATAAAAGATGAAGAATCAGATGAGAGAGCGCCTGTGTAGCAATTACAAGTCATGCTTTGTCATTTCAGAGATCAACGGGACAAACAAAATAAGTTTAGCAAGGAAAGGCAAGCTGCTACCTGCCCAGTAAGAGAGTTAGCGGAGCAAGCACAAATTCTTACTATGTCATATAAAAGAAAATCAGTAGAGCAAAAAAAGGATTTGAATATTTTTTTATCTCGGCACAAGAGCAACTACATACAGAGCACATTGAACTATATCATTCAGGCAGGTAGCAACTTGCCTTTCCTTGCTGGGAAATATGCTTCTACCACTGAATGTGTATCAAGATAAGAACAAAATCTCTTTACTGAAGTTTCTTTATAAAGAAAATGTTCATCCATAGGTGACAAAAAAGCCTTTGGAATGTAGTAATAAGAATAATAGAATCTGTGTAGCAGATTATCTCTGACTAGTATATTAGCGCTGCATTGTTTAACAATGCCTAACTTTTGAAGTGGAACATCATTTCTTTAATAGATGATCAGGCCAACACAGGTTTGCTTCTTTGGGCTTATATGTGGCATTCCTCTCCAATGATCCTTTTCCAATAGTTAAAAATACATTAAAAGAGCTGCCACAATTATGCAGTGCTTTACGGAGTTTGTTCATCATTTCCATTAGTCCCTGCCCAAAGGAACATACAGTCTAAAGTCCCTATCACACATACACTAGGAGCATCAGGAGCCAATTAACCTGCCTGTATGTTTTCAGAGTGTGGTATGAAACCCATGCAGATACAGGGAGATCATCCTTTCAGATAGTGCCCATGTTTGAACTGAACTCATGACTTCAGCACTGCAGGAACAGGAGCACTGATCACTGAATCACCATACCTCCAAGGTTGTGTGAGGCAGCAAATCAACACATTTATAACGAGAAGCTCAGAAAATGTGTTTATGTTGCTGTGTTTTATTGCTGCACCAAATGCAGGGTGGTTTCCAATATGCTTTTGGCATTTGACACACTTTATATACATCTTTCCCAAGTTGCATTGCATAAAGGGGAAAAATACATATTGTATACTTGCTATATGTGCAGCAAATATAATTATTCTTTTAATTAAAAAAAAATCCATATTTTACTGTTTTATTCTATTATACAGAGCTAATGGAAAACTGTTTCTCTGAACTGTCAGCCCTTCCCTATTCCTATTATGAGCTCTATAAAACTGTGCTGGCAATCTTTGTTAAGCTTTGAGATAAGCAACAGCTTACTATAGAGAGAGCGTGTTTATTTTACTTCTTTTCTTTTACTTATTACATACATTTAGCGCTACCTTGTATGGTTTGTATTTTGTAAATTGTTTTACCACCTTCTCCTCAAACAGCCAGAACTCGGTACAACCAGGACCAGGATATTGAAACGTGAAACTGGTTTCAATTTCAATCCTTGACTTGCTTAGCTGTAGGCATTTTAAAATTAAAGCACCAGGAAAAAAAATGCTTAACCCAGGTCTTATTCATTGAGGTCATGTTAGAAAAGGGTGTTTACTAACTTTTTAAGACACCATAAAAACAATTCCCTGTGCATCATGGGATCATCACATGACATGACATGTTCTTGGTGAGGGAAGAAAGAATATATAACATATATTTTTTTTGAAATTGTGGGTTTCTTGCAGGACTTTTCCAGAAATTGTTTTATTATTCACACAGGACAGCCATTGGTTGGCCCAAGACCTGACCAGCACTGCTTGGGATAGAACTTGCAAAGAGATATTTGCATCCTACCGAAACATTAATACATAACATACCCTATTAAAAAGGAATAATTTAGCTATACCCAATATATTATGCTACAGTCTATTCGGTACATTCGGTGGGTCTATAGCTGTAGGTGGAAAGGGTTATACTGAGGGATCTGAGTGTTTCCCCTTCATTCAGCCATGTTATCACTCTGTCAACTATCACTTATCATTTTACTATACATAAGAGCCAAGAATATGCTGTAAATTACATCCTTATAAATGGAGCTTAGTAATTTCACAAGTATTTAGCGGTGCTTAATAAATAATGTACCCCCTGTTGTAAAATATGAGGATATTAGAAATCACCTTGGAGTTCTATGACCTGTGCCTTTATATGATCATAGAACTCCTTGGTCCTTTATAATATTCTTATATCTTACAATATGGGTACATAATTCACTATATCTCTTTATTTACTGTACCTCCTGCAATTATTTCCCTCTCAATCATGCGCCTACATTTTTTGCACTTTAAGGCTAATGGCAGACCCTCCAACTACAGAGAAATGACTGTCCATTACATTCACTTCAATTAGGTATGCCTATCACTGCATACAGGGGATATTTCTGCCCCCAAAGAGTCAATTATTAATTTTTTGGCTAAATACAACCTATACACAGTCGGATTCAATTGATGCAAATTTCAGGAGGCAGGGCAGTCTTAGACAGTCACTGGCAGCAGTTAAATCTGCCTATTAAATAAATTAATTGAAAACCCTGTCCGTTAATCAAAAACAGTAAGAACTGTGCATCTCTACTGAGATTTCCCTGTCTGCATTTTCTAAACAAAACATTTTTAGGTGACGTTTCCCTTGCAAGCAGCTCCAGGATCTGTAGGGCTAGTGAATCAATCTGCTGGCCTTTTGCCTCATGCGCAGCACTTAGGACACGTCACATATTCTAAAAATAGAAAATTACCCAGAAATGTAAAATGTGACTAAATGTGGAATACACGATGACTTCATGTCTGCATGTTACAATCCCATATCACAATCCAAATATCAGAGTCTCTTTCAAGCAATTATATTGTCACATTAAACTTACTTTGCTCTTAGCTCTCCATAAAGTCAAAGTTTCTAAAGTGGTTATTTCTTTTTGTCTCTAAAGGTTCTCTAAACACCTTAATGCTGGCCCTGCAAAGGCTAATATTGTCTTGACTGAGCTGGCAGCTAATTGGCCTTTATATGGAGCCAAAACTATTGCCTCTATAAACATTAGCTACCGTGTTTGCAAAGAATATCTTGCAATAAAACACATTAGGCAAAGGCTATGGTCCTCTCCTGTCAGCTCTGCCTTAAAGGAATACTGTCATGGCAAACATGTTGTTTTCAAAATGTATCAGTTAATAGAGTTTCTCCAGCAAAATCCTGTATTGGAATCCGTTATTCAAAAACACAGATTTTTTTTATATTTAATTTTAAAATTTCCCATGGGGCTAGCCAAAATCTTTGTTTCCCAGGGTGCCACAGCCATGTGACCTGTACTCTGATAAACTTCAGTCACACTTTACTGCTAAGCTGCAAGTTGGAGTGATATCCCGCCCCCCCCACCCCAGCAGCCGATCAGCAGAACAACGGGAAGGGAGCAAGATAGCAGCTCTCAGTAGATATCATTCAACAGTAAAAAAGTCTGGCTTGGGACTCCTCCAGTTACATGGGAGTAGGAGAAACAATAGGTTACCTGAAAGCAGTTCTAATGTGTAGCGCTGGCTCCTTCTGAAAGCTCAGACTCAGGCACAATGCACTAAAACAGTGTAATTTACAAATAAAAAGTATACCATAAAAATCATGACAGTATCCCTTTAAGTCCCGTTGTGATCCATCCAAAGAGCCAAGTGATAAGACAATCTTTTTCCCACTGGTAGATGGGTCATTACCTTTCAATTTTTCTGCATTTTTTTGCCTGCTCTGAAGTTGAATAAATTAGAATAATTATAACCAGCAGAAAGTTTGTTGCAATTCTTACAGCAGTATATTAAAACGTGCATTCAAAAAATAACCAAAAACAACTTACTGCCTCATTTCTTTTAGATTATAACGCATTTTTATTACAAATTAGCTTTCAGAACCAAAGAAATGTATGAAAAAGGTTATGTTGGTGATTAACATGTGCCAGCAAAAAAACAATCTTTTGATGTTATATGAGCAGATATACATAAACATGTATGTAACTTTAGTAAAGTGGCTGCTAAAAGTAAAAACTACTTGCTCACAAGTTTGATACTGTAGCTTGAAGCTGGCTCCCTTCATCTGAGTTGTGAACATTCCAGTCACAGCCAGCTCTGGCCAAGTTGGTTATACTTACAAAAATTGAGAAAAAGCATAAAAACGTAGCAATGGATATCCTAAATTCTTATTTACCATCATTTATACACTGAGCATTGTTTATTAAATACAACCTTAAAGGGTTAGTAACACTATATTTAATTTGATCTGGTGCATTTTCTGCTTATGGTCTGATTCCACCCTTCTCCAATGGTAGAGGGGTCAGAATGACAGTTATTTTTAATAATGTACAATATGTTTTATTTGGATTTTTATAAACAATAATATTTCAGTGATGGGGTGGAGGAACAATAATATATGTGGTATATAAAATATAGCATTAGTATAAAGAGGATCCATTGTGGTTAAATATTGTTTCCAGATTAATATATATTTTTTTACAAATAAATATTTTTTTTCATATTGTTAATCATCAGCGATTTAGCCATGATACCTGGAATTACCAAAATAGTTCAAAGCTCTCTTATACCAAAATGAGCTTTAATATAACCCAAATTTGATGAGAGCCATCAGCAACACAGTTTTTTTGTCTTTCTGCCTTCTTACTCGCCTTATTGCTTACTCTGCCTGCTTATTGAAGATATTTGTTCTGCTAAGTCAGGCTGCTATCAGTCACTGTTGTCTCTTGCAGCATGTGAAGCCTGTTCAAGTGCCTCCAGGAAGATTGCCCCTATGTAAAATACCCATTTATTTTTCTAAATTTAGTGACAGTTATACACTAAGGGGCACATTTATTACAGTGTGTAAGCCAACATCACCAGTGATGTTGCCGATAGCAGCCAATCAGCAATTCGAATCGAACCTACAAGATAGAAAACAAAAGCAAAGATCTGATTGGTTGCTGTGAGCAACATCACCTGTGATATTGGTTTACACACTATAATAAATATCCCCCTAATACCAAATGTCAATATTCATAAACAATGAAGATAGCTGCTAGATTTTTATGCAAACTAAAGAGTTTGGGTAAAACTTGTGTTTGTTGGTGCTTTTAACTAGCTGTAATTCATGAGAGTCCATGAGAAATACTTAAAAAGTTAAATAAATATTACTGGAAAAAGAAAAAATAAGCAAAATCATTTTATAACCAGTTTCCTTCCTCAGCCTAATTGAAGGAATATCTGTTAACTACCTCTGAACAAAATATAACACTTTAATGCAAATTAATTATTCAAATAATAAAACATTACTTCAGTGAGATTTTAGCAAGCCCATAATAAATCAAGACTTTGTTGGGCTGCTATGCCACCTAGTGGAAGGTAAGTTCAACATTTATGGAAATATGGTAGGGCAGTGCTCTATGTTAGATGGGGTCAGACTTCAATATCCCTGCTACGATGAGTTTCTGTTTCTCATGTATTTTCAAATAAAAGTTTCATTCAATAATCTCTCTGACTGAAAAGCTAAATATAATTATCATACAAAATGTGCACTGGAAATGGTAAATTCCTCCTGAGATAATGTGTCCAAAGGCTTAAATATTGTGTGACAAGTACAAGTGACAACACATAATACTGCTATTTATCAAAGAGGTATTAAAACCCCAGGTGCCATAGTTCCAGTAATATGCAGTTCTTAACATGATGCTGACATCTTCATTCAACTGCTAAAATATGAGTGAGGTTGGACACTGATTTTGGGCATCAGGCCTGGTTTGCATCTGTATCCCAACTCATCCCACAGCTGTTCAGTTGGGTTAAGGTCAGAGTTCTGTGCAGGCCAGTCAGGTTCTCCAATACCATCTCAGCCAGTGGGGATTCTGACACTGCTGCCCCCCCTCTCCTGTTTTGTGCTTACAACTTTAGCATTGGAGCGGGTCCATAGAGGGCCGCATTGCTAGTGCTGAAAGTACTAATCATTCTCTGCACTAGCAGAGCAGAAGTTTAGTTTTAAAAAATGAAATCAAATGAAAATGAAAATTCAGCTATTAAAGTTACAAGAGGTGGCTTTTTGACACCCCTGGTTACTGGCCCTAATCTCAGCAACTTCTGCATGGATCTTACTTTGTGCATGGGTTTATTATCCTGCTGAAATGATAGAGGGCCTTCTCCAAACTGTTGCCACAAATTAGGAAGCAAGGAATTGTCAAGATTGTCATCCAATATTTAGAAGTGCAGTCTCACTATGGGCTATGCATATTGAATTTTTGAGCAGTTCTATTTAATTGGCTTGTGAAAATGCATGAAGCAAGTTTTTGGGGATAAAAACAAAAAAGATGAAGACAGGTTAAGCTGTTTATGTCTGAAGGTGGTTATGAGTTGTAAGTGCAAAGCCCTCTTTGCTGTTTGTGAAAAACAAGGCTGAAGGGGCGTATTGGCATTCACTGCAAGTTTCAAAAGAGCATGTATGGGCCCAAGTACCTTTCTCAATTGTGTTGCTCCATGGTCAATTTTTAATGCTTAAATTGTTGTTCTGCAAGGTAATAAAATCAGTCTAATTAAATAAAATTGTTGTGTTTCTAGCACAATTCTAGTCTATGGCAAAGTCCCATGTTTTTCATGGGTGATAGAATATAAAAAAGTAACACTGGGTTATCCCATTAATCCAATGTCAAGCCATCATTCTCTGTAATACACACTTATATTCTCTTCTATATGCTCAGTAATACATATCTATATTGTCACTTCTTTATTGGTATAAATACTATAATGATGACTGTTGAGCAATAACAGTAAGGGAGATTCCCTCCTTTTTGCTGCTAGCAAAATGTCAGTGGGTGTCAAAACACTGGGAATTGCTAACATTGAGAATTATTGGTAATCACCAAGGGGTATATTTATCATGCTGTGTAAAAAGTGGAGTAAAACATTATCAGTGATATCGCTCATAGCAGCCAATCAGATGCTTTGCTTTGGTTTTCTAACTGTTGAAATCTAATTGCTGATTGGTTGCCCTGGGCAACATCACCGGTAATGCTTCACTCCATTTTTGATAAATGGATGATAAATATACCCCCTATTGCAGTGCTGTCCAACTTCTACGGTGCCGAGGGCCGGAATTTCTCTAGCATACATGGTGGAGGGCCGCTAATGGAAGCCAGTTTTGACCACTCCCCTTTTTGAAACCACACCCACTTCAAACCACACCCATTTTATCACAATGGTGCTAGCACAGCAAAATCCCAAATGCTTGGTCCTTACTGTGGGGATATCAACCATCATTCATATGTGAAAGAATTATGTCATATTAAGATATACCCTTAAATTCCATATGCTTCCTCCCCTGTGGATAGCAGAGCAACCCCCAGTACATAATTAGGGACCATTTAAAGGCTATTTCCAACTGCTAACAAACTCCCACAACAAACCCCTGCCAGGTTCACCTCCCACAAGCAGCATAGGGCAAGCAGAGTATGTCACACAAAGGCAGCATTCTGCCTGTCCTATGCTGTCTGTGTGTGCCATACTCTGCCTGTCCTACCCTGCCTGTGTGTGCCATACTCTGCCTTTCCTATGCTGCTTCTGTGTGCCATACTCTGCCTGCCCTACCCTGCCTGTGTGTGCCATACTCTGCCTGCCCTACCCTGCCTGTGTGTGCCATACTCTGCCTGCCCTACCCTTCCTGTGTGTGCCATACTCTCCCTGACCTATGCTGCCTGTGTGTGCCATACTCTACCTGCCCTATGCTGGCTGTATGTGCCATACTCTGCCTACAGTACCTATGTCTGAGGTGTGAAGAAGTGAACAATGGGAGTGATTACAGTCTGAGCCTGAGGTGTGAACACTGCAGGGGGTGAACAATGCAGGTATTAAAAGGTGTGAACAACACAGGGGATTACATTTTTAAACAATACAGAGGGATTACAACCTGAATCTGAGGTGAGAACCATGCAGGGGGGCAGTTAATCTCAGTACTGATACCATTTAATGCTTACTCAAAGGTAAACCATCAAAGCAGCCAGACAGGTGGGGGGCCACACAGAGGGGGCGCGGGCCGCCAGTTGGACAGCACTGCCCTAGTGTATACCCCCAGTTTGTCAGATTCTCACAAACTGACAGAATGCGGTATCAGGTTTGATTAATATGTCAACGTGATTTTTCTGTAAATTTTATTTTACAAGCATAGCAAATCACAGAAAATAGCAGCGTTTTTTTCTGCAAATTTTTGTGATAAAAATTTGATTCGAGTTTAAAAAAAAACAAAAAACGATGGTTAGTAAATGGGCCCTAAGTCTGCTGGTGGAAGGCCCTATAGCCGAAGCTGCCTGTCAAGCCTCCGGTGGCAGTGCTCCAAAGGTTTTAGGGCATTTATAAAGTAGCTCCTGGTCATTTTAAGATCCAATTTTTTGTTTTTTTTAACCAGAAATCCAGCTCTGCTAGTGCAGAGAGTACAATTTGTCTCTTTTAGCTGCCACCGAGTAGGTTTGCCAGCCAGCTGGTATCTCACCAGGCTAGTCGCTAAATCCAGCTAAGGCCAACATTACAAAAGTAATTGGTAAACCCTGAGTTCTCCTAACTTTCCTGGCTCCCTGCCAAATTTTGCCTACAACTTGCCTTTAAATAGGTCTGGATCCTCTTGATTCCCCCCACCTCTAACTACGGGCCAGATTCACATGAAAACTTATGGGTAAAATTCAATTTAAGGAGAGAAAACTTTTCTCCTAATTCATGTCCCATAGACTCCAATTGAGTTTTCATGTGATAAACAAGAGATAAGTTTTTCTCATAGAATTGCATCTGGCTGTATGGGAAAATCTGGAATTGAATTAATAGATAATTTCTTCGCATCAAATAGAAACTGGCCCATTGTATTATTGGGAAGTGTTATTAAAGATGTTAATGAAAAAAATGTGCACAAATTGAAAATAACTTTAGCAAGCCCTAAATGTATTTATAGCTTGCACCAGGGCATGGGGTATGTAATACAACTTCTAAAAAAGTCATTGTGTTTTCACCATAATATATGTCACCTTCCAGCAGGTCTTAAAGGGGATCTAAAGTCATTTTTCAAACATTCATATATAGGTTCTTAGCACTAAATAAAACAAAATGCATTTTTAAAAACTGACTTTATATCTCATTTTAAAATGTCATATAGAGAATATTATATTGCAAAATGTACATTTTTGCTCTTATCTGAGGCAGTGGTGGAGTTTATGCACTTAGGCACTTACCCAAAAGCAGACCATGTGCTTCCTTTTATTTTCATTTTTCTTGGATTCTATTGGTGTGGAGCAACCATAAGAAGTAAGTGTTGTGCTGAAGTGTGAGATTATTCAGCTGTATTAGAGTTCACAGTAAATAGAAAATAGATCCACCGGAGATGAATAAGGAATAAGAAGGCAGAACAAACATGTATGGGCAAGATAAACATCGAAATTCCAGTAGGTATAAGAAAAATCTAAAGACCTTGGACAGATATTGTTTATAAAATGGATGGTTGGAACAATCAATTCATAATCATTCCATAAACACTCTCCAGCCAATTTTCCATTCACGTACAAAGAGACTGTAACTGAAATATCATCACCACTGACATGTTTATTCCATCCTTTCCTCTCTACTTCTCTGCTCTACACGTTCTGCAGCTGTTTTCTTCATAAAAAAAAACTTACCAACTTTGATGTTGACTGACTGCCCAATATAAATAAGTGAATGGAAAATTAATGAGAGTGGTATTTTAAGCACTTTTGCAATTTACATTCATTATTTTTTCCTCTTAAGATATTAAGGCAGTGGTCCCCAACCATTGGCTCATGAGCAACATGTTACTCTCCTACCCCTTGGAAGTTGCTCCCAGTGGCTTTAGAGCAGGTAGTTATTTTTTAATCCTTGGCTTGGAGGCAAGTTTTGGTTGCATAAAAACCAGATTTACTGCAAAAGAGAACCTTATGTAGGCATCTAGTCCATATAGGGGCTATCAAATAGCAAATAACAGCCCTTACAGTGGTGTGAAAAACTATTTGCCCCCTTCCTGATTTCTTATTCTTTTGCATGTTTGTCACACTTAAATGTTTCGGCTCATCAAAAACCGTTAACTATTAGTCAAAGATAACATAATTGAACACAAAATGCAGTTTTTAAATGAAGGTTTACGTTATTAAGGGAGAAAAAAAACTCCAAATCTACATGGCCCTGTGTGAAAAAGTGATTGCCCCCCTTGTTAAAAAATAACTTAACTGTGGTTTATCAATTTCAATTTTCAATTTCAATATCAATTTCTGTAGTCACCCCCAGGCCTGATTACTGCCACACCTGTTTCAATCAAGAAAGCACTTAAATAGGAGCTACCTGACACAGAGAAGTAGACCAAAAGCACCTCAAAAGCTAGACATCATGCCAAGATCCAAAGAAATTCAGGAACAAATGAGAACAAAAGTAATTGAGATCTATCAGTCTGGTAAAGGTTATAAAGCCATTTCTAAAGCTTTGGGACTCCAGCGAACCACAGTGAGAGCCATTATCCACAAATGGCAAAAACATGGAACAGTGGTGAACCTTCCCAGGAGTGGCCGGCCGACCAAAATTACCCCAAGAGCGCAGAGACAACTCATCCGAGAGGCCACAAAAGACCCCAGGACAACATCTAAAGAACTGCAGGCCTCACTTGCCTCAATTAAGGTCAGTGTTCACCACTCCACCATAAGAAAGAGACTGGGCAAAAACGGCCTGCATGGCAGATTTCCAAGGCGCAAACCACTTTTAAGCAAAAAGAACATTATGGCTTGTCTCAATTTTGCTAAAAAACATCTCAATGATTGCCAAGACTTTTGAGAAAATACCTTGTGGACCGATGAGACAAAAGTTGCACTTTTTGGAAGGTGCGTGTCCCGTTACATCTGGCGTAAAAGTAACACAGCATTTCAGAAAAAGAACATCATACCAACAGTAAAATATGGTGGCGGTAGTGTGATGGTCTGGGGTTGTTTTGCTGCTTCAGGACCTGGAAGGCTTGCTGTGATAGATGGAACCATGAATTCTACTGTCTACCAAAAAATCCTGAAGGAGAATGTCCGGCCATCTGTTCGTCAACTCAAGCTGAAGCGATCTTGGGTGCTGCAGCAGGACAATGACCCAAAACACACCAGCAAATCCACCTCTGAATGGCTGAAGAAAAACAAAATGAAGACTTTGGAGTGGCCTAGTCAAAGTCCTGACCTGAATCCTATTGAGATGTTGTGGCATGACCTTAAAAAGGCGGTTCATGCTAGAAAACCCTCAAATAAAGCTGAATTACAACAATTCTGCAAAGATGAGTGTGCAAAAATTCCTCCAGAGCGCTGTAAAAGACTCGTTGCAAGTTATCGCAAACGCTTGATTGCAGTTATTGCTGCTAAGGGTGGCCCAACCAGTTATTAGGTTCAGGGGGCAATTACTTTTTCACACAGGGCCATGTAGGTTTGGATTTTTTTTCTCCCTAAATAATAAAAACCCTCATTTAAAAACTGCATTTTGTGTTTACTTGTGTTATCTTTGACTAATAGTTAAATGTGTTTGATGATCAGAAACATTTTGTGTGAAAAACATGCAAAAGAATAAGAAATCAGGAAGGGGGCAAATAGTTTTTCACACCACTGTATTTGACACCCCCAGGAACATGTTTCATGCTTGTGTTGCTCCCCAAGTCTTTTTACATTTGAATGTGGCTCACAGATAAAAAAAAGGTTGGGGATCCCTGTATGAAGGGGATTGTGTATTGTTAATATGAATGAATCTTGTTACAACTGCGCCACCTGCTGGTCTGTTTCTGACTGTGCTAGAGGAAATTGTCAGGAGAAAGAAAGAGGGCTTCCCTGATGTTTTGGTTAGGATAAACATTAAAAACCTCACATAACTTTTATTTTCCATATTTCCTAACCAGAAGAACATCAGAGCAACCCTTTTTCTTTCACCTGACTACATTACGTTAGGAAACAGACCAGCAGGTGGTGCTGTTGTAACAAAATTCGTTCATATTAACTGTACACAATTTTGGATTAATAGTTAAAGAACGGCAGTAGTTTAAATTTAAACCAATAAAAGTCAATAGGTAAATTGTGATTGGTGGTTGGTGGGTGTGCCCACTTTTTCTAACCAAGAGTCGAAGTCACCCAGTGACAAACTGTGGGCACCCTGGCATAAATAGTGTGAGAATGGCAGCATTTTAAACCAATAAAATTCAATTGAAGGAAATTTGACTGGCTGTTAGTGGCCCAACCCACTTTTCTTATTTTTGAACTGGAGTCCCCAAGTGACCAACTTTGCAAAGTTTGAGGACTCAGGCATAAAAATTGAGAGACTGATAGCATTTTATTCTTCACCATTGAAAGTAAATAGGTAAAATGTGATTGGCTGTTTGTGGCTCCGCCCACTTGTTCTAACCCTGAATATGTCAGCCAGTGACTGACTGTGCAAAGTTTGGAAACCCTGACATAGTGTGAGACTAAATAGTGAGAGAACGGCAGCATTTGAAATTTAAACCACAAAAAAAAATAAAGGAGTCTGATTGGCTGTTTGTGGCTCCACCCATTTTTTAAAACCTAAAAATGCAGTCCCCTAGTGACCCTGGTGTTAATACTGTGAGAATGGCAGCAGGTTGAATTTCCCCATTGAAAATCAATAGTTAAAATCTGATTGGCTGTTGGTGGTTCCCGCCCACTTTTTCTAACCTTGGGTACGAAGTGACTGACTTGTGCAAAGTTTGGGAACCCTGGCATGAAACCAATAAAAATCAATAGGTAAAAACTGATTGGCTGTTGTGGCTCCACCCACTTTTTAAAAACTAAAACTGCAGCCAACTAGTGACCAACTGTGAAAAGTTTGGGGACCCAGGGGTTATTACTGTGAGAATGGCAGCAGGTTGAATTTTCTCCATTGAAAGTCAATAGGTAAAATCTGATTGGCTGTTCACAGCTCCGCCCATTTTTGGGCATCCAGCAATCATCATATTTTCATTTAGGTTGACCCCATGACGATGTGATTCAAGTTTGGGCAGTGTAGCCTCAAAGCTGTAAGATTGGCAGCAGTTTCAATTTCCCCATAAAAGTCAATGGGTGAAATTTGATTGGCTGTTGTTGGCCCCTCCCATTTTGGGTCATCCAAGAAGTGTCGCTGTTTCATTCAGGGTGGCCCCATTAATTTGTTATTTAAGTTTGGGGGATGTAGCTCCAAAGCTGTAAGAGTGGCAGCAGTTTGAAAATCTTCCCTGTTAAAGTCAATGGGAAAATTGGGGTGTTCGGAGCGGCGCCACAAAAAGGTGGGGGGCGGGATCTCTTAGAAAAGCACAAGAAACCTGCTCCGCTATAGGGCGAAGAAGTGTGGGGAGTTTGGGTGTTGTACCCCTAAAACTGTAGGAGGAGTAGCATTTAGAAAATGGGGGGCGCTAAGAATAAGATGAAGCGGAAGAAGAAGCCAAAGTCGAAGAACAGTATGTTGGGGTTTTTCAACCCAACATAATGAGTATGGATGGATTTTTTTCCCCAAATGTTGGCATCATCTTTTGCTGAAACTGACTAAATACACTTTCTTTACCCATCTGTATTCTAACCTCTTTCCACCCAAAAATGTGTCAGTGATTACCCCTTATTCACCTGGTTCCCCTCCCTGACCTCCACTAAGGTTCCATCCTACACTAGGGTCCAGGCCTCTCATTTAAGGAGGCCTCCTTCCTTAGACTCCTACTCAAGCCTCCTGCCGCTGGATCTATAGCAACATTCATCCAAAGAGTAAGAATACGGCAGCTCCTCCCTTTTTAGAGAAACATTACCTATAACACCCCAGGCCAATCAGAATACATCCCTCCCTAGGGCATAAGTTGCACTACACAGGGGACCTCGCATTGTATGAAAACTGATGTAACTTCTGACATAGTAATATCCGAAACTTGTTATAAACTGCTTTCTATTGATCTATATGTTGATTTATATGATTATTTTACCACAGTGGATCATGTACTGTGACCCAGGAAGAAGACTTTTTACAGATAAGAAACCCAAGATGTGAACAATGGGCAACGTGAGCAATGTGATTGTAAAGCCTTCACAACTGACTTAATATTGACTTACTCCACATTAGTATAGCTGTGAGGAAAGCAGCCTCGCAGTTGGTTTTATAAATGCCCCTAAATTGTTCAAATTATTTGTTAATAATTTTCACTTTAAAATATAAATCAGAAACATCTCACTTTCAGACCACTCCCTGCACTCCTCATTACTGTGTAAGTGGGGTTCCTAGAACATGCTGAGCGATTCATTTTATACCCCCAAAATTTTTCCCTTTGGAGTGAATAGAAGCACACACCAATTCTCGTTTTAGTCATATTTTTGGTTTTATAAAGTTGTTGTTTTTTCCCATAATAAAAATAATTTCAGGTCCAGACTCAAAATACTTTATTATAATTACATAACAATTATGTTACAATAATGGAGTAACAGTATACAGTATATTTGTGTCTCACGTCTAACTTTTGCAGCATCTGATAGGGCCACTAGAGGGTACAGTTGCCTCACTTTGCATGTTTCAGCTCTGTATTTACTAATACTTTTCTAATATGCTGAGCTTCTCTAAAACTATTCTGCATTTGGAGATTCACAGGCTGCAGATGCTGTAGTGAGCTGCTAAAGTTATCTGTTTTTGTTTTGTGGTCTTTGTACATTGCTCCATAGCACTACAAAGAATAAATGAGTGTTCTCAGGTTATAGTGCTATGTAATTAGAAAAAAACAATGTACTTGTTCTTAGTATTATGCTGGAACATATCCTTTGATCTCTTTCTAAGTATTTCTCCCTAGGCACACGCAGGCCGGGTTAAAATGATAATAACTTAGGTGGCTTTGTTTTTAAATGGAGCAAAGAGGTTATAGCTAGAGGGGCTGGGGGCCACAAAGGAAGCAATTTGCACCCTCTCTTGTTTTATTTAGGTGAAATGTATACATCAAGAGACATGCCTTAAGCCTGGTGTGTGCCCTTTTATTCTGAATGTTCCCCAAGCAGAAGGAACTACTTACCATGTGAAGACTGGGAAAATCTAGCCAAGATAAAACAGCTACTCTGAAAGAGCTTTATCACATACTTACCAGCTGTAACGATCCGCTGATTTTGAGAGGTTGCCAAATAAACAGATCTTTATTTCTATATACTGGGCCAAATTGGGCTAATCTGACCATTTGCCCCCCTGCAGCATTAATTGGTCCTATGTAGCACTGTTGAGAGAGGACGCCTAAACACATCAATGCACTCCTTGTCTGATGAGATTTTCAAACCTGCCCCATAGAATTCTGTCTGATTTTTAGCCAGATATCTGTTGAGGATGCAGTCTGAAAGGGCCCATGCAAAGGCAGATAAACTTTCAATTAAAGGCATACCAACACAGTATTAAATATCCTGACTCGAATTCCAGCATAAGTTTGTGTTTTTTTTAATAGAATTGTCCCCCAAAATCCCAGACCTGTCTCTCTCAGTTGCTTAGTAAGTCAGGTCAGGAAATCGCCACGCAGTGTATGCCATCCCAGCGGCGATTTACATTGAAGCCGGTGACTAATCTCCCCGTCTGCCATGGCCCTAAGGGGGAGTGTAAACAGAAATCCATATACAACATTTTTAAATGAGTAGGACCTACGCTGGCAAAAATTAACTTTTTAGTGACATCAATGAAAAGTGCATGGGGTAAACCAACACAGATACTTTTAAACAAAAAATGTTCACCAGAATGTATTTTAGGTGAGACCCTGTTTCACAGAGACTTTTGTTATTAATAAACTGCAGAGTGTTGCGCTTCTTGTTCTGCCCACCTTAGGCTACTGTAAATCATTGTTCTTGCACCCCTGCCAGAGAAAATGGCAATAGTGTTTGATATCCCCATGCCTAATGCCTCCAATGGCATTCACAAAGGGAACATTTTATCTCAAAAAATGCACACACTCTGCTAGTGTTTTTCAGCCAGGGGAGAAATAACCATACCTACTGTTACAAATACAAAATGGGAAATGTTTTCTAAACAAAACATTTGACAGCTGGATTCCAGTGACACAAGGATGTCTGCTGCATCGGCTTTTAATGGTTAAAGGGCACCATGGACTGAACCTTCATTCAAGGGTCTAATTTGCTCCAGGGTTCAGCCCAGCTGAATATATAGAAGCTGTTAATAACTGCATGTCCCTTCAGCTATCCCTTTGATCCCAGCAGCAGTGATGGCTGAAGCTCCAGACACAATGATCTCATTAGTCACAGGGGCAGTGGCCACTATGTGACTTTAGAGGCAACGGATAGGGAGCTGCACAATGCAATACAAACTTACTTGCTTAAATGTGCAGCCCCTGACAATTTATACAGAGATAATAATATGCCTTTAAT
Source organism: Xenopus tropicalis (assembly GCF_000004195.4). Lineage (NCBI taxonomy): Eukaryota > Metazoa > Chordata > Amphibia > Anura > Pipidae > Xenopus > Xenopus tropicalis. The sequence continues at coordinate 95,754,654 of NC_030684.2, forward strand.
ACTAACGGAAATGATTATTAGAATATTATTTATGCTACACATCACTTTGTTTTATTTTTCCAAATTAATAGGGTTCCTTCATCATGGGTTTTTGCTTTTAAGAAGCAATTAAGTTACATTTAGAACTTGGGATTATTTGTATATTTTAATATCATTGCATCACACTTTAAAAATTCCATGAGGTTTTAAAAATGTCCATCCAGTAATTATTTCACAAGGTTTGCTATTTTCTTTAGCTGTACTTTGAAATAGTGAAATAATTATAGCTCGCACAGTGAGTCTTTATTCCCCACACACCAGCAATGATCTGAAGACACCCCTCATTACATAAGAGGACACACCCCTGGAAAAAATGCGCTGTTCTGCATATTCTGTACAACCAAATTATTCATAGAAATCTTGGCCGCAGCAATCAATGGTGCTTGCATTCCTTTAGCATGGCTCATACACTCAGCATGGTTATTCCAACACTTTTTTCTTTCTCCATCTTATGGGGATTTTTTAAATTTTTTTTCCTTAATGGTGAAATGTCTTGTTATGACAACCACAAAATCAGAGTGTGCTCTCCTGTGGCTTTCATGATATTTCAGTGCAACAATGTCCAGCATTCTCAGCTTCCAGGGGAACTGGGACTTTTATCTGAACAGCAGCTCAAGTGCTTTATAAATAGCTTTCCCCTTAAAATATGTTTTGCCCTGGGCTTGCAGAAACCAAAAACAAAAGTGGTACACTGTAAATAAACCAATGTAAATGATAAATAATTAAACAATACAACAGGCAGGCAGCAAAATGCTCAAATTTGCATCTTCATAGACTTGCATGGTTATCACTCTGAACCCTGCCATTGCACCCACACATCAGCTGCTTACCATTAGGGCGCTGGCACACGAGGCGGACTCTGAGCCTCCAGAGAAATACAGGCCAAAAATCCACCCCTACCAGCCTAAGCAGGCACATGGAGCGGATTTCAGTGTGAAACAGCTTGTGGCTGAAATTAGCTATCTGTGCCTTCGCCCAGGCCAATACAATGGCTCTGAGTGCAAGCACATCAAAAAGCATTTTGCAACGAAGAGGCAATGCCCGTAGTGAACATTTCTGAATAGTAATCGCCTGACCTAGGGGTGCACCAGCAGGGACAGATAAATTAACATGAAAGACTATACAAACTTATAAGACTATACAAACATTTTGCCACCCGCACTATTAGATGTGCAAGTTGTGTGCCGTTTTGTTGCTTATTCCATTACCTCCCAACATTTGAAAAATGTAAAAAGGGACAAAAAGAAACGCTGGCATGGGGCGGTGAATTTTTTTGACCACACTCATTTTTGCGACCACACCCTCTAAATACCACTCCCTTTTTACAAAATTTGGCAGGTTATTTAAATTTTGAACACATTTCTGGGGGTTTTTTAATTTTATGTGTTATTACAGTTTTTCTAAGAAAGGTGAAATTGCCCTTTAAGCTGCAAGGCTCAGTTCCCCCAAGCGACCTGTTTAGCTTATTAGTTACAATTGTATGTCAGTGCAGGTGTTGTTTGTTACGTTTTCTGGGCTCTCTGCCAAAAGCTACTTATTTAATTAGGTTTGAGAAACAGTGTATCTTTTTAAGTGGTCAGTGCAGGAGATCAAAGAGAAATGAGGGACTTTTCAGTAAGAATCCAGGACTGCGGGCTGAGCTGTTAAAATCAGGACTGTCCCGCAAAAATCAGGACAGTTGTGAGGTATGTATGCTATTTTTTATTTACATTATCTCATATACATTACCCAAGCAGGAATCTACATGAGCAGTTTCACAAGGTTAGTTCAGCTTCCTAGCAGTTCTGGGGATCCATGTTGACTGGCTCCTGATAAAACCATAGTGTGTGTGTGAATGTGAGAGGGAGCTCAGATTGTAAAGTGCATTTGGGGCAGTGATTGATGTGAATGATGCATAATCTCTGCAGGATATGTTGGCACTATATACAGTGGTGTGAAAAACTATTTGCCCCCTTCCTGATTTCTTATTCTTTTGCATGTTTGTCACACTTAAATGTTTCTGCTCATCAAAAACCGTTAACTATTAGTCAAAGATAACATAATTGAACACAAAATGCAGTTTTTAAATGAAGGTTTACGTTATTAAGGGAGAAAAAAAACTCCAAATCTACATGGCCCTGTGTGAAAAAGTGATTGCCCCCCTTGTTAAAAAATAACTTAACTGTGGTTTATCAATTTCAATTTTCAATTTCAATATCAATTTCTGTAGTCACCCCCAGGCCTGATTACTGCCACACCTGTTTCAATCAAGAAAGCACTTAAATAGGAGCTACCTGACACAGAGAAGTAGCCCAAAAGCACCTCAAAAGCTAGACATCATGCCAAGATCCAAAGAAATTCAGGAACAAATGAGAACAAAAGTAATTGAGATCTATCAGTCTGGTAAAGGTTATAAAGCCATTTCTAAAGCTTTGGGACTCCAGCGAACCACAGTGAGAGCCATTATCCACAAATGGCAAAAACATGGAACAGTGGTGAACCTTCCCAGGAGTGGCCGGCCGACCAAAATTACCCCAAGAGCGCAGAGACAACTCATCCGAAAGGCCACAAAAGACCCCAGGACAACATCTAAAGAACTGCACGCCTCACTTGCCTCAATTAAGGTCAGTGTTCACGACTCCACCATAAGAAAGAGACTGGGCAAAAACAGCCTGCATGGCAGATTTCCAAGGCGCAAATCACTTTTAAGCAAAAAGAACATTAAGGCTCGTCTCAATTTTGCTAAAAAACATCTCAATGATTGCCAAGACTTTTGAGAAAATACCTTGTGGACCGACGAGACAAAAGTTGAACCTTTTGGAAGGTGCGTGTCCCGTTACATCTGGCGTAAAGTAACACAGCATTTCAGAAAAAGAACATCATACCAACAGTAAAATATGGTGGTGGTAGTGTGATGGTCTGGGGTTGTTTTGCTGCTTCAGGACCTGGAAGGCTTGCTGTGATAGATGGAACCATGAATTCTACTGTCTACCAAAAAATCCTGAAGGAGAATGTCCGGCCATCTGTTCGTCAACTCAAGCTGAAGCGATCTTGGGTGCTGCAGCAGGACAATGACCCAAAACACACCAGCAAATCCACCTCTGAATGGCTGAAGAAAAACAAAATGAAGACTTTGGAGTGGCCTAGTCAAAGTCCTGACCTGAATCCTATTGAGATGTTGTGGCATGACCTTAAAAAGGCGGTTCATGCTAGAAAACCCTCAAATAAAGCTGAATTACAACAATTCTGCAAAGATGAGTGGGCCAAAATTCCTCCAGAGCGCTGTAAAAGACTCTTTGCAAGTTATCGCAAACGCTTGATTGCAGTTATTGCTGCTAAGGGTGGCCCAACCAGTTATTAGGTTCAGGGGGCAATTACTTTTTCACACAGGGCCATGTAGGTTTGGATTTTTTTTCTCCCTAAATAATAAAAACCCTCATTTAAAAACTGCATTTTGTGTTTACTTGTGTTATCTTTGACTAATAGTTAAATGTGTTTGATGATCAGAAACATTTTGTGTGAAAAACATGCAAAAGAATAAGAAATCAGGAAGGGGGCAAATAGTTTTTCACACCACTGTATATAAATACATAATAATAAAGCTTGTGATATTTAAAATGCGGCCTTTGATTTAACCCTGAAAAGTTTACCACTTTTCTCACCAACACATTGTTAACGAGATTTGAGGAGATATATCCCAAATGGTCTGGTATATGAAATGAGAAAAGTGTGCTCCCCACTTAACATGATAAATATCTGTTAAAAGTCTGTTGCTATTGAATCAATATTTGTATATGAGAAGGAAGATTTGTCCTTAAACTAAAAGCCTGGGAGTTTTGTGGGTAGTCGCTGGTTTGTGTTTTATTCTGTTAAACACACAAATAATGCAGTTTAATTTTATTTTTTTTCCTCTGCAATGATTAACGTGTCCCAAGGTGACCACCTCTAGGCAAACAAAGCCTCAGTGTTCACATAGTAAATCACCCTTCCTGAAGTTTATTTAATGGTGCAGTGAAGCTGTTCTTCTAAGGGCTTCCATACAGTAATACTCAGCAGGAGATGGTGGTTTATATAGCAGCTTGTACTGTACTGTTCCTTCCCCTCCATATCCTCTCCTCCTCTGCTGCAGGAAATAAGAGTTGAGTGCTCAGTGACCTGTTAACTGTATGAGGGGAATGGATTCAATTTTCAGTTTCTTTGAGGTATCTCCTTAGAATAACAAAAGTAATATGTTGGTCCCTGACCCATGTCACAAATAATTATTATTACTAGTGGCTTTTCAGTGTTAAAATGTATGTGTTTTACACAATGATGAGGTGGAAAACAGAAGTACAGTTGTTCGGCTGGAATAGGCAGATAGTCCCAACTCCCATGTATCTGTGCAGAGGGTTCAAACACAAGGATCCTAGTTTTATTGCATTAGCTGATTAGTTATAGCCATTCAAGACAGTGTTTAATACTAGACACTTTAGGGAAATGTAGTGTTTTTAGTTGTGAAAGTTTGGTGTTTTAGGCATAGGGTGATAAGTAACTTACCGAAAGGCACATGGCACCCAGGATTAGGACTCCTCATGTCTCTCCAGTGAGCCATGCCTTCTCCCCACAAAGTTTTGGCTGAGCATTTCTTCTTTACACATGGGTGAAATAGCACTATGAATGCAGAAGAAAACTAATGCTGCGTTTCTGTATTCACTGTGCCACATATATTCATGTATAAAGATAATTATGGATCATTGATTGATGCTTTTTCTTGCATATCTGCCTAATGTTCACTTGTATCTAGTGGCATTAATCAGGGCTAGGAGTTGAGACTGTTTCCCAGTTTAGGAAAATTAGGTAAGCTTATGGATATGTAGAAGAACATCGGTCCCCCCAAAGGCTGATTACTGATAGAGGTGGACATTCCCCAATAGCTCTTGGGAGAGCTATTGGGGAATGTGTTCAAGAGTGTATAATTAGATGTCAGCGAAGAGTTAACGGACTATATAAAAGCATAAGGCCACAGGCAGAGCATGCAGGTAAGTCTTTGGTGACTTCTAATATCTTTATCCATCGATCCATTATCCAGTGATACATTATCCACTATAATATACAAAACTAATGTACATTTGACAAACTGTGTGTTTGCTTTACAGGATTTATTAGCAGGGTTACTTGTAATTTGCACTTTTGCATGTTCTTGCACCAACTGGAACCCCAGTGTCAGGCAGAAGCATTTAGAAAATTCTATATAGGCACCTGAGGGCAGCCACTATAGAGATAGGCCCTCGGGTATAAAATATAGAAAATACAGCCCTATACAGCCCTGGGGCTAAGAATAAGATTAAAGATATTTGAGAACTTCCTAAATAGAAGGGTAAGATTTAAAAATCAAAATACATCATCTATAGGCTTGAAGGACCAAATGAAGAATTAGAATGTCAGCAAACAGCTGTCAGTGAGAGATGAGGTGATGGTTATGGGAGATGTTTATATGCCAGATGTGGATCGGAATGTGCCTCTTGCTAAAGCTGTGAGACAGATATAGATTTCTTGCTTTAAGCTTCTCTCACACTATTGGTTAAAGAACCAACATAGTATCCTGTATTGTTAAAAAAAATGTGGCTTTGACAACCAGAAAGCATATTAAAGGGGAGCTTCACCCAAACACAACTTAAGCTTTTTAAAAAGTAGACATAATTTTAAGCAACTTTGCAATATACATTAATTAGAAAATATTCAGCCTTTTCATTATTTCTAATGTAGTAGCATTGTTTGGAACAGTTACCTAAGCCCGCCCCCTGTTCTTCTGCTGATCTGGCTGACTACTCAGAGACTCAAATAAAATGTAACAGTAGTAGACTGCCCTTAGCCTTTCCCTTAGCTTGCATCCTCCAAATCCCACAATTCACCGCACGCATGAAATCAATACGGGAAGGAACATCTCTTTGCAAATGCTGTGAAGAAGTTGTGACAATTTGAAACATCAGTGTTTTAGTCCCTCTTCCCCTGCCAGGATTTGAAATGATGCAGAAAGAGAACTGTTTTGCAGATGGATTTCAGCATATAAAATTGTATTTATTCATAATTTTTGAAGGAACAGATTACAGGTTTCTGTTTTGTGTAAGGCTTCTGTGTGGAGTCCCCCTTTAAGAAGCATATTTATCATAGAATTAAAAGTGTAACTAGACAGTTCTCCTAAATGCTATATCAGCTTACTGTTTTGGTTACTGCTCAAGATGTACAATGATGACTGAAGTGCAACAACCGGGTATGAATGAAGCAATGAATAGAATATGCATTAGAATCCTCCTCCAGATGCCTCAGCTGCTGAGTTTTTTTCATGGCTAATCAAATCAAATAAGGGTTATAATGCACTTTTTGCACAGTGGTGGCATTCTAAGCAACTATCCAGTATACATTCATGAAAAAATTGTCGCCCGCATCAAAAAAATGATGCGGGTCTAAAAAAACGATGCACATCAAAAAAAGCAGTGCATGTCATTTTTTTGGACGTGCAACATTGTCGCTGTTACACAAATCTTTTAAAAGATTTGCAAATTTTTCGGCGAAGCAAAATAGGACCGATTCGCTCATAACTAGTCAGTGGTGAAATGTACGTGTACAGTGCTGACCGTGCGGCCCCCCAGCTGTCTGGCTGCTGTCACAGCACACTAATGGAATCCAAAAATGGAATCCAGACTAATTCCATTTAAAGCTTACACAAAGGTAAGCCGTCACTGCTTACCTTTGTGTAAGCTTTAAATGGAATTAGTACTGACCCCCTGCAATGTTTACACCTCATATTCAGGATGTAAATCCCTGTATTGTTTATACCTGCAAAAGGTGTGAACTATACAGGGGCTAAAAGGTGTGAACAATACAGGGGGTAGTGTTCACACCTTTAAGACCCTGTATTGTTTATACATTTTAGTCCTTGCATTATTCAATCCCTACATTGTTTATAACTGAGGCTCAGTCTGTAAGTGCCCACCTGTTTACACTTCAGACAATGGAAGCCGTGCCAGCATTGTGTCACTGTATGTACTACCTGCCCTATTCTGTCTGTGTGTGCCATACTGTGCCTGCCCAATGCTCCCTGTGTGTGCCAACCTCTGTCTGCCCTATGCTGCCTGTATGTGCCATATTCTGCCTGCCCTATGCTGCCTGTGTGTGCCATACTCTGTCTGCCCTATGCTGCCTGTGTGTGTGTGCCATACTCTGCCTGCCCTATGCTGCCTGTGTGTGACATACTCTGTCTTCCCTGTGCTGCCTGTGTGTGCCATACTCTGCCTGCCTACCCTGCCTGTGTGTGCTATACTTCGCCTGCTCTACCCTGCCTGTGTGTGCCATACTCTGTCTTCCCTATACTGCCTGTGTGTGCCATACACTGCCTGCCCTATGCCGCCTGTGTGTGCCATACTCTGCCTGCCATATGCTGCCTGTTTGCCATACTCTGCCTGCCCTACACTGCCTGTGTGTCCCATACTCATACTCTGCCTGCCTTATGCTGCCTGTGTGTGCCACACTCTGCTTGCCCTATGCTGCCTGTGTGCCATACATTGCCTGCCCTATGCTGCCTGTGTGTGACATACTCTGTCTTCCCTGTGCTGCCTGTGTGTGCCATACTCTGCCTGCCTACTCTGCCTGTGTGTGCTATACTTTGCCTGCTCTACCCTGCCTGTGTGTGCCATACTCTGTCTTCCCTATACTGCCTGTGTGTGCCATACACTGCCTGCTCTATGCCGCCTGTGTGTGCCATACTCTGCCTGCCATATGCTGCCTGTGTTTGCCATACTCTGCCTGCGTCCCATACTCATATTCTGCCTGCCCTATGCTGCCTGTGTGTGCCACACTCTGCTTGCCCTATGCTGCCTGTGTGCCATACATTGCCTGCCCTATGCTGCCTTAGTGCCATACATTGCCTGTCCTATGCTGCCTGTGTGCCATACTCTGCCTGCCCTATGCTGCCTGTGTGCCATACTCTGCCTGCCATATGCTGCCTGTGTGCCATACATTGCCTGCCCTATGCTGCCTGTGGGAGGTGAACTTGGCAGGGGTTTGTTCTGGGAGTTTTTTTAGAATTTGGAAATAGTCATTATATGGTCCCTAAGGTGTATAATTATGTGCTGGGAGTTGCTGTGCTATCCACAGGGGAGGCATATGAATTTAAGGGTGTGTCCTAATACGACATAATAAACTTTTTTCATATATGAATTAAGGGTGATATCCCTGCAGTGATCACCAACCATTTGGGTTTTTGCTGCACTACTGCCATTAATGTAGGTATGGTCTTAAAAGCTCTTGTGATAACATGGGTGTGGTTTGAAGTGGGTAATGGTTTAAAAAAGGGGAGTGGTTAAAACTGGCTTCCATTTTGGGCCCTCCACCATGTAGGCCAGAAAAATTCTGGCCTTCTGTACCACAGAGGTTGGATAGCACTGTACTAGTAGAAAAAAATTTTCTCCTCAAATTGAATCTCAACCCTAAGTTTTCAGGTGATAAACCATAAAATAACATTTTCTTATGGAACAGAATCTTGCCTTTTGACTCACATCTGTATATGTTTCAGGCCAACTCCTCTGTTCCTCTTGGAGCCACTGTCCATTTTAAAGCAGAGGATGAAGTAAGATGGTGTTGGTGACACTGATCAGTTTAAGAACTCTCTTCATGGAATGTCTATCAATTGTCATAATTACAACCATCTGTGTAACAGGAAGTTTTCTCTCTCCACCCATTTCCTTCTTTACTGATGTACAGTAATACCACTGAATTACATTGAAATATTTCTTGTGCTCTCTGGTTGTTTTATTAAAATCCTGAAAAGTTAAATTTGAAATTACGACAGTAATAGTACACGGGAGCACTTACCGCTCAATCAGTGTGCTGCACGCGGACCCACTCCCAGATGGATCCAGGATCCGGTATATAAAAAAAATCAGTAGCGGAGCACCACCAAGATAAAAAACAATCTTTTATTCCATATTTAGTAAAAGGCACAAGTACATCCCCAGAGGACCTAGCGCTTAAAGCGTTTCGTGGCCTCCCACCACTTCCTCAGAAGTGAAATTAAAAAGCATTTAAAACAACCACTGATGATTACAATATTTTGTGTGCTTACTTCAGTCAAATATGCTTTTTACATTTCAGAACAAGAGAAATTTCTGATAACACACAAACTCCTCTATTGAGAAATTGCGGCACAAAAAGCTTAGTTGGCATAGCCTGACACATCAGGACTCCAATATAAATAAACCAGTATATGCAGGTGACATCAAATTCGGTTGATATGATTGACTACTCCCAGGAAAATAATTATACCAAAATAGGCACCTTTGAAGTTCTGTTGGGAGAGGACCACACCACAATCAATTGCAGTGATTCCCTACCAGTGGCTTGTGACCGTTGATGTTGCTCTGAGTGGCCTCAAAGTAGGTGCCCATTTTTACATTTCTGGCTTGGAGGCAAGTTGTTATTCTAAGCAGAGCCTCCAGCAGGCTAGCAGTCCATATGGGGCTACCAAATAATCAATCACAGTCCTTATTTGGCACCCCCAAAGAACTTTTTCATGCTTGAATGGCTCACCAACACTTTTTACATCTGAGTGTGGCTGATGAGTTGGGGATACCTGTCTAGATATTGGTCAGATAGGCCATCATGATGGACCCATACAAAGTCCAATAAGCTACCTACACAGTCTGGAGGGAGACAATTTGACAGATAATGTTATCTGTCTATGGCATGATCTGCCATATATCTTCAGATGCTTTTCTCTACTGAAATCAATAATGTAAGGTAAGCATTTTGTGTACTATATACATCAATATAAAAAGTCTTTGTCATCTGAGTCTGGTCTAGAGTGTTTGTCCTTTAGTGAAAAGCCATTTGATGAAACAATTTCGTTTAGTACATTGTTTCATTGGGTCTAATAACTCCATAATTGTAACTGAACATGTACAAAAATATAGCTACTGGAAACTTAAGGGTACATTTAAAAAAAAATAAAAAAAACAAAATATATATATATTAAGTGAATCTTGAAGGATATTCAGCAGTTTGAATTATCTTACATTTACTAACACATACCTAACTGTCAGAAAAATGTTCCTGACAATCATGAAAGGATTTTAAAGGAATGCTGCCATAGGAAAACATCAGTTAATAGAGCTTCCCCAGCAGAATCCTGCATTGAAATCCATTTTTCAAAAACACAGATTTTTTTTATATTTAATTTTGAAATTTCACATGGGGCTAGCCATATTCTTCATTTCCAACGGTGCCAGAGCTATGTGACCTGTGCTTTGATAAACTTCAGTCACACTTAACTGCTGAGCTGCAAGTTGGAGTGATATCTACTCCCCCCCCCCCAGCAGCCAATCAGCAGAACAATGGGATGGAAGCAAGATAGCAGCTCCCAGTAGATATCAGAATAGTACTCAATAGTAAGAAATTCAAGTCCGGCTTGGGACTCCTCCAGTTAGATGGGAGTGGGAGAAACAATAGGTTACCTGAAAGCAGTTCTAATGTGTAGCGCTGGCTCCTTCTGAAAGCTCAGACCCAGGCACAATGCACTGAGATGGCTGCCTACACACCAATATTACAACTAAAAAAAAAGATACATTTGTTGGTTCAAGAATTACATTTTAAATGGTAGAGTGAATTATTTGCTAAGTAAACATAGTAATCATCAGCTTGCATTTATTAAAGTATTAGATGAATATGATTTTTACAATGAGAATACTATATATGTCCTTATAGACATGACAGCTATGCTGTTGCATTTCTCTCTGACAAATAACATTTCATAGTGTGTTTTGTGCATTAAGAAGTGTCCCAACAGCTGGCCTCTAATTATTATTAGTGTTTGTTGGTTTTAACTAATAACCTTATTACTCTGCCTGCCCCTTTTCAGTTGGTTCTTTGCTTTCACCATATAACTTCTCTGTACAAAATGTAGAACTTAAATGCTGTTCCTTGCTATAACTGTGGAAAAGCAAAGTGCTTTTGTAATAAATCCTCAGTTCTGCTGAAGCCCCCTCTCAGCGCGGGCAGGCTAGCACTGGAGGGGGCTATTTTTTTTGTTTTCCTATTGTTTCCCTCAAATAGAGTGCGGGCTCTATTAGCTTGCACCTCTGGCGGGGAGGCAATTTTAGGGTGATAGGTGTTCTTTGAGCCTAATTACCAAAGGGCAAAGATAAATCTAGATGCCAAACTGAAATGTTTAACTGAAAGGATAGATAAAAAACTTAATGTAATTCTATCAGAGGTCACTTGCTTCAGTGTCCATCTGACAACAGCCTAGATACTTCATATCAACAGGTCAGCCATTGCTTGGTGCATTTAATCAGGTTTCACATTCTATATCACCACTATCTACACAAATGACTTTAAACAGAGTAACTTTGTAAGACAGTATTAAATCTAGAGAAAGATATTTTAGCCTATGGCCAGATGCTAAATCTTGGTAGACACCTGCCAGGTAGGATTTTATCTGGTTGCCCAAGAGATCCTAATTTTAATGTGCTGCAGTATGTATACCAGGAAACCCTAGATCATGGCCACACGCTCCTCTTTCATGGACTTCTGGTCATGCCATTATGTGATCCTTTCTTCTTCTCATTTTGTTTTTCATCTTTATTTTGTTTCCTACTCTACCATGCAATTCTTTTTTGCTCTTCTTTTTTCCTCCTCTGCTCTTACTGTACGTTGTGTACTCATAGAATTTATGTACAATATAGAGAGACTAAAGTAGAAGCATTTCCTCGCTGTCATTTACTCATAACTGCAAAACTAGTGAAGGCTGTCATGATAGTAGCTTTTGGCACTGAAGTGTATGTAAAATACTATACATTTACACAGTAATTGTTATCTCACAAAGTTTAATTGTGTATCCTTAGATGGATGGGTTCTTCAAATATATCTACCTGGAAGAGACAAAGTAAAATTCAAAGAGAAACAGTTGTTAAACTAAACTTCTTCTGATCTCGGGCATGTTGTAGCACCTTTACTGTTCTTGGTTGTTAAATACTAGACAACCGTTTCTTGAGGCATTGAATAGCAGGGTACTCTGGTGTCATAATCTAAAATGATATGAGAAGGTATACAAATATATACTATCTTGTGCACTGACATAGGCTGGACAATATGTGAGTAATTCCTCCTTGATAAAACCAACAATGGAATTTCCCACTTAAGAAAGGCATCCAACAGCTGTAAGAGATTTGTTTAACAGCCAGAGATTAGAAATGCTGGCAGTTTCTTTGCACATAGCAGCCATGTGTAACTGATGCCCCACCAATTTAAAGACATACAACTCCCACAGTTTTCCAACTTTGTAGTCTGAGAAGGAATCTGTGGAACCTCTTATTTCTGACACAGAGGAAACAATTTTGTTGTTATTACTGTGGTATTAGTGAGATCAAATTACTATTATTTCATTTCAAAGCCTACATCTTTCTCCCAGTAATAGGAATAAATTCATGAACCCATCCTCCATGTCTTGCCACTAATACTCAGGAATACTAAAGGCTAGAAACCTTCTGGGAATGGTCTAGTTGCAAAGTGACCTTGTTTAGGTGTGGCTTTCTAGTTCCCCATGGAGACTTACTCCATTTAATATAATCTCACTTGTCTACATAATGACAAATGCCTTTCCCTGCATCTCTAAATCAAACTGAATCATATATCACTGCCTGCCCTGAACGAGAATTTGTATAATATAACTGCTTTTGTCTTGTCTCTTGTTTCTCTAGTCCCAAAATATGTCCTTTTGTCCCACATTTCAGGGCAGTGGCTCACTGTTAATTTGTCAAACCTTTTCCAATTTTAAAATCATCCTCTGCCCCACCTCTCAATATTTTTAGGTTCCTGTATGTATTGTTGCACAGTTTTATGTTGTTTAATGGCATCTGTAATGTAAAACTATTACATACTAGACTGAAACAAATACATTTTCATTTTAATTAAAAAAATATATTTTCATGTCAAGCTCTAATGAGCTTATAATAAACATAGATGCATATTTCCTTTTTATTATTTCCTCCAAAGTGTGTTCTAAAGTTTTTATTTGCCTTAAAATGATTGTTTGCCTTGTGTCACTGCTGTCACGACACCCTGCAGATGTCATTTATCCTCTGTCGTACCATTTAGACATTTAAAGTAAAAAAAAGGGTTGCCACCTAACCAGTATTTAACCAACCAAATGTGGCAACCCTACAGCCTAAACAATGTACTTACCTGCAAGAGCAACTACATTAATGACAGTAAGGAACCGGAACACCTTATTTGAGTTTAGATGAGTTCTTTATGGTGCAAAAAAGAAAGTGTTATATTTTAGGGGGAACAGCTGCTCAAGTCCTACAGGAATTTACACATTCTATCCAGCATTCCTTCTGGATTCTCCCTATTTTATTAACAAATGTACTGGAACATTACAGAAAAGTATAATATATATATATATATATATATATATATATATATACTGTAATTCTGCAAGTTAACATGAACAAATGTTGCTATTGTCACTGCAGGATGGAATAACAGTAATACAATCCCACCATCTATTTGAATATATGCTGTGCTGGAATCCTGCAATGGAGATTAAAGAATTGTTATGGGCATTCAATAGGTAGCAAATGTTTAGTATAAAGTCAGTCACTTGGAGGCAAAGCATATGTTCATGGCTGGTCTTTGTTCTCTGTGCAAGTAAATGTTCCACTGGCTAACTGACATGTTTTAGCATCACGATAGCTTTCATAACATACCCATTTAAAAAAAAAAAAAAAAAAAAAAAGTCACTAAGTTATCACCGGTGTAGTAACCCATAGCAACCATTAACCATTTTATACATGTGACCAGTAAATGCTACACAGTAAAAGGTTGCTGCAGGTGATTAGATTTGTAGAAAATTTTGCACCTTTTATAAAAGTAGGTGCCGCTTTTTAAAGTTCTGGCTTGGAGGCAAGTTTTGGAAGCACAGAGACACAAAATTACTCCTGTTTAGACTCCTGCAGGCTAGTAGTCCACATGGGGCTACCAAATAGCCAATCACATCCCTTATTCGGCATTCCCAAATAACTTTTTTCATACTCGTGAGGCTCACCAACACTTTTTACATCTGAGTGTGGCTCATGAGTAAAAAAGGTTGGGAATCCCTGAAGCAGACAATGCAGGGTCGGACTGGGCCCCCGGGACACCGGGAAAAATCCCAGCGGGCCCCAGCTCTAGTGGGCCCCGGCGGCCCAGACCCGACCCTTGCCGGTGCTCCCCCTGCCCAAGAGCTACTCCCCTGACACGTTAAATTTACGCGCTCGGGGGAGGACTTTGGGTGGGGGGCCCTGCGAGGGAGGTTAGGATGGGGGGGGCGGTGTGGGCACGTTTTAATTTATTTAATTGAACTTGTAGTTTTCAACATTTTGATTTAAGTACAGGAGTAAAGAAATATAAAATATTATACATAGAAAAAGAAAATAGACCAAATTGTTGTCTCATCTGTTTCAAGTGCAATCAACATTTTTTTCCCATAATGTGGCATTTACCCCCAAAATTCCAACATCACTGTAGTTGCAAAGGGGGTGATGGGGTTGGTGCAACTGCACTGCACCTACTACAACTGAACCCGATTTGCCAAAATTACCGCAACTGCATGTGTGCTTTGTCACAAATTGGGTACGCTTGTGCCGATTATTTTCAAAGTGTGCCTAGCATCATTTCTGGTGTCCAGCATGAGAGTGGACCCACACATGTGCACCCAATTCTTTTAGCGCAACTGAACTGCAACGATTGACGCAGGGCACTGAGGGAAACCTCAGCTCCAGGGTTTTCCTGGGTCAATAGGTGCAGCAGTCCCCATTGCTCTGTATGGGAGCGAAATGTCAAAATCTGTTTGCGGCGGGGCAGCATGCTGCCCCTATATTTGTGCCGCACTAGGCCCAGGCCTTTGTGGCCTCGCCACAAATCCAGGCCTGGAGGCAGAAAGGACTGAGCAGCACTAAGCGAAACTACTACAAAAATGTAGGGAGCACATTTTGATGCAAGCACCTTTAATGAAAGTCGTGTTAGGCGTAACTGACTGCAGGGTAATTGCAGGGATCCCAACTGCACATACAGGCGTACATGTACCCTATTATCATTAATGAATACACTAGGGCAGATCATACCTTCCCCCAGACTGGGTATTAAGCTATGGCAGGAAACTCTGGTCCATTAGGCTGCATAGCTCATCCCTGAGCAGTCAGCAAAGGATTTTCCTAAATGTCATAATTTAAATCTGATTTGCATCAGAGGTAGGCATAGCATATATTCTGACTGGGTGTGCACAGGTTTCCTCCTGCATAAAGGACTCAAGCTTGCAAAACAGTCACAAGAAAAAATGAATGTATATAATGATATACCTTGCAAAGGCCAAACATAAAGTAGCGTTAATTTCCCTGCTTGCCCTGTTTATCTCAAGAAATTACAAAAACACAGTTCTTTTGTGCCTAAAACAATAGGCTATTCCCCAAATGTAATTAAGCTTGCCCAGGTGAACTAACCCATAGCAACCAATAAGATGTTTGCCTTTTAACAGGTGGCAAGTAAAGGCAGGTTGGTTGCTATGGGTTATTACACCTGGGCAAACATAGCACCTTTTATTACATATCCCCTTAAAAGTGTGTTTATCACATATATTCATTGAACTTATGTTCAACAAGAGGTGTACTGCCCCTTTGAATTCTGTTAACTGCCCTTTTGTCTGTTTTTGTAATTATTGGCATTGGTGCTTTCAGAAGTCAATAGGAGAGATAACTGAAAAAAAAAATCTTTCCAAATGTCAGGATGGAGTACATTATCTTATAGATTAGGAATGCGTGTACATATTCGATTTCTAGGCCCAGCAGTGCCTGTAACAGTCCACAAGATATCATTGGACACATTCCTTTTTACATTTCTTAAATTCTTTTTTTCGAGGGAACAATGCATTCAATAAAGGGAAAACAGCTGTTTGGGGAGGATGCTGGGATCTGTAGGGAAAATATATACCCTAATTATTCAACGTATATTGTACATATACATTGTACAACTACACTGTCTGCCTCTGCACACACAGATGATTAAACCTATGTAATAACATTGATTAGTTTATAAAGATATTATTTTTTAACATCTTGTAACAATGGCTTTAAACCACACAAAAATCTAAATATCCAGTTACTAAAAAGTGCTGTTTAAAAATCACCTGTATGTCTTGGCATTAGGTGATGCCACCAGCCAAGGCTGGGACCGGTATTCAAGATTTACCGGCAAATTACTTGCTGGTAAGTTTGTAATCAATGTTCCCCCTAATTCCTTCTGGGCTATGTGTGCCAAAACAACTTTTTGTGTGCACATTTTAAACTTGTGTGCGCATTTTTAAAAACTATGTGCTCAGGTCAGAATAAATACTAAATTTGGTGTTTACACACAAAATTCTTTGTGCACACAACAATTTGTTGTGCGCTAGCCACAAAATTTGTGTGTGTGCAAATGAGCGCACAGCTTAGAGGGAATATTGTTTGTAACACCCTCTCCTTCCTCTCCTGGCCCACCCCCAGGCCTGGATTTGTGGGCTGGCCATAAAGGCCCGGATCTATGGTGGCAAGTATATAGGGACAACATGCTGCCCGCTGGCCACATCTACACGGGGGGCTGGGCAGGAGATTATTACACCTGTTTGAATCTCCTGCCCAGTCCCTAGTGCAGCCAATTAGTAAGGGAGATGTGGGGGGGAAGGGGTGTGTATGTGCACAGAGGAAACGAGCCAGCTGGGGCTGTAAAAAAATGCAAGTGAGCAGGGGGGCAGGGGTATGAGTGGACTAGAGGCACACCACAAATAAATTCGTCCCTGCCAGCAGTGGGCCAAGCCGTCCGGGCGCCCTAGGCAACCTGGATGGCTTGGCCCTCTCCTTCCCCCCCATCTGTGCACACGTGCTCGGCGGGATTACCGGGGCCTCTGCAGTGGGGGGAAAGGGTCTAGTGGTAGGTGAAAGAAGAGGTACCTGCCTGGCGCCCCCCCCACCATTGCACCCTAGGCAGGTGCCTCTTCTGCCTTATTTTTTGTCTTACGGCTAAAGCGTGAATATCGTCTATGAATCACAATTTAATAAATGCTCTCCTGTAGAAAGCTGCTTATTGTTAGCTCCCAAAGGACAAAATTCAAAGAAAAAAATTCACGCCCACCCTTGGTTGGAGCAACACAGTCACCCTCTGTCTAACAAAACTATATGAATCAATGTGAAGAGGATGTCTTCCAACTCATAAGCATGCCTATAAACCATTTATTGTATGTCTGTAGCAAGTCTCTGCTTATATGAATGGGAACCAAGGAAAGAGAAGACAGTGAACCAAATAAATCAGCTTATACACAGCTGGAATTATTTGGTGGCTCTTTTCCTGCCCTTGTGGTCTTCTGCCAATAGTAATAAATATGTTTTTTTTAAACTTGTAAAAAGATACTCTTGCAATATATATATACTGTATAAGCACTACTCAGTAAAAATGAGACAAAGAGACAAATATTTGTATGTAAACATTTTCAAGAGTCATAAGTTTCAAGGGTTGCTAGTGGGCTTGGAAAGCTGCACAGAAAAGAGATATGCTTATCCTTTGGAATGTTTCCCAGATCTGAGAGGAAATATCCACTTAGACCTTAGACAATGGGGTTTAGAGACATTTACTGTCATTGTAAAATTTACTCTTAGGGGCTGATTTACTTACCCACGAACGGGTCGAATGGAGTCCGATTGCGTTTTTTTCGTAATGATCGGTACTTTGCGATTTTTTCGTATGTTTTGCGATTTTTTCGGATTCTTTACGAATTTTTCGGATCCAATACGATTTTTGCGTAAAAACGCGAGTTTTCCTATCCATTACGAAAGTTGCGTAAAAAGTTGCGCATTTTGCGTAGCGTTAAAACTTACGCGAAAAATGCGCAACTTTTCGCGTAAGTTTTAACGCTACGAAAAATGCGCAACTTTTTACGCAACTTTCGTAATGGATACGAAAAACTCGCGTTTTTACGCAAAAATCGTATTGGTAACGAAAAATTCGTACAGAATCCGAAAAAATCGCAAAACATACGAAAAAGTCGCAAAATGTTCGTTTTCAAGTCGGAACTTTTCCAATTCGGGTCGGATTCGTGGGTTAGTAAATCAGCCCCTTAGAAACTGAAATTTAGAGACATACATTATTTAGTACAGTATTTAGGAAGTCTCCCTATCAATAGCATCTGTGTGGCAGACAAAATCATAGTGGAGAAAGCTGAACTTAAAAATATACATGTACAGTACTGTGTGTGATTAGTAGCACTGTGCTAACAGATTATAAAATGAATTATTATCCTTTAATAACATAGTGCTGACATATTTTGCAGTACTTTAAAGAGATTATTCATTTACATCACTACCTGTCCAAGTGCATCTCATAATCTAAGGTCCCTATCACATTCACGCACAGTAGGGTAATTTTTTAGTCTTTATGTATTTGGAGTATAGGAGGAAACTGGAGATCCCAGAGGAAACCAGAGTACCTGGAGGAAACCCACGCAAGCACAGAGAGAACATACAAATTCCTTGCAGATGATGCCCTGGCTGGAATCAAACCGAGGACCTCAGCACTGGAAGGCAACTGTGCTAACTTAACATGTACAAAATGGCCATTAAAATACAATTATATCACAATGCGGCTGTTAAAATAACTTATTACAGACAGAGATTGCAAGACCACCACATACATAAATATGTACTGTAAGTACTGATTCTGCAGCAGTATAAGTACATATATGGTCCAGAACGTCTACTTAAAAAAAGAAATAGTTCCAATCACCATTTGTTTCTTAATGGAAAAGTAACAGAAAGGGTGTAAACTATACTGGATACTGGATATTTATTAACAGAGAGAGCTGGACACATAGATAAGCCAAAATCTGGAAAATAACAGAATTTTTTTGTTCCCTCCAACTACCTGGCTGGAAAAACCTAAAATAGTGCAGGAAACAGTACTTCTATAAATCATAATTCACAACCCCATACAGACAACAATGCCAAAAATAAGTTCATTATGGTGGGATATCTTTGTTCTGCCTTGAAAAACATAAAGGAAAAGGAATTTAAGACTAAACAAAGTTTTCTTCCTTCCTGACTTTCTGAGAAACATGTATAAATGGAACAAAAAATAAACGTATGTGTGCGTGTATGATGAGAGGTTATTATAATCTTGGCTATTATATATCAAAACAAAAGCAGCTTCCTCATGACCAAATGTCTACTTCATTGTAAAACACTGTCATTCAGACATGCTCCACCCATACTGCTGC
Source organism: Xenopus tropicalis (assembly GCF_000004195.4). NCBI lineage: Eukaryota > Metazoa > Chordata > Amphibia > Anura > Pipidae > Xenopus > Xenopus tropicalis. The sequence goes on from NC_030684.2 coordinate 95,773,981, forward strand.
CTTCCCTTACCATAAGACTGCCATTGATGCTGTTCAGTGCTATTAATACAATGCTGCTAGATGACTATGGGAAAATTATAACTTGAACCATGTGACCTTTTAAGCATTAGATGCTTTACACATTTTGTATTGACTTGAAAACTTATCAACAGAACTTCAACTATAAAAATGTGTTAGTTCCTGGGCATCCCCTCCTTTCTAATAACTCTTCTCCAGCAACATAACATGAAAATGATGGCAAAAAACTTTAAATTAAGATGACACTTTGGAACAAAAATTGTACATAAACCTACATCTATCTTCATATAAAGAGGCACTAAGTTTGCCCAGTAGCAGTAACCCATAGCAACCAATAAGATGTTGGCTTTTAATCAAGTGACTAGAAAATGCTACTTGCTGATTTGTTGATATTGGTTACTGCTCCTGGGCAAACAGTGCTTTTTATTACATAACCCCAATAGACTTCTACAGGGGACCTAGAGCTTGGACACTGAAACAATGAATATTTGAGTCAGGAAGTGAAGTCATGACCTATGGCAACGATGACCACCCACCCACCTCAACATATAAGTACTATGTACCTTTATTTTATGAATGCACAGTGCTTCTCTTTACACCATAGCAATTGTTCAGCGGAATCATACGGAATCATACTTTGTGATCTCTGCTCTGAATGACACCAGTACTGGAATGGTAGGATGTTTATGCTCAATATCATTAGGGTCCATTATTTAGATCCTGGAAATATATTTTGCAAGTTTATAGAGGTTACACATCATTCATATCAGTCCCTGCCCAGTGCAATTTACATTTTAAGGTCCCTAAACTTCCTGTATGTTTCTTTTTGGAGTGATAAAGGGAACGGGGTACTGTTTTGGGGCATTGTGGTGTGCACTTCCTCAGTAAAAGTGAGTCAAAATATCACAAAAAAACCATAGTACATTCAAACGGTATATATACAGATATTACATATACAGTATAAGCAATTTCGATTTAATATTTCTCCTTCAGCATCATCTTATGTTACTAGGGACAGGTATGCACCAGAACATACAAGATGAATACTATTTCATAAAAGGAAATCTCGAGTTAAAGTGGATGTCGGTCCTGCTTGTTGAACTGCTCTTTAACTTATAAACATTTACTGATAGGTTATAATGCGTTTATATGTGTTAAGATATACAGAACCAGTTTTTTGTGTACTTTCTGACCTGGGAGCCTTCCTGCTGTGCTTCACATTAGCCTTACAATAGGAGGTTGGGAGATTTCCCTACTCTGTATTGATGGGAGGGGGGAGTGCAGGGGAAATTGCCCCCACAATAATTCTCACGTTTTCCTTAGAATAAGCAAGTAGTGTAACATAGTTAGTAGTTCATTTAGGTTAAAAAAAGACAATAGTTCACTATTAACCCCTCAAAATAAGGGGTTAAACTTTTTAGTTAATATATAAAGCAACACGTCAAATATAATTGAGCGTATGTATATGCATTAATGTTATATATATAGAGAGAGAGAGAGAGGATATTTACTTGGTTGGTGTCCATTTCTCCACCCCCCTATCCTGGCACTGTTACATTTGCAGTCACAGATCCACACAGATACTGTACAGACTTCCCCCAGGGCCCGGCAGCTGTGCCATCCAAGAAGTTGAGGAGAGACACAGCAGCAGAGCGCAGCGAGTGACTTTTCCCCTCCAATCAATGGCTAAGAACAGCACAGCCAGCTGTGAGCTTGCATTCACTACTGTGTACCCTGTGCTCCAGTGCCTATTGGTCAGCGACAGCCAGGCCACGCCCACCCTGGGATCTGCCTTGGGGTCGGATGTGGAAGCTCCTGGGTCAGAACTGCTCAGCACACTGGGGCGCGGTGCATATCCTCTTGCCTTGAATGTGGGTCTAGCTGCCATTCACTGCCATGTGGGACAGAACTCTGCATCTGCTCCTGCCCTTGCACTGCCTGCTGGCCTTCTCTGCTGCTATATCCCGGCATGAACTCTTCCCCTATGGGGAACTGAGGGGAGATGTGCTCCTGCAGGAGGGGGACGATGAGACTTCTGAGGTGGTGAAACTCTCCCAACCGCTGCTCTTCTATGAAGCCCAATTCAGCAATTTATATGTAAGTATGGCTTAGCCCCCACCTCTCCTGCCAACGAGCAGTGGCACCCCTCATTCATTCAGGTGATATTGCCTGAGGGCACAGCTGCTTCAGAGAGTATCAGTACTACATGTTTATGCACAGAGTATCAGTACTGCATGTTTATTCATAGAGTATCAGTACTGCATGTTTATTCATAGAGTATCAGTACTGCATGTTTATTCATAGAGTATCAGTACTACATGTTTATGCATAGAGTATCAGTACTACATGTTTATGCATAGAGTATCAGTACTACATGTTTATGCATAGAGTATCAGTACTACATGTTTATGCATAGAGTATCAGTACTACATGTTTATGCATAGAGTATCAGTACTTCATGTTTATGCATAGAGTATCAGTACTACATGTTTATGCACAGAGTATCAGTACTGCATGTTTATTCATAGAGTATCAGTACTTCATGTTTATTCATAGAGTATCAGTACTACATGTTTATTCATAGAGTATCAGTACTACATGTTTATGCATAGAGTATCAGTACTACATGTTTATGCATAGAGTATCAGTACTACATGTTTATGCATAGAGTATCAGTACTACATGTTTATGCATAGAGTATCAGTACTTCATGTTTATGCATAGAGTATCAGTACTACATGTTTATGCATAGAGTATCAGTACTTCATGTTTATGCATAGAGTATCAGTACTGCATGTTTATGCACAGAGTATCAGTACTGCATGTTTATTCATAGAGTATCAGTACTGCATGTTTATTCATAGAGTATCAGTACTGCATGTTTATGCATAGAGTATCAGTACTACATGTTTATGCATAGAGTATCAGTACTACATGTTTATGCATAGAGTATCAGTACTACATGTTTATGCATAGAGTATCAGTACTACATGTTTATGCATAGAGTATCAGTACTACATGTTTATGCATAGAGTATCAGTACTACATGTTTATGCATAGAGTATCAGTACTTCATGTTTATGCATAGAGTATCAGTACTGCATGTTTATGCATAGAGTATCAGTACTGCATGTTTATGCATAGAGTATCAGTACTGCATGTTTATGCATAGAGTATCAGTACTGCATGTTTATGCCATTTACTACATAGATTTACTTTGGTTATTGTTACTAATGGCTCAAGTTATCATTCATTCCCAAATGATTTCTAACCTGTGCAGCAAGGACATGTAAGGAAGGCATGTAAGACTTTTTTTTTTATATACCCCCCTTTCCTTAAGACAATATTTAGAATTATAAATTTCACATTTGCTTTGCAATTCTACTCAGCCTGTGAATATATTGAAAAGATTCTCAGATTATTTTGTGGTTTTGAGCTCTATATGTCTACTACATCTGCATTCTACATCTCATTACCAAACCAAAAGCACATTTACACAAATGATTAAAGTGAGATCATGGCTTGCAGTGATAGTATTCCCTGCCCTCCTGGGCCCTCTGTCTGTTAATTTACTTACATGTATTATTTAACTGGCTATGAAAAGTAACAATTACTGTAATCTAAGATTGTATAGAAGGAATAGGAAACCATGTATATAGTGTTTGTACCAAAGTATTGAAATGGAGGAGCTAGCTTATTGGATGGCACTATAAAGTATAGAAAGAAAGTTAACCTACTGTGCTTCAGATACTGTGTTACACAGAGTTTGGTGGGCATTCTGTACAGCTGAGAGAAAAATGTATGTAAGTATATATGTGTATTTTTTATCACTATTTGTGCATTCAACAACAGTATAGATAAAGATAAATGGAAACTGTACATCAGATTATAAGTGTTCCTTTTGTGAAAATTGATAGGGCATATCCTGTTTCTCAGTTTGCTTTAAATTCTGTTTATTTTCTTCAAAAAACTGTAGAGAGTCAGGTATAGGTATCTATGTCCTGGTACTTTACTGTCTGTCTGAGCACTTTCTGTGCATTTCAACCTTATTTGTACCAAGAGTAAGCTACACTTTAGAACTTTACTGTATTGTATGAATTAATTTCAGAGAACTCATGTTGCTGAGCTTGTGCCAGTGCATTGGGCTGCTGTACTTTCGTTCCTGTGATTTCTGTCCTGAAAGCATCTGGTGCTCTCTCTGTTACATTTGTATCTGCTTTGCACACCAAACACCTTGTGTTTCCAGCATGTGTAAGTGCAGTTTTATAGGTTTAGACCAGGGGATCCTCAACTTTTAAGTGTAGAAGAGTTGGGAAGCAACACAAGCAAATGCAAAAATGTTCCTGGAGGTGCCAAATAAGGGCTGTTATTGGCATTTTGGTGGATCCTACTTGGACTGGCAGCCTACAGGAAGTTCTGCCAGTACACCTGTTTTTTATGCAACCAAAACTTGCCTCCAAGCCAAGAATTCAAATATAAGTACCTTCTTTGAGGCCACTAGGAGCAACATCCCCCTAGCCACTGGTTAGGAAACACTGGTTTAAATGTTGGGACTGGCTAGAGGGCAGAGGCCCTAGATTGTAAATGGGCAAATGGAGTGAGACCTTTAGCTTCCTACTGTTGCTTTATGTAGTAAGTTGTACAGAAACCCTTTTCACTAAAACAAGCTTAGCGGCAAAAATGTATCTTTAATTTAGCTTTATTCTGCTTACACACTATTCAGTTCTTTTGAAATGGGCATATTTGGCTGATTGGTCAAGCTAGGGGATCATGAGCAGTTTGGCAACACAAAGGGGCAGATTTCCGAATCCACGAATGGACCGAAAGCGTCCGAACGCGTTTTTTCGTAAGGATCTGTATTTTTTGCGACTTTTTCGTTGCCGTCGCGACTTTTTCGCATGTTCCGCTATTTTTTCGTTGCCGTCGTGACTTTTTCGTATATTTTCCACAACTTTTTTGTCGCCGTTTCGAAAAAATCGGATTGGTTTTTCCTCCGTTTACTATCGCTCAAAACGAAAAAATCGCGACAGCGACGAAAAAGTAGCGCAAAATACGATAAAGTTGCAACGGCGATGAAAAAGTTGCGAGAAATACGAAAAATCGCGATGGCGACAAAAAATTCGCAAAATTTGTGTTTCCAATACGATTTTTTCCCTTTCAGGATTCGGATTCGTGGATTAGTAAATCTGCCCCAAAGAGATGCCCAGTTTAAGATTATGCTCTTGTTTAACCCAGTAGTCCTTTGTTTATTATAAAGTAGAACAAAGCACTGTGTAACGTGTGCCACTATTTAAATAAATTATTATGAGTATGGTGTTAAATGATTGGTTACAACAGTTGTCTGTTTAACTTGCCTCCTAAAGCTGGCCATACATGCACAGATATTATCGTACGAAACAAGGTTTCGTACTGTATGCGGTGCGTGTACGGTGGAATGACGAAGTGTCTGATATCACAAAAGGTTTGGATATTGGTCATCTCGTCTACCAGATGGGACAGAAAACTTTGATTGGGTGATGTTGAAGACACCAGAGCAAATGCAAGGGTTTAGAGCTGAATCGTCAGATAGGTGTAGAATTCCTATTGTTTCTTCCTCCATATCTCACGATTCTGCTCTCAAAAGTAGTGGATTGTAACAGCTTTATGCCATAATATGTATTTCATTGACTGTTTAATTGTGAAGGCGGAAACTAGATAAGTCCATTCACCAATGTAAAACTGAGTACAAACACTTTTTGTACCAACTTCTAAAGAGCTTCTGTAGATTGACCCCGAGTACAAGTAGGGATGGAATTCAGAGATCAGTAGCAACCATCAGCAGATTGCAATGGATAACTGGCCAAGTTTAATGTAACACATGTGTTAGTAAGTTACCCTCAGTATTTGCTTATTCATATCAGTAGGCCCGAACACCTATTAAGAACTTTTTAGGGCAATGACACAAAGGGAGATTTGTAGCAAGCGTTAAAAAATAACTACTGCTGGCTACAAACCTCTTTTTTTTTTCTGTGACCTCTGGTTCTCCTGTTGAATTTAAAAAGGCCCCCTATGGTATTCCCCACCCCCAGAAGAAATGATGTGTGCTTAGTTAATTTGTTACACAATAAAGACAGCATGCTGCTAGGTGAGTTCTGTAAATGAATGCAATTTGCAACCTTGTCTCTTCAACAAACTTCAGCATTGATACAAAGTTTTGGAAGGAATAAGTATGTAGCAATAAACTCAGTTTGGCACATCTTACTCTGTTAGATCTGATCTGCAGAACGCCAGCTTTAATGTTCATGAAGTACCAATCTTGCCAGGGTTCAAGGGTCTTTATAGAATGGATCTCACATTGCTTATCACCAATGGATTCCGTTATTGTCCCATTCTTTGTAGCCCTTACCATAATAATAAAAAAACAACAAAACACAAATACAAGAGTATTGTAGAAATGATACCTATATTGGCTAACAATAAAAATACATTGCAAGCTTTCGGAGCTCTAAGGCCCCTTCATCAGGCAAAATACTACAGTTTTTGTTTTGTGATAGCCCTTACCAATAACTGATCTATGTGATTGCTCCAGTTGTTTACATGTCTAGATCCTCATGCTTTTGATCCTTGGCAGATCTTCAGTGTTTATGAATGTATATCTTCATGGCAAGCCAAAAGGTGTACACATCTGTTCATTTTGCTTTAGCGCATCCATCTGTTATAAAGTTGATGCCCTATATGGCTAACGTTTATCTGCGTGCAAATAACCATGCTCATGCCATCGACAGCTGTTTCATCCTAACAAAAGCTGTCCTGTATTGGTTATCCTGTGAAATCCAAACAATGTGCATGGCAGTTTGATAGCTCACATCCTGATGATCCATGCAAGGTAGCTGAAAAAACATTCATTAACTTATATATGAAAATTGATTTAGAGCACATATGCTAGCTGTCAGTGAGAAAACATGAGCACTGTTTATCTGTGCACTGTAGATTTCCATCCCCAAGATATTTCCACTTGCACAGCATATAGTATGGGAAATTCAAGTAACAGACTTCTTTTTTTTTGTGTTTTAATTTTGTCTGTCAGTGGAAGTGCCCTGACCACAGTTACCAAGGTTTAGCCAGATTTCTATTTAGGGGGGCATATGTCTCCATCCATGTGAGACTTTTTCTTCAGTTATGCCTCCTTGTTAGAAACCTGTGTTCTTTGTAACTCGCATAAATTTCATAAATCTATACATATTTGGTAAAAAATTCCTTTTACTGTAGAACACACGTCAGTGTAGATACATCAAGAAGCAGATCAAAGTTAATTGTTTTTTCTCCACCTGCAGGCAAAAAAACAGCCATGTCGAGCATAATGCTTAACGATACATTCCATTTATAATAAGTTATTGTTTCATGTGTCTTCTTTGAAAGGCTATGCAACAAGTTTTTTGACTTGTTAATTTTTTACACCTAGTATCTGTAATGTTGTACAGTTTGGTGGATCTGGGGTTATGTGATGAAAGCTGCAAATATTGCATAAGTCTATGAATGCATAGTAATCGATCATCAGGTTTCTTATACTGTTCATCTGTTCAAAAGCAAAGAACTGATTGTCTGCTATGGGCTAAGAGATGTGACGCAAACTTGAAATTTTTATTACATTAGCACTACTTAGCACAGGTTGAGGTTTTAGGCAGTCATACCCAAAGACCATATAGAGAACAGCTATGCCGAATGCAAAAATCAAAATTCTCCTTGTTGTTCTAAAGGTCCATACTGCTGCACTGTATAAGAATGAAGACTATATAAATTACTGGGAGATGAAATATGTGATCTCTATGTAACACACAAAAATGTATATGGAATTATATCCAATATATGATGATGGTGTACAGGATGGTAAAAACATTGAACCAGAATTTGTAGCATGACCCAGTATAAATGTTATATGCTGTGCTTCCCAGCAGAAGACTTATTCAAAGTTATGTCAAACAGAATTTATAGGGGCATATTTAAAAAAGTTTGAATTTCTTAGTCTAACTTTACCAAAGTTCACATTTCATGTTTACTAAAAAATTGTAAGTACAGGTATTTGACCCCTTATCTGGAAACCCATTATCCAAAAAGTTCCGAATTACGGAAAGGCCATGTCCCATAGACTCCATTTTAATCAAATAATTCAGATTTTTAAAAATGTTTCCTTTTTCTCAGTAATAATAAAACAGTACCTTGGACTTGATCCCAACAAAGATATAATTAATCCTTATTGGAGGCAAAACAATAATACTGGGTTTAATTACTTATTTTTTTCAGTGGACTTAAGTTAAGAGATCCAAATTACGTAAAGAACCCTTATCCGAAAACCCCCAGGTCCCAAGCATTCTGGATAACGGGTGTAGTAGTGTTGCAAGAGAAATGTAGTGAATTTTTTCCTGGTGTAAACTTTTCCCATATAGTTGTAGTGGGCACATTTTGCTAACTATTTTTCACCATAAAGAAATTATATATATTTTTTTTTTAGCATGTAGATGAAAGTTAGATGCAAAGGTGATAATTTTCCAGCCTGAACCTGGAGAAGTTTTACTTGGCAAAAATGAATTCTTGTGCTGTTAGTAAACTGGTGAAGATTTAGTGGAGAAATTTAAGCTGGAGAAGAGATGTCAATTTTCTTTCAGTTGCCAGTTCAGCCTAGCCACTTCTGAACCACCAGCAACTTGAGTTGTTTGTATGATGGTATCTTAAGACACTTCTGCTCAAACAATTACAATGTTAATCTCACATCTGATGATTTCTTCTCTGGCACAAAAATGGTGGCCTGAAACAGTGTTGTCAAACCTTATACATGTAAAAGGCCAATTATTTCTAATATAGCATGTTCGAGGGGCAGATTAATTTTAAAACAGTGATGTTATACAGTAAAGTCTGTGGAGCCTGCAGACTGGGGGCTATAAAAACCTTCTGGAGGGCCATATCTGGCCTGTGAGCCTCCAGTTGGACAGCCCTGGCCTAGAAAATGCCACTGCTGCCCCAGACCTATTGCACTGGCTATTACCAAAATAAAATCTAATGTGTGTTTGAGTAGTAAGATGTGATATATATATTTGTATATATACATTTTTCTTATTTTTGTTCCCTTTTGTTTTCATTGTGTGTAAAATGTGACAATTATACTTATGGTCCTCTATCCTATAGCACTTAGAATGACATGCTGGCTTTGCAAGGTATTATTCAAAAGGGAAAATTGGAATTTCTTTACTCTATCACAGGATATCACAGGCCTTGGGAAAAATAAATGCTTATAAACATAACTACTGTAAACTGACATTTTTAGAACTGTTGACAGTGAAAGCCAATTTATAGATGTCCTTCTACCTGTCATACATGGGCATGCTTTTACTTTAATGCCCCTATTTCTGTGCAGCCCCATGTTATACCCATATGTGCAGGAGTGGTTGGGTGGGTAAAACCCAATTTGTTCAGGATCCCTAGAATTCCTGGACAGATGGTTTAGGTGGTCATTCTGTAACATGCAGTTAAGCAGTATTTAGAGAGGTACAACTTGGCCTGTGGAATATGGGGACGTTATATTACACACATGAGCACAGTAACAGTGGCTTCTTTGTTACAGTTCTTGGAAGATATAGCCAAGCTTTCTGCCATTGCTTGCTTAGTATGCTAAGCATGAAATTAAATGCAAAATATACTTCAAAATATACTGGATTAATTAGAAATGCTGAACTCTTCATGCCGCTGCTCTATGAGGCCACTCTTATGTGTGTGTGTATAGATTGTCCCTCCTATTGGCATATATAGATTGTCAGTGACCACATACCTCTGTCTAAAAATCTGGCATAAAAGTTAGCAGCCACTTAAAAATGCCTGGGAAACATGCTCTTTGAAATAAATGAGTTTCTGAGTAAATCAACTATAATTATTAAATACTGATGTTTTTCTTTCTCTACAGGTAGGGACCAATGGAATTATTTCCACTCAGGACTTCCCCAGAGAAACTCAGTATGTGGATGATGGCTTCCCTACAGACTTCCCTGTCATTGCTCCATTCCTCTCAGATATAGATACCAGCAATGGCAAAGGAAAGATTTTTTATCGGCAGGACAATTCTGAACAAGTTCTCAATCGGGCAGTCAGTGAGATCCAGAGGGGTTTCCCAGAGACTTCATTTGTTCCTACTGATGCCTTCCTTGTGACTTGGGAAAATGTTGGTGCCTACGAAGAGATGACCCGTCACTCTCCATCGTCTGATAGGGTGAGTAGCTGGAGATGAAAATTCTTGAATGGATTCCAAAGGGATGTGGGAAGTTCACCAAAGCACAATACAGGCTAAGGAAAAAGAGGAAGGAAACTGGAGTTCACATGGGGTCTACTTCAATATGGAAAGCTGCATAACTGTGTGTGCCAAAGTGGCCCTGGTGCTTTGTTATGCATTAGTTTTGCTGGGGTTCAGTTTGCATTGCTACATATTTTTCACAGAGCCAAAACTGTCTTGTTATGCTGAATTTAGTATCTTATGTCAAGAAAGTATAGAGATGTATGGCGAGGCATAGATTAGCCTCCAGCTGTTGTAGAACTAAACTCTCAGTACCCCTTACAACTTGTGAGAGAGCTGGTGAAAGAATGCAGGGTGCAATGGCTGGAAGGTTTAATATCGGCTTTTGTTTGATCAGGGAGAGACAGTTATACAGAAACATACTCAGTTGAGCATTTCATACTATGGTGGAATAGTAATGCATGCATTTTATGTGGCATACTTGGGAAAACAATAAACATTACAATGCCCCATTGCATTAACTGTTTATCTGCAGAATCTACACCACTGGCTATTAAGGACCTAACTGCCACAAGCTGTAGATGCTTAGTTTCCATTGCTCCATTGCGGTCTGTGGGGAAAACTCTGCTTTCTAGTCATTTGTTTGCTTATCCAGCTGCCATAAAACAACAAAAATCATGACCCTAACAGGAAAATAATTCAAAAATTACAAAAATAAAAAATTAAGACCCGCGGCAAATTGTCTCAGAATATCACTGCCTACAGTGATATTAAACATAAAGGAGATTTCCCTTCTAAATCATATTCCTTATTAGCAGCCTTATGTCTTTAAATATCTGGCTGCACTGTAGCCCTCTGTTATATGTACTTACTGAATTCGGTTTGGAATTCACAGCATCCCTGGTTGCTATTTGGGTTTGGTCCCTGGGAAACAGTTGCTTGTTTGTTAAAGGGTCGAGGGTTGAATCATGGTCACATTCCTGTATACTCAATGCTTTAGTTGACTGATGCTTTGTTAATTTGTTGCAATATTGTTGTGTGTGAGAACTGAGAATTATTATGAGACAGCTTCAGTATTTCGATGCTGTGATGTCACTAAATGCTTATTAACATAAGGATATTTTATTCCATTTAATTCTGCTATTCCACTATTTAAGAATATGATGATCAATCTAAATTATACATTGCACAGAGCTTGAGTCATGTTGACTCGGCTGCTTATGGCTTATCTTTAGCCTAAGGGCCATGACAGATGGGACAATTTGTTGCCCATGGGAAATCTTCTCTCCCCTGAGCCAAAAACACCAGAAAATATGTGCCCCTCCACATCCATTGGAATTGCCACTTGTAAAACACCTTACATGCTGCAATAAGGCTACATAAGAGTCTGTTTAATAAAAGTCCTTTGTGAATTAAACATGAAACCCAAATTCTTTTTTTTGATTAAAACATACATACCCGAGCTGTAAATCATTTGCATGCTGTGCCTCTATGCCTATAATATAGAGGTGGGGCAGGCAATTATTTTCAGCACTTCCTAGATGCCACTGCCCCCTTAACATTCCCCCTCCCTCTTTACACTCTATATTTGTGTTGACTGGGCATGGGCATAAGGTCCCTCATTCTGGTGCATAAACAAGACATAAACTTGCCTTAATAACAGTGTCTTTAAGATGACACCTGCCTGCGTGCTGTGCCTGTGAAGTCCAAAAGTAAAAGGAAATAGAATTTCTTTAATTTATAATGTGTAAGTAAAGTTTATTTTGCTCAATTACATGATAGAAAAGGATATGGAATTATTTCTGTAAGTATGGATGGTTATTTAGTGAAAAATAGGCACAGCTGTAGACTCTTTTATAGTTCAGACACTGGGTCTGGTGGAGCAAATGTTTGCAAATTCTATTAAATACATCTATAGACTTGACAATGGAAAATGGAAACACCATAAAAGTATAAATATAACTCATCAAAATGTGCAGGGCCATCTGTTGGCAGAGCAATGCGTTTTAGAAATTTTTGTGCCCATTGAAATTCTAGGAAAGTCTTCCCCTAAAAGAGTCTTCCATCTAATTAAATCAAAAAGCTTTGCCACTTAATGAGTGAGGTTTAAACTGGCCATACACTGAAAGACCTGAACTTGGCGATATCGGACTGATTCAATCAGGACGATTTTCAGCCAGGTATCAGTCAGGTAGACCCATTAAAGTGGCCCATACACGGCATATAAGCTGCTGACTCAGACTGAAAAAGCCGAATCAGCATAAAAAATCTGCCTGGTATGGCCACTTTAAGTGGCAACTGCTTTCACATCAATCTGCTAATACCCCATTCCTGATAAGTGGCATTTAAGCACAAGGCTAGTCAGTGCCAGCGGGCACAACATTGGGGCCCTGTAATGACTTCCTGGCCTATGGCACACAGTAATGACAGGGCTGGCCGCCTGTTCTGTTTTCTACAAAGTCTGACACAAGAGCATACCTCCCAACATTTGAAAAATGGGGACAAGATGAGGGACAAGAAAAAATGCTGTGCATAGCAATGCAAAAATCTTTTGACCACACCCCTAAATACCTTTCCCATTTTACAAAATTTGACAGGTTATGTAAAGTTTGAACACATTTATGGGGGTTTTGGGATCTTGTTTTATGTGTTATTACAGTTTTACTAATGAAGGTGAAATTGTCCTTTAAGCTGCAAGTCTCCGTTCCCCCAAGAGACCTGTTTAGCTTATTAGTTACAATTGTATCTAAGTGCAGGTGTAGCTTGTTAACTTTCTGGGCTCTCTGCCAAAAGCCCACTTATCTAATTAAGTTTGAGAAGCATTGTATCTTTTTTGGCATTCAGTGCAAGAGATCAAAGGGAAATGAGGGACCTTTCAATAATTTCGGGACTGTCCCGCGAAAATTGGGACAGTTGGGAGGTATTCAAGAGGTGCAGTTAGATCCAGGACAGAAGTGCTCTCTGAATGAGCATATCCACTTATAAATGTTTTGCTTTAGACAATAATAATTTAAAATGTTATTTGTTACTGTTCCTTTAAGCAAAGTCTGTCACTTTTGTAGAGTGTGGAAGGACTCTCTGTTAGTATGTGCTTGTTACCCCCTGCCAAGACTGAACCCACATGTTGTAAAGCAGATGAATTTGGAAAACAATGAATAGATTTTTTTTTATTCTCTGGAGACCAAGATGCTTATTTGTTCAAGGCTCTGTAAACTAATTAAACATTTTTCTGCTCTGTTTAAAAAAAAAAAAAAAAAAAAAAAAAAATACACGTGTTTGAAGTGTAGGCAGAAATTGTTTGAGGCCACTGGAACAAAATCTAGAAAGCTTGGGAATTTGTTTCATTTTGAGAACAGCATGGCTCTGAGATGACAGTTCGTTTTTGTCAGTTGCGCACATAACAAATCAGTGCAAATGGTCCTGTAAAGGCAGAAATGCTTAGGGCCATGGCCCACAGAGAGATCAGTCATGCGTGGTTAATCTCAGCTACTGCAGTAAACTAATCTTCCCAAAATGCCTTCCCACTGGCAATAAAATAAATCATCGGTTGTGCAAAATTTCCTGCAGGAGAAAACTTTTTTAAAGCAAAGCAATGTGTATGCCTTCCCACTGGTGATTCACTTTATCGCCAGTGGGAAGGCATTTCAGGGGGGAACTAGTTGCCAGCAGTAGCTGAGATTAACCATGGGTGCCTAATCTTCATGTGGACCATGGCCTTTAGGGTAATGTGGTGCTTTCTTGCTGCCACTATTCTTGGGAACATTTGCAGGGAAAAAGTGATGAGAATTCTCACTTATCTATTTAATTGTGACACACACATATGAACGAACACTTTTTTTGTGTTGTGGTAATCCAAACAACTATTTATTTGCTTCTGTAAATGTACTAGTATTTTATGATTAAGACAATTAAAAGAATACAAGCAATGTATATGTAAGTCTGAAAAGAGACTTAGCCCAGTGTGGCAGTAGCTTTACTCTGATTCTCAGCCTGCTTTTATCGGGATAAAGGCAGGCCAAGGATCATCCCCTTAGCTGGCATCAGCCTTCTCCTGTGCACTCAGAGCCACTGCATAAGCCCAGTTGCAGGCACACAGAGCAGATTTTAGTGCTGAAATGCATACTTACATGTATCTGCCCTGAAATCCTATGTGCCAATGCAGTGGCTCCGGCTGCAAACACTGGAGAAGGTTTGTGATAGTGTAGGGGCTGATTATCGGCCTGCGTTTAATCACAGGCTGAAATCAGCCCTGTGTGGCAGTGGCTTAATGCATGCCAGACGAGGTGTAGGGCGGATATTTTCAGCAAGTGGAAAAACGCTTGCCGAAAATACCGCCCTACGGCTCCTACATGTGCCTGCACCCGAATGAATGGAATACGCTCGGGTGCAGGGACATGTAGCCGAACTACGCATAAAAACGCGAGTCTTTCAAACTCTCACGTTTTTATGCATATTTTTGCTATGTGCCTGCACCCAAGCGTATTCCATTCATTTCAGTGCAGGCACATGTAGGAGGCGTAGGGCGGTATTTTTGGTAATCGTTTTTCCGCTTGCCGAAAATATCCGCCCTACGCCTCGTCTGACATTAGCCTAAAACAGGGAGATTAATATAATGAGAAACAAATAGCTGACTTTTCTTTAATTAATTCATTATCTAAGAAAATGACCCAAAGGTGATGGCTTGGTTTGATGTAGTAGTGCTGTTGCAGTAATGCAAGCTGTAACTACATCATGATCTGCTGTGTGGAGAGAAGGTCAGAGGTATTGGATGATATGATATAATGTACAGATTAATGATCTTGAAATAATAAAATAATATATGAAATTTCCAGCACTACTAGTGAAGTGGGCTGCCAGATTCTGTTGGCCCAAATTAACAACCATCATTATCATAGCCCCTTCTGCCTTAAAAACCCAATCTCAGTGGTCTTTTTGGGCCCTTTGGCCTTTGGCTGCTTACTTTTATAGTTGTGGCAGCCAGGACTTATCACTGAAGGTCCCCAGTATTCCAGCAGGTCTAGTGAGAGCATGAAGAGTGTAGCAGGGTCTAGCCTGTAACTCTAAGATAAAGAGCCAAGTTGCTAGCAGAGACTATACTGTGAGAATCTAAATCATGAGGCAGGATCATTAGGCATGAATCAATGGTCAGAAAACAGGGAGAGGGCCATGGCAGGCAAAGTTTCTTTGAAAGGAAAAAAAGGTCAAACCACTAAACAAATGATCAGCAGGATTCATCCTTACAACTCATAAGCAAGAGACCTAACAAGCTGCACCTGATAGTAAATGCTGAACAGCTGTGGGGGCCTACTGTGGGGGGGATAGGCCATATTTTATACAAGTAATATGAGAACATAGCTGTAGATTAGCTTGGAACCAGCAAATATCTTCTTTCGAGCGGAGGTCGGAAAGAAGCCAGAAAGCAGCAGGTCCCGTATTAAAAGCCAGACAACATGATTTTAACCACACAGATGTTATGAGCTATGAAATGCCACAGCATAACTATATTATAAATATTAACTCATATGTCCAAAAAAGCACAATCGAGTACCAATAGGAATTTCATGCATGCCTACATATAATTTAGAGAATTTTGAAGTTTATTTAATCTGTTTTATATCACTTTAGCCAGTTTGAGAAAGATCAAAGTGGTTCATGTACTCTCATAAGAAACAAAATGGCAAACTCTGCGCTAGTAGCAGAGGCTGCTTCAATATAATAGAATCCTTTTTCTTAGGATATTACAGAAGTTCTCAGTTACTACAAATTGGCAGCGGGTTTGACACAAGGCTGGTTCCTTCTATAGTTTTGTAGTATTTTCTGCCAGTAAGGCTTGGGATTGCTTGCTTGTCCAGTGCTCAAGCATCTGTGCAGTTATAACTAGCATGGCACTGTAAAATTGTAGAGGGAAAACTAACAGTGTGTATATCTCCTTGAACGAAGACGTTTGGCAGCAAATGCATTTTGGCACTGAATCATTATTTCTTTAGAAATGGCAATTATAGCAATGGTGTGAAAATATCTGCAGCCAAAACTAAAAAACCCCAGATAACCTTTTAGAAAATAACTTACCTTTATTTCAATCTAAAATGTATATTAGGTTGAAGATTCACATGCTTTAAATACCCCAAAATCATTTATGAAAGCAGACAATTAAGATGATCATACACTAAAAGATCTGCTTGTTTGGCGAGGATGCCAAATGCGCCAATCATTTTCTAAACATGCCTAGCTAAGGTGTGTGATATTGGGCTAATTCTTTTGGCCCTAGGGCCAACGATGTTTATAGGAGCAAAGACCGCAATGCCATCTTCAATCAGATGGGAAAATCAAGCCTGCCCAATTAACATCTGGCTAATTTTCAGCCAGATAGCTGTCATGGAGGCCCGTTGGAGGGCCCCATACATGGGCAGTTGCTACTGAATTAGTGTGAGGGCCCTAATTGGCAGCTTAAATCTGCCTGTGTATGGCCACCTTTTAACTACATCTATGTATTGAGGCAGTCAAAGAGGGCAGATTGTGTAACCTTATAATTGTACATAAATATGACTACTACAATTGTCACTGTTTGGCCATGTGTATAAACTATAGTACAGTATGTTGAGAAGGTTCCTAGCAGAATTTGCCAACAGTAGATGAAGCACTGATTTCCTTGGTATAAATGTAAGAAAGAGCTACATGAAGAGTATGTAGGTGATTGGTTGGTTGGTGCAAATAATTTGTTTTATTTATTTATTTTTATTCAGAGAAACACGTTCCAGGCGGTACTAGCATATGATCACTCTGATGCTTACGCTATATTCCTTTATCCTGAAGATGGACTCCAGTTTTTTGGTACTCGTCCTAAGGAATCCTACAATGTGCACATTGAGCTGCCTGCCAGAGTGGGCTTTAGCCGATCAGAATCGGGACCATACTACAGTGTAACAAGTAATGAGCAATCCGTGAAGAATTTGTATCAGTAAGTTCTGTTTTCGAAACCCCCTTTAACTAAGCTTCATTCTCAGAGAACTATGCAACTTTTAGCAGCAGCTTCTTTAATTAATTTGACAGTTGTATTAAATTCTATATTAGCTTCTATATCTGGCTATGCGTGGTATAATATTGTCTATTAACTTAACCATTCCTGACAACAGCTTACCTAATTGATATCATGGTCAGATATAAATCAGTTGTTTTGAACATTCCATAAGTTGAGGACTGTAATGTCCTGTTGGATATGGTCCACATAGATGTGCATAGTCATCTAGTGTGATTATGCAAACAGGCCCCTGGCCAGAGATTGGATAAGGCCTGTTTTGCATAGATGACCATGCCAAGAAAGCAGATCTTACCATGTATGGCCAGCTTAACATGGCACTATCCAGTTTTTCTAATGGACTGGTGGACTCACTATTCAGTGCAGTGTGTTCTAAAAAATACTTGCTAGCCCTAATGAAATAGCTGCTAATTTAAAAGAAATGTACTTACTTGTAAGGCAACCTGTGAGGAGCTAGATAATAAAATGTACAACCAGATATTTTGTACAGTAAAATGTTGTTCCTGCAATTTTATAAAAGATGACAATGCTGAAGTTGTGGTAGGGCTCAAGGCACTTTTTCTAGTACACCAGGAACACATATCTAAATGTAGTCAAGCCCCTGTGTGATTGGTATACGGCACTTGGCCACAGAGTGTTGCACATCAAAACGTATCTTGTCCCAACAGGCTGGCATTCTTTGGATAGGAAGCACTGGCCTGCACTGGTGACACCTACAATCTAGCTGCAGTCATAGGGTAGCACTACACCTTGTACAATTCTCTAACCTTGACCAGGGCTTAGAAAACAAAAAAACTATTTTATCAAGCTACAGGTGTGAGCTACTAACTTTCTGTATGATACCTGAAGGCCAGAGAATAACATAACATTAATACATAATAATTTAACTGTCTATTGATGACTTGCTTTGTGTTCTTTTTTCCTTCTTAAATAGAACTGGAAACACTGGTGTCCCAGGGATTTGGGTCTTTCACATTGGCAGCATTTGGGAATTAGACAATGTAATTCCAGCAAAATTCTTTGGTGCTCCCACAAAGGAACAATCGCTTGAAAATTCACATACAGGTTTCCCAGAACACAGAATATTTGAAAAGAATGAAAGTGAAGACAGTATTGATTACCCAGAGTCCTTTTATGAGGAGAATGAAGATGATCTGGAAGATAATACAAGTGATGCCACACCAACACATAATGCACACCAAAAAGTTGATTCAGACACTGGAAATCAGGGATACTTGGACATAGATCAGGCTTCCAAACTGACCCATGCAGATGTTGAACAGGAAGCTACATCATCTGTTGTGCTTTCCTCTTCACATCAGAATCCTGATTGGACACCCTACAAACTCAGTGAATCTGATACTGACAGAGATGGGCCATTGCAGGAACCTCAAGTTCAGACAGGGGAGGATACAGATTTGACAAGGGGAGACACATTACTGACTGAAGAGCTGCCATCCCATAAAGCACATAATTTAACACCTCAAAATTCTGAAGATCTCTCAATATATCCTGAAAGTGAAGTTCTCGTGGGCAGTCACCCAGAACAGGAAAATGATTTTGAAAGAAAGCAGATTGATGCTGATCCTGGACTCCAAACTGATGGTAAGGGATCTGCATATTTACAGTAGCCCTGTTTGACACTATTTAAAACAACACCATGCTTTGTACGAGTTTAAAAACAAATTGCAATGTTTCAAATGCAAAAAATTGCAAACATTTCAGGCCAAAGCTCTGTTTTTTTTCAAGCTGGGTTTATGTTACATGTTTACACCTGTTGTTTTTTACCTTTTTCCTTTTCAATGTTATTGTTAATAGCACCATTAACGCAGAAAAATTGTGAATATAACAGCCTGCTATATGCATGTTTACTAAAAAATCAATAAAAATTGTCAGCCAGAAAAAAAAATGTGCTTGGGCCTGAAACGTTGAACCAGTTGATAAGTGAAAACAAGTAACCTGCACCTATTTTTTTCAAAAGGAAAGATTGGTGAGTGCTGACTTGTTTGACTTACTAAATAGCGCTGTTTGATACAGACATAGTAAAGAATTGAGTCTATAGCATTGTTCATGATTAAAGTGTGGCTTTTTAGAGTCTGTACTGTAAAAATAACATAACGATGGTGTAATATCAGGGTCAGGCTTTTGCAGCCTTAGTTTTCTGCATGCTAGGATTTTGAACAGCTGTTCCAGGTAAGGAGCCATTTAATCTTATAAAGAAAATCATAATGCCCTAGTACGCAGTCAATAGTATTGAAATATAGGCTCAGTATGACCTACAAGAGTCTACTGTAAACAGAACTTTCTTTTCATCAATTATAAAATCCTCACTGCAAAATGAGCGTGTATTGTGTGCTTATTCAGAAAAGTATCAGATTGATTTTACTTATTTAATTTTATGTTTTATACCCAGTGTTTTCCTTTAACCCTGTGGGCAAGGAGACATGTGAGAGGAACCACGGGAGATGTTCTAGGTTTGCTTTTTGTGCCGATTACTCTGCTGGCTTCTGCTGTCATTGCCAGGAAGATTATTATGGCAACGGAGTACATTGTTTGCCAAGAGGTAAGACCTGCTATGAGCTTTTCTTTACAATTCAGTGACATATATTATATAGTCTGTATATATTAGAAAGTAACCACAGGCTGCACTGGCAGTTCGCTCTGCCTCTTGCACATCTGTATATTTTCTCTTCTAAACACCGATGTTGCATTAAGTAAACATTAGTACTAATGATCTGAAGTTGCTGCCCACATTGAATGTTTATATCTGCTTTGTCAAACAATACAATCTCCAGTGTATGTATTCATATGCAAAGGAGACAACTTACTGTGCGGCCAGAACATATCTTCTCATAGTTTATGCTTAATTTAAGAGAGAAGAATTTTAACACTTTCAATAAACAGGGCATATTTTGACTTTGAATCTACTCCTATCATTAAGAAAATTAAACTAAGCCTTATTTAATGTGTGATCAGTTATATGTGCGCAGAACATTTTATAGGGCACTGATAGAAGACAAACTAAGGGTTAAATATAATCATGATATAATCATATTTCAATAAGAAAAAAAAATTATTCAATGTCTCATACCATCCATTATTATAGGGGTCTTGTGATTTTGATTAATAAACAAATTTAATGGCTGGTTTAATTTGTTTGATAAAAATTCTAGCAACTATTGAATGGCTAGAAATTCTGCAGGATTTCCATTTGAACTCTCATAAATCTGGTTCTTAGCTTAGGGTCTTTCAAGTCACACCTCCTTAGAAACAACTTCCTAATCACTCATATACCTGAATGAATTTGCCATATTTGTACCAAATACAGGGCTATTCCACACATCCACTTAGAAATATAATGAAATGCCCCTTTCACTCCTTTTTATCTTTATAGCACATCTTTTTTATTTGTTTTATATTTTATTTATAATGCTCAGTTGTGTTATAATACAAACACTGATGTGTTCAGATAACAATGCCTTCTGAGCATCACCCATTGATGTGTACAGGTTTTTTGCCCTGCTCTTGACAGTCTGAAGAACACAGATAAGGCAAAGAGCAGGCAAAAGAGACATGTTTGTGCTGATCTTTACAGTTTTTTTCTGTGCATAGTCTCTGAATATCTAGCACTTCTTCTTTTGTTGTGATTATATACTTATTGAGGGGTACTGCTTAGAGGTACTGTTTGTATGTTGGGAACTTTAAATGTGGATCAATAGTTCCTTTCTGAGTAGTAAATACTGCAGATATATTGTTATAGCAGTGCATATGATTCAGCAGCACAGATTTAATGTGTTCATTAGGAACTTGTTGCTATTGGAGGTAAATTAGGGTTGTTAAATCCCAAGCCAAACCTTGGATTTGGCGAATCACTTCTTTATACAAAACACAATATCCAGTAATGCCACATTTTATTATTTTTCAGGGGCTCCACACCGTGTGAATGGTAAAGTGAGCGGAAACATCCTGGTCGGTCAAACACCTGTCAACTTCATTGCTGCCGATTTACACGCATACATTGTGGCAAATGATGGAAGAGCGTACACAGCAATCAGCCACGTTCCTGATCCTGCATCCTGGTCTTTAACACCTCTTGCTCCAATTGGGGGACTCTTTGGCTGGCTTTTTGCTTTGGAAAAACCAGGCTTTCAAAATGGTTTTAGCTTTACCGGTAAGCATGTTGTATTAAATATATTTATTGCTTTTTGGGAGTAGCAACAATTCCAGAATTATATGTAAAAAGGGATCTTATAGTCCATTTTTTTTGCAGTCTCCCTAGGCGTATATTTAGCAACAATAGGTCAAATTCTAAAGGTCACATAACTTTCATGTTAATATTAATATATATAGTATATAGTCCTCTGTAAATATATCTAGTAATGTAGTAATAGTGTTCACAAACCATTACTCTGTGGGGCCATTAGCTGATTGCTTTTAATAAAAAAATGCAATGACTTATTGCTAAAAAAAAATATGGTTGTTTGCACCCATAACTGTCCACAATTCTCAAGCATTCATATTTTTGTCTCAAGCAACATTGCAGGATTGCTGTATTTTGGGTATATACAAAAAAAAAAGTAAAATTAGATACAGCCTGATTATTTAGCAATCTTTGTCAGCTTTACTATCCTGATATCCCAGTACAGTTTGTGTGTCCCAGACCATCTACACCGACTGATGTATTGCCCTTTGGATCAACTATGAACAAAAGTGCTTAATAAATCACACGTGAATTAATGTTGTAATATGAGTGGACAAATTATGTTATAATGTAAAGCTCTTATGGGCCTGTTGGTCTCAAATGTCTGTCAGAGAAATACAGGCTCACTCTTTGATGTGTAAATGGTCAAGAGTTAGCACCTAGCTAGTAGCAAATATTTCCAAGAATGTAATAGGGTGTGCATTGTACTAAATCAGAGCAAACAACCAGAATTTCCATTCCTGTTTTATAGGTGCCAAGTTTGTACACAACATTGATGTCACATTTTACCCGGGAGAAGAAACTGTTCATATTACTCAAACAGCAGATGGCTTTGATTCTGAGGGTTATATGAATGTAAAGACAGCAATTCAGGGCAAAATTCCATATATCCCAGAGACATCGACCATCAAGCTGTCTCCTTATACTGAACTGTATCAATACTCTGGCTCAGGTAAAGCACTGTTTTTAGTCACAATGTTTTAGCAGAATGTTTATTGATTTCACTTGTTTTGTTTTATATAGTTTAAAACACATATCTAATTAATATTTATTTTGGGTGTGTTTAGTTGTAACTTCGACAGCCTACAGGGAATACACAGTCATCTCAGAATCAAACGAAGAACAAAAACTGTCTTACCGGTTACGGCAAAATGTCACTTACCAAGAGTGCAGCCATTCCCAGAAACAGCCTGTTAGTGCTCAAAAGCTTTATGTTGATCGTGTCTTTGCCCTTTACAATAAAGAAGAGAAGGTCCTTCGTTATGCAGTTACAAACTACATTGGATCTCTGCATGGTAAGTTTACCTATCACTTCTATAGAAATTGTAAGAGCAAGGGATCTCATCAGTGGGATGCAAAGTCATTGCTTGATTGCTTTAACATCAGTGGAATTTTTATTTGGAAGCAGATTTTTGACTGGAATATGTTTCCATGCTAAAATCTACTGTGTGTGTGAGAGCAGATAGGCTTTTTGACAAAGTTGTCATACGTGCGTATATTTTCCAAGTGTGCCCACCTAGACAGTATGCAGGTCGTTGGGGCGACAACTGCATTAACAAGCTGATACATTACTCTTCCATATGGGATTTTTAATCCTGCCTGATCTGATTTGCTTGATTTTTGGCCAGATATCAGTTGGCAGGCTGCTTAAATCAGTATATGAAAATGCAATAAATGTCCTTAACATGTTCTTTTTTTAAAAACATTAGGTATATATTTTATTTAACTCTTTTCAGTCAGGATATATGCAAAGCTGTTAGAACAATGACAATCTGACATTTTCAGTTCCACTCCCCTTGGGGGGCCAGCCTTTTGTCAGGGACCCCTAGGCACACAATACGGTTATAGAAATAGGAAAACATTACCATCATTCAGCCACTGATCCACATAAATCTAGGACAGAAAATATGTTTCTCCCTAAACCTGGCCTTAAGTAAACTCCAGCATGCCCTTTTAGGTTTATCTTGGAAAACAAAACTGTACCTATATTTTTGTAGGATAAAGGACAGAAAGGTCTCTGGGAGTCTTGGAGAAACTAGCCACTATAAAAATATACTTGGAGGCATAGTTTGTAGGCTTCTAGATGTACAGTAACTGCCACTATAATAGTGGAGAACCATTTCGTAAAGACTGTATTTAAAAAAAAAAAAGTACAGAAAGCTTTAGCTTTTTTTCTAAATCAGTGCTACAGTACTTGAACTGAACTTGTTATGCACCACTGGACTTTAGTTGCCCGGCATGATCATTAAGCTTTGTTGAGTAGACCCCTCTTTAACTCTCATAGCAATCAATATTTGTAGGTAATCTGTATGTTGGATTTATTTATTGTTGGTTCTTTATACATATGCAGTAATGATAAAAATCAAATATAGAAAATGTGGTATTATATTTGGGATTGCTTGTTCTTTAAAAGAGACATACAACTTATTGCTGAATCTGCCATTGTGGCTTCCATTTGGGTTTAGGTTTAAGTTACAATAAACTTACAACATTCCAAAATCCTTCAGGGTTTAATCCATCTTAAAAATAATCTTTGTATAAAGTCTTGTCCGTGTGTATGGTTTGCACCCATAACTGGCTGTGCCTGTACAATGCGAGACAAGACTATGGAGCAGAGCAAGAAAGAATGAAGTGTATCTGCAGACACTAGAACAATGCTTTATATGTTTGTGTACAGTGTTTGCCATGGGGAAAGTTGGAATGCATTTCTTTCCAGCTGTTCCAACACCTGATAAAATGAGTATATTGTTTCCCTCTTGGTCTCTCTTGTAATTATTAGAGGAGTCTGCAGGATTACAAATACCTCTTGATGAACATCAGTAAGATCTCTGCTTTGACACTGAGCAATAAAATGGGCTTTTTTTTTTTTTCTTTGAAATCACTGCAACAAAAAAGTCTTTCAGTTAGTTTTATTATGTGTGCTCGTGTGCTGTGAGAGGGTGGGGAAGGAGTGTTTAGCTTCTTTTTTATGTAACAAACTCCCTGGTTTTTAGTACTTTAACTGCAAGAGTAATGTGATTCCAGTTTTTGGGTCAGGAAGTTATGTGACTTGATGTGTACCATAAAGTGTCCTGTGGAGGAAAGCTCCTATTCATTAGGCAAACACAAAGAGGAGCAGATAAAGATCCTTTTGGGAATGGCAGGGAGACAAAGCCTGTAGGAAGTGTCAGGGCAAATTACATGGTTGTGAAAATCAAATGGTGCCTTCATTTGTGAGTTAGTTTGAAGAATGTGTAAACAAGCACAAAGTGTAACTGGAGGGCTGATAATTGTCCTGCTTGTAGATTTAAGGGTGATGGAAGGCCACTTTATCATGAGCTGTCGAGCAGTGTGAAAAAGTTAACGAAGGCTCATTGCATGCACTTCCTATATTTGCTTTGCAATGTTGTCTGCTGATTCCTGAGGTCTGGTTAATTTTTACTGGATTGCGATGCTAAGGAAAGTACACATTTTTCTAAAACAGATTTACTGGACAACATGGCTACACAAACTGCATAACAAGGACAGGCCCTGATCCACTAGTTCAAAAGTTAGCTTAACAGTTGGATCTGCTAGTGGCCCATAAATCCATTTGCCATTAATCTATATAAGCACCAATATGCTGATTATCTGATCATCAAACAACAGTGGGTTTGGCAATGTACACCATAGGCAGAAGGGGGATCTGCACCATCTATCTTTTTAACAGCAAGAAAAAAACTAGAAAGGGAAGTTTAAGAATAAAATTCATGTTGGTTTAAAAAACGTGAAGCCACTAAATGAAATCTGATCTGTTGTTGGCTCGGCCTAGTTTATCTAACCTTGGACCACAGTTATACAGTAAAAACCACTGTGAAAAGTTTGGGTACCCTGGTTTTAATAGTGTCTGAATGGCAGCAATTTAAATTTTCCCACTAAAAGTTAATGAGTGACATCTGATTGGCTGTTGGTGGCTCTGCCCACGTTTTCTAACCTTGAACTGCAGTTACATGGTGACTAACTTTGCAAAGCTTGGGGACTTTAGTATTAATATTTAAAGAATGGCAGCAGTTGAAATTTTAACCAGTGAAAGTCTATAGGTGAAATCTGATTGGCTGTTGTTGGCTCTGCCCACTTTTCTAAACTTGGGACCTAGTCACTCAGTGACAAACTGTGCAAAGTTGGGAACCCTGACATTAAACTAGTAAAATTCAATTGGTGAAATCTGATTGGCTGTTGGTGGCTCCGCCCACTGTTTCAAACCTTAAACTGCAGTTTCCAAGTGACCAACTGTGAAGAGTTTGGGGATCCATGTGTAAATACTGCGAGAATGGCACCAGGTTGACTTCCCCATTGAAAGTCAATTGGTAAAATCTGATTGGCTGTTGGTTGCTCCGCCCAATTTTTCTAACCTTGAACCGCAGTACCAACTCTACAAAGTTTGGAGACCCCGGTGTTATTACTGTGAGAATGGCAGCAGGTTGAATTTCTTTCATTGAAAGTCTAAAGGTAAAATCTGATTGGCTGTTCGTAGCTCCACATATTTTCATTCAGGCTGACCCCATGACTGTGATTCAGGTTTGGTGAGTGCAGCCTCAAAGCTGTAAGACTGGCAGCAGTTTCAATTTCCCCATTAAAGTCAATGGGTGAAATTGGTTTTTCAACCCAACATAAAGCATTTATATTGAAACCAAAGGACCCAATTTTGTTGCCAAAAAAAACACAATTTTTTGTGCAACAAATTGAAAAAGACACAGTTTTTGACTTTTTCCCACAACTTATTTTCGTTTGTACATTTTCATTTGGGATGTTTTGATAAATGCCTGCCATTCATGGAAATTAGTTCAGATCTTTTGATAAATGACTGCCAGTTGTGGAAATGAGTTTATTTGTGGTTCCTCAAACCTATAAAACCACAAATTTCTGAATCTTATTAAATCCCCCCCAGCATTCAGAATTGGTCAGAGACTTGGGGTGGTATATTTGGTTTTATAGGTTTTACGAACCACAAATGAACTCATTTCCACAAATGGCAGTCATTTATCAATCATTTATTTTTTAGTTGCTAGCCAATATATTTTAACATTTTCTTTCACATAGATTCGACTGGACAGGACGATCTCACAGTTAACCCGTGCTATGATGGTACCCACTTGTGTGACACAAGAGCTAAATGCCAGCCTGGTAGTGGTCTAGAATACAGTTGTGTTTGTGCGTCTGGATACCAAGGGGATGGAAGAGATTGCACTGGTAAGGTCTTCAGTTAGGCAGGTAAAGCTTCCTCCAGAATAACAAATGTCTTTATCTGCCCCGACTGCAGGAGAAGGAGAGTAACCTCTCACTATTTCCTTTTTAGAATGGTTGATGCAGTACAGGTATGGGATCCGTTATCCGGTAACCCGTTATCCAGAAAGTTCTGAGTTACGGAAAGGCCATCTCCCATAGACTCCATTATAAGCAAATAATTCTAATTTTTGAAAATGATTTCCTTTTTCTCTGTAATAATAAAACAGTACCTTGATCCCAACTAAGATATAACTGATCCTTATTGAAGGCAAAACAATCCTATTGGGTTTATTTAATATTTAAATGGTTTTTAGCAGACTTAAGGCATGGAGATCCAAATTATGGAAAGATCCTTTATCCGGAAAACCCCAGGTCCCGAGCATTCTGGATAACAGGTCCCATACCTGTACTGAGAATATTGCCTCCGAATAATACTCTCTACATCATACTAAACATTAACTCAAAGGTGAACAACCCCTTTAATAATAATAATAATAATAATAATAATAATAAGAGAAACTTCAATTTTAAGCAACTTTTCAATGTACATTTAAAAAAATCCCAATGATCTTACAATTATTTGCAAATATAAACGCTATTGAAAGCAGGGCTTGTATTGTTTATCCCTTTTTGCTCTCTGCAGTAACTGCCAGTTCTGACGCTTGATTGTTTCAAGAGACTGAACCAGCAGTGCAGAGAATAGAATGTAACCAACAGAATCTGCTTTCATTAGTAATTCTTTTAACAAATACATTTCAAATTATTACATATGTTTAATGTATCTGGAAAAGTTGATTAGAATAATACTTTTGTTCCTAATAGATACATTTGAAATCACAGATCCTTACATTTGTTACAGTACATAAATGTATTTTGTAATAATAATAATTGTTGATTTTAATGGTCTTCTTATTTTTAAAGTGCTCAGCCCCACTCACCCATAGAGGCCTAACTGTTTCTCCATGTTCTCTTTCCAAGGATGGGCTGGGAATAATTCTTATTTTCATGTATTTATATAGTTTATATAGCTCAGCTTTACAGAGACTGCTGCCTACCCATGTAAAGCTTGCTCAGTTCCCTACAACTAGCACAAACACATAAACACTGCTTTTTTTTACAATTTTAACCCAGTTATCATATTCCCAATTCTATGGTCTGTGTATAAGCATTGCTGCATGCAAATACTCTCACCATGAGATGTAACAGCACAGTGTAATATTTAATTCCTTTAAAGCTGCTAGCATTAAACATTGTTTTGCCTGTTTATGGAAATAGCTATGCTGCTGATTCAAGAGAAACCCTTCTCCACTAGTCTGTTGGTAAAAACCTACTCTGTTCATAAGCCTGGCTACTTCTTTCTTTTATAGACAGTAACTATGAGGGTCTAGCATTTTTTTTGTATGCACAGAATATTCCCTGCATATTTTCCTTGATCATATAGCAGAACATGTCATTATTGCTTTTCCTGATATACCTTGCAAATTTAAAAATTTGAAATTCATTCATTCAGTGATAATTACCCAATGGCAATGCTTCTGATTTCTACAGAGGCTCTGAGACAAACAATATGGCTTCTGTGTAATAATGCAGATAAGGATATAAGTGAAGTTCTTAAATTACATGAAACTAAGTCCCATTCATCTGTGTGTATTTAACATAAATGAGAGAGTAAAAC
The DNA here is from genome assembly GCF_000004195.4 of Xenopus tropicalis. Classification (NCBI taxonomy): domain Eukaryota; kingdom Metazoa; phylum Chordata; class Amphibia; order Anura; family Pipidae; genus Xenopus; species Xenopus tropicalis. The sequence continues at coordinate 95,802,410 of NC_030684.2, forward strand.
ATCTTGCTTAATATGACTTGCCCTCAGTAAAACACTTGCACATCAGTAAATATAATAAATAAGTAAATATAGTAAAGCCCTGATTTAGAGAAAATCTCTGGGAGATAATCCCTGATTATAGTACAGTACTGACAGTTTCCGTGCTGGCAATTTATAATTCTCGTATTGTCTGGGTGATCACATTGGGATTATAAAATAAAAGGTGCAAATTTTTAAGTCTAACCACCTATAGCAATTAATAATCAAGTAGCATTTACTGGTCATTTGTGTAAAAGCAAAAATCTCATTGGTTGCTATGGGTTATTGCACCTGGGCAAACATTTTGCTTCCTATTACACACTGGGGGTCTCTTTAGACGCCTCAGTTTACAGGATCAGTAAGATATATTTTCAGACCCAACTCCACAGTATGCCGTTTATATTTTCAAAACTTATGGGGTTATATAATAGTGTAAAGTTGCTACATCTGTAATCACTTAGCAACCAATCAGCAGGTAGCATTACTGGTTATCTGTTGAAAAGCAAACCTCTTATTGGTTGTTATGCATTACTGAACTTAGGTAAACGTTATGTAAACTTTTATTACATATAAGGGTAAGGCTAATGTAAAACAAGGCACTTTCCAGCCTGGCATGTTTAAGCAGCCTGAAAAGCACCCTTCATTGCCTCCCACTAGAGTTTTTTGAAGTTTGCCTTTCATTTTTACATTGGACATGTCTTGTGTTTGTTATTGACCTAGATGAACTTGTAATGTCATGTACATGTGTTGGATAAATATGTACGCTCTAATAATACTTAGAGGGTTTTACAAAAGTGGTATTGCTCTTTATTTACTCTGATACTCTGCTAAACTTGTTTTATTCTGACATCACTTCTAGATGTAAATGAATGTGAAGTTGGCTTCACCCGGTGCGGCCAGAACACTGTTTGTGTCAACCTCCAGGGGAGTTACCGTTGTGAGTGCGCCAGTGGTTTCACTTTATCTGGAGACGGGCACAACTGCATCTGTAAGTGCTTATTAAGTTTCCTACTGACTTACTGATATGGGATCTGTCTATGTCTTTGACTAATTTAAATGTTATACCTAAAGTTCTTGTACATCAGTGAGAAAATTATGTACCAGGATGTTGTCTCTTGGTTAATGAGTTTAATTCAAAAAACACAAAGAAGGGGGCTGTGAGAGCACTCCAAGGCTAAATAAAATATATAAGTACAATGGAAATGCAACTGATCTGGCCAAATTGACTACAAACATACAGAAAAGAGAGATGATTGATCCATGTACATTCTCTGGTCCCCAGTTTTCCAAGTCATTTAGTATCTATGCAAGTGCATGTACTTTAAACAACAGGGTTTTTGTAGTCACAGTTCATGATCATAAATTTGACAAGCAACCATACCATGTAAAGGTAAACCCTCATATGGCGGTTCTAACTATTTACCTCTGGTAATTCTTATTTTCCATAGGCTGGTACCTCCCTGTATAGTAGCATATCTTGGGATAAGAGTCTCCTGACCAAGGCACTGGTCTCACTGGGCTTAAACCTCCCCAATGCAATTAGCATTAATAGAGGAGAGGTTGCCAACAGGCTTCCTCCCCTGCTTACAGCTTGTAAAAGAGAGTAATTGCCCAGACCAAAGGCACGAGACTACCATTAAGGGGATGGGTGTGGGGGTGCTAAAACCACATGGAAGCTTGGCCATACTATGCAAAGAAAAATATTATTTAGAAAACTACATAATACTGCTCTGTTCTGTTCTTCACCATAATGGCACACAATGAATGCTGCATTTATGGGAAACCTGATTAAGTATGTGATGCTATTCTGCCTGTACTTTAATTCTGTATTTAGTGGCTTCACTAATAAACCCATGTGAAGATGGAAGTCATACATGTAACAGAGACACATCACGCTGTGTTCCGCGTGGAGATGGTGTATTCACATGTGAATGTTTCCCTGGATTTAACAAGAGTGGAGAAGACTGTGTTGGTAAGGACCAATGAATCCTCAACCTCATGTCATATATATATTTTCGATTTCATTAATGTTCTCACTATTAGGATTGGTTTACAAGTGAAATGATATGTGTAGGTCACCTATTATGTAATGAAACTTATCATAAATCATATAGAGGCATATTTATTATGCTGTGTAAAAAATGGCGAGAAAATTCGCCACACATCTCCAGGCTTCGCCATGTAAAAACTGCGTCATTTTTTTACGCGCTTTTCTTCCACCGTAGCTTATGGTTAGACGGCGATCTTTTCCATTTATTTTACACAGCTTTTTACGCCGTTTTTTCGGCGAATTAGTTCTACACAGCATAACAAATACGCCCCATAATGTAATGAGACTTCATTCACTTAACATATGCTATATGCTGTTTTTCTTCACCTTGCAGGTTTCAAAAACCCAAGAGTGGTTCAAAGCAGTGGCATTTCAATGTTACGGGCAACTGGGTCACAAAATTTGTACAAAGCAGTTGTCAGTGCTGACTGTAGTGAGATTGTATCTTGCACTTGTCACAATTACAGTTTTTTGTAGCAAATTATGGCAGCAAACTTGCCATGTGTTAGTGTCATAACAGTCAGTGACACTAACCCTTAACTGTCCTACACATAATCTTACAAAAGCTCCGCCATTAGGATCCTATTAATGTTAAAGTCAATCTATACCCCCAACTATACTTAACCAGCAGATTGTTTATATCATATTAAGTGACCTATTAAGGTGACCCTTAGTAATTAAAACAGCAATTTTCTGTTTAGGAGTACCCAATAGTAGGGGTGCACCGAACCCAGTTTTTTGGGTTCGGCCAAACCCCCGAATCCATCCCAAGGGATTCGGGCAATTACCAAACCTTTATTAGCATATGCTAATTAGGATCCGGAAGGAGTAAAAGTCGCCGCATGCGCAAGATATATTTTTTGCTAAAATGGTTTATGTAGATGAAGCAGGGTTTTGCATATAAGCTTGTTTATATAATATATTTTTATGTATGTTCATCTTTATGTATAAAGCGCTACTTATGTACACTTTACATTAGAATACATTAATACAAACAGGGGGTAAGATAATAATAGATAAATACAGTATAACAATAAATACAAAGTACAGTTGCAATACGTTAAACAGTTGCAAATAGTTAAAATAGAGACCTACATTCTTTGGGGGTATAGTTTTCCTTTAAGGATACATTCTTTCCCACTAAGTAATTGCACTTTTCTCTTTGTAGTGATTTAGGATTTTTGACTTTTGCAGCAATTCTGTGTATTGCTTGTGTAGTTATGCATTTTCAAAGTCTTCTGCCAACAGCTACGTGTTCTTTTGAACTTTGCAGTACTCTAAAGGTAACAGCACTGGAGGTTTAATAATGCCTCACCGAGAAGCAGTTATCTATCTCCTTACACCAGGGTCCCTAGACTGTTACATCCCACACGTACTTGTAAAATGTTTCTGTGAGGGGGGCATTAGTAAAACAAACACAGATGAACTTCAAAGAACCGGTTTGTGATGCATCACAGTTCTGTTATGTGAGTCGCAGGCTTGACTTTTTCACAGGGTTTTCAGGGGTGCCCATAATTATCTATAGCACTATTCATAACTGTGAAAATAAACAGCCAAATTACTGTTGGTGCCATGTGGAAATTTTGCCTGATCATCAGTTTTCTGTATTCTCTTTTGTTTTTCATCAGTCCTTCACTGTATAATGCAAGGCTTTATAACATTTTACATGTAATGGGCTGATTATATGGGAGTTATTTATGGGATGGATTATATAAAAATGATTATGAAAGCCAAATTGCCTATAAATGGGCAGACATAAGCATTTTAGCCTGTGTATGGGGCACTCTGGCAAAGTTTTGGGTGATAAGGCAGGTTTAAAAATCCCATATGGGTAAATGCCTCGGTTCATTAATATGGTTTTCGCCTTGACAGCCTGCTTTTACAGCATTGTGACCTTGCCAAATGATTGGATTTTTACATTTATGACCGACAGCTTACTTGTCCATGTAAAACAATGCCCTTCTTGACCATTTTTCCTAGTGTGCTATAGATGCCCATTTTTAACTTGTAACCTGACAAAGGGAGGTGAAGCTCACCCCCTCTTCAGCAGAGAACATAGGTGTGTGCTGGAACCCTTTTCTTTTTTCATTGACGTGTACATCTGGGTATTGCACCACCAAAAGGTAAAGGATTTATGCTTGAAGAAAGGGTGTGCTCCTAAACCTTTATTGTTCTGCAGGCTACATGCCACCCATGTTTAGGAAGTGTGATAGGAAATCTCTCACTGGAATAGCAGCAGAACAGTTGTCAGTTAAATATGCAAACAGGCTTTTATTTTTTTACCTAAATGGTTGTATGCTGTAGAAAATAAACATAGCAGCAACAGCAAAATGCCTGTCTCCACTTATTTTTTCACCTGGTCTCTGCTCAGTATATAGGGTGCATGTTTAATAATGTAGTTCTGGTCATCACTAACAGAGGGAGGTTTCTTTAATACAGTGTTAAACTTACTACCACACAGATACTGTAGCCAACCCTTGGCTCTAGAGTCCTGCAGTGCTAGTTATCATTATTATTATCATTATTATCATATTTTTATTTGAATGAAGATAGTATTTATTATGTTTACCTTGGAATGATTGCTCAGTAACACATAAAAATAGATTCATAAGACAGTGTGAGGCAGTTTGTGTCTGTTTTAGTATGGTACAACATTGTGACTTTATAAAATGGGAGAAGTAATGGCTTCACCAGCACCAAGGAAGCCTAAAATGACTTTTCTCTTACAAGCTGCACATGTAATGACGTGTTGCATGATGGCTGAAATGGGAGTAAAATTCTTTAGAACATGACAGACACAATATCAGTAGGAATCTGGTAACACTGTAAGACATAACAAAATTATCTCACTTAGCATCAAAGCCTTATCATAAAAAAGAAACCCATCATTTCCGTTCCTTTCTTTGAGAGGGTTTAACTAAAGATAGGGTCTCTTGCACACAGCTATTTCAAGTGTGTATGTGAGCTTGAGGTGCCAAATTGAAACAGTGCTCAAAGGAAGAAATGTTAAAGAAACGTGAAACCGTGATGCAGTTTGTGCATTCCTAACCTTAGAAAGTATCAAGAAAAAAATGACATATATTAAAAAGTGATCCACTTTTTCATTCTATCCTGAAATGCAATGAAATTGTGTTCCACACATGCTGTTTTATTTAGGTCCCTTTATGGGAAGCCATTCATAAAATAGCAATAAGGCCCCTGGAGCTTTGAGAGAGACCTCATGCTGGAATTGAGGTACATGTGAATGAGCACAGGCCCATTGATCAAAGCATCTGTGGCAGGCACAAGTTCTGTGAAGATGTTCAGTGATTTTGTGATTCTGAATTGGCATGGATGTGAAATAGTAAATGTTAGAAATTATACAGATATAACTAAATGTAAGTAAATGTAAAATAATAGGAATGTAGAGTAAAGCAGAAACTATGTGTCAGGCTAATCTGTAATCTGATTGTGCTTGGGCAGGATTCAGTTTGTGATAAATGAATTTTGGATTGCACATGATTCCCATTTCATGTTACTAGTCATGTGCATTAAGTACACTATCTGTTACACATTTAACTCTGATGTATTTTATTCTTCTACAGATGTTGATGAATGCACTGAGCACAGATGTCATCCAGATGCCTCATGTACCAACACCCTGGGCTCTTTCTCCTGTCGGTGTAACAGTGGTTATGAAGGAGATGGCTTCCAGTGCACTCAAATCTTAGGTACAGGCGGAAAGCAGGGAATGCTGCTAGTACAAACACTATAAAGCCTTGTTATTAGTAAGATCATTTGTGGGGCTATCTTAGTAAGGCAGCAATAAAATCTGGCCTTACAAAAGAACCAGTAACAGCAATAAATAAAAGCTTTTCAATGCTTTTAATATAATTTACTGTAACCTTCCAGTAGTAAAAGTGTTGTGTTTGCTTCATAGCAGTACTAATAGACCACTGAGTGTAGAAATTTAAATTAGTTGTAGGGCACATAGCTTTATAATGTATGTAATGGCCAAACAAAAGCTGACAGCCAGACTGTGTTGCAGTGAAGTTAGGCTGCCTGGAAATCTGTGCCAGCCACTGAATCCGTGTGGTCACATCTTAGGCAGTTGGCAGACTAGTTTAGTCGCCCCACGATTTATCTACTCTAGCGGTGGTGACTTATCTGTTTGAATGCTATCCTACTGGCAAGAAGTTTACGAATTTTCCTCACAAGGTAACTGAATGGTGAATAAATGAATAAAATAAAACAAAAATAGGTCAAACAATAACCAGATTATGCATTTACATAATAGTTTAGTTTTTTTTTGTAAAGTTCTGCATTATTTCAAGTGAGCATGATGTGATCATTTAATATTCCATTAATCTTGCTCTGTAAGGGCAGTCAAACACTGGGCATTTCCCAGCCATTATAATTAACTCTAAGTTGCTTCACCCCATATTTCCAGAAAGGATGCTACTTATTCAGCATATAGCTGTTGCAAGTCTTGCATTGATTGCCCATAACTTCAAATTAGGAACTTCAAATAATGTCTAATTTTGGCTTTAGGTCCTGAACCCCTGAAAACCCCCTGTTTAGAAAAGCGCCAGCAGCTACACCCAAGGGGCCCCCGTCCAGCTGTGGGACAGTTTGTACCAGAGTGTGATGTAGAGGGAAATTATGTTCCATTACAGTGTCATGGCAGCACTGGCCATTGTTGGTGTGTGGACAAATTAGGTGAAGAGATTACTGGAACAAGAACACCACCGGGCAGACCAGCCCCAAATTGTGGGGAAAGAGGTAAATTAGAATTAGTTATACACACACACATTTATGTATTTAGTAACAGTACAGTTTTCCTAAAATGCCTGATAGTCCTGTATTCACCTTTAATAAGAGTTTGTGCCTAGGTCTTGTTTACTCTCTATTTATTTTTTATGAAGAAGACAGTTTAGAAGTACTGTTCCAGTGAAACATAGTTTTACGTGCACAGAACATTGTGTAAATGATCATTGATTTTGTTTTTTAAACCAGTTGCTTTGTTTTATTACCCCTTCTTTCATGTGCCAAGTAGTGGATATCGAAGGAACAATGCTATTTATTCAGCAAATTGCAACTGAGGGCCTAAGGGCCGTGGCAGACAGGGAGATTAGTCGCCCGCGACAAATCTCCCTTGTCGCGGGCGACTAATCTCCCCAATATGCCATCCCACCGGCTTGAATGTAAATCGCCGGTAGAATGGCATATGAGGTGCCGCAATTTCCTGAAATCGCAGAAGTTTCCTCTCAAGCTACTAGTAGCAGCTACTTGTTGTGGCTACTAAAATAGACACTGCTGATCACTTACTGATAACTGTCTCTATGTGTGTTTCAGCAGAGGTAATGCTCAGTATTGTCTATGGCCGGGTATTTTCTGTCTTTAGTAGCCGTGAAAAAGTAGCTATAAAAATTAATTTAAAAAAAAAAAAAAAAAAGTAGCTACTACTAGTAGCTCTGTGTGTCTTCACCTTACACTCAATACACATTATTAAAAATCAGGTACTTAAAATAATGTGTGATTTTGTCCCCAGGTCCTGAACCCCTGAAAACCCCCTGTTTAGAAAAGCGCCAGCAGCTACACCCAAGGGGCCCCCGTCCAGCTGTGGGACAGTTTGTACCAGAGTGTGATGTAGAGGGAAATTATGTTCCATTACAGTGTCATGGCAGCACTGGCCATTGTTGGTGTGTGGACAAATTAGGTGAAGAGATTACTGGAACAAGAACAACACCGGGCAGACCAGCCCCAAATTGTGGGGAAACAGGTAAATTAGAATTAGTTATACACACACACACACTTATGTATATATTAACACTATAGTTTTCCTAAAATGCCTGATAGTCATGTATTCAGCTTTAATAAGAGTTTGTGCCTCACTTATAGGTCTTGTTTACTCTTTATTTTTTATGAAGAAGACAGTTTAGAAGTACAGTTCCAGTGTAAAATAGTTTTACATGCACAGAACATTGTGTAAATGATCATTGATTTTATTTTTTAAACCAGTTGCTTTGTTTTATTACCCCTTCTTTCATGTGCCAAGTAGTGGATATCGAAGGAACAATGCTATTTATTCAGCAAATTGCAACTGAGGGCCTTAGGGCTCTGGCACACGGGGGAGATTAGTCACCCGTGATAAAACTCCCTGTTCGCGGGCGACTAATCTCCCCGAGTTGCCTACCCCTGCCATCCCACCGGCGAACATGTAAGTCGCCGGCGGGATGGCAGACGCGGCGGCGCGATTTCGCGCAAATCGCCGAAAAAGACTCGCAAGTCTTTTTCGGCGATTCTCTGAAATCGCGCCGCCGCGTCTGCCATCCCGCCGGCGACTTACATGTTCGCCGGTGGGATGGCAGGGGTAGGCAACTCGGGGAGATTAGTCGCCCGCGAACAGGGAGTTTTATCGTGGGCGACTAATCTCCCCCGTGTGCCAGAGCCCTTAGGGTGAAGACACATGGAGCTACTATTAGCAGCTACTTGTTGTGGCTACTAAAATAGACAATGCTGATCATTTACTGATAACTGTCTCTATGTGTGTTTCAGCAAATGGCAGAGTATTTTCTGTCCTTAGTAGCTGTGAAAAAGTAGTTACTACTAGTAGCTCTGTGTGTCTTCACCTTATACATATTGCTACTCAAAATTAGAAATCAGGTACTTAAAATATGTGATTTTGTCCCCAGGTCCTGAACCCCTGAAAACCCCCTGTTTAGAAAGGCGCCAGCAGCTGCTTGGACAGCTGCACCCAAGAGGCCCCCGTCCAGCTGTGGGACAGTTTGTACCTGAGTGTGATGCAGAGGGAAATTATGTTTCATTACAGTGTCATGGCAGCACTGGCCATTGTTGGTGTGTGGACAAATTAGGTGAAGAGATTGCTGGAACAAGAACACCACCTGGCAGACCAGGCCCAAATTGTGGGGAAACAGGTAAATTCGAATTAGTTATACACACACACACATACATGCACAAAAACACATTGGTACCCCCCCCCCCCCCCAGGGAAATTAGCCAGTAGAATGAAATGCCAGAGACATTAAAGTTACAGTGTAACATATATTAATGTGTTTTTTTAAGCAGAGCCTACTCGGAGACCTCAGACAGTGTGTGAGAGGTGGAAGCAGAGTCTTATTGAGCATTATGGTGGGAAACCAGGTGGAGAACATTATGTGCCTCAGTGTGATCAATATGGTGACTTCAGTCCTCTCCAGTGCCATGGAAACAGTGGCTATTGCTGGTGTGTGGATAAAGAAGGAAGAGAAATTGAAGGATCTAGAACAGAACCTGGAATGACTCCAGCATGTAAGTCTGAGATGCAGATAAGTAGGTGTCAAATCAGGTGAATTGTTAACATGGATTGCAAAACAAATCTATTACTATTACATCTGTATTTTCTTCTATATACTTGTAGGTATACCGACAGTGGCACCTCCAACCATGCATCCAACTCCGCGTCCTGATGTGACCCCTCCTGCAACTGGCACCTTCCTCTTGTATGCTCAGGGTCAGCAGATTGGCTACTTACCACTCAACGGCACAAGGCTCCATAAGGAAAAAGCCAGGACACTGCTGTCACTTCATGTAAAGTTTTGTCTTTACCTAGTGAACTTGAACTAGTGTAGTTATAAAGTAGCACAATATTAGGCTGCAGTATATGTTCTGGTGGGTAAAAATGTGGTGTTACAGCAATTAAGCTTGGACAAACAGCAAGTCTATGCCCGATTAAGCACAGTTTATTAAATTCTTTGCTGTAAGCTCTTCCTAGATACCTGTAATTATATCTTGCTGGTTATCATTAATCTCATTTATTGATTTGTGGCCTGTCAAGAATTGTAAATAGTGGCCCTCCATTAAGATGAAGTCCATAGGAACAGAAATATAATCTAGCGGCATGCTAGACTAGGAAGTAACCGAGAGAGATGAAGTTAAGCTGCTTGAGGTACAGAATCTGTACACTTATGAATAATGAACATAAATCCATTGTAAATACTATGTGGAAAAAAACTTGATTAGATTAGGCTGTTAAAGTTAAACTCATCATTGTTTAATGTGAACTCAAGAAGAAATTCTGCTCTGGAACATTTTCATACTACAAGCAAGATCATTCATACAGCACTGACAGTGTGGGCCAGTGTGAACCGTTACTATAAATAGTAGTGTAAATGCCTTTGCACCAACCACGGCAGAGGTTTAAAGTTAAGCTATATCATGAATGCTGATTTCTGCCTTACCTTGTAGTGCTAACCTGTTTCTTTTGGATTGATCCTGATATATTTTCTGTGCACTCGAAGTCAGTTTGATTATACACTCCATCACATAACTGTGCAAGTTCACATTTTATAGTAGTGGAATGAGCCCATGAAAATCACTATTTATTCTGGAGCTGTGGAAAATGTCATTTTTTTCCCCAAGATATAACAGTCAGTGTACTAATATGGAAAACGATAGTCTGATGACTTTTTATTTCACCTTTAGGGTTCTATAGTGGTTGGTATTGACTATGACTGCCATGAGAAAATGGTGTACTGGACGGATGTTGCAGGTCGTACAATCAACCGCGCAAGCTTAGAACCAGGTGCAGAACCGGAAACTATCATTAACACAGGTAAATTATGACTTTTAGAATTCCTATGTACCCCTATAGGAATGACTGTGGCTGTGCTGTGTGACTCCTTGTCTAGTTTACCTGCTGGCATTGGAAAACCTGAACTATTATGTTTTGGAATCAGATGCACTTTGGGGCAATACATCCTTACAATGTGATCTTAGAATACACTAATAGAAGGTTCTGGTAGGAAAATAACAGTGACATATCACATGCCAAACACAAAGTACAGTACAACAACAGTATTGTTCCACTTTAAATGCAGCTTGAGTAGACTTTTTTTATAATGTTCAGACTGCTTTGCAATTGGCTATTTGCTGGAACAGGTTCACAGGGCGAGTGATGAGTAAAAATGCTATGTGAAAATTACAAAAAAGAAAATGCACTGGAGCTTGCTGCTTACATGTTCTCACTGAGAACAGGTAAGATTAGAAGAGTAACTTTATGGGGCATGGAGGTCTGTTTTTTTATGAATGATTTAGGGTGGATCTAGGGTGTGTTTCTTAGGCTAGGATCACTAGTGGCATATTGTGTAGATATGTGAGGGACCCATGTGTAAACAAGCACAGGCTCCCTACCAGTAAAGCTGCAGCTGTAGTGAACCGCTGTAGTGTGGAATAAAATGCATGTGGTCTGTGGGTAAACGTTTTCACACACACCCTTCAAAGCCTACTTTCCTTTCCACTTTGGTGCTTATATGTGGGTAAATTATAGAAAGAACTAGTCACCATTCCTCTGCTTGCAAGTAGAAAACATGTTTTAGATTGCCCTTCATTAATTCCTGCATCAGCACTGAAGAGTGTCCTCAAATGCCCCCTCTATCCTGGACAAGCCAAATGAAAATCCCACTGTCTTTGTCTGACTCAAACTCACTGGCCAGCACTACAACAGTGAAATGTGAGACACTGAGCTGAATTACTGAGTTGTAAAGCATGGTGCATGTGCAGTAATGGGGCTGAGTATTAAAACTAGGATGTTAAAGCAAAAAGTTGGGTTTAGTACAGTAAATGAAAACACAATGGAGACACACTTAGAGGTCCACTGATCAACATTCTCATTTTCATGATTTTAAAGTTTTTTAAACCACAAAAAAATGTATTTTCTCTAAAACCATGAATGCCAAGTGATAAAACAGCCTTTTAAAAAAAAAAAAAAAAAAAAAGCATGAACAAAAAAATGTGGGGAAAAAGCTAAAATTTTTTGTTTTGTTGCAGAAACTAAAGCATCAATACCAATGTGCGCACACACACATTTTGAGGCCAGTGCATATAACAAATTGTGGTGCGCACAAAGAATTTTGTATTTATTCTGTCATAAGCACATACTTTTTAAAAATGTACACACAAAAGAATGTATTATGGACACATAGCCAAAAAGGAATTAGAGGGAATATTGATCAAAACCCCATGAAAACCTGTAAAATCACAGCAAAGAAAGACTGTTCCAGTCTGCCTAGGACACCTCCCATTGACTTCAATATGACCTTGACAGCATTTGCTGTATTTTTACTGCCGGATTTGTGGCCGTTTTTACGCATAATAAATGGAGAAAGAATTGTGTTTTTTTGTTAAAGAAAAAATAAAATAAAAATTAGTAAATTAGTAAATGCCCCCCTTAGTGCTATACATGTGCTGCTTGCATGAAACAGATAACCTTATCTTGATATTCTAACAATTAGCTTGGTTCAGCTGTTTCACCCTCTCTCTGTGCGGGTGGCAGTTGTTTACAGACCTCCTTCTTCAAAATCCTTGGCTACTTTTCTCTCTGACTTTGAATCCTGGCTCTCTTTTTTTCTATGCTCTGACACCCCTGCAATCATTTTAGGCGACTTCAATTGCCATATAGATGACCCCTCTCAGCCCTGGCCCTCTCGATTTCTCCATCTAACCTCCTCCTTTGATCTCCGGCAATGGACTAATACAGCTACCTACCCATAAGGATGGTCATTTTCTAGATCTGGTCTTTTCTAAAAATCTAGATCTATCTACATTTAACAGTGAGCCTTTTCCTCTTTCAGATCATCATCTTATCTCCTTTTCTATCTCGCACGTGTCTCATTCTCCCTCTAACTCTCCGCCTAAAACCCTGATTCGCAACACGCGAATGGTTGATATAACTGCTCTCTCTAACTCTCTTAGTTCTAGCCTCTCCTCCTCCTGTGCTTCCTCTGATCCTGAGTTACTGGTAAATAGCTACAACTCAATTTTATCATCTGCAATTAACACCCATGCCCCCCTGCAGCCCCAACGCAGTCGTGCCCATAATCCCCGTCCCTGGCTTAACCCTCAGACGCAATTTCTGCGCTCCTGTGCACGATCTGCTGAGCGCATTTGGAGGAAATCACGCGTTAAAGCTGACTTCCTCCACTATAAATTTCTTATGGTGTGCCTCAATACTGCCCTATCCCAGGCCAAGCATGCACACACTTATAAATAATAATAAATCAAACCCGCGGCGCTTATTCTCCATATTTAACGCGCTACTTCATCCCTCACCTAATGAATCAATCGTATCTGAACACACCCCCCAGGACTTTGCTGACTTCTTTAAAAGCAAAGTCGATTCTATCCGCAATCAATTTTCCCAACCCTCAGATACCGGTAATCTCGACCTTCCTAAATCTCCTCTCTCCCTATTCAGCTCCTTCAGTCTCGTAACAGAGTCTGAAGTTTCTCAGCTTCTCCGATCCTCTCCGCCTACTACCTGCTCGCTGGATCCTATGCCCTCGTCCCTACTAAAACAGTGTGCCCCTGCCCTTACTCCAGCTCTTACCCACATATTCAATTCCTCTCTGGCTTCTGGTACTTTTCCCTCTCTCTTCAAACAAGCATGTGTCAAACCCATTCTTAAAAAGGCTACACTGGACCCATCCTGCCTTTCTAACTACCGTCCCGTCTCTCTCCTGCCCCTAGCCTCTAAACTCCTGGAACGTCTTGTCTTTTCTCGTGTAACTAACTTCCTCAGCACCCATAATCTGCTGGACCCTATGCAGTCTGGTTTTCGGCCTGCGCACTCCACTGAGACGGCCTTATGTAGAGTGGCAAATGATCTCCAGACTGCCAAGGCCAAAGGACGCTACTCGGTTCTCATTCTCCTAGACCTTTCCTCTGCTTTTGATACTGTCCACCATTCTGTCCTTATTCAAATTCTCTATTCTCTGGGTATCTGGGATCAAGCAGCATCCTGGTTCTCTTCCTATCTCTCTAACCGCTCCTTCTCTGTCGCTCTTACTAACAAATCCTCTACCCCGGTTCCGCTTAGTGTGGGGGTGCCTCAGGGCTCTGTGCTTGGTCCCCTGCTGTTCTCCCTGTACACTCTCTCTTTGGGAGACCTTATTTCTTCTTTTGGTCTTAAATACCACCTATATGCAGATGAGATCCAGATATATTTAGACACCCCTGCACTAACTGCTGATGTCCAAACCCAGATTGGTAACTGCCTCCTGGCTATCTCCTCCTGGATGAACCGACGCCAGCCCAAACTTAACCTAGCCAAAACAGAGCTCATGGTCTTCCCGCCCAAACCTGGCCCTCCTCCTCCTTTCACCATTACTATTGATGGCATGACCATCAACCCTGTAAATTCTGCACACTGCCTTGGGGTTATCTTTGACCAGTCCCTCTCCTTCTCTAACCATATTAATAACACTGCCAAAACCTGCCGCTTTTTCCTCCGCAATATTGCCAAGATACGCCCCTTTCTTTCACAAGCAACAGCTAAAACAGTAATCCATGCCCTTATCCTTTCCAGCTTAGATTACTGCAATCTCCTACTAACCGGCCTCCCAGACTCCCACCTCTCTCCCCTGCAATCAATCTTAAACTCTGCTGCCAGGATCCTCCTGCTCTCTCCTAAGAGGGATCCTGCTCAGCCTCAATTAAGCTCACTAGCATGGCTGCCTGTCAAGCAAAGGATAGCTTACAAAATCCTTCTGCTGACATTCAAAGCCCTTCACTCCTCTGCTCCTCACTACATTTCTTCACTGGTCTCCCTACATGTTCCTGGTCGTCTCCTCCGCTCCTCTCAGAGCCTCCGTCTCTTTACACCATCCACACCCACTGCGCTCTCTCGTCTTAAACCATTCTATCTCGCTGCTCCTTACCTCTGGAACTCTATCCCTGAATCCCTCCGTAGAGAAAACTCACCCACTCTCTTTAAGAAAAAACTCAGCTGTTACCTTCTGGAGCACTAAGACATTATTTTGCCCAGTCCTGCGCTTAAGGGCAAATGCCCATACCTGATGCACTCTTACCTTCCAGTTTGTGCCTGTATGTTACCCAACCACTCAGATTGTAAGCTCTACGGGGCAGGGACCTCCTTCCTACTGTGTCTCATACCACATGGCACTTATATATATATATATGTATTTATTGTATTTATTTATTATATCACTTGTCCTCCCTGTGTGTAATTTTGTATTCTGTAAGACTGTACAGCGCTGCGTACCCTTGTGGCGCTTTATAAATAAAGTTATACATACATACATACATACATACATTATGTAGTTATAGGGGTTAAAAGGCTTATTCTACATATTAAAACCTTCCACCAAAATGGCACAGATGGGACTTGGCCTACTAAATCATATTGTGGGCAGTGATATATTAACCCTTAATTATTTGCCAAAGTGTTTTAAACCTGCTGCCAGAGTGACCCAGAAGTGGGTTAAAAGCTCATATGATGGGATGATAAATCAACTTTTACTAATTCACCATAAGCAGATACTTTTACTTTACCTGCAGTAGCCATACAGATATTACAGCTGATATATATTATGTGATTTCATTTCAAATCAGTAATTAGTAATAAAAATTGTTCCTTCCAGGGTTGATGAGCACAGAGGGCTTAGCCATTGACTACCTTCGCAGGACAATGTTTTGGACAGATAGCGGCCTAGACAAGATTGAGAGTGCGCGGTTGGACGGCACTGAGAGGAAGGTTCTATTTGACACACAGCTTGTGAATCCTCGAGCCATCACTGTGGATGCGGTTAGAGGGTAGGTAACTGCTACAGGCTCCTTAAAAATATTTATTTTCCCACTCTGGACCAAAGGTGTCAGGAATAGTTACACTTGTCATCACATTAAGGATAACAGTTAAAATGAAGGTCAGTCATGCTGCAGTAAATCCTTAGGCAAGCAGATTTTTCAGTAATTATCATATTAACTCTTTATAATGTTGAGTCTTTTCCTGGAATCTGTTGCCCATGTAACATGCTGGAAAAGGCACAAATGCGCCCTGAAAGGTGGCAATTGGATGGCATATAGCATACAGCATATAACAGCTGGCAGAAGGAATAGTGCGCACAAAGGCAGGGACAGTGGGAAAGATGTCTGACAATACATAATCTAGGTAGGCAGCAATGTATTAGGAACATAGAAAATAAAGCTGGTGTATTTTCCTATAGGGAAGCTGCAGTGGGTTGCTGGGGTATTATTAAATATATCAGTCATTCTAGTGATGTCATTAGTTAATAAACCCTAAAGTGACTTGAGGAATTTAAATAGTAGGCCACATACAGAAGCCTGCAGTTACTGGCTGCTTCATTCAGTCTGCTGTGGCAGCCATAGGTTGTGCAAGCTTCTCTTCCAGCTTGCTTCAAAGGGGATAATAATTACATCTACAAAGGGGCATAATAAGCAGTTGGTTTTGTTTCAGTCTGATAAATACTTCAGATCAGGCTTCCACAAAGCAATAGCTCTTTTTCCTTTCACACAAAGGAACCTGTACTGGACAGACTGGAACAGAGAGGCTCCAAAGATTGAATCTTCGTTTGTAGACGGATCAAACAGGAGGATTCTGGTTAATGACAACATCGGCCTTCCCAACGGTTTAACCTTTGATCCCTTCTCCAAACAAGTCTGTTGGGCTGATGCAGGTGATTTTTCTAAAGGAATTTCAAAGCCTTTTTTCACACAATTAAAAGATGCCAACGTTCATTTGGTTTTCTGGGAAACACAATTAGTTTTCTCCCATCACGCATTTCTTTTAATGCATTAATACTGGTGGGTGTATGTTTATTTATACTTCTGAGAAAGCATGGAAAGGTTTCAATATTATCAGTGTTTGTGGCAGTTCTCATACATACACATACATAGTACGTTTCTGTTGTCATCCAAACCCTATTTTTATATTTTAAGGAACCAAGAAGCTTGAATGCATTTTGTCAGACGGAACAGGGCGACGGGTCATACAGAGTAACTTGAATTATCCTTTTAGTGTTGTTGTGTATGCAAATTACTTCTACCACACAGACTGGAGGAGGTACGTTGATGATTATGTACTGTGTTATGTATAGTAACCTGATTATTGTTCCACTAATGGTGGAATAGTTGGAAGAGATCAGGTCATTGAGTGAGATCGATACAACATGATGACTGAAATGCTGGTGCAGCCGTGTTGCCTTTGCAACACAAAAATCCTCTACTTTTTCCCACGATATTAGGACCAACTAATCTCCTACCATGAACCAGGGAGGAGTATAACACTGTGTAAACTAAATGTTTTGAAATACACCAAACATTGCCACATGTACAACAGTACGCAGTATAAAATTCTGCATATTGAGGGTGAAGACGCACGGCGCGATTAGTCGCAACAACTTTTTTAAAAGTTGCGGCGACTAATCTGTACAAGCTATCAGCTTCACACACTATGGTCAGTATTATCAAGAGCCAATTAATCACATGCATGTAACTAAATAGACAATATCAGAACACCAGTCTTGTTATTAAATATATTAATATATGTTAAGTTTAACAGACAACGTGCTTATCATCAAACACAAAGCAGGAAAACGAAGACATTAACGTGTGTATTTATTTTGTAACTTTAGGGATGGGGTAATATCCCTTAACAAGGACACTGGGCACATTGTTGAAGAATACCTTCCTGAGCAGCGATCCCATCTCTATGGAGTAACAGCTGTGTACCCATACTGCCCTTCAGGTAGGTCCACAATGGTTAAGGGATGCTCTAAAATACTCTGCTATAAGGTAAGAGTGGCCTCGCCAGAATAAGGAGCCCAAGCCAGAAACCTCAGAGTAAAGTGTTTCATTGTGTACATTGTTTTATTGCTTAGAATATTTTCACCAGAAATTGTAAAGAATGGAAAGATTTTTCCATTTTGTGAGTAACATATTTGCAAAAAGGGGCCACCCCTTAAACTAACTACATAGTTTTTGCAATGTGCCTACTGCATTCACCAGGCCAGAGCTGGGGTCATGAAAAAACACAGCCTTCTGCTTTCTTCAGTCCTACAACCTTTCTTTTGTCAGCCACCACATTCTCTTTTGAAAAATGGATGCAGTGCAGAATTTTGCTGGAGGAACTGGTCAATTTTGTAAAACACATGTTGATAGAATCCTTTTAATGGCCTTATCACATAAAGGTCTACCCTATGAACTGTGACACTGCCATTAAAGGAAAACTATACAATACTATATTTGCATCCACCACTCGCTATGCACACAGATTGAGTTTCGCTCAGACATGCCCATGTGTACCTTTTTAGGCATAAATCTCAATGTATATATAGTGATAAGAAGTTTCATAGAAATTGAGAAGTTTTACAAGCTTTTCTTCCCCAGCAGAGAAATGTTGGCAAAGGCTCTGCCCCATCTGCACACTCTTATATCTCTGAGGAGAAAGACACAACAATGTATTTAACAGCCATTATTAAAAAGCTCAGCACACACTGTTACTTCTCAGCAGCACAGATGCCAGTTGCGCTATAACTAACAGTTATTAGATTAGTACAATCCGCCCATTCACAACTGAGCGCACAGACCAAGGATCGTACCCTGTGCAGAGAAGTGTGGCCCCTTCACATACCAATGGAACCATCGGCTAACTGGCTTTACTATTGGATCATTCAGTATATAGATATTATATAATATGTTAATAAGATAAAAAAAAAACTTGTGTATTTCAGGGAGAAAGTAATGCAAGAATAAGCTGCAGAGTGGAAATTCATTTTGATGGAAGATTTTTCTCCTTGCTGCAGTTAAAGGGATGGCAAAGAATCAGCACAAATACTACTTGGAAACTGCAAAGAAAAGCTTTATTTTCTTGCAACAAATATGATTTGTAAAGTTTTTTTTACCTCAAAATTTTTTTTACTACTGTCTTTTTACAGAAATTATTTAGCTGTAAAATAAAAAAATAACCCCAAGCGTGTTGGCAAGCTTGGCTCCAAAGAGATGTGCCACATGTACAGAGATCGCACATGCCACAGATTTTTTTAAAAAAAAAAACAAAAAACTTTTTAACTTGTTTAATATTTGTAACTTGAGTTTTTTTCAATGGTGCCTTTTTTATATATTTTTTTTCTCTTCCAATGTAGCTTTTAATATTCTATCAACCCACATTACTGTATACTGTGAACAAATATGGCCAGAAACTGCATACATCGCAACAAACAAGTACATAAGGTGGTCCGTTTGTGAAATATAGGAAACTTTGTGCCATACCAAAACTTCACAGATAAATTCAATAAATCCATTTCTTTTTCTGTATATATGTTTTGTGTGTTTACTCGCACAGGCTGCTTTTAGAGAACAGTTAGAAATGCTTACAAAACTAGTTAGGTTATAGACAGAGGAATTTCTACTGTAAAAAGTCAACAAAAAACCAACATATTTTTCAGTGTAAGTGCTGGCTGATTTGCTTTGCTCAGCCAGCAGCAATAAAATGAATGAAAGCAAAAACCTGGTTGGTTGCTGACATTTTTTTACTACTAGGTAAAAATCTGAGCTGTGTTAGTAACCAAGCCCAAGACTGTTTAGCAATGTGATGTACCCATGCCTGAACATGCATTAATTTCATAAATATGCTTTCAACTGCAACACTGAGGAGGATGCAAGGCTATTTTATTCAAAGTTAAAAGGCTGTCACCTTTTTGTGTGAAAACAAAATAAGGTATTGGACTAGCTGTGAACCTGGCCAGACATGGAAGGAGCATCTGCACCAAGAGAAGGAAGTTTGTTGGAAGTGGGTGCATTTGTTATAGTGCTATGTCATATTACAAGAGTGCCCTCTGCTGTTCTGTTCAGTGCAGGAAAGGTACAGCTAGAACAGCAAAAGTTGAAGTTATTGATGCAGGAAGTGGCTTTCAGTGCTTCTCTGTTCAGTTCTTTTGCTTCTGACACAGAGCAAGGGAGTAGCAGGAGACACTTTCTGCATCAGTAACGCATTTTTGCTATTCTGTCTGGCCCCTTGCTTGGACAAAACAGTACAGGGCACTCCTGTAATACATTCATAATTTTATAATTGTTGCTTATATGTTCTCATTAAATGCATTAGTACCAAAGGGATTAGTATGTGAAGGGACTAAACTAAAGCACATTGTTAATTGTGATCTTTGTATGGTACAGATTGAATGCCCTACAACATAGTATAAATAAATAGGCTATATGTTAATGCCCGGTAAAGACTATGGGGTATATTCATCATGCTGTGTACAAAGTGGAGTAAAACATTACCAATGAAGTTGCTCATAGCAGACAGATGGTTTGGTTTTCTAACTGTTAGGCTAATGCCACACGAGGCGTAGGGCTGAAATTTTCGGCAAGCGGAAAAGCGCTTGCCGAAAATTCAGCCCTACGCCTGCTACTTGTGCCTGCACCCGAATGAATGGAATACGCTCGGGTGCAGGCACATGTAGCCGATATACGCATGAAAACGCGAGAGAATGCAAAGTCTCGCGTTTTCATGCGTATATCGGCTACGTGTGCCTGCACCCGAGCGTATTCCATTCATTCGGGTGCAGGCACAGGTAGCAGGCGTAGGGCTGAATTTTCGGCAAGCGCTTTTCCGCTTGCCGAAAATTTCAGCCCTACGCCTCGTGTGGCATTAGCCTTAATCTAATTGCTGATTGGTTGCCCTGGGCAACACCACCAGTAATGCTTCACTCCACTTTTTACACAGCATGATAAATATACCCCTTAGACTACAAAATGATGTATCTTATGGAACCAGTCCAAAAATACAGTAGTAGCCCTATGATAGTGAAAATCCTTGTATCCCCTAGCCCTGTTATCTTTCTGGAGTCGGTGTTCTCTGGGCTTCCACACACTGCACAATCCAGATGATTGGTCACAATATAAAGGCGTTCGAAACCAGTATAAATGTTATAACTTACCCAGCCTTGTTCCCAGATTTCAGTCATTAAACCATAACAAAAGTTTATGAAGCAGCCCAAAAAGACATTTCCCACTAAGATAATAAAAACACCCGACTGAAGTTCCCACACAAGAATGGTGTTACATCCTTTCTTGAGCACTTTGCTTACTTTTAGAATCTACACCAAGGTGCAATGAAACACTTGTATTGGTCCAGCACCAGAGCCACATATTTTATCATGTTTCCCTAATGCCTAGATAAATATTACATTCTGTTACAGCAGTCTGAAGAGCCAGTGAATGTCAGGCATTAAAATCCAAGCAATATAAGATGCTGATCCATACCCTGATTTGTGGTATCTAGAAAGTTTTCCATTAACATGTAATACCCTAGAAACTGAAGTACACTGAATAAAGTGGTGAAACCAAACCCACGATAAAAGAAAAGTGTGTGGTCTGGAATAGATTTAATTACTGAAGTCTTAACACAGATGCTCACAGGCCCAATGCAGCAAAAGGATGGTGTTTTATTGGATAGCAATTTCCCCTTTCCTAAATCATACATTACAATTTTTAATTTTTCATAATGATTAAAAAAAAAAAAAAAAGTTTTAGTTCTTTTATAAATTAAAGCACATTCTTTTTAAAAGTGAATCAAATTCACCTTTTTCCAACAGGTAGCAAACAGGAAACAGAATAGAGAAAAATAGAAATCGGAGTGTTAAACCATACCCCATAGTGATCCTAGTCACTCACCTCATACCCGGGGGCCAGTGTTCCTCTTCTGCAAAAAAAACCCAAAAAAAACTCTGGGGCCTGGGGTACTTTGTTGAGAGTGCCACACCACCGCAGCACATTCACAGTACAGAGGCTTTTCTTATATTTCTATGTAATATACAGCATATTTACCTTTCTAGCTCAAAGGACCAACTAACAGGAATATCCTTGACTGTCACAGGGCCAGAGTGCGACTAACTGGTGAGACATGTCCAGCCCCCAAACCATCTAATTCACATCACAAATTGCAAGTTATTATTAAATCTTGACATTGAAGTAATAAAACTTGTAATTGTTGTTGAGGGCATGCCTGATCCAGTTTTGAAAATGTTCACAACTTATGCCCCGTTACTAGGATCAGAACGCATAGTAATCACACAATTTTTTAAGTCTTCTGTTCTTTTTCTCTGATTTGACCCTCTTGTTGGCTTTGATTCCTGTTAAGCTAATGTCAGACTCACTGTTTCTCCACTGGCAGAAAAACTGCTTGGTCTGACCTTAGCCATAGGTTACTCCATTTTGATTTACTTTGGAAGAGGTTGGTGCTGGGAATTTCTATTTTACCAAATCAGAAATAAATGAAAGGAAACATTTAGGGCAGCATATCCTTAACAGTCAGGATGAGTGCTTTATATCATTGTGCTAAAACTATACATGAAAAGATAGTGGCTCCATGCTAGCTAAAGGTTTGGTAAGGGAAGGAGAATGAGAACAGGCTAAAGTCCTTATCTTCCAACCTTCCCCAGTCGGTGATCTGTTTTAGGGTCAGCAATAATTGCCTGAACTGCTACTATAGCTTCGTTGATTTTTGTCTGCAATTCTCGCAGCTCTTCAATATGAAGTAATCTCAGGATTCGGGCAGCATCATTTAAAACAGCATCTAATAAAAAATACAGAGAGAAAATGCCTTAAATACTTGCCACTTTTTTCCTTAATATACATGGTAGGCATTACACATAAATTACTTATAGAAACAAGATGTTTTGAATGTAAATAAAAGAAATAGATAGCTTGTGGTATACAACTTGTTAGGTACCCCACTCAGTGATTTGATTTACCCACCTCCTACCACAGGGCCATTTCCACTCAATATCCTATTGAGTACACTACTTTGAGTACTTTACTTCACCTTTAACATGCATTAACTTGCATGTCATTCATTTAAACAATGCATATTAATTGGATTGGGGGCTTTAGTAGAGTGTCAAAGAACACTTTTCTACTGTTAACTCATTCTAACAAAATGAAATATTCTGCCTTGATGTCTTGCCCAACTGCAACTTATTAATGGCAGTGTATTTGTTGTTTCCCTAAAATTATTTGTCTTTCCTCATATAGCAGTGAGTTACATTTGGTTACAGATACATCAATGTTATCATGTATCAGACATTCCGCAATAGTTCCAATAATATCTAGAACAAAAAATACCGGTTCCAGTTAAAATGTAACCATAACAGACATTTAAGTGGTTATTTGCAACTGGAAAGGCAGGGTAAAAAAAAATGCACTTTGCCTTTCTGCCTAAAAAGGAATTGCTGCAGGTCTCTCTGCACTCCTTTCAAAGCACAAATTCCTGTGGGCATCCCCATTAATACTGCACTGTCTACATTCATCATTACTGTAGTTATGACGGGTGGAAGGGAAAAGGCACATTAGCTCCCCACCCCCATTAGCTTATGTATGTAAATATAAGGGACTGGCAGTAGATGCAGGTCATAGCAGGGCCCTAATTAACATCTGCCCTATAGCAGGTGATAAGGACAGGTCTGGACTGCACCCACTAACACTGAGCCCTTCACCAGTGCAGAGCACAGTTGGACCCAGGGCAGAGGTGCCCTCTCCATGAACACTAAGGAGTGGTTAAAGGAACCAAAACCTTTGTGTGCTGTGATTCTAGAAGCATCTCAGAGGCCAAATAGGCATTCTCCCTAAATCTCACTATTACTGGCCTTCAGGCTGGGACCCCCAACCAAAGTTTTGGGCCTCTCTGGGAGAGGGAACAGTCTAAAAAATAGACTGTAATAAGTTGTGAAAAAGTAAATGAATATAACCAACACTGTTCTGCATAGGATAAACATACCTCCTGTGTCAAACCCAAGGATGTGCTTATCCAATGCAACTGGAAGGCCCTGTAAGATTAAAAAAAAAAAAGAAAAAAACAATATAATTAAGTTATATAATGATTTTTTAAAAGCACCACCTGCTGGTCAGTTTATGTAAATTTAAAATGTTTATTTCATTTGACTCAGAACAGAAGTAACAGGGCTGTTAAGAAGTGATGAAACATACCTCTTTTGAGCTGTTTGATTTAGCAACAGCTTCTTGAGACAAGCGTTCCTGTACTAAGATTCGAATTCCCTAAACAAAAATAGTAAGATGGTGTTTATGCAAGGAGAGAGAGAAGGAAGGAAATTAAAGATACTTTTTCACAGAATGATAGAAACCTAGCTGCAAATGGTGACGTAATAGTAAAATGAAATTATTTAGTTCCTAAATAGTGTAGAAACTTTGCAGCTGACATTCAAGGGGAAACATTGGAGAAACCCACTGATGTTATACGAACCTGCAATATCAAAGTAATCACCCTGCCCCACCAAAATCCATGCTAGTCGCAACAAAGTCCTTTAAATGCTTTGCTAATGTGCACTCAAAAGATTCAGGGTGTTCTGTAGCCTTACAACCCAACCACTGCCTATCAACCTGCAAAGGGGACCTGAACTTGCCATGTGCCTTATGGCAGGTGGTAAGAACAGGGCTGACCTGACCGAACACAGTGCTCAGAACTGCAAGGTGCAAAGCACAGCCAGATCTGGAGCACCCGCCAATGGCTCTTGCGCCCCTTTACTGCACTTACCCTTTTGCCCTGGGTCTGTGTGAATTACCCCTTAAAAGCCTTTATCTGATGGTTTCTAGAGGCTAGATGGTTAATCCTAGTAACATTAAAAAAAACCAGCAATCAGTGCATAGTAAAATATATAGGTGAAACTGGTTTTCTGCTGCAGATCATAGAATCTACAGTGAAGGTTTTTTTAGACTTGAGTATTAGTGCCACAGATTCTAAGGACTCCCAAAGAATTAAAAAATGTGCTTCATTTTGGAAGTGTGGGATATAAACAATAAGGCCAATGACAAGAAAAAGCATTTGAAATACTGCAGTGCACTCATGGGAGATCTAGGAATCATACCAACTCTTTCCTGTAAAATGGCATGGATGCCATGTTCCCCAGTGATATTCTCTTAATGAAAACATTATGTCATAGAAAAGCCATTTCCCATTTACTAGAATAAGAAGCAGCTGCTGGTAAGGATGGGCATTTTTGATTATGCAGCTTTCCTTGATAGGACCACAACAATCAAAAAAAATTGCACTGCATAGAAAGAAATGCTGCTATTGGTCAAAAGGTGTCAGTATTACTTTATAGGTTGATCTTTCAGGACTACTAAACCTGGCTGGGAAAGACTAACTATTATTTGATTAGCTACAGGACTTATTAAATCACTGAGTGGGTTCTCGCTAAAAGATTCACAGCTATCATATTTAATAGAAAACAATCTTACTTTAAGCATCATAAGATAATCATCATGCTTCTGGATTTGCAGAAGATTTGCCAAAGCTATTACTCCAGCTTTGAAATCAGGATTGTTAACTGTTGAAGAAAAACAAACAGACCATTAGGACACAGCATCGCTGCTTAGATTAACTGAATATAAAGAGCCAGTAGCTGTAATATGATAAAGTGACAATATTATATATTTTGTATCTGCTTACCCAGCACCTTTAAATAAACCATTTCTTAGCAACAAATGTCCTTATGTTTTCCATTCTATAGTTATATTGGGAACAATGTATAACAACTAAAATCATTGTATTCTTGACAGCTTATATACTAAGTAAATATGGGTCCTATTTGGATGCATTACAGCTTACTTATTTTAAAGTGTTTCTGAAGCAAATGTGTACTTTAACCAGCGCAAGGTAACATTAATTTATATATATTTCAATCATATACCCAGTCTTTACTGAAAATGTAACTGGCGTGGGACACTACCCTATTAAGAAGTGTGCCATCCAATGTTCCCTATAATTTCTTCTTGGCTGTGTGCTGGTCTAAAAATTTGTGTGCGTGTGACCATTGCCCCCATCTTTCATTAAATCTGAGTGAATAACAACTGGTACTATAAAGCTCCAGTATTTAATGCACATACATGTATCCAGGACAGCACAGGGAATAAAACTATAACTTTATTCTTCTAGAAAAGCAACACATACACATTAGTAATTAGTAGCTTTTTTTTTAAAATAAAAGAAGCTCTCTGTACAGAATATAAAAAATACTGATTTCCTGGATAACTTCTGGAAATGGGCCAAACAAAAAAATGGATATCTGAATATAGGAATGTACTGGCAATACATTAAGTCCTACCTTTTCAGGTCCCTGCAAATGAAGTAGATTTCAAAGCAGGCACACTACTAAGTAAGGTCACCTTTAGACAGGATACACCTGGGCAGCAGTCTAGTAATCATAACAAAGAGAAACCTGTAGCCTTAAAGTCTTGGGCACTCCACTACCCAGAAAGCTTCCAGTAAAAAGCAGCCAATTGTGTCCACTGGGCCGCCAGCACAGGGTACAAGGGCTGCCCAGGGTTTGGGTAGATTGGGCCAGATTGGGGGCAAAGCCAGACATGGAAATTTTCTTTTTTTTGTTGCTGCCCTAATTTTACTTAGCTGTCAGGGCCCACCACCAAGAAGAACCAAGTAGTATTGGGCACCATGATTTTTGATAGTGGCCCTACATAATGGTATACATTTTGGAACTGCTACAAACACAGATTCACACATTATAGCAAAAAAGGGGAAAGTTGTGCTCAACCTCTAAATTTTAAACCATTAGGCGGGGGTGCAATGAGGTTGTGACCACAAAATACATATAGACAACAACAAGAGATCCTCTGCACTCACCCTTTATCAATATATATAGGACATTAAGACATTCTGTGCATTAAGCTACTAAGAAATGCCCTCCCCTTTAAACAAAACAGGGATTGTTTGTCCATACATTGCAATATACTTCAAGCTGGCCAACTACGTCAAAGTCATCCCTTCTGGCCATTCCTACACTGACCTATGCGATTCACCAAGAATTCTACTGCTTCAATATATGTTTAGCCAAGGGACTAAGTTTTACCTGCAACTTACTTGCTTTCAAGGTTAAAACCCCCATATCGTTGCCCTTTTATTGGCCCATTGGGATCACCTGACTGTAGCTGGGAAGGATGGGAGCTACAACATTATCCAAAAAAAGCATATCAAAATAAATTCTTCAATCCTGCAGATTATACTGAATTCATTTTTGCATCTTACCATCCAAGTTTATAAGTGGTTCGGCACTCTTGGAAACATCCGAGTTATATGGCTTGGCGTTCTGATATTTAGCAGCTGAAAAATATAAAAGATGAAGACATAATGACTGCGTATTCCTCTAAAAGTAATTCATAAATCATTATACATTTTTGTATAATTTGCACCAGGTAATACTGGATGGTTTATAGGTAACTGTATGAAATGTAGCTTATCCAAGCGATAACTATTTCTGCACAAAATTTCAGACATAAAACTAAAAAAGCAAGAGCAAAGACTTTGCCAAGTTCAAAAACTACATGAGAAACAGGAAGGTGTGTAACACCTTGTTGGTGTAGGGTGAAATGAATGCTCCTTATCAAAACTTATGGACACTAACAGAGAGATATCATGTTTACATTTTTACTGCTAATACCTAAACATAGAGTTAGATAACTAAAGCTCAACTGCTTTCTATTAACTATTAAATGCAGCCAGAGTGCCTAAAAATCTACATTCTGTTATACCTGGAAGTCAATCTCTGAGAAAAAGAGGCTTTTCAGAGAATCCCTGCAGGTCCAGCAGCCACTTGCTCATGCAAGAGACCTATCATATCTCTTGTGTAAAGAAGTTATCCATGAACTTGCTGATATGGGACTCTGCTGGGTTTTGGACCAATTGAGCCAGTGCCCCTCCCAGGTTAGTGCCACTTTCAGTTGTCCATCAGTACTGTGTCTCTAAATGTGATTTGATAGCGACACCATGCTCTCAGTAGGTTTAGATCACTGACAGTTGCACGGCACTCTCAATAAATTATATAATGATAAGCACATGGTGTCATTAACAAATATTATATTATTATTTATATATATATATTTATTTATTTATTATATATACACATTCCAATTGACAATGCGCACTCCTCATTCTTTATAGTTCATTTATTGTTGCATTAAAAACATCAACGTTTCGGTCCACGTCTAGGACCTTTATCAAGATTAAAAAATGGTTTAACATCTTGATAAAGGTCCTAGACCTGGACCGAAACGTTGATGTTTTTAATGCAACAATAAATGAACTATAAAGAATGAGGAGTGCGCATTGTCAATTGGAATGTGTATATTATATATATATATATATATATATATATATATATACAAAATTCGAAAAGCCAATAATACTGCAGAAACAAGGCTTGTCACAATAAGAGGAAATCATTTCCCAAACAGTACATACCATTATCACCATACTCAAGGCGCACAGCAAGGCCCAGGAGCCAGTCTATTGATTCTTGACGCTCTTGAACTTTGAATGGACAATTCACATCATTTAAATACTGTTGAAAATTGATAAACATTGGAAAAGATGTTTTAGACACAGAACAAAATTTAGATTATACTTTTACATCATTATAAATATAAGTAATTTTACTTTTATATGGTAATACTAGGGATGCACCAAATCCAGTTTGTTGGGTTCGGCTGAACCCCTGAATCCATCGTAAGGGATTTGCCTAGTAATGTACCAAACTGAATTGGAATGTGCGTGGTGAATAATTTTCCACTTCTGTGTTCCCATGATTACCATGATACCGTGATTTTTAGGATTTCGATTCAGTTCGGCCACAACTGTGGATTTGGCCAAATCCGAATCCTGCCAAAAAAGGCAGAATCCTGGCTGGATACCAAACCGAATTCTGGATTCAGTGCATCCCTAGGTAATACCAATGCTAGGTGACCTTTAGCATTCCTTTATTATTCCACCACAGCCCAACAGTTTTGGCCAATGCATTTTTTACCCATACATGGTATTAGAAGAGTGGCAAAATATAATTTGTGTTTTAAATGCAATACCAATACCTAAAAATAACATAACTATGAGAAGCACCACCCAAGGATCTCTACAACTATGATAAAACTCCCCATGCTATCAACTGCATTTTACCTTTTCATACTGAGCCGGCCATTCGCTGCTGTGAATGTTTCGTAACTTTCCTCTGTCTTCTATCTTATAATGTCTAATTTTTTGATCTTCTAGCCAAACAAGAAAATTTCGAAACTCTGTTTCATCTGTAATAAAAATGTTATATGTAAGACATCCCAGCCAAAACACAAAGTTAGGCTGTGAATCCATATATTTAAAAAAAAAAAAAAAAATCAAAGCAGGTAGATAAAACACAGATTTAGACCTAATTCACCATTTCATTGCTGGCAATCCTGTGAAGAATGGGTTACAGATATATCAGAATAAACAGCAAAGATTTCAGTGGAATAAAAACAACAACATTTATTGGCTCAAATAAACAAAAACATAACTCCTTAAAGGAGATAAGGATGCACCTGGTCATGTTTTGGTATAGTATGCCTTTGTTATGAGTTATGTTTTTGTTTATTTGAGCCAATAAATGTTGTTGTTTTTATTCCACTGAAATCTTTGCTGTTTATTCTTATATTTAATTCAGGACTTATCAGTGGGATATGACTAAAAGATTCCCTTTCTGAAACCTACTTATCATTTATTATTACAGATATATCAGAAGCAACAGCAATTCATTACCAAAAAAAACATAGTCTAAATAGAAACAAGACATTAATGAATAAACTACAGTAAATTTAAGGTACATGGATACCCATTATTTACAGTTAAAAAAAAAGCCTAAATACAAATATTTAGACTTGCCAATTGCGGCAAATACAGAATGCAATGCAAGGTAACTTTTGCCATCAAAAATTAAGCCATTTGGCTTTTTTGTAAGCACTATTATTATACGAGTCTCCCCCATACCAATATTTGGGACTTGATCAGATATTGATTGATAGAGCCGACTTAAAAACACTGTCATGGCCCATTTGGTCAACTGCAAAATTGGGCAAAAATCTTCCAATGATGATAATGGGTGGCCATCTTAAGAATATGTCTGAGGGACAGTTTAGTAAATATTGGATTTAAACATACACATTAAAAAGCAGTGTTATGTGGATGTCTTTAATCATAATGTGATTTGTGCCAACATACTTTTCAGTAATACAACTACTGAGTCAATCATAACAAAACGAGCTCATATGCAGCCAGTCATATTTTTATTGCTTTGTTTGGTGAATTGCAAGTCATTCAGCAGTGATGATTAGGAAAAGGCATGCAGTTGGCAGCCCCATATGGAAAATGGCAATACTGCAGAAGAGCATGAAAAAGATCGCTCTCTAAAACACGTCTCAGGCCACTCACCGAATCAAAGACCAATAGCAACGCACCTTACTTGTAGGAAACACTGGCAAACCAAACAATAATTTGAAGATAACCCAAGTCGAAGAAGAGACGACGGAGTGCTTAGTAACAATACACAACGTGTGCAATAAAAAGGTCAGGGAAATCCTTCCCAGCACAATATGCGTCTTGCTGCGCACAGGATTCTGGGTACCGGTAGCACCACGTTTCATGCACAGGCAGGAAGGAATGAGCTGGACACTGAAATATTTTGTGTGTTGGCACCGCAAACTGTCACCCTACCTGCAACTCACCTTTAAAGTTAAATCCGGCGGGATTGTGATAATCTAAAGCCTGCAGCTTCCTACGGAACATTATGCCTCCAAGTCAGCCTGTTCACGGCTACCCCTTAGCGGAGACTGCGCAGCTGCCCTTGCAGCCAATCACTAACCCTCATTTACAGCTCAACCAATGAAAGACGGAACGTCGTCCTTTATCCAATCGTGTAACCCGATTGCGCGCTGTCAGTGGGAAGGCTGGGCGGCTCTCTTCTTCGTACTTATTTAGGGAAAATATGGATTCATTTGTAGGGAATGGTGTAAATCTGGTAATCCGGTTATTTTAATATAAGGAATACAATATACACCAGTGCAAATACGTTGTAACTAAACTATAATTTCTCTGTCAGAGCCACGGGGCAGAGAACGTCATGCCAATGACTTCCTGTTACGTCTTCCCATTGGAAGTGCGGCGTGAAGGACGTCTAGGCTGGAGTCAGTACAATCCACAATAGCTATGGATATCCTGGAATTTGTATACTTTATTTCGGTGCTTAGTGATGCCTCACTGAAACGTAATAAAATATTTTAAGAACTGAGGATATTAGAACTAACCCCGAAATGGTCATGGACCCAACCTCTCCATTCTCTCCGGCTGTGCTTGCACCCTGCATGCTGAACTGTATCCTTTAGAGTCCCATGCCCACCTTAGCATGAGGTTACACAGCTGTTTGTGAAAATCATCCCAGTCTTCATGGAGGCTTCCTTGTATTACTAACAATGCAGTCAACTGGCAGCATGCCATCGCACCCATAAAACCTTTCTACCCTAGGCCTGGGCTTTGGATGCCATATGTTGGCTTTACATAGTAACTCAGGTTATAAAAATACACGTCTGTCAAGTTCAGCCTTTTATGCCTATATACTGTATAACCTGCCTAACTGCTAGTTTATCCAGAGGAAGGCAAAAAAAAAACAAACCCCTATGAAGCCTCTCTGATTTTCCTCAGAAGAGGGGAAATATTTCTTCCTGACTCCAACATGGCATTTGGACCAGTCCCTGGATCAACTAGTACTAAGAGCTATCGACCAAAACCCTGTATTCCCCCACTTGCTAAAAAGCTATCAAGCCCATTCTTGAAGCTATTTAATATATCTGCCATTATGTTTTCTGTCTGTTTGGGTTTCAGCATTGTGAAATGCGAACATAACCTGCCTTATATTCACCTTTGATGTCCCCACAAATCACAATCATGCCCCCAAATGTCATGAACCCCCACCATTTGTTGCTGTTTTGCCATAATTGTCATCCTCCCGCTCTCATGGTTTTTTTTTTACCAAGGTCAGAGGTGACAACCCTAATTTAAAGTTTTAGTTAAACATTTCACTATTCCACATCAAAAACAGTTTAATAAATTAGGCCATTAAATGGAATGTCAGAAAACATTACAGTTCAGCTTCAGAATAATAGTCCTGTAACATCAGATTCTATGAGAGGTGAGCCTCATCTTCTGCTTTATGATTTGCAACAACCCCCAAGCTTAGCTTCCCAGCAGCTGCTCAGAGCACACTAAGCATGCTCAGTGTCACTGACACGTTCAGAAGAGGGGTAGCTGTTATGCACATCTTTGAAGGCCTGGATCATTGCTGCTATAGAGATGAATGTTTAGACTGGTGCTGTGAGTTCTTTATATACAATATGGCATATCTGTCTGTATTCATTTTTAGGGTTTGGTTCTTTAAGTGGCACAGGAATAATGCTACCTGCCTATAATCATTTGTTAGGCTCTACTGAAAATATGGGGTACAAAAAAAGGCATAACAGACCTAAAAAAAATAGGGGACACCAACATAAATTAAATGAATGAATAATCTAATTTTTAATGAAAGACTTGACACACTGCGATGATTCTCTGTAGAAGACAGGCTCCATAGAAAAAATATGGTCAATGTGCACAGAATCAGTAAAATAATATGCATACTGAATAACTTTCACTAGATGGCAGAAGGGAGCACAGCACATCCTATGAGACTGGATAAATTGTTTTAAACTGGAATAGAGGAAGGATGACTTTGCATTTAAGGTGGCTATACACGTTTACAGTGCTGAGCTTTGCTGTGACCATTGATTGCAGGTAAGATCTTTCATCTACTGCACTAAAATTAAGGCTAATCCCCACTGAGAGATTACTTGCCCGCTATAAATCTCTGCTACCATAGGCCAGTGGAAAGGCATACATGCATACATTTTCCGAAGTCGTTCAAAATTTTCTCCTATAGGCAACTTTGCGTGACTTCGGAAAATGAATCGGCGCATAGGCCTTTCCAGCAGCGATTGCCTTTGTTGCCAGTGGAAAGGCATTTTGGAAAGATTAGTTGCCCACGATAGCAAAGATTTATTGCTGGCAACTTGCCTCATCTCCCACCATACACACACTGATTATCTACGGTTTCGTAGGATAATATTGTGCATGTATGGCCACCTTAAGGATGGCCAGGATATGTCAGTGGTTCCAAAACTGTGTGGATGGCTAATTTAATGGGGGGTCATATGGCTATATATTAAATGGGCTAAAAAACCAAAAGTAGAACTTAATGTAAAATTGCCCAAAGTGCTTAAGAGCACTTTTGCACGTTAAACTGTTTTTTCTTTCCAGATTTCATATTAGCAAGTTTTAGACTGCTAATATCATATAGTGTGACCTTAGCCCCTCCCTGCTGTTTGGCTTGGTGGAGGGCCAGGAATAACAGCAAAAGCTTATGTCACAACAAAGGAAGCATCTCCTGACTCTGATCAGATCTGTTGCTCATTGAGACACGAGACGCTTCCTGTTTTGGTGAAATTAGCCTTTGACGGTTGATGGCAGTATGTTTAACTTTGTTTTACTCTTTACATGCTGCCACTATACATACAGTGTAGTATATATAGGATTAGAGAAACCTGGAAACATACATTTTACAGATTCAGCAGTTAGGTCCCTTAGAGCCAGCACCATAGAATTTGAGATCCCTGGCAGATAAGAAGTTAAAACAAGCATGCAAGGTTTCAGGGGCCCACATGGAGTCCCTCCCTATTAAAAAGATAAGCTTATTGTATTTCACAATGGTGGTACAAAATAAAGTATCTTTTCAAAGAAACATAGGCTGTGCATATATGTCTGGCCATGGTATAAAAATTGGGTCATATTGAGGGCCTAGGAAGATGAACTGCATTAATACGCTCATGCTGTCATTTCTTGACAGGATTTTGTAACCTGCCAAATAGATATATGGCCTTTGGGAAGACCCCATATGCAGACCAATAAGCCAACTCAGTCTGGAACATATGGTTTGGTAGGTTCTCCAAAAGGGATCCCAGTTTTAGTATTTTTAGTTTGCTGGTGTAATTATATGAAAAACCAATAATACTGTATCATGCAGATATTCTAAAATGAAAGGACATAGGGCCCGATTCACTAAAGTCCGAAATAAGGAGTGCTATTTATAGCATGCGTTAAAAATCTTATCACTTCTTATTTTTCGCTCAATTCACTAAAAGGACACTTGTCATAATTAAGAAGCGATGTTCTTGGCGTTATTTATCTTGCGACGACATATTTTCAAGCAACGTGCTGCGTAATATGTTGTGCGCTGCGTAATATATTGCTTGAAAATATGTCGTCGCAAGATAAATAACGCCAAGAACATCGCTTCTTAATTATGACAAGTGTCCTTTTAGTGAATCGAGCGAAAAATAAGAAGTGATAAGATTTTTAACGCATGCTATAAATAGCACTCCTGAATCGGGCCCATAATGTCTCTTTATGAGAAATAGTAGTTTAACCCTGTTATGTTATCACTTACTGTAAATGTGTAATGGTAATTCTATATCCTATAGCAGCATAAAATAAATATCACTTCCAATATCTTCTTCCAAAATCGTATGTGCAGAGAAAAAATGGGTGGCTCTTTAAGTTCAGAGGCAAGACATTTCATTGTTGAGCAAAGGAAAGGGCTCTTCATAATTTCAAGAGGGAAATAAGCAAGTCTCTGCATGGGGAGGTTTTGATTACTTGAACCCATTTTGACAAAGCTCCATATTTTGCCAAGGAGAAATATGAATTACAGTTTTAATATGAAGAAAGATTATTCCAGTCTTGCAAAATGAATTTGCAGCATAAAACTGTATTTGTGTTTCAAGTGCTCATAACTACAGTTCTCCCCCCCCCCATGTGCTGGACTGCAGGTTTAAATGTGCCAGTGTACCATTCATTTTGTTATTTTATCTAGCAAATTGCAGGACAAGCACAAATCTGTTAGAAATGTATGCAGTTAAAAGCTGGAATGTCCATTTACTTGGAATATCTTGGCTTTTAATAATAGGGACATTATATTGTAAGTGTGAAGTGAGCAAACATGAATGAATATGGCTTCTGTGTGTGTTACCAATGTTTTTTCTGACCACAAGGGGACTCTTATAGACAGAAAGAAACTTATCATTCATTATATAATGATTATATGCTCAGGAGATTGGAATTTATCAGAATCTATAAAGCACCTGGCCGCGAAGACCCTTCATAACCCCTTTGTAAAGTTGTCTTCACATATTTGTGCAACAGACTTAAATAAGGAACAGAAAGAATTGGATGACAGAAGACCTTAATAAAAAGAAAAAATAATTCCAGATCCTCAGATTTTTCAATCAGTTACATATACAGTGGCAGTGGCAAAAAAATACATGTGTCTGTGGACCTCCAGCAGATTTGTACATTCCAAATGTTTCCAACTCTCAAAGCTTTTGCACAGACAATGCAGGGTGACATTCAGTGAACATTTTGCAGCAGGGCAGCAGCCCAAAGTGGCCAATGAGATTTTATCACTTTAATATTATTATTATTTAATAGTAATTTCAGCAGAAAGGGGAACCAGTTTAATGGATCAGGGACTGACACGGCCCTCATACTGTGGGGATAGTTTTCATTCCATACATCTTTAAAGGAGAAGGAAAGGCTAATAAAGAGTTAATCTCAAGCTGCAGACATACCTTCGGTTCTCTCAATAGTGCCCTTAAAGTGGACCTGTCACCCAGACATAAAAAGCTGTATAATAAAAGTCCTTTTCAAGTTAAACATGAAACCCAAATTCATTTTTATATTAACACATCCAACCCCATTAAAAAGGCATTTAAAAATCCCAGCTGTCAATCATATTTTGCTTGCCCCGCCTCTATGCCTTAGGCATAGAGGAGGGGCAGACAATAACTTTAGCTTTCCATTCAGCACTACCTAGATATCACTGCACATCTCACGTTCCCCCTCCCTCCTCAACATCTAATTGTGTAGCCAGTGCGTTGGCATAGGCATCAGGTCCCCCATTCTGGCACATACACAAGATTTTGGCATGATACAAAGCTTGTCTTCATAACAGTGTCCACAAAATGGTGCCTTCCTGCTTGCTTTGACTGAGTAATTCCACGACGGAATGAAACAAGATTTATATTATTTATATAGAGTAAGTAACGTTTATTTTGCTCAACTAACAATATAGAAAATAATTTGGAGTTATTTCTTAGGGTGACAGGTCCCCCTTAAGTCTCCCCATAGTTCTCCCGATGATCAGAAGCCTCATAGGGAAAAAAAGCTGAGCTCTGTAAAGAAAGTTCCCATAATGCCTCGCTCCTGCACCAAGACCATGGTGTACATGCTCTGTGTGTAAGACTATGAGAAAGCTTCCTGCTGATTGGCTCAGATCCACATTCCTAAGGGGGGAGGGAGTTCTTAGCATTCTTGAGGGAGGGGGGAGAGAGGAGAGAGCTGCGTGTCTCTGGCGCAGGAAAACAGATAAGAAATCCTGTTTCTTTTGAAAGAGAAGTTTCTGTGAGTGCGTATGGCTGTATTTACATAGACCTTTCTGATAAAGCTTACTTAGTTTTTACCTTTCCTTCTCCTTTAAAACTGAACAATAATAAATTGATCCCTTATGTTTTTATTTTGCACTTATGTGAATTTGTATTATGTAATACTATTCTATGCACCGACTTGCATATTCTCCGCACTCCCAGCTGACTTCTGCCTTAACAGCTGTTTCTGGTGTAGGTATCATTCCATAAACTTTTAGCCATGATGTATCTTTGCAGAGGTACCATAAATGCCATTGGGCATAATGTATTTTGACACTGACTACCCTGCAATAGGGATTGTGCTGCCACGCAGCTTCTTACTGCCTAGCAGTTGTTATTACACGTTATGTTACAATCCTTTCACCCCTGCTGTTTCTTTCCAGATAGTTGCTCCCGCCCTCCATTTTCCTGCTGTAACTCCCCCTTTGGAGTAGTGTGTTATGAAGAGACTGCAGTGTGTGTAAGCAGTGTAACTCCATTAGAAATTTACCTATGAAAAAGCCTCTATGTTTATACCTTTGCTACCTTGAAGCATAAAGAAGCATTGGAGAACACTTCTGGGGTCTTTATTTATTTATTGATTAAGCTATCTGTCAAGGTGATCGTTCAACCTGCTGCACTCATCCTTACAGACCGGGCCTACACTGAGCTTGTGGCAGGTACAACCGATGCGGAGACAGAACAGGGATCAATGATCAAAGTTACAGGATTCATGTTTAATAAGACTAATGTCAGATATTAAATCCGCCCTTGATTTATGAATGATTTATTCATCGATGTTGTGGCGATTTGAGTTTTTACCATTCCAAATCTCCAAATAGTCTGGCCCCGAGTGTGAGTTTTGGATACAGTCTGGCCCCGAGTGTGAGTTATGGATACAGTCTGGCCCCGAGTGTGAGTTATGGATACAGTCTGGCCCCGAGTGTGAGTTATGGATACAGTCTGGTCCTGAGTGTGAGTTATGGATACAGTCTGGTCCTGAGTGTGAGTTATGGATACAGTCTGGCCCTGAGTGTGAGTTATGGATACAGTCTGGCCCTGAGTGTGAGTTATGGATACAGTCTGGTCCTGAGTGTGAGTTATGGATACAGTCTGGTCCTGAGTGTGAGTTATGGATACAGTCTGGCCCCGAGTGTGAGTTATGGATACAGTCTGGCCCCGAGTGTGAGTTATGGATACAGTCTGGCCCCGAGTGTGAGTTATGGATACAGTCTGGCCCCGAGTGTGAGTTATGGATACAGTCTGGCCCCGAGTGTGAGTTATGGATACAGTCTGGCCCCGAGTGTGAGTTATGGATACAGTCTGGCCCCGAGTGTGAGTTATGGATACAGTCTGGCCCCGAGTGTGAGTTTTGGATACAGTCTGGCCCCGAGTGTGAGTTATGGATACAGTCTGGCCCCGAGTGTGAGTTATGGATACAGTCTGGCCCCGAGTGTGAGTTATGGATACAGTCTGGCCCCGAGTGTGAGTTATGGATACAGTCTGGTCCTGAGTGTGAGTTATGGATACAGTCTGGTCCTGAGTGTGAGTTATGGATACAGTCTGGTCCTGAGTGTGAGTTATGGATACAGTCTGGTCCTGAGTGTGAGTTATGGATACAGTCTGGTCCTGAGTGTGAGTTATGGATACAGTCTGGTCCTGAGTGTGAGTTATGGATACAGTCTGGTCCTGAGTGTGAGTTATGGATACAGTCTGGCCCTGAGTGTGAGTTATGGATACAGTCTGGTCCTGAGTGTGAGTTATGGATACAGTCTGGCCCTGAGTGTGAGTTATTGATACAGTCTGGTCCTGAGTGTGAGTTATGGATACAGTCTGGTCCTGAGTGTGAGTTATGGATACAGTCTGGCCCTGAGTGTGAGTTATGGATACAGTCTGGCCCTGAGTGTGAGTTCATGATTTATCACACTCAAAATGTTCTACAGTTTCTTCTGGTTATCTATGATCTACTGGTACAGAAGAACAGGAACAGCACCTCTTGTCTTTGTAGATTAAAATGCCTTTATTGCAAAGTTTTTTGGAGCAAACAACAACAACAGGCTGCTGTTGTTGTTTGCCCCAAAAAACTTTGCAATAAAGGCATTTTAATCTACAAAGACAAGAGGTGCTGTTCCTGTTCTTCTGTACCAGGATATGCCGATGGAAAGTGGCCATTGGGGAACCTGCACTACTTCTAACTAATCACAAGGCTTGGTGCTGACTACTACTCTCCAAAATATCTATGATCTACTGACACACCTTTGTAATAAATGTAGAATTAGATATCCAAGGTTTGTATTTATCCAAAGCTCAGTTATTTTTTTTTAAAGGTCACCTGACTCCTCAAATGAGTAAAGACTGCATGGAGTGCTGGGAGTCAATGAAATGACTGAACATTCAACTATAATTTCTTAGATCAAATGTTATTGAGATTAACTAATTTTAGATCTTTCTAATATGCCGTCATATTTGAGGAAAATTGAGATTAAAATAAAGCGACAGTGCACAAAATTGTATGAGATTAAGCTTACAAATCCCCAAATGCTCCATTTTTTATGTAAGTGCCCCTTAGTATCAGCAGGTGTTACTTCTTCTTCCAACACTGCAAGTAGTTGTTGGTAGGAAATGTTTCCACCCCCACCAATAAAGCATAAATATTTGCTCACAGAATCATTTTGTTAATTCTAAGTCACATAACCAACAACCACCTTTCACTGACAGACACATCAGGCCACACTGATGAAGTTAGTCCAAAAGTTTATTGAAAACAACTACAGTGTTTCACTTGGGATTAAAACGTAAATAACATTCAGGTCTCTCAAACTGACAAAGGTTTGCTGTCTCATCTCTCCGAAACAAACCCACAAAATGACAGCATGATCTAGATTCAAGTACTGAGCAGTTGCAAACAAACGCTGAAAGCCTTTTACAAGCCCCTTGTGTCTTAGTAAGGAATGTCTTCCCCAGGGATATACCCTTTATAGAAAGCATTCATATGACTGATGTTATTTTCTGTTTCAATGCCTTGCAGTAACCCCAGCAGTAAAGGGCAGAATCAAAATGATTCCATAAAACCTCTTTACAAGTGTTTATATCGCCAAACAGCATATAGAAGAGGATCTTTTACGTCACAGATACAGGAGAGTCCACATTGTTACCTAGGCAATAGCTGACCCTCAAATCTTATCAACCTCAGCTGGCTACGGGTGGTCAGTAACAAACTATTAAAGATAATTTCCAGGGACAGCTGGAGTTCCTAAGGGTATGCATCCCCGTTTTATTCCTTTGGGTACCAGTATGTAAAGCAGTGTGTTTTCTTTTCAACCCCTATTGTCTGTGATTGCTGCAGCTAATTAGCATTGTTCACAGAAGTATGGGGTGATCTAATTAAGAGCCATTTTATATTAATACATGTAAAGATTTATTGTAACGCATTTTTTTAAATCTTTACTCAGACTATAGGGGGCACATTTATCAAATCGTATTTTTTCTGTTTTCATACTGTGCGTATTTTTTGGGACTTTTTAGTTAATTTGCATGACTTTTTCGTACTTTGCGACAATTTGTGCGACAGTCGTATTTGTCAGGCCGAGTACAAAGGTTTCGAATTCATTAAAGCTTCAGTTTGGTGACTTTCCTTGGAGCTGCAGAGTGCCATTGAGTCCTATGGGAGGCTTCTAAAGTCAGTAAGGTTTTCCCGCAGTTTACGATCGTTCAGATACGAAAATTGTGTGACTTTCAGATCCAATACGATATTATCGTGACTATTATGATTTTTTTGTAAGCATATTCGTGACATTTCCAATCACCAGAAATTATCGTATCTAATCCAAATTTTACCCATTTCGGGATTCAAACTCTTACTGATGAATCTGCCCCTAGGGATTCTCATCAAATTAATCTGCCAGGGTGTTTTGGAATGTTAACTAACCATTAGATATTTTAATTGTCTAAACTGTGGTCTTGTAGCTGTTAAAGGAAAAGTATACCCCCTGAACAATGAAGGTCTCTATAAAAATAAATCACATAAAACAGCTCTTATGCAAAACCCTGCTTAATCTACATAAACTGTTTTCATAAAAATACACTTTTTTAATAGTATGCGGCATTGGGTAATACTAAATAACAAAAATTGGCATTTTAAGTACTAAGGGCCACACAAACAAACCAAGGGCACACATACATGCTATGCCACATTAGCCAATTAATTGACTAAGTCTTTTACTTCCATACTTCTTCCTGTTACAGTTAGAGCTGCATTATTTCCTGTCAGGTGATCTCTGAGGGAGCACACAGCCCATCACTAAATGGCGGCTCAAAGGAAAAGGGGGAAAAGGGCAATATTTACTGATATAGATATTCCAGTTTGATGAGATTCTTTAGTAGGCCACTTAACATAAGAATCTGTTGGTTAAATATTCATTCTGGGGGTATAGTTTTCCTTTAAGGTGCAAATCCCAGCACCCAGCTTACAAACAAAAGTTTCAGTTTTGCTTTAGATGGATACCCCAGTGGTCCTGCAATTACAGGGGGTCTCTCAGACATTGTATTCACTCTTGCCTTGTTGCCGAGGAGGTGTGTGTAATTAGCTATTGATACACCTGTGGTTGGTCATATCTACCTTGGGCTTAAGTCTATATAATAAAGAGTTTTTGGGGCTTCCTTACCATTGCAAAGTGATTTAGACACTCAGTAACAGTCACAGATTTATTGTAAATATAAAGGTTTTAGGAGAGTATCAGAAGAAAATACCTGTATATCTGCAACAAGTATTGGACTATAGATGAGGCCATTTTTTATAGGCATAAGAGAGTTCCTTTTAAATCTAAGTACAAATGGGCTGGTAGATATGCAAGAAGATACACATGGGCACTGATGAATTTATTGGACTCATCGCCTGGATAATCACAAGTGTTCTTGTGCAGCACCTTGCCCCAAAAGCACAAATAGGTCATCAGGTAACAAGATTTTCACAAGTAATAATGATGTGACACTGACTGCCATCAGAATAGTAAGCTAATGATCCTATTTAGTTTCATAACTGATCAGTAAACATGAAGCAACCAAACTGA
Organism: Xenopus tropicalis; assembly: GCF_000004195.4. Classification (NCBI taxonomy): domain Eukaryota; kingdom Metazoa; phylum Chordata; class Amphibia; order Anura; family Pipidae; genus Xenopus; species Xenopus tropicalis. Next base: position 95,843,714 of record NC_030684.2, read on the forward strand.
CCATATTCCATCTCACTATGGGTGTGGCTAATGTTAGCCTTTTAGAAGTCATATAATGAAGAATGGCTGATACCAGAGGACAAGGCCACAAGCAATGTTCTGGCAAGTTCTGGGAGCATTTCCTTTAGTGACTTTTACAAACACATTTCCATGGTGGCTCAGATGCTACACTGATTTTTATCCTGGAAACATGATAAATGCCACTTGTAATTTGCAGTCGGGAGGTTCACTGGCCTTCTCTGAGTCAGCCAGAAGGGATCTTTCTGTTTACAGTTAAGCCCCTGGAGTACATGCTGCCAAATGTTTTACTATTCTTAAAATGTAATTTTAGCATTCATTTAAATTCAAATCATCATTGGGTTTGCTTCTGCATTTCTACTCCAATGCCAATGTTAGTGTCACTTGCCAGTAAACCAGCACCAGTATTGATGAACATGGTATGTTATGTTATTGTATGGCAATGTATATTTTGTGCAATATTTATTCCTAAAGCTTGACTTCAATGTCAGCCTCAGAACTTCACTAAGGCAAAATGGCTGCAAAGTGGATGTGGTATATCAGGCGCAGAGGCGCCATGTAATGCATTTACTGTGAGCACAATGAGAGTACCTGGACATAGAAGTTCAATTTCAGTGTAAATTTCAAAGCAAAAAGTATACAAATAGGCTTTCCTGCTAGTATCAGTAATTGTCTTGCTGCATTTGGGCATGGGTTAGAAATGGAACGCATATTTGTTATATAAACATGTGCGTCAGGCTGGTCTCATACATTATTTCAGGACACTGCCATATCTCACACATTCCGGAAACACATTAACTCCAAACTACAAATCCCTGCTTTTCAAGGAATCTAATATCTGAAATGCAAGGAGCTTTAACTACCACAAACTGGTAGATTCCATTTCCAGACCTGTTTGAGGAATTTCATGTCATTCAACTGCAATTAAACCAGTAAAAAACAGAGGGGTCTCACTGGCATCCCTCCAGTGACTTCTGAATTGCACCCCCCCCAACTTCAACTTTGGCATGGATTCTGTAGAGGTGCAGAATGTTGTAATGCAACAAGAGGGATGCAGGCTGTCTATCCTAGGCAGAAGACATTAGTAAAGGTCATGGTAATGGTGAAGCATAATGTTACAGGTACATCGTAAAAATGTGGAAACAGAAAATGTATTGATATTGACTAAAATACCCTGATTTGTCCAATTTCACTACAGCACAAAACCAGTTGGGTAAGTGCACGCCCTGCTTCACATAAAAATGGTGTACTTTTGACCAGTAGATGGTATTTTTGCTGATATATATATGCTGATATATATTACAGCCCCAACACAAATACCTGAATGCAAATAAGCAATGAAGGAAAATTTGTGCAACTTTAAAATTAATTTTTCTCTAACAACTCTGTGAAACCTTACACACTTTTGTTGACCCTGAGTAGTTTTAACAGGCTAAGGCTGGCGCATTCCTTCCCACAGGTAACTATACTGTTCCATCCTACTTTTGAAAACACCACTGTGTCTATGGATGGCGTGAACAGTGAACTTATTTTTTCAACAAAAAATGCCTATGGTATTTTGTGCTCCCCTGCATCTCAGATCATGGGAACTCTAGGGAATGTACTGCAGCAGTGGAGAACACACTGATCACGGAACTCTTTAGATTATCATTTTGGCCTTGGCACAGATGCCCATGACAGCATTTAATGCCATACATGAGTTAAAAAGGAAAAGCTGTGGAGTAGTTGTTAGCAATCGTTGTTAGCCTATGGGCTTTGATTTAGAATGGGCCCCATGCACCCCCAGTCTCTTCCACAATAGTCAAAATTCACTAAAAGGAGACAGGTAATAACTCCTATACTTAAACATGGTCCCCAGGTAAATTTATCTGGTGCCAACCACAAAAAAGCCTTATTATAGCGGTCTGCCAGTGTAAATTTTGGTACAAGCACACTATAACAGTATAAAGAACATCTAAAACACACAGAATACTGTGCTATGTGCTAGGTAATGCAGAGTAACATTTGCTAATGAATTAAAAATGCTGCTTCATAATTAATCCTGATCCACTTTGACTGGATCACTATAAATAGAGCCTGTATCTCCTTGAATGTTTTCACTGTTACTTGTGGAAATATAAAGTGCTACTAAAAAGATAGAAAAAATGCAGCAAAAAGGAATATGAATTAAGCATAGGAGAATTACTTTAGGAGGTTACTGTTTTTTTTTTAAAAAAATGTCAAATATTGGTTCATAGAAGGTGGCTTGAAAAGATTGCAGAAAAGTCCTCTTACATCCCAGACACCCACTAAGTGCAGTATTTTCTAGCTTAAGGGTGACAGCACACAGGGTGCTTTTGTCACCCGCACAAAATCACATTCTTAAATCACATAATCGTGTGACAATGCCTTCATGTAGCACAGATATTCAAGTTCTAGTTTTTGTAGTTTCACACAGTTGGTAGGCCCAGTTGGCAAAGCCACCTAAGCGGTGAATAGGAAACCTAACATGCTGCTATATTTTTTAGTTTAATTTTAGTGCTTGACCTTTGCAGCTATAAGACCTGACCACACGGGTTACTTTGTAGGTTGCAATTTGTTGCGGGCAGTTATGCAAGAATGCATTTTTTTCCACCACACAACTTACAGACATGGTGAGTGCAGTTCATTACAGGGATAAAGTCTCCAGTGTGAACAGGGCCTTTTCCAAAAGGGCCTAGACTGAAATCATATTGTTTTATTTTTCATGCACAAACAATGCCTTCCAAAAAATCACAAAAATAGGTATCAAAAGTACAGCACATGACATGCCTTCCCATTAGACTAAAAAAAACAAACAGAACAATTAAAAACATTGTGGTCAATGCTTTCCTAGAATACAAATAACCTTAGCAGAGTAAACTGGTTCTGAGTTCTGGCTAGCTCCCTATTACACACTGCGAGTGTTGGTTATAGTTCTACACTTCCTGCTGAGAAGATTATCCTTGTGCTACCCTAATGTAACAATGCACAATAATAAGAACACCATGGCAAATATATCCTGCAGCTAGAAATGACAATTTCATTTAAATTAAATATTATGCCCAAAATCCTTAAATATATGCATCAGAAACGGTTTGTCTCAAAAACAAAAGGAAAAAAAAAAGGGAAACAGTTTTAGAACTTAAAAATGACATAGCTTTTACTGTACATAATCTCCCTTCTCTAGTATGTATTATCATGATGTATTTCATGGTCTTTAACCTCCATGGTGACACATTTCTTTGGACATGTGTGCAAATGCAGCTCCCAGGCTTATCTTTATAAATGAATTCTCTAATAAATCTGCAGACTGCATGGGTCCATTGATGTTCCAAATTCTACATCAGTTTTCGGGGAGCCTGATCGCACAAAAGGTAGCTTCCGTTCTACAGGATGGCACAGAAAAACTTCTTCTCTCTAAATGGATTTTCTGATGCAGGCACTGGGGTAAGAAGTGGGTCTTCCTTGGCGTGAGCTTCACAGTAAGCCATCAAGTCAGCTGCTGCTTTCGATACCTTAAAAGACAAAGTGATAAACAGTTCAAATAACCTTTCAGATTTTAAAATGCACTTAAATCAAAAACCGATAGAGTACAATGGTAGCTGGGATAATAACACAGAACCCCTTCTTGTGATGACACAATAGCCTGTCTCTCTTTATCCCTCCTATTAATCCAATGTGTGTGCCATGAGTACAGTTTGCCATACACCATGAGATTTAAGGCTGAGACCAAAGGGGAGACATTTCTCTGGTTTAAAGGCCACAAATGCCAAGCCAGCCAATTTCCATGAATATACAATGGGGAGAGGATCAGGGGAATACACCTGTGATTACATAAGAAATGTGGCAAGCCATAAATCAGGGTTACATGGAGGAGCGATACCACTGGTGAATTTCTAACATACTGTAGGTGCTAAACTGCACCAATAGCAAGTAATCATTACAAGCTACGTAGGTAGAGAAAATAAAATCAAAGATCTGACATGTGGCTCTGGGCAACTACACTAATGTAGTGTAGCCCCTCTCCAAGATCTGTATATAAATTCAGTGTATTTGGGGGGGGGGGGGGGGGCATAGCACAGTATGTTTTGGGACAGCTAGTGAACTAGCTATAATCGTTTTTATACAGTCGTTTTTTAAACAGTTTTGTTCATTTAAGGGTAGAATTTACGATTGTTTGAACCTTTTTGGCTCAAGCAATCATAAAGAGAAAACCCTCATGAGTTAAGGAACTCACGCAGGGTTTTGGGTAAAAATATCTTGTTTTTCCCTGAGCGGGCTTTCCTAAATAATAAAATTTGTATCTATATAGGCACAAAGCTCATAGGGCCTAATTCTCTGGTAAATTTTGGCTGAACTAACACTGTTGGCAGAAAATAAAGTCAATGAAAAGTCATCTGACATTTCTCTGGTCAATTCTAAGCAGAGCAATACTTCACCAAATGCATGATTTGGCTATTCATGTTTGGCGGATTATAATGTAGGACTATGCAGACGTGTTGGGAGAGGGCCCAACAACTCTCTGATATAATCCTGGCCCAATGGTATTTTCTTACCTGTCTGATAGATATCTCCCTGATTTTCAGGAGCTAGTTGGGAGAACCCCCATGCACACTTGGTCTAAAGGGGTTGAGTTGGTGGCCTATATAAGTCTGTGTAGGACAAGCAGGTGAGGGAGGGCTAAAAAGGATTGTGCTCATAAGTTTTTATGAGTCAGATTTTGCTGTTCTAAGAAGTTTTCAGTTGATTTAAAGAGCCAAGTGAGAGATGAAAAGGGTAATTTGGTGATCTTATATTACTCATTTGATTTGTTTTTAACCCCTTTTAAATTAGACATACTTAAATGTGAGGTGAGAAGGCATATGCCCTATGTAAACCTCATTTCTTTGTGTTTTGTATGAGGCATATTTTATACTTCAATCTGACTGCAAAGTAATAAACTGAATTTAATATTATTGTAGTCTTTGATCATTTTTGCTTTACTGCCTCTCTACACTGGAAAGGTAATTCTTAGTGACTGCCTGTAAAACGATTTGCAGTCAATCATATGGGAGCACTAAAAGATTTCTGTGAGGTCTTTGTTCTACATGTAAATGGGTGTTATCAGTTTCACTTTAGGCTGATGCCACATGGGCTGATCTCGCCCCAGCAGAAAAAGCCAGGACTAGAATTATCCCCTACGCTGGCAGCCTTCTTCCTGGCTGATGCAATGCTTCTAGGTGCAGGAACAGGGAAAGGCTGATGCCAACATAGGGGCTGATTCTCGGTCAGTATTTTCGAGTGTCCAGTATGTAGCATTATCCTGGTTTAATATAGAATATATACAATATGAGTTTCCCTCCTGCAACCTCTTAAAATGTACATATTTCACAGTGTATATGTTGACAAGTGCAAAGTTATGCACTTTGGTAGAAATAATATAAACGCGAACTATCTACTGAAGTAGATGTTTTGGGGGCATCCTTAATGGAGAAGGATCTAGGGGTTTTTGTAGATCACAAGTTGTCTAATTCCAGGCAGTGTCATTCTGTGGCTACTACAGCAAATAAAGTGCTGTCTTGTATAAAAAAGGGCATTGACTCAAGGGATGAGAACATAATTTTGCCTCTTTATAGGTCCCTGGTAAGGCCTCACCTTGAGTATGCAGTGCAGTTTTGGGCTCCAGTCCTTAAGAAGGATATTAATGAGCTGGAGAAAGTGCAGAGACGTGCAACTAAACTGGTTAAGGGGATGGAAGATTTAAACTATGAGGTTAGACTGTCGAGGTTGGGGTTGTTTTCTCTGGAAAAGAGGCGCTTGCGAGGGGACATGATTACTCTGTACAAGTACATTAGAGGGGATTATAGGCAGTTGGGGGATGTTCTTTTTTCCCATAAAAACAATCAGAGGTCACCCCTATAGATTAGAGGAACGGAGCTTCCATTTGAAGCAGCGTAGGTGGTTTTTCACGGTGAGGGCAGTGAGGTTGTGGAATGCCCTTCCTAGTGATGTGGTAATGGCAGATTCTGTTAATGCCTTTAAGAGGGGCCTGGATGAGTTTTTGAACAAGCAGAATATCCAAGGCTATTGTGATACTAATATCTACAGTTAGTATTACTGGTTGTATATATATAGTTTATGTATGTGAGTGTATAGATTGGTTAGTATAGGTTGTGTGCTGGGTTTACTCGGATGGGTTGAACTTGATGGACAATGGTCTTTTTTCAACCCTATGTAACTATGTAACTATAAGATTAGAAATTGCTTGTTTAAAATAGTCTAATAATTCATAAATACTCTCCATGTCTTATTGACAAGAGCAAGGATATGCACAGCCTGTTGGGCATACCTGGAGAATGGCAAAAGCTGACATATGCTGTATGTCACTGGTACAGGATGAATTAAACATGCCACATTTTTTCCTTCATCTTTTATGTAAAATGTATGATTAACCCTGAAAACAGAGGCAGCGTTTGTCCATAGTTATGTTGGCCTTGCATAGTTGAATAGTTCAACAAATACAGAATCCGTGTCAGCAAAATGAAGAATTTTAAATCTTCCAAAAAAATACCAAAAATCCACAAATCTGAGTTCTCCAATAGGTGCCAGCTATTTTAAATTAAAATTTACCCCAGTTTTATTTAAGGTTTAAATGTTCCTACACATGCTCAGTAAAACATACTTCAGACATGTCAGAGTCACCCAGTTTTGACTTTGTTCCCACTGGTCTCCTTCTCCCTGTCATTTGCACCCAGATAGAATGAAACAAGTGCAGGCCTTGTAGCTGGATCAAATAATTTTGATATCAGCTTAAGCTGGCCATACACGTGGCGATCGGTCAGACAAAACATCGTCAGATCCGCCACACACCGTCAGGGCTGAAACAGCAGATAAGGAGGTAGAAACAATAGGATTTCTACCTCCTTCTGCCGATTCAGCCCTGACGGCAGATTTTGGTCAGGCGCCTTCTATGGCGCCCGATCAAAATTTTCTAACCTGGCCGATCGGCGAGTTGTCCGATATCAGCAGCTTCCTGCGATATCGGTCGACTTGCCGACATGCCATACACGCACCGAATATCGTACGAAACGAGGTTTCGTACGATAGTATCGGTGCGTGTATGGCCAGCTTTAGCCAAATAATCCTGCTCTTTTAGTGATTTGAATTCTGATACATTCCCTGCCCTTCTCTAAGTATTCATTATGATATCCAGGGCTTACTTTGAATAAGATTTAGAAAATGCATGGTTAGCGCATGCTTGAACCAAGCAAAATTACAGTTATTGAAAGTATATTCAATGGCTAACAATAGATCACCATAGCTGCCTTTCAGGAAACAAAGGCCATACAAACTAGAAAAGACACCTATATCTTTATCTTACTCCTGCAAAGAATTGGTTTGTGCCAGCCTATCTAACACAGCCCCAAGAGTTAAGCAGCTGCCTAATTACATTAATAGCTGCTAGCATGATGGCAGTGGGGGTGTGTTGCTGTGCAATGAATGCTGCAGAGCTAAGGACTAAATTCGCATCTGCATTGCTTTATATGATAAATAGTTCCTGTCTTTCACTGTTTGATGTACGTATCTCCGTTATTCCAGAAGCCATAGGTGGAAGACCTCTTACTGACAATGCACTCATTTTCTTCCTTATCATATTGTGTGGGAGTATTATATGTGTAATGCTCATTAGGCGTCATTGTGACTGTCCCAATAAAGCAAAATCAATGAATTTATTTATACACTGCTATTGCATTCTCCATTTATTTCTCACTAAGAAGTAGTACAGTTGTGGGATTGGACTACTATGTCTACAGAGCAATCATTTTGCTGCATATTTCAATGTATTTTCAAGATCTGCACACTTTCCACCACAGACCCTAAAGGGATACATCCACAATTAAGTGTTCAAAAGCTGAATGGGTATAGTAAAATGGACAGTAAACACCTAAAAAGACATTTGCTAAAGGTACTTGTGTTGAAATTACATCCTGCCTATTGTTTTAATTAAAAACATCCATATTTTTCGCCATTATAAAGCAAGTTGGTCTGTGTTTACTGATCTTACTGATCCCCCTTCCTTTATAAACAGGGCAATTTGTTCAAAGCTCCCTATCTACCATTAAACATACAAACCCCACCCTTGTCTAAGCAGCAGCTTTTAAGCAGCTCATTATTAGGGGCTTGCCAGTGCACCCAGCACCCAGTAAATATCAGAATAGTGCTCAATAGTAAGAAATCCAAGTCTGGCTTGGGACTCCTCCAGTTACATGGGAGTAGGAGAAACAATAGGTAACCTGAAAGCGGTTCTAATGTGTAGCACTGTCTCTTTCTGAAAGCTCAGACTCAGACACAATGCACTAAAATGGCTGCCTACACACCAATATTATAACTAAAAAAAAAAAAATTTGTTGGTTCAAGAATAAAATTTTAAATGGTGAATTATTTGCTATGCAAACAGTGTAATTTAGAAACAAAAAGAATATCATAAAAATTATGACAGTATTCTTTTACTAAAAATGCTGTTAAATGCAGAAAAACACTGTGTAAAATACAGAAAATATACCCACTGAAATTAGAATTGAAGGGGATTGCAAAAAATGGTGTACAATCTGGGAAAGCATAAGAGGAGGGAGCATAAAATTAAGGTTTCAATATATTGGAAACTAGGCACAGACCTAGCACACAGTTAAGAAAAGGTGCCAATTGTGGTACAGGGGAGCAGAACTACCTAGCAGGCAGAGACATGTATGTATATGTATGTATAACTTTATTTATAAAGCGCCACAAGGGTACGCAGCGCTGTACAATCTCCACCAAGGACAGGGTTGAGTAGACACAATCTATACTCCATCCATAATAGCAATATCATCATAAAGAAAAGAGTAAATAGTCTGAAAAATCATCAAAAAGAAATACACTCATTCATGAAATTTTTTTAGAACAAGATAAATGTAAATACAGGTATGGGACCTGTTATCCAGAATGCTCGGGCCTGGGGTTTTCCAGAGAAGGGATATTTCTGTAATTTGGATCTCCAGACCTTAAGTCTGCTAAAAAATCATTAATTAAATTCAATAGGGTTGTTTTGCCTCCATTAAGGTTTAAATATATCTCAGTTAGGATCATATACAAGGTACTGATTTATTATAACAGAGAAAAAGGGAATCTTTTTTTTTAAATTTAATTATTTAAATTAAATGGAGTCTATGGGAGATGGCCTTTCTATAATTCAGAGCTTTCTGGATAATGGGTTTCCAGATATTGGATCCTATACCTGTATATGTGTCTATTAATATTTCTGCCCAGCTTTTCATAGAGAAGTAGCTACCATTAAAATATTAACATTAGTACATTAGAATTCTAAACACTGGAATTTGTTACCTTTATTCTGTCAATATTGGCTTCCATTTTTAGCTGTTCCACCAGCTTTCTGGCTTGAGCTATACTGGCTGTGTTATTGCTGGCCATTAGAACTCTAAGGGGATTTGCTGAAAGAAACAAAATTGCAAAGTTCATTAGTTAATCTAGTGCATCATTAACATAACCAGCACATACCATAGTGCAAGATGTGCCACAAACAAACAGCATATGATTGCAATGATTTTAATAACCTGAACTGGTCCGTTAATGGTTCCTTTCTTAAACATAGATCAAGGTTGTGAAATAAGTTAATATGTTAATAATATATGATATAAGTGATTTTATTAGATGGATTGTGATTAATGGGAATATCTCAGGATGATGAGGAAGGTGCTCTGTATCAAATGTTACAAATGGACCTAGCCTTATGATGTTGATAACACCTACGGTACATAGGGTTCACATCCTCGTTTTCCAGGGACTTACCCCATTTTAGGACCTAGGTCCCCAGGAAGAAGTGTCCCTGTACAAAGTCCCTACTTGCAGCAAGAATGATCCTATTATTTGGCTCACCTACCCCCCAATTCTGATGAAGAATGGCGCTTTTGCCAGTAACAGCTGACAGTAACAGCATTGGTAACAGCAGCTGCAAAGTATAACATGCAACCATATTTATTATCTTATATGTTTTATATTATATGGGGGCGGGACCTGAAAAGGTAGCAGTGCAGGTATAGGTGTCTATAAATCTGGGAACCTTAAAATATCCAACAACTTTATTGGAGAGGTACAATAACATTTTTATATACAAGCAAAAATTTGAGAACAACAACAAGGCAGTAAACAAATATATGTAATGCAGCACATTATGAAGCAATCACATTGTGCTGCTTACATCTGAGTGTAAATATAAAATGGACTGTAATAAAAACTGAATCATGATAGTTTCCTTTTAAGCAGATTTATGGCAAGACGTCAATAGCACATTATAGCAAGAGTAATCTATCTGCCCTCGTACTCCACAGCAATATTATTCAGACCACAGGGCATTGATCCTTCGCAGGTCAGTTGTCAGTTGTATGCATAATCAGTTCTATATATAATCTTCTTTGTCAGATATTTATCTTTGATTCCTTATATTCATCACAGTGGAAATGACAAAGAATAGTCCATCTCAAATTTGTTTTTGAGGATTTATTTATCAAAGAGTCTTAGTTGTGGATCAGGATGTAGGCATTTAGCTCCCATCTATCAAGCTTGCCATCTACCCAGCTCACCATCTTTCCAGATTACTATCTACCAAGCTCGCCATCTATATCAGCAGTTTCTACACTTATGGGTTGCCGTTTCTCCTACAGAAGCTCAAAAGTAGTGGATGAGGTGACCTGCCCTAAAGGCCATGTAAGGAGAGATCTGGGGTGAACATAATTGTGGAAGCTCAGCTTGAATCCTATCTAGGGTTTGACCAAGGATGAACATAGAATACAATAATAGCTAGATGTAAGATGACTAATGGAATGTCTTTATATGTATCCATGTTATTGGCTAAAGGCAATGGTACATGGGGCAATATGGAGTATATCAACCTAGGGCTTTTTAGCCATGTAGGAAACATTGCCACTATTTGTTTGAAAAGAAAGTTATCTTAAAGTAATCAGTGCAAATTCATGCAGAAGAATATTGCTCAGGTGATTTCCATCCATAGTGAATCTAACCTTTATAAACTCAATGGTTTCAAAAGTTCCTATGTCCTGTTATTTAGGTGCCCATCATTACCTAATTATTGACCCCCCGCCCTGTACTATGTGTCTCCATCGATCTTTGGCCAGAACTCAGCTTGACTCCAACCCTTGACATTTCCTAGGCTTGACTGCTCTCTTTGTATTGCTCTTCCTAGCCCACTAGCCAACTGGGACTTAGCACTTCTACTAGCCATGGGGAAAGCAGCTGTCCCTGTCCCCAGAAGGCATAGAACTTATAGACAGTCAGCTGTAGGCCCCTAAATGAGTCTGAGATGCAGTATAACAGCACAAACCATCCTTAAGAGGCCTTCTGGTTTTTACATTTTTTGATTTACCATACAGCTCTAAACAGCTGTATGATTATGGTAACAACTATGCCAACATGGTGCAATTAAACAGCAGTTAAACCTCAATAAACCTCACAAAGGAAACCTGACCACTCAATTAAACAAATATTTCATTATAATTTATGAAAATTGTCATCTGTTTGCCATAAGATGATTTGCAATGAAAAAAAACATCTATCATACAATGTATTCCTTCATCTTCACAGTTCCATTCTGCCTGCTGCTGCCCAGCCCCCTACTAAATGCCAGATGCCAGAGGCAGACTTGCCATTGTGAGCAAGAGATCAATGCATTAGATCATCACAGAGAGTGAAACAACAGGGAGTCATACAATTAGTTTAGAATGGAGAAGAATATAATCAGTGCTGTGCTCTGCCACTGGGTTTTCTTAGGAATTTTCCCCTGTAATGATTAAATATTTAATAGAATTCTGCAATAAGCACTTATTTACTAGGTCAACATTTCAGCCTTAATCATGGTACTCACTAGAAGATCTCACTGAGCCATGATAGAGGATTTACAATACTTATATCAGCAAACCCGCGTGCTTGCAAACAAACATCTGATTGGTTGCTATGAGTTACTAAATGTGGGCAAAAGTAAGACTTTTTATCACCCCCTTAGCACTTAATCTTTGATGCAATTAATTGTATTTTGTATTTAATAAGTACTAACCACTGTTTGTTCTATTAATGTATTGCTCTACTCTACAAGTAGCACTTCATAAATAAAATATTACATGTATACATACATACATACATAGTTTGCCTTGTCAGCTAGAGCTGAGCTTTATGTCCCATGTGAAGGCTGTCAGGGGTTGCTGGAAATAGTAAGTCAGTAACAGCTGGAAGGTGACAGGTTGGACATTCCTAGTATAGACCTTCTGCACATGCACACTCTGCATGAATTACTGGAGCATGCTCTTCTTTCAACATGATGCTGCCATTATATATTATGTGTGCATGACATCAAGTAAGTTTTATCCAAGTACAACTTAAGCTTTTCTGTATGGTTTATCCATCCCATTATACTTGGCATTAACAAAGAAAATGGCTGAAATAGCAAAGAGGAAAATACTGAGGCATAGATGTTGGTATATTTGAAAAACCCATTCAATGCTTTTGTACAATAAATGAAAACAACATAAAATACCATCAGCCAGAAAAGCCAATTAGGTTTTGATACTGGGGCCTCTTCCTTTAAAAATACTCATTTTAAAAATGAGTATTTGATGAGAAAAGATCTCATTCAATTCCAGATTTTCCCATAGACTTCAATTGAGTTTTCTGGTGAAGAACCATGATGACATACGTTTTCTCATCAAATTGAATCTGGCCCTTTATCTGATGAATGATTAGAACCCACATACTATATGTATGTAGAACTATTTCTAAATTCAGGTATGGGATCGGTTATCCGGAAACCCGTTATCCAGAAAGCTCTGAATTACGGAAAGCCCGTCTTCCATAGAATCCATTTTAATCAAATGGTTCCGAATTTTAAAACTGGTTTGCTTTTTCTCTGTAGTAATAAAACAGTACTGTGTAATTGATCCCAACTAAGATATAATTAATCCTTTTTGGGTGTAAAACCATCCTATTAAGTTTAATCAATGTTTTATTGATTTTTTAGTAGACTATGGAGATCCAAATTACGGAAAGACCCCTTATCTGGAATAGCCTTGGTCCCGAGCATTCTGGATAATGGGTCCTATACCTGTATAGTTTTGTGCAGAACTATTTCTTTTTTCTTTTGAAGGTTATAGCTCCAATTTCAGTGGCTGTAAATGTTATAATTTCTTTTTATAGCTGCGATTACAAAAAATGAATGGCCAAAGATCACTTTACGGACCAGGATTTAATTTATGTGCTTTCCTTTTTTCCCATTTAGTGAGTCAACTAACTAAAAAATATGGCAAGTTGGCTTTTGTCAGAAAATAAGGTAAGTCCAAAAAGTCTTCAAGAAATAAGAGAATTTTAATTTAATGTATCAAAGCTTGAGATCAGGACCTTTCCGTTACTGCAATATGCAATAGGTCAAACAGGAAAAATGACCACCCATTGTACTATAAATTACAGCTCCCAGAATCCCCAGCACGTCTACTGATGCCCCTGCCCACCGCAGGTAATATTTAGCCAAAACCACAGACACTGTTACGGTGCTAAATGGAGCTTGGGTTAGATGCTACTAAAATATATTTTAAAAATTAAATACAGGTATGGGACCTGTTATCCAGAATGCTCGGGACCTGGGGTTTTCGGGATAATCTTTCTGCAATTCGGATCTCCATGCCTTAAGTCTACTAAAATATCATATAAACATTAATTAAACCCAAAAAGATTGTTTTGCCTCTAATAAGGATTAATTATATCTTAGTTGGGATCAAGTACAAGGCACTGTTTTATTATTACAGAGAAAGGAAATCATTTTCAAAAATTTGATGTATTTAATTAAAATGGAGTCTATGGGAGATTACCTCAGAGCTACTGGATAACGGGTTTCTGGATTACAGATGCTATACCTCTACAACTAAACAAAACTTACCCATTGCTAACTGTTATGGCTAAACTACACAGGAGATTTTGATCAGATTTTGTGGTTCAGATTTTATTTTGGGGCCCCTACATGCCACACATTCTACCATATTTTGAAAGCTTAGGTTGTCCGGAAAAAAAAACTAAATGTAGGCAATAAAAGTATGAAAAGCTCCCGAATCCTCTTGTATTGAAAGCGTTAACTCCTAGCTATCTCAGAGGAAGGCAAACAACTAATGGTAGACCCAATTTGTCTTAAAATGCTAAAATAAAGAGGTTTTCAGATGGCTATTAATGGCTTTAAAATAAAAAGCATTCTGCTTAAACACTTATATTTCCTAGAAACTGCAGTAACATTCATAGGCAAACGCTGCCCAGCAAGTTAGATTTAATGGCTGTGGGGATCAAAGTCATTAAAAGACAAAAACATTAAAACAATGTTAAAGTCATTGCTGATCATTAGAATCAGACTACAGCTGCTTACAGGAACTCTTAGCAGAAAGTATAAACACATTTGAGATTATTTGTGATGAATTACCCTTGCAGTGTGTGTGTACCTTTCTACATTAATGTGTGGATAATAAATCAGTAACACTTCAGCAGACAGAGACTATGCTCGCCAACGATGTATCTGCAAATTAACTCAGCCTGCACATGCCAAACCAGCAATATCTCATGCTCTTACTAATGACAGTCAGGGTAATGTCCCACGGAGAGATAAGTCGCCCCTGGTAGATCTCTGCTACTGTGGGGACTAATCTCTCTGAAATGCCTTTCCACCGGCAACAAAAGGAATCGCCATTGGAAAGGCCTATGTTTCACTTTGGTTTTCCGATGTTGTGTGACGTTTACCTGCAGTAGGAAACTTTGCAGCGATTCCCTTTGTTGCCAGTGAAAAGACATTTTGAAGAAATTAGTCATTTGTGGTAACAAATATCTATTGCGGTGACTAATCTCTCCATGGGACATTACCCTAACCCATACAGTTATCTACCTAATTCCCTTTAAATGCACATAGATAAGCAGATGAACAGACTTTCACACTAGCTGTCCGGTTCAAAACTGTCTGTCTGGGTCATTACAGCACACCCCTAAATATTGTTGCTTTGTCCCCAACCTTGTCAACTGCTCCAACACCCATGGCCAGACTGTGCAAAGAAAGATGCCAACCCTGGGTATGACAGTCCTCCAGAATCCATCCGAAAACACAATAACCATCCATTATTCTAGGGCACAAGGTTTCTGTTAAGAATCCTGTGCACATACAAGGAATAAGGAAGATTTAGAACCTTCCCAAAAAGAGACCAACTGCTATCTTTTAATATATAATTATATGTTCACCAAAGGTATGCCTTCTGTTGGAAGCCTCCCTAATCATACAGTTTACCCTCCTGAATTACTTCTGGGCCCCAGTTCTTCTCCAGTTGTGCAGTAGCTATACTGATAATATTTTCTTTTTTTAAAAGAAGAAAAGATACAAATGGTAGGGGTGCCTGTGTTCGGCAGCTCTGTATCTATGAGGGGCTGGCTGTGGGCGACATGTAGGCATTCTCTCTCTTGTCCTCACCCACTCCTTAGCTTGCACATCATTCAAGTGCTCAAGTTAGGGAGTACTAGCAGGTACAAGGGTCACTAGAGCACTGTATTTACAGCCCGCCTTTGATAACTTTGCACCACTTAATACTCCTGCACTTCTGTCCAGGACAGAAGTGACAGGTAAACTAGTAAATACTACTAACGTTTTATAATCCAGATGAACAGCTCTAGTGTAGGCAAGCTGTTTTTTTTTGTTTCAATATTTTTATGTCTATCTTGGGGCAGGTAAGTTAATTTAACTAAGCAAACTTGAGCATACAGTTACAAGAAAAAGGAAAGCTTTATTTACTAGGAGGTGCCAAAATCAATCACCTCCTAGTGCAAACCGGTGCTCTTGCGGTTGTAAATGATCCCTTAAGTCTATGAAGTAATGCAGGGAAAAATTAAGCCAGATGGTGGTGTAGCGCTACTTTTTTCCCCAGGCCAGTGCATTTTTTCCTATCAGCACCCCAAGTGAATAAGACTTTCCTTCTAGACTTTTGGAGTTGTAGATCAACAACAGGCTGATCATCTGTAGCAAGCAAAGAGAATCACAAGCTTGTATATATGTGGTGCCCCCTTCACACATTTACTGAGCAGTTGAAGACTGAACCACTAATTATGAAAGGAGACAGATGAGTAACAATATCTGAGTTGGAGAGCCGCCACACGCCCCCACCCATACAGACATCAAAAGTGGCCAAAAAGCAGTCAGTGTAGATGTACTAATTTCTTACAAAACAGCTCTCAGGCTCTTGTTCCGCTGTGAGAAATGCACAATTTGAGATGATTTTATAAGTCACACAAAATTTGCTAGTAAGGCACACATAGAACTCAGTTTATATACTAGTTGTTCTAGCAATTATGTGCAAACTGGAAGGAAAATATATTCTATGCAGAAGCATAGTTTCCTTAGACAGTAATGCATGACAGTAGTTTATTATGTGCACAGAATATATTTTCTGCATTCATAGATATATTTAAAAGCTGTCTTATTGCTTTCCTCAACCGAGGCATGCTCTGCAGCTATCAAATTAGTGGTACTGCTACTCCTGCTATCTGGTGACAATATAGTGCAGGTATGAGATACATCACTCATTGCTTCTAGGCAAGGATATCTATTTATATTTTAATCATAGTGTCCATTAAACTTATGAGTGCAAACAGGACCTGGCACACTCGCTCTATAGGGAATAGTGACACAAGTTAGCAGAGAATGGGGTAATAAAAGATGTAAACCTTGAATTAGATCTAGCAACCGACAGCAGTCATTAAGGTGTTTGCTTTTATTCAAGTGGCCATAAGGTGCTACCTCCTGATGGATAGGTGTTTTTTTACTAGACCTGGAGTAACCTTGGTTATATTACCCTCAAAGTATTCTAGCTTTTGGCGTTCTTATATGAAAGATTATAATTGGCGATGGTTCTGTGCCAACAGATGGGACTTGCAAAATTCTGACTCATTATCCAGTTACATGAATAAGATTTCCTCTGGGATCATTCATGCTTTACTGATTCTTCTGGGTTGCAACAAGATGTTAGAGCTTTCTCCTGCGTATTCAAACATTTTATTTTCCATTTTACACTCAGCAGGGAATATGAAGATTAATTGCTTTTAAAAAATTAAGATTCATGCTTCTTATACTTTTTTTTTAAGAAATTTAGATTCATGCTTCTTATTATCTCATTCATGTTGGCAGTGACAGGCTTGGATGGCCAATAGGGTAGTGCTTAGTTTTCTAGCTAGTAGTTCTTTGGTTTGTTCCCAAGGCAGACATCTTTATAGTGTTTTAAAATTGCTGAGTTTTTGCAGTGATAAAATAGCTTGTATGTTGTGTTCTTTTAAACAATTTGGAAATACATTAGCATATAAAAGGAACATTAAAACTGTGTCTCGGTGCTTCCAAAACTCCAAGCCAGAATTGTAAAAATGGGGACCTACTTTGAGGTCACTGGGAGCAACATTAAAAAGTGTGGTGAGCAATATGTTGCACATGAGCTACTGGTTGTAGATCACTGCTGTATATACCCTTTTTTGAATATTGGAATTAAATCACTTTTCCAATCTGAGAAGATAGAAAACTACTGCCTGGCTAAAACTGAACTAAGATTCTGAATCTTGTGTGTATTCAGTCTATACTGTTGGATTTAAATTTGTCTAAATATGTCTTTTCAAAGGTAAAAAATAGTCTTCTATAATACTAGAGCACAAGCACTCTAATATTGGTTGCTCTGTTGCATATGCTGAGCAAATTATTAGGAACACTTATTCCTATAATTCAGTTGGACCAACATTGTCCACTTGCTGTTTTTATTGCAGAAGAAGAGGTTAGGCAGACTGAAAGGTTTTAAAGTGCTTGGCTTAGATAGAGGTGCTTTTAACTTGCCTGAGGTATTACTCATTAACTTCTGGATATCTGGAATAGTTCTACAGGAACATGCTTAAATTGGGACCATTGATCTGAAGGAGATGCTATTTTAAGGAAGACAACACTTGCTTAGGTTAATAAAATGCACTTGTCTGATTTTTGTGTGCATTACGTTTGCAATTGCAGGAGACTGTGTTACTAGAACTATAGACTGATGCACAAAATGGGTTTTCTTTGCATCATAAAAAAATTCCAGCCTTTTTTGCACTTAGTACACTGTGTGGGGCACTGGAAACAGCCTATAGTGGTATAATGTTTTTATTAACTCCTTTCCATTATTACTCGTGGCATTTTTCAGTTGGACAGAGGTAGATGGCAGTTACTGGTAAATGCAGAACTAAAGTAAAAAATAGGCAATTTTGCCTTCATGAATTAAATTGGAAGGAAGGCCCTGCCAACAAGTAAAATAGGGGCCCCAATGAAAAAAACCCTCATATATAACAGCCATGCCCCTGATCTTCCCCAACCACACCACAATTCCACAATTTTGCCAACAACTCCACCCATCCCTTCCATAAACCCCAACCCTTTCGTGGTCCACATATCACATTTCTCAGGGCCCCTATCTGCCATAGGTCCCTGACTGCAGTACCATCAGTATATCTGATTTTTTCAGTTGCAGGTTGTTGCAATTATGTGCAAACTGGAAAGAAAATATATTCTATGCAGAAGCATAGTTTCCTTAGACAGTAATGCATGACAGTAGTTTATTATGTGCACAGAATATATTTTCTGCATTCATAGATATATTTAAAAGCTGTCTTATTGCTTTCCTCAACCGAGGCATGCTTTGCAGCTATCAAATTAGTGGTACTGCTACTCCTGCTATCTGGTGACAATATAGTGCAGGTATGAGATACATCACTCATTGCTTTTAGGCAAGGATATCTGTTTATATTTTAATCATAGTGTCCATTAAACTTATGAGTGCAAACAGGACCTGGCACACTCGCTCTATAGGGAATAGTGACACAAGTTAGCAGAGAATGGGGTAATAAAAGATGTAAACCTTGAATTAGATCTAGCAACCGACAGCAGCCATTAAGGTGTTTGCTTTTATTCAAGTGGCCATAAGGTGCTACCTCCTGATGGATAGGTGTTTTTTTACTAGACCTGGAGTAACCTTGGTGATATTACCCTCAAAGTATTCTAGCTTTTGGCGTTCTTATATGAAAGATTATAATTGGCGATGGTTCTGTGCCAACAGATGGGACTTGCAGAATTCTGACTCATTATCCAGTTACATGAATAAGATTTCCTCTGGGATCATTCATGCTTTACTGATTCTTCTGGGTTGCAACAAGATGTTAGAGCTTTCTCCTGCGTATTTGAACATTTTATTTTCCATTTTACACTCAGCAGGGAATATGAAGATTAATTGCTTTTAAAAAATTAAGATTCATGCTTCTTATACTTTGTTTTTAAGAAATTTAGATTCATGCTTCTTATGCTGATGGACTTGATTCCTTTATGTGTAGAAATCAGAAAACATTTCCTGTGCTAGGGATGTTGTATTGGCTGTGATCCTACCAGGTTTTATCTTACTTGAAAAAAGTATTTGTGTAATATATAAGTTTTGAGGACAATGGCACTACATTGAGTAACAAAATACAGCCACGGTATATGTTGCTCCTATATGATAGACCAATCACATGATTGTAGTATGCACAGATGCTTCTGACACCTTGACAGATTAGAAATGACATGAGCTCAAACGACATGCCACATTCTGACAACACTCTCAGCTGTAGGACTTCCTCTACATTTTTATTTTTGACTGCACCGAGGGCAGTTGCCTTTTGTGCATGGCATGCTCCTCTCTGTTTACTATATATATGTGTGGGTGTGGAGCTTCTCCTCCAAGAAAAAAATAAGAATTCACTTAATTTAGATAAACTAAAGGTATAAATATCATGATTATTCAGTTCTACATGCATAACCTTACATTAACCTAAATCAAATACCATCTGCCAATTAAATTGCTGGTTTGTCCTGATCCCCTACACAGGTTGTACACAAAACCACTGCTTTCAACACACAGATGTCGTCAATACCAGAGCTGTGGAGTCAGAAGCAATTTTGGGTACCTGAAGTTGGAGTCGGCAAAAATTGTATTTTACAATGTCCTATTTCACATATAATAGTCATAACTGTAAGTCATATGCTGTAAAAATAGAGCCCAGTGCATAGTTGTTTCACTAGTGTGAAGTCCAGCTAAGCTATTAGAACCTTATTGTACAGTACATTTTTTGTCTTTTGTTTAAACTTTAGGTATAAGGAATGTTTGTAATTAAAATAAATAAATAAAAAGCCACAATGACATAGGTTTAGTTGTAGATTTAGACTCAAACTTGAACAGTATCCTCATTCATGTTGGCAGTGACAGGCTTGGATGGCCAATAGGGTAGTGCTTAGTTTTCTAGCTAGTAGTTCTTTGGTTTGTTCCCAAGGCAGACATCTTTATAGTGTTTTAAAATTGCTGAGTTTTTGCAGTGATAAAATAGCTTGTATGTTGTGTTCTTTTAAACAATTTGGAAATACATTAGCATATAAAAGGAACATTAAAACTGTGTCTCGGTGCTTCCAAAACTCCAAGCCAGAATTGTAAAAATGGGGACCTACTTTGAGGTCATTGGGAGCAACATTAAAAAGTGTGGTGAGCAATATGTTGCACATGAGCTACTGGTTGTAGATCACTGCTGTATATACCCTTTTTTGAATATTGGAATTAAATCACTTTTCCAATCTGAGAAGATAGAAAACTACTGCCTGGCTAAAACTGAACTAAGATTCTAAATCTTGTGTGTATTCAGTCTATACTGTTGGATTTAAATTTGTCTAAATATGTCTTTTCAAAGGTAAAATATAGTCTTCTATAATACTAGAGCACAAGCACTCTAATATTGGTTGCTCTGCTGCATATGCTGAGCAAATTATTAGGAACACTTATGCCTATAATTCAGTTGGACCAACATTGTCCACTTGCTGTTTTTATTGCAGAAGAAGAGGTTAGGCAGACTGAAAGGTTTTAAAGTGCTTGGCTTAGATAGAGGTGCTTTTAACTTGCCTGAGGTATTACTCATTAACTTCTGGATATCTGGAATAGTTCTATAGGAACATGCTTAAATTGGGACCATTGATCTGAAGGAGATGCTATTTTAGGGCTCTGGCACACGGGGAGATTAGTCGCCTGCGGCAAAACTCCCTGTTCGCGGGCAAATAATCTCCCCGAGTTGCCTTCCCCTGCCATCCCATCGGCGACAATGTAAGTCGCCGGTGGGATGGCAGACGCAGCGGGCGATTTGCGCGAAATCACGCCGCCGCGTGTGCCATCCCGCCGGCGACTTACATGTTCGCCGGTGGGATGGCAGGGGAAGGCAACTCGGGGAGATTAGTCGCCCGCGAACAGGGAGTTTTGCCGCGGGCGACTAATCTCCCTGTGTGCCAGAGCCCTTAAGGAAGACAACACTTGCTTAGGTTAATAAAATGCACTTGTCTGATTTTTGTGTGCATTACGTTTATAATTGCAGGAGACTGTGTTACTAGAACTATAGACTGATGCACAAAATGGGTTTTCTTTGCATCATAAAAAAATTCCAGCCTTTTTTGCACTTAGTACACTGGAAACAGCCTATAGTGGTTATAATGTTTTTATTAACCCCTTTCCATTATTACTCATGGCATTTTTCAGTTGGACAGAGGTAAATGGCAGTTACTGGTAAATGCAGAACTGAAGTAAAAAATAGGCAATTTTGCCTTCATTTAAGCTGTCATTAAGGAATTAAATTGGAAGGAAGGCCCTGCCAACAAGTAAAATAGGGGCCCCAAAGAAAAAACCCTCATATATAACAGCCATGCCCCTGATCTTCCCCAACCACACCACAATTCCACAATTTTACCAACAACTCCACCCATCCCTTCCATAAACCCCAACCCTTTCGTGGTCCACATATCACATTTCTCAGGGCCCCTATCTGCCATAGGTCCCTGACTGCAGTACCATCAGTATATCTGATTTTTTCAGTTGCAGGTTGTTTTCAATGCCTTAGTGACAAGGGTATTACTTTTTAAAATAAATTTAAATTGAGAAGTTTTTCGGATCAGCGATGTTCTGCTTCAGTAGAATTAATATTGACAAAACATTTTAAAAAATGAACAATTGCAAAAATCATCACCTTTAATCACTGCTAGCTCTCTCTCTGGCATATTTTACATTACATTACATTAACATTTATTTATAAAGCGCCAACATATTCCGCAGCGCTGTACAATAAGTCATAGAATTTACAAATCCATATTACCCCAGCACTCCTTTAAGCCAGACCAGAGACTTGCCTTACCATGGTACAATATGCTTCACTTTTTTTTCTATTCAGATATTTCCCCAAACATTTTAAGTGTTGAGGTCTGGTGAGTGCTGAAGGAAAGCCAACACATTTTGCTTTTCCTTGGAAGAAAATAGACTTGGCACAGCTTTAATGTCTGTTTAGAATCATTGTTCTGCTGGAAAAATAAACCTTGTCTACACAACATGAAGTCAGATGGAATGGCATGCCTCAGCAGGACAGAGTTATACTTCTTTTTGTGTAGTTGATCCTGCACAAGTCACTAGCATTACAGAATAGTCAAAATATTGCCATTACATTTCCACCACCTTGTCTTATAAGCTCTTCAGCTGCAAACATTCTTCCTATCTTTAGCAATGACATTTCAGTTGGTCACCAGTGATGTTGGCTTACACACTATAATATATATGCCCCATGTATTTTTGCTATTGGTGGTGCAGCCTAATAATAAAACATACCTGTCTGAGGGAAAATGTGCTCAAGCACTTCTGGTCCTGGTTAGCTGATTGTATTGCTCTGTGGAAACAGAGAACAGCACAGGGTTATTCTGATGTGTAGAAATACAGACGGAGATCATATGGTTGCATAATAGCCCAGGAGTAAGAAGAGCTACTATGAAGTGATGCAATATATTAATATAAAGTATGTGTGCAAAACAATGAGAATGTTATCTCACTACTCATTAAATATCAGGCATTTTTACTGTATATTTGCATTTTAATGATACATTGTATGTTTAATGCTCTCCTGGATTGTCATAAATAACTACACATTTAGTTTTCCTGTTTAGGAAAACTATACCCCCAAACAATGTAGGTCTAAACAAACTCCTATGTAAAAACTGTTTCATCGAAATAAACAATTTTCATAAAAATATACTTTTTTAGTAGTATGTGCTATTGGGTAATCCTAAATAGAAAATTGTCATGTGGGATCATAAGATTCACAGTGCATTCAAACAAGCCAAGGCACACATACATGCTAGGCCACATCTGCCAATTAATGGACAGAGTTCTGTCTTTTGCTTTCACACTACTTCCTGTTACAGTTAAAGCTGCATTATGGTCATGTAATATCTGAGAGAACACATGACCATGGGAAAGGGTGTAATATTTACTGATATATATATATATATATATATATATATCTATATATATATATATATAGGATATTTATTGATATATATATTCCAGTTTGCCCAAATTCTTTAATAGGCCACTTAACATGATATAAACTATCTGTTGTTCATTCTGGGAGTATAGTTTTCCTTTAAATATAACATTGTAAGCCTTGCAAAAATAATGAATTGTATCAAATAAAATGTTATTTTCAAACTGTTTTTTAAAAGTTGTAACAATGATGTGTGAGCAGCCATCTGATTTTATTATGAATTATCCAGAGCTGCAGCCATTGCCTTAGCTATTCAATTCATGTCTCCAGGCTGTAAATGACACAGCTTCTCCTAGTTCTCCTGCTGGGTGCTATTTCCTTACCTACCACTGAGAGCATTTTTAGCAGTTCAGATTTTTTTAAGCAAATTATGACCCACAGTATGGTGAAACCTGCTCCAGCCCCATATGTGATACTCCTAATGGGAGGCAGTGAGGCCAGTTTTGATAATTTCTGTGCTAAAATATGACACAGTTTTACTAGCAGTGTTATGTGAAGCAGCACAGAAATATGGAACGCTTATCAGTTTAGGTAGCTTGGCTGAATCCTTCAATAGAGGTGTCAGAGAGAGCTGTTATTCAGAAACATGTTCTGTTGATAGCCTGAACAGACTCTATTTTGGAGCGAGACCTGTGACAAATGAGAAATGCGCTGGCTGGTTTTGGGCCTGTTTCACTTTCTATCCTGCCCTGCATTATTATATATATAATATATGATGTTTATCAACCAGAGCTTTCATGGAGCATGCACACTGTGATTCATCCACTTTTACACCTACTAACTGGTTCTATAAATAAGACTGATTTCTTTATATATAGAATAAAGTACATTTCCTGCTTGTAAAAAACAATTTGTATCACCTGACCACCATGTAGATTCTTGGCAAAATCCATGTGTAAAGCACACCGAGAATAATGCCTCATTTTCAGTAACATCATCTCTGCACAGATCACAATAAACCTCAGTAACATCATTATTACACAGTACACAATAAACCACAAAAACATATTGGTGAAGCCCAATTAATTTTTGGGACATATCTTTAAAGAAATTATTTAAAATTCCTCACTTATTTCCTGTGTTGTACTCTGATTTTCTTTGTCAGCAAGCAGAACTTGAATTTAAACACATGTGAACACTTACGAAAATAGCCAAAGTAGGAAAAATACATCAGAGTAAATGAATTTAGTATTATTAGGGGCTGATTTACTAACCCACGAACGGGTTGAAATGAGTCCGATTGCGTTTTTTTCGTAAAGATCGGTATTTTGCGATTTTTTCGTATGTTTTGCGATTTTTTCGGCGTCTTTACGAATTTTTCGTTACCAATACGATTTTTGCGTAAAAACGCGAGTTTTTCGTAGCCATTACGAAAGTTGCGTAAAATCTTGCGATTTTTCGTAGCGTTAAAACTTGTGCAAAAAGTTGCGCTTTTTTCGTAGCGTTAAAACTTACGCGAAACTTCGCACCTTTTAAGTTTTAACGCTACGAAAAAGGCGCAACTTTTCGCGTAAGTTTTAACGCTACGGAAAAATCGCAAGATTTTACGCAACTTTCGTAAAGGCTACGAAAAACTCGCGTTTTTACGCAAAAATCGTATTGGTAATGAAAAATTTGTAAAGACGCCGAAAAAGTTGCAAAACATACGAAGAAGTCGCAAAATGTTCGTTTTGAAGTCGGAACTTTTCCAATTCGGGTCGGATTCGTGGGTTAGTAAATCAGCCCCTAAGTATTGCAGACTCAACCCTCTAGTGGCCAAAAGAGGGAAAAAATTTAAATATTTAAAGATCAAGTCTGCAAAAGAGTCAAAGCTTAAAAATATGAATCTTTATTATAAATCCATTAAAACATTATACCCCATGTATGCAGCCTAACGCATTTCATGCTAATCTAGCACTTAATCATAGGCTCTATGATTGTGTAAGCACTTCCCACACTTAATACTATGAATAATTATTCTTTATGTGTTAACATAACATTGTTAAACAGATATTTTCATAATATTCTTTAGGAATGTCCAACCTACAGCCCTCCAACTGTTGTTGCAACAGCTGGGTTTGATATCCCTCATTTATGTAACTTTTCTGATGAAGCCTCAGCCTTCATACATTGCTAGGATAACCCCTCTTCTCTGTGGAACTGTGCAGCCGAAGGGAACACAAAAGGCCGGATCATAACATCAACTTTTAATGCACGTTAGCCAGCTTAAACCATCAGTAGCACCTTGAAATCTATAGTGGAGCAAGGTATTGGAAAGAGAATGCCCTGCTGTAATTACAAGCTTTTCTTTATTCTCAAAGGACTAGTCATTCATCCCTCTAAATTTAATCTCTAATCTGTATATTTGCATTTTAACAATCACATGGGAGCCCCCATACAGCTTATGCTAGCCAACTGGGTCATATTTGTGCATAACCCTGTCAATCTCTTCTAACCTAGTCTATTTCTCGAAATATGTGTATAAAATGTCCTGCACACCTAGGGCTACATTCATCAAATCACGAGTTTGAATCCCGACTGGGAAAAATTCGGATTGGATACAATAATTTCTGAAGATCGCAAATATCACGAAAATGCTTACAAAAAAATCGCATTAGTCACGATAATATCGTATTGGTGATCAGAAATTTTCGTACCGAACGATTGTAAACAGCGGGAAAACCTTTCCGACTTTGATCCTTCTGTGCATGATTTTGGAAGCCTCCCATAGGAATCAATGGCACTCTGCAGCTCCAACCTGGCCCAAGGAAAGTCATGATAAAGAAGCTTGAATGAATCCGAAACGTTTGCACTCGGCGCAACAATACGATTTTGTCACAAAAAATTTGTAGCAAGGTACGAAATTGTCGCACAAGGTACGAAATTGTCACGCAAAATACGCTCAGAGCGTTTGTGCCTTAATAAATGTCCCCCATAGTGTAGCTATATGGTTTAGGGGCATACATAATAACAGTACATGCCCCTAGTGTGTAATGCACTATAATCTCATCAGTATGGCTCGGTTTGGAGGATGGATACTCCAGCAGGAGAGTTTAGGATAGCTAATCCAGGTGTGTAAAACAAGGTCTGTAATGGGTTGTGGTCCATTGGATACAGCAGAGTCATGTGACCCCCCTAAAGGTATATGAGGGAAGATGTGTGTGTAAAGCCCAGGGTGATATAAGACCCAAAAGAGGTAAAAGTGGGAAGGTTATATAGTAAGGTACTAGCTAGTGCAGTTATTACAATTCTGCAATAGGTGCTACTTGGTAGAAAGTTTGCATCTGAGATTCCAACAAGAAGTGGTGGGGAGGTTTGTCCCCCCACTTTTTTTTACAGGGAAGCACATGAATTGCAATACTTCTGGGACATCTGTTCTCCCTCTTTCTGCATATATACAAAGCAAGAATACACCCGATCTTGCTGGCATTCATAAATGACAGCTTATTTACTGGGTAATCATTGAGTCAGGCATTTATCCCAAGCCATACTGCAAAATAATCACTTATGCCTGGGTATGATCATTAACAACAGCTTAATGGTCTCATGAAGTTATTTTGAGTTTCTCGTTTAGTGTGAATACTGAACTGAGATATATTAAATGGCATATAAAACACTGTGATTATTCATAAATGCAAAAACAGCACTATGGGAACCAAACTATACATCTGTGCTTTTACTTAACAGCTCATTGCAATCAGAACTCATTTATTATCAAGCTACTGTAGTTCTGTCTAATCACTGAATGCCAAAATACTGTACAGATAATGGGAAAGATAGAAGAGATGCAAAATCATATAAGACATTTTGTTATCAGAAGTCAACTC
Source organism: Xenopus tropicalis (assembly GCF_000004195.4). Taxonomy (NCBI): domain Eukaryota; kingdom Metazoa; phylum Chordata; class Amphibia; order Anura; family Pipidae; genus Xenopus; species Xenopus tropicalis. The sequence goes on from NC_030684.2 coordinate 95,871,019, forward strand.
TGATTATCATTCTAGGGTATCTGCTAGTCATCTGCTCGCTTGACGAGATCGCCAAGCGAGCGGATCTGCACCCGATATCCCCACCTACGGGTGGGCGATATCGGGGAGCGTGTAGTTAAAAAAAAAATAATTCGATCATTTGGCCCTGGGGCCAAACGATCAAATTATACTGGCGGCAAGGGGCAGTCGGTTTGGGGACTGCATCAACGAGCCGATGCGGTCCCCGATCCGACTGAATTTTCTACCCTGGCCGATCGAGATCTGGACCGATATCGGCAGCTACAATCTGCCCGTGTATGGGGACCTTAGGGTAAGGACCCACAAGGCAGATTGCCAACCTGCGAATAAAGATCCCCATACATGCCGAGATCCACTCGCTTGCCCGTGTATGGGGACCTTAAGCGCACATTGGCAATCTACCTGTATGCTTCTTCAGCCAACATCCACCAACAAACACAAGACTCAAGTTTAACGGCAAAGGATAAAGGAGTAAAGTCATAAAGATCAGGATAAATGTTATTGTGGTCTCACTGTACTCCTGTACTTAAAAAAGTATCAGGATTGTTATAAGTTACTGCACTGGGGCAGATTTTGCCCTGTTACTACATAAACCCTAACACTACCAATATGAAACCCACAGACGAATTATTTTCGAATCTTAGGAATATGGTTACTGCACACTGACTCATTTAACCCCTTATAGTTATAACCCCACCATCTCTATAAATAGACCCTTCTCTTCTCGTGTCACTTTTAAGGCACAACTGAAACCTGCTAAGCCTGGGCTGATAAATATACATACTTAATAATACAGCTAATAATAGCAGAAAGCCCTTCTAGAAAGTTGTCTTTCTATTCTTTATTTTATAGAAGGCCTTGCCCAAATCAATTTTAGGCTTGTTGCTTCACCTGGCCTCATTAGAATAGATGTCCTATTTCATCTAAAATTAGCCACAACCTCTATGCTCTTCACATCGTTAACTGAGAAATTAATGAAATGAAGTCATTACAAAGATTCACATGGGTCTTTTTTCCTCTTTAATTGAATTAAGGGAAACATAGCAACATCACGATTCCACAGAAGAATAACTCAGACCACTTAACTGGGACAAAATTATCCCATGAGCTTTATCAGAGGTGAGCTGGTGAGGGTGAGTGATATTAAAATTATGTCCACAATCAGCTTTTGATAGCTCTTTCCAATAAGCTTTACAGCTGTACGGATTTCTAGAAATGATACAGCACAGGCTGAAATGGTGTATAACTAGAATCTCACATTCCTCACCATCAGTGCTGGAATTGGGGAGGGATGCCGGGGGATACCATCCCTCAACTTCTTTATTTCCGTAAAAAAGCATCTCCTCAGGGGGGAAGCAATGTTTTGAATCCCGGTACTTTTTATTTAATTGTAATTACGGAACTTTCTTTTGCTCCTCTCTATTTCTGCATGCAAATAAAATGGAGAGGTTAAAAAGTGCAATGGAGAAAAGTTTGCTGGGAGAGAAGTAGAAAAGAGATTGAGAAGTATTATAACTGGGAAATATTGGTGAGCGAGGTTTATTATTACAGTGGGTGTGGCTTCCAAATGTGGGAGATGCTTCTTTTGGCATGCTGCGCTATGCACAGCACACATAGGAGAAGACTTATTATGCTGTATAAAAAATGCAGACAAAATTCACATAAAATCTGCGTAATTTTTTGCGTGGTTTTCTTTGCAGGAACGTAAAATAGCAGCAAAAAATCTGGTGTTTGGACACCGAACTTGTACATTTATTTTACATAGCTTTTTACACCGGTTTTTCAACGTACACAGCATAATAAATAGGCCCCATGGCATCCCTCCAATCCCCCCCCCATCAATGTGAAATGACTTCCCTGGCATTGTATATACTTATCAAAAACTCTGTGCTACACCTATTAGCTTCAGTAAAGACAATGACAGCCAATGCCTAAATTTGATCAGGATCTAACTCTTTTTCAAATCCAATGGGTCTGATTATAGGGCAATCAATGAAAAGGGAAAAAGTTGAAGCAAAAGTGACATCTACCTAGTCAGGGTTTTAACAAACTGACATGCTGTGCCAAATAAGATGTATTTCTCTGGAGCCAAAGAACCTAATGTCTTGGGTTCAGAAGTTCCTGTGGTATAGGACAGGCTGTTTGAGACACATGATATGAAAATAGAATTGAAAAACCTCTGTGAAATGAATTTCAGAAATTCCACTTGTTTCTTTAGGTCAGATATTCTTAATGGGTCACCATGCCATTTAGGCTGGGTTTTCAGCAGAATTCAGATTTGGCCGAATCCACGCACCCTAGATTCTGCAACCTAACTTGGGTCATCTTTGTAATTTCTTCCCGTATTTTGTTGTCAGGTTTCTCTGACCTTAGCAATGGTCTCATTTACTGCAAACTAATTGACCCACCCCATTGCATCAAATTACTAGAGATAATCTATGTCCTGGTATTTGGTACACAAAACACTACATAGTGTTCAGATTGACAAAGCAAAATATTATTCCACCAGGAAGCCAATACACTACCACCCAATAGCACTTTAATACTGTTCCAAATCTCTGCCCTGTGCCAACAGCTTCTCATGCAATATCACCCAATCCTCACATTTTCAGTTCAGATACCTTCATTTCACTGACAAAATTATAAGGGGCCAATTACGTATTATATTGTTGAGAGACACAAAGGTATAAGGTAGCACTAATTTAATTTGCTGGGCAGGGGATTTCTTGGGAACTAAATATGTTTAAATTAACTGTAGAAATGCAGACTGGTCACCCCTAATTAGGGTGCCACCTTTTCTTTGGACCTGTACCAGCTGATGATATAAGGGATGGTGGGTGGGTGAGTCCGAGAAAGGGCGGAGCTGTGATGTCATGAGGCAGAGCCATGACGTCATGGGGTGGGAATCTGATGCAAATTCAGTAAGAAGGCAGGATTTAGGGGCATACAGGGGGAGGGAAGCAAGGGTATTGGTGTGGTTTGTAGGCGGGCCACAGGCAAAATTACCAACCAGGTGGCAACCCTGTCCCTGATATATATGCTTACAAATATCTAACAATTGTTATACCATGTAATATCCCATTTAGTAATTATTTTCTAAATTACTGCCCAAGAATTACTGTGATGCTTGGGGTCCCAGAATAAACACTACACTACAGAACTTATACACATTGTATTATACACTTTCCTACACTCTAAATGCAGCAAGAATAGAGATTATTTTGCACAAAATATTAATAACAGAGGAACACCGATATCAGAATCCAAATAGTACCCCAGAAATCAGGGGCAGAAGACACATTAAGGGGCATGTGGGTGCCTGGTTTGTACAGTTAATCAGCTATATATTCCAAAGGAAATGTAGAGTTAATTTTATCTGTAAACAAGCCTGGAATGTGACTAGGATATTGGCTGGAGAACAATTTACAAGAACACCAAATGTTGTTTTTGTGCATGTTTGGCAAAAATAATGTGTAGAGCTGTTGCTGGGATAAATATAATATAACGTCCTCAAGAGCAGTCAGATTTTTAATTAAAGAACATGCAGACAAATTAAGAAGGATTAATGCTGTTAGCGAATAACAAAGTCTTCCCACAAACACTGCCCGGAATAATATTCCAACTACTGTGTATAATAAAACCACACAGGTCAGAGTCAAGACCATAAACCTTAGATCGAAACTACTTTAAAGAGTCCCAAAGAACCATTTCATTAATGGCTTGTTTGTTTAACAGATGCATTTAAAGCAGAAAATATTTCCTGTATTAGCCAGGCGAGCATATAATCAATATGAATATGTAAGCAGAACCGTTTGGAGGACAAACACTACACTGTGATGCTGTTACACATAAGCACTTGTCTAAATTAAAGCTTTCTCTGTTTGTGCCTTATTGACCCCTGAAGGAACTTTTAGTGACCCAAATTCTAAGATGCTTCTATTTACACAGGCAGGAGAAAAGAGGCGATCTAAAAAAGCAGTTCATGGATAGCTGCAACTGCCCCTTCCTGACAGCGATGGGGAGGATTTTGCCTTCTGGTAATAGTAAATCTGCCCATTAAAGCAAGTGACAGAAAGCACTAATTTTCTAATACTGGGAAACTTGAGTAAACTTGGCTATAACAAGCAATGCCAGGCAGCAGGCAAGGTTTTGTGCTGTATTAAAAGGGGCATTGATTAGTGGGAGAAGGGGGTTATTCTTTCATTTTACTTTTTTACATTTTACTATTTACTTTCATTTTACTCTGGTAAGGCCCCATCTAGATATGCCATCCAGTTTTAATCTCCAGTGCTCAAAAGGGATATTATTGAATTAGAGAGAGTACAAAGAAGGGCAACTAAGCTAGTAAAGGGTATGAGAAGTCATAAAAAAAGACTTGCCAAGTTTGGGATGTTTATGGGCACTTTATGTAATAATAATAATAATATAATAACTATATATACATACATAAGGGGATAATATAATGAAGGATTTTTCAGCAGACACAAGGGCATCCATTCCAGTTGGAATGAAGACGGTTCCATCTTAATATTTGGAAAGGGTTTTCTACAGTGAGAGCTGTGAAGTTGTGGAATTCTCTCCCTGAATCAGTCCTACTGGATGATACATTATATAGCTTCAAGAAGGGGTTTGATGGCTGTTTTTTAGCAAATGAGGGAATACAGGGTTATGGGAGATAGCTCTTACTAGTACAAGTTGATCCAGGGACTGGCCCGATTGCCATCTTGGAGTCAGGAAGGAATTTTTTGCTGTAGTACTTCAGGAAGGGTTTTTGACAGTGGATCAACTAGCAGTTAGGCAGGTTTTCATATATAAAAGTTGAACTTAATATGTTACTATGCTTCCCATGGAAGTGTAGCAAGCTATTTTGTGAGTACATAGAGAAGTTCTGAAATGTAGGGTGGAGAAGTATTGTGAACTGCTTTGAATGACATTCGTTTAAATTGTATTCTGAAATGCACTGGAAGCCAGTGCAGAGATCGGGAGAATGGCTTAGTAGTGGTTTGTTAGGAGGATTTTGTTAATGGATATATTTCTGATTCTGAGTGTTAATTTTGCTTCCTTAGTTCTCCTGTTTCTTCACTGTTGCTTGCAGAAAATGTAGTGACTTGTGCCCTGTATCTGCCCTCTCAAACTGTCATTTTTCTACCACTTGAGAAATAATAGCACTACCTTGCTTAACTGCCATTTCCCTAGCACTTGTAAGATATTAGCACTGAGGAAATGTTAGCACTACTGCCTTCCCCATGCTAGGACTGAATATTTATGCAGCTGATTGAGAAAACCACAGCTTGGTTAACTAGTTAACCAGTTAGTCAGTGATCAAAGTAAGCAAGCAGTACAGGAAAGTGAAGTTTTATGACACCAGAAACACAATATGGGTATGTAAAATATTTCACAAAAGAGTGGCCACAGATGAAATGTGGAAATGTCTATTACAAATTCTAAATCAAAATGTGTGTAACAAATTGTCACTTAGGGTGGGGGGTAGATCCAAGCTAGAATAATATTAGTAGAAATTAAGTAGGTTTAGAGAGGGGCTGAAATACAATGGAGTATATAACAGTTTACAGCAGAGGGTTTAGAAAAGCAAAGGAAAATCCCAAGTTGTAATGATATGAAAATTGGGTATCATTTGTAACTACCAAACGCTAATTAGAAATGCACAAAGAATAAATGTAATATATATTTAAAAAGGAAACATGTTGATTTTAGAATCCCTACAAGCTAATTGGATTAGGCTGCTGATAAGATGGGTGTTTTTGCAGGGACAGCAATAAAAAACCTAAACAAAAATAAACTAGTAACCAATAAAGACCATATCATTCTGAACAGAGCCAAATAATCTTGTATCACGTGCTGTTTACCTGCTAATAAACCAGACAGATTCCTGTGACAATTAGGATTCCAATTATCTATTGAGTAAGAACGCCTGCCCAATGCAGACATGACTAACACATCCCTGGGCACCATTTACCTGGAGAGAATGCCTCAACATGCAAGACAGAACTTTTCAGGTTTAATGAGGTTTGGGATTAGAGGATCTCCCAGAAGGATTCCTTAGAGGGATCATGATGATACCTGGAAACAAAGTCTCAATTTATTGGCATGAGAACAACAGGAATAACAATTAGCAACCATGCCTGCATATTATGGGTAGCACATTTTGCTGTATACAATACTAGTACTATTGTCTGACAAATTAAAAACAAAATTTCTTTGGAAAATACCTATATTCATGTAGCACTCTAGCTATGAATTCCCTCATAAGCTTTTAATTGACACAAGCCTTCTCCTTTCAGCCCCAGCTAGATTCTGTAAGTTTCTCCTTACCTTTTCTTCAAATGCTCAGGCGTCTCATAGAGATCTGTTCCTTTCACCCCAAGCTACTCTAACCAGTCATCCCTACTAATTATTTGCTTGTTCCCTAGCCCTCTAAACTCAAACACATGGCCACTTTTTCCAGAGAGCCTCACAGGACTGCAGATAAATTGGTAAGTGGATGAATCATTCTGACAGATTTTCCTGCGCTGCTTATTAACCCGACGGTGCTCCTAGGAGGATACTTGCAAAACAGCCATGATTTCTCTGTGCGTGAGAGTGTTTTTTTATTCTGAGGGTTATCCCAGTTTGAACAACGGCTTGAGTATGTTTTTTCTTACCAAAATAATATACCTTTATTGTTCTTTTTAATATCATTTCAAATAGCAATGAAAGTCAATTTTTAAATTGTACCTTAGTCACTAGGGGCTCATTTTCCTACAGTGTAGAAATTTGCTCCTGGATAGTAACCCATATTAACCAACCAGTAATCAGCATTTGTAAAACACTTTTCAGGTAGAACAATAAAAAGCAAAAATTTGATTTGTTACCATGCTGTATTGCCCAGGTGCAAATAAGTGAGCCCCAGAATTTTAATTTCTTTTTTGCTACTTTCGACTCCCTTCATTGTGCAACATTGTAACGAGTCAATTCATGCTCTGCAGCAGTGTTTTTCAACCTTTTTTGGGCAAAGGCACACTTGTTTCATGAAAAAAATCACGAGGCACACCACCATTAGAAAATGTTAAAAAATGTAACTCTGTGCCCAGCAGCAGTGCCCCTCTAGTACATTGGTGCCCAGCAGCAGTGCCCCCTAGTACATTGGTGCCAAGAGCAGTGCCCCCCTAGTACATTGGTGCCCAGCAGCAGTGCCCCCCTAGTACATTGGTGCCAAGAGCAGTGCCCCCCTAGTACATTGGTGCCCTGCCTACGGCACACCAGGCAACATCTCGCGGCACACTAGTGTGCCGCGGAACAGTGGTTGAAAAACGCTGCTCTGCAGTACAGCTATTAAACTTCAATTCTCACAATCCCTTGCTCCATGGCCATAACTAGAGGGCGTCCCAGTAAGGACACCCATTACCTCCCCTGCTCCCTCCCTGCCTGTATGCAGGGGGGTGGGGGTGGGAGAATACAGGTTGCAGAATGCTGTGTTGTAGTCAAAACAGCCCTCACTGTACTAACACCATGAGAACACGTAGACTAACATTTACTATAAGCGCTTCACAAGTGCTTATGTTAGTACAGCATACATTTTTTTGCCACTGTATACAGAGCAGCCCTCTGCAACCCATGCTACCCCCCAAGGGTGGCCCCCAGGGTCATATAGTTATAGCCATAGAGCAGCGAGTCTGCTATCCTTGCTCTTGCCTATAAGCCAAACAGCCTTACCAACAAGTTTGGCAATTTCCCTCAGTATTTATTCATTGCCAGGAAGTCATCTTCTGTGACATCCCTGTTGTCAGCACCGCATCAGTAATCAGGGTGCTCCATAATATGATAACAGCCCCCCCAGGGGGGCACAAGTATAAATGCCCACTGGTAACCTAGACCCTAAGGATGGTGGGCCCTGCCAAGTAAAATGAGTACCCCCCCCAAAAAAATTGCATGCATGATATATGCCTGATCCCAATTATGCCAAATCACTGCCCAGGACACACCGGTACCGCACCAACTTCAGCCCCACCCCATTTGGAATGCAAAGATCACAGTTTTTCCATCTGGGACCTCTGACTGCCCCTCTACCCCCACCCCAATAGTGGTCATTGGCAATGACTATGGTAAGCATATTGTCCTGGTGACCAGATGGTTCTAAACCATTTAAACATGCCGTTAGCAGAGAGTGTTACCCATTTAATAAATCTGTGTTTCACAAACACTATTTTTCCTCACCATTTTCCTATGCATGGAGACACATAGCAGGCACATTTTCATTAGAGCAGTTATGTCAGCTAAGAACATTTTAACATTCATTGTACTCCCTGCAGCTGGCTGAAGAAAGCCAGTCACTGATTTGTTGTAATGGTTTACTATGCAGGTGCAAATTTGTGTTAGCTAATGAGCCCCAATGTTTTTTTCTATTGCAACTTGTCCTAGCCAAAGTCACAAGACACATTATCCTCATTCAATAAGCCTTAAGCTGATTTAACATACAGTGCAATGGTTTCTACAGGTCACCAAATATAGTTTATCTATAGGACAAGTATATCTGTGCCCAGTTTGGCCATTCAAGCCATGTGGTTTTAAAGTATAGTAACTTTTTTTTTAATATTTTTATTTTATTTTGAAAACAAAAGCTCATGCATTTGTACACTAGTGGAAGACTAATAGAATTCTACAAATTCAATTTTAACTTGTTAGCCCTGTGCTTTCATTTCAGAGCAATAGCAAATAATAACCCCCTTCTCCATTCACAGACTAATGCACTGATCTGACCTGCTTGGGTGTGGGACCAATATTTTTTCTATTTCTATTTTTTCATTCTTTGTTTGTTCTTTATTAGATGCTGTGCAAAATCATCCCATTGTGCAAACTTGTTTGGAAACATTCACTGCATATTGACTTATGAACTAATGTGACAATGTAAAGTATGTAATATCTAAATATAATACTGTACTTTCTGTATACACCACATAGTTTCTGCTAGTGTGCCAATATGTGCACATGGGAACACCCAGGAAAACATTTCATGACTACCAGCTAGGTGTAGTGGAGTGATGTACAACAAGTTATATGTTTCACCAAAATGCCGACTGCCAGTTGCCCATGTTTACAATGGTTTTCTCTGTTTAACATGGATAAGCAGACTGAGCAGGCTACAAATGAACTCTAACACAATGTTTTTTACACTTTTGTCTTCAAGTCTTCCTTTATGGTTCAAAATGTATTGTTTTAAATTTGACAACAATGTCAAATCAGTTATCCTACTATTATCATAAGAATATCTAGGATAGAAGATATTTATTATTAACCACACTGAAAGTGACCTTTGGACTGAACACCCCATTTTACTGCTTGGTGCCTTCCACTTCATCCAAGAAAAACAAGCCTTTACATTTAAACATAATGAATTATTTAGAAGTTATATTTACATTTTAATTTTTTCAAAGATCTGCAATATTAATGTATCAGAAACAAAGTTGCTTACTAGTTATTCTTGCAGTGATTGAAACCTGAGTCTTGCAAACACAGACCTGTATGCTTTACAAATTCGGGAAGTTTAAGTTACATTCGGCACAGTTGTAGGGTAAACACAGACAGTCAGATCAGGTGGCAAGTACTTGCAAGCAAGTACTTAATTAAGCTGACCATACATTATAAGATCTGCTTATGTGGTCACCAAACAAGTGGATCTTCCACCAATATGCCCACCTCAAGTGTTTGGCTCTCAGGCCAATGATTGGATAACAATTGCCCATCAGATTGAGGACCGCATCAACGCACAGATGCGCTCCTTGATCCAATGTGAAAGTCAAACCTGCCTGATTGACATATTGGTCACTTAGGCCCATCTGGTGCAGAAGGACAAAGTTGGCAGCTTGTATTGGCCCATGTATGGCCACCTTTATAAGAAGCCATTGCAATATGATATATTTGGATTTTGATAATGTATTTGACAAAATGACGACAGTTAATTGTAGTTGCATTTGTGTGATAACCACATTGTTTATTCAAAATTGGATTCATGACCTTTAGAATATCTTTTGGCCTGAGGACTTGCGCAATTCCTTTGAGTATTCCGGTATCCCAGGGTTCTGCAAGGGCCAATTTATGCCATCTATATTACATGAGAGCACAGTAGGGGGAACTTAAAACCATCTATAATTCAATGCGGACTGTAGAAAGTACTTCATCCTATCCTACATATAAACGACAAACATGGGCTGCAGACACAAGCAAAATTATGCCTAAAAAGCTCATCTTAATAATTGCAACAACAACATTTTAATATACACTTTATCCTCATGCGTAGACAGTACAAACCGTGCTTTTCTGGCTCTTTGCATTCGTAACTGCCGTATTACTACATTATTGCCATATTACTGCCATATTAGCTACAGTATTCTCTACACACTGTAAAAAATCAGCATCCCAAATGCTAATAAATAGACAGTAGGTAATGTGGCCATCACTAACCATAAAACATATTTATATTTAACTAAGCTGAACTAAAATAAGCTCTTCTGGGCACAGCCCACGTCACCTCTTGTATCGATTATTATTTGGTTGTAATAAAATGTGTATGTTTAATATGTTCACCCATTTATTGTACAGTGTTGCAGGATATGTTGGTGCTTTATAAATACATGTTAAAAATAATATAAAATAAAATATGTTCTAATGGACTGTACAGTAAGAGTAACAAATTGTAGACATAAGATGAACTTTTGCAATGTTCTAGACAAAATAGAGTGGACTATAATTTATGAGCACGTGGCATGAGTCGGACAAGAAGAGTATATCTAGTATAAATAAATTTGAAGCAACTGGACTTGTTTAGTAATCATTGAAGACGTTTCACTACTCATCCGAGCAGCTTCTTCAGTTCAACTGACTGGTATGGGAAGTCCTCAGCATATGTACTCTTCCACTAATCCAATCACAATGGCACTATGTAACTCTTCAAAAAGGTGACATCTGAAACTCACAGAGGTGTGAATGCTGTGGAGTTACTTTGAAAGGATTACCAAAGTATCATGCAACTCTTCAAACAGGTGTTACTTGTTAGAGTTGCATGAATGGATGTGTGAAGAGTTCTGAAACTGCCAAACTCAAGAAGAGTAACTGGAAAGGGAAGTTTGAGAACAAACTTCATGTTGGGTTGTAAAGGGTGAAGTCACTGAATTAAATCTGATCTATTGTTGGCTCCACCCATTTTTTCTAACCTTAGACCACAGTTATACAGTAAAAAACACTGTGCAAAGTTTGGGGACCCTGGTTTTAATAGTGTCTGAATGGCAGCAATTTAAATTTCCCCAAGTCAACGAGTGACATCTGATTGGTGGTTGGTGGCTCTGCCCACTTTTTCTAACCTGGAACTGCAGTTACCCAGTGATTAACTCTGCAAAGTTTAGGGACCCTAGGATTAATAGTTAAAGAACGGCAGTAGTTTAAATTTAAACCAGTAAAAGTCATTAGGTAAGTTGTGATTGGTGGTTGGTGGGTGTGCCCACTTTTTCTAACCTTTAGTTGAAGTTACCCTGGCATACATAGTGAGAGAATGACAGCATTTTAAATTTAAACCAATAAAATTCAATGGATGAAATCTGATTGGCTATTATTGGCTCAACCCACTTTTCCTATTTTTGAACTGCAGTCCCCCAGTGACCAACTTTGCAAACTTTGGGGATCTAGGCATAAAAATTGTGAGACTGATAGCATTTTACACTTCACCATTGAACGTAAATATGTAAATAGGCTCCACCCACTTTTTTCTAACTTTAAATGGCAAATACCCAGTGACTAACTCTGGAAAGTCTAACAACCCTGGAATTTATACTTAAATAATAACATCAGTTTAAATATAAACCAATTAAATTTAATGAGTGGAAATGGATTGGCTGTTGGCGCCTCTGCCCACTTTTTCTAACCCTGAGTACATAGTCAGCCAGTGACTGACTGTGCAAAGTTTGGGAACCCTGACATAAATAGTGTGAGAAAGGCAGCATTTTAAATTTAAACTAAAAAAATTCAATAAGTGAAGTCTGATTGGCTGTAGGTGACTCCACCCACCTTTTAAAACCTAAAAATGCAGTCCCCTAGTGACTCTGCTGCTAATACTGTGAGAATGGCAGCAGGTTGAATTTCCCCATTGAAAATCAATAGTTAAAATCTGATTGGCTGTTGGTGGCTCCACCTACTTTTTCTAACTCTGAACTGCAGTTACCTGGTGACTAGCTCTGCAAGTTTGGGGACCTTAGTATTAATATTTACAGAATGGCAGAAGTTTAAATTTAAATATATGAAGTCTATAGATGAAATCTGTTTGGCTGTTGTTGGCCCCGCCCACTTTTCTAAACTTGGATGTAGTCACCCAGTGACAAACTTCCCCACTGGAAACAATAAAAGAAATGTGATTGGCTTTTGGCGGCCCTGCCCATCCAGTGACTGACTGTGCAAAGTGTTGGGAACCCTGGCATCAAACCAATAGAATTCAATAGGTGAAATCTGATTGGTTGTTGGTGGCTCCGCCCACTTTTTCTAACCTTGAATCGCAGTTACCTAATCCTGCAAAGTTTGGGGACCCCGGTGTTATTGCTGAGAGAATGGCAGCAGGTTAAATTTCCGCGAAGTCAATTGGTAAAATCTGATTGGCTGTTCACAGCTCCGCCCACTTTTGGGCATCCAACAATCATCATATTTTCATTCAGGCTGACCCCATGACTATGTGATTCAAGTTTGGGGAGTGCAGCCTCAAAGCTGTAAGATTGGCAGCAGTTTCAATTTCCCCGTAAAAGTCAATGGGTGATATTTGATTTGCTGTTGTTGGCCCCTCCTACTTTGGGGTCATCCAACAAATGTTGCTGTTTCATTCAGGGTGACACCATTATTATGTTATTCAAGTTTGGGGGGTGTAGCTTCAAAGCTGTAAGTGTGGCAGCAGTTTGAAAATCTTCCCTGTCAAAGTCAAAGGGAAAATTGGGGTGTTTCAACCCAACATAATAAGCAGAGTGTTCGGTCAGTGATAACAACATTTACTTTAGAAAATTCCTATTATGGATATCATTCCTATTATGAACTAAAATATTTCTTACTGAAGAACATACTTCTTCTAAAAACATCCATATAAACTTGCATATTCTTACTCGTTACTTATATATATATATATATATATATATATATATATATAGGTGTAGGACACTACACCTATTAATTAAACTTTGATTTAACCGATTAATCAAAGTTGAGGCTCAGCAGAAACGCTCAGTTCTAGTATCATACATTCAGCACAAAGCTACAGTAAAATTGTTATGTTATCTAATAACCATGGACTTATTTCAAAGACATTATGCACTAATCTGCTTTTGGTAATAAATAAAACCAAATGCTAGTATAAGGCTTTATTCAAAATCTACAAAGTATAATTGTTGACACGTTCTATTTCAGTGTATTCGAAAAGGCTTCTTGGGCTTCAGACATACCTCCCAACTGTCCCGCTTTACGCAGAACAGTCCTAATTTCTCCACCCTGTCCCGCAGTCACGGATTTTTCTTTTTTAAATGTCCTGCTTTATTTCCCCTCTCTCTGCTCTTCTCCTCGTGACGTCACACTCATGTCTCTCAGGAGCGCTGCAGCTTCTACACCGCTCTGTTCCATTCTAACATTTTGAATGCTGTGCAGAAGCTGCGGTCCTCACGAGAGACGTGAGTGTGACGTCATGGAGAGAAGAAGAGTCGGGGGACACAGCCGGAGGAAGCAGGCGGACACAGCAGGTGGTGGGAGGAGCAGGGGGAGCCGCAGGAAGCAGGGGGATGCTGGAGAGGACATTGCGGGGGAGCTGAAGGATGTTTGGGAGGATGCTGGGGGGGAGCTGGAGGATACTAGGGGGGAGCTGGGGGAGATTAAGGGGGAGCTGGGGGATGCTGGAGAGGACGCTGGGAGGGAGCTGGAGGATGTAAGGGAGGAGGCTGGGGGGAGCTGAAGAATACTAGGGGGGAGCTGGAGGAAGTGCTGGGGGATGCTGGGGAGGATGCTGGGAGGGAGCTGGAGGATGTTGGGGAGAATACTAGGGGGGAGCTGGAGGATAATAGCGGGGAGCTGGAGCAAGTTAAGGGGGAGCTGGGGGATGCTTGGGAGGGAGCTGGAGGATGTTGGGGAGGATGCTGGGGGTAGCTGGAGGACACGGGTGTGGTTTTGTAAAATGGGCCTGTTTGGGGGAGTGGTCATAAAGTTGGCGTGGCTACGCACAGCAGATATTCTTGTCCCTCCTTCTACTTTTCAAATGTTGGGAGGTATGGACTATACAATGTGCATCTTACATCAATATTTGCATCTATATAGCTCATCATATTGAGAATACTTTAACCATGTCTTTGATCTGCTGCAATCACACCCCCATCGCACCTATCTAATAATACCACCAACACTTTCTAGTGAGACCAAATCCATTTTAGCTCCCTTACCTTGACTTTCTGGACTTTCCAAAAAAATAAAACAAGAAAATACAGGACACTTGGCAATGTCCAACTTACATTCCAGTACATGCTACTTACATACAGTTTCCAGGATCAATATTTTTACAACCCTCATATATTAAAATGGCCTGGTGAATATTACAGTTAAATGCAAGTGAGTCCAACCATCAGGACTTTAGACATTGCTGAACTATGAGAATGGAAAATGTATAGGTCAGCAAAATCTAGAGAGCTGTAGTGATACAAGATGTCACAGCAGAATACCCAAGATGAAGTTATTATGGATACATTATAGTACAGGTATAGGATCTGTTATCCAGAATGCTCGGGACCTGGGGTCTTCTGGAGAAGGGATCTTTCCGTAGTTTGGATCTCCGTGCTTTAAGTTTACTAAAAAATCATTTAAACATTAAATAAACCCGATAGGATTAATTATATCTTAGTTTGGATCAAGTACAAGGTACTGTTTTAATACTACAGAGATAAAGGAAATTATTTAAAAATTGGAATCATTTGTTTAAAATAGAGTCTATGGGAGATGGTCTTTTCCGTAATTCGGAACGTTGTGGATAATGAGTTTCTGGATAAAGGATCCTATACCTGTATTTATAAATGCTATAGTATGATCCAGTAGACTAATATTTGTTTACAAGAATAAATAGTTATGGGGCTTTGTGAGGACTGGGAAGGAGGTTACAATAAAACATTTATTTCTGTAATTGTTCTGGCTGCTCTGTCTCATGGTGTACACCACAAATAATACTTTGCACGCACTCCTGCCCAGACTGCTTTCTCCCAGACCCAATGCATGGCTAAAAGTCAACTAGAAACAGGTTCATAGTCAGCTGCATTAAACATGTATAAAGATTAAAACTTATAGCTTTAACCTTTTGCCCTAAAAGTACTGTAAACTGCAACTCCCACCTGCTGACCGTAGTTCTGAGAACATGACCAAATGCAGGACGCTATCACTTTTTCAGGTCAGCTTGGCCATTCATCATTATCATCACTTATCATAGAAACAATGACTTTATTGTTATTTCTGTACAGAGAAGCCCAATAATATCTGCTTCAGAACCATGGGGTGCAATGCAACAGTCTCTTCAACTTCTAGCCCTACTTGTAAACATGGGATATTATATAGCAGCCTCTTCAACTTTACCCCCACTGCTCCTATTGGTCTGCAACTCCTGAGAAAAGGAAATCAAGGATATCCAGGAGGTGCAATGCAGCAACTACAGCTGCTGAAGGTCCTTTAAAACTTTATCAACAAACTTGGTGACTGTCTATGAAGATTTTCATTCATCCAGGTCATGGTATATCTAGTATAAATAAATTTAAAGCAACTGGACTTGTTTGGTAATCATTGAAGACGTTTCACTACTCATCCGAGCAGCTTCTTCAGTTCAACTGACTGGTATGGGAAGTCCTCAGCATATATACTCTTCCACTAATCCAATCACAATGGCACTTTGTAACTCTTCAGAAAGGTGACATCTGAAACTCACAGAGGTGTGAATGCTGTGGAGTTACTTTCAAAGGATTACCAAAGTATCATGCAACTCTTCAAACAGTGTGTCAATTGCATGAATGGATGTGTGAAGAGTTTTTTCAGAGCACATTAACTCAGTGGACAATAACATCAAGTTCACAAGGGAGGATGTCCATGAGAACAAACTTGCTTTTTTGGACTGTTTGATATCCATCCAAGAGGGGGTATCTTGAAAACAGAAGTATACAGGAAACCCACTCATACGGATCAATATCTGTTGTTCGATTCCCACCATCTGCTGGAACACAAACTGGGTGTCATTAGAACTCTACCCCACAGGGCGGAAAGTGTGACAACCGAAACAGAGTCCAAGGACAAGGAATGTAAACATCTCAGAGGAGCACTGAAAGCTTGTGGCTAACCAGACTGGGCCTTTGTCAAAACAAGAGCAACTAAGCCGAACAGGAACACCAAAAGGAATAACCGTCCTGAGGCAGAGAGAAGGCACAATATAGTCATCCCATATGTAGCAGGAGTGTCGGAGAAACTCAGGAGAATTTTCAACAAACACCACATCCCAGTGTTTTTTAAACCTAGCAACACACTGAGACAAAAACTTGTACACGCAAAGGATCCAACACCAAAGGAAAAACAAAGCAATGTTGTATACGCAGTCCAGTGTAGCAAGGAGTGCACAGACCTTTACATTGGTGAGACAAAGCAACTGCTCTCCAAGCGAATGGCTCAGCATAGGAGGGCGAACACTACAGGCCAGGACTCTGCTGTATTTCTACACCTAAAAGACAAGGGACACTCCTTTGAAAATAGCAACGTCCACATTTTGGACAAAGAAGACCGCTGGTTTGAAAGAGGTGTAAAAGGAGGCCATTCATGTCAAAGTGGAGAAACCATCCCTAAACAGAGGCGGGGGACTTCGACACCATCTGTCTGCTTCATACAATGCTGTTCTAAAATCTGTACCCCGGCAGTTTCAAAACTCTCCACACATCCATTCATGCAACTCTAACAAGTAACACCTGTTTGAAGAGTTGCATGATACTTTGGTAATCCTTTCAAAGTAACTGCACAGCATTAACCCCTCTGTGAGTTTCAGATGATTACCAAACAAGTCCAATTGCTTTAAATTTATTTATACTAGATAAACTTGGTGACTGTTTAATATAGTGGTTTTGTGTGTGATTACATTCATTTATTATCTATTATCAACTAGGTGTATCACACAAAGCATTTAGGGCAAAAAAAATGTCACCAAAGACTTCTGTTATAATAATGGAAGAGGTGCCTATTGTGCATGCCTGACTGATTTCCACTGGAGCAGAGACAGCAAGCATGCCCAGTAGACACCTCATCGACAGTCACAGAGAGAAGAATAGTTCAGCAAAGAAAAGGGGAGGAGATTTACGCTAGACAAGGAAGTAGCTGAGAGAGCTAAAGTTGAGCTGCTTGTGATACAGAATCTTCATGAAACAGTGCAGGGAGAAAGGTATTCTATTTGGGGGGCTGTATAGAAATGGTTTACTTACTCTTTAAGGACAAATGTGTAGCAGGCAGTATACCCCTCTATGCCCACACAGGCACAGCATATACTAATCGATAAAGTCTTATCTTCAGGATCAGTTTTAAGGAAGCACTGTGAGGGCATTTATCTGGGTCCTCAATTTGAGAACTGAATTGTTATTATTCATAAAAGTGACCAACAACTGGGAGAATATTAAAATTATCAGCATGGATATGTATTTACGGCATGCACATTCCACATTTTATACTGATTTTAATTTCTGAAATATACTGTACTGTTATTAGCCTTATTAATATTAGGTTTACACATAAAGACCTTGCTGATTTCCACATATATAAAATAAGAAGGAAATTTCTCAAAAGGGAACTGAGATAGATTTACTCAACTGGAACGAGGACAAAACACAGATCCACCCAGTGACAGCGCTAACTGATGTCACAATGTAACAATTATCTCCAGTCAGGGTATACAATGAGGAGCGATTAATTCACAGTGCATCTCCAGAAACAAGTGTGACTTCTACTACATAGGAGACTTGCCCCCCGTGGCACTGAGTCTGATACAGCACATGCACTGCTGTATAACCCTTAAACAGAAAAAGTGATGTAGATTCAACTGTAATAAAACCTATACCTATGTTCTTCTGTTTCAGGCCTCAACTGCTTTATACAAAGGAATGAAACGTTAATGATTTCATTCAGTTCATTTACATACCAGATGGCAGGAAAGGGGATTACAATTTTAGCCTCAAAACATATTTACTGATGATCTGGCCAATAAACTGAATTATAACTGTAACCTTTTCAATGGCTTGTGATATATGATATCTGTATTAATAGAGTGAGAATCTATTTTGAGTCTGTTTCATGTTTAGATCAATAAGATTTGCTCCTCGAAACTGTAAGGATATATAGTTCACAAATAACTGAATTTCCGGTTCATGCTACTGTTACTGACTGCAAATGTTAGCTACAAAATTGTTTTAGCTGATTGAAAGTGAACATTTGTAACATTAAGATGCCAATTTAGGCTTATACTAATTCCCTTATACACATGATATCTCCGAATATGCCAGTTGGAGGGTCATGATGTATAAAAAACATGACATATCCCTGTGTTTCATGGGATCTTAAAGTTCCACCCTTCCTTTAGAAAATGTGTGTGAACTAAGGAAAATGCAAGAGAAGTGCCAATATTAAATCACACAAAGAGAAACTCTGAAGACTTTTTGTATCGAAAGTAAAATTAAGAAGACAAATACATGATTTATATAAGCAGCTTACTTTCCAATGCAGAATTAACACCCTTACACCTGTGCACACACAGGATATCCAAAAAAAGATGTGTAGACCACAGACTTAAACAAAAGCTGAAATGGAATATCTGGTATGTTAAAATGTGGCCCATCACACACCGTTGCCATGGCAATAACACCAAAGCAGATGAAGTTTAATGTAAAGGGACAATGCAGCTGATATGTAATGTAATTTTCTATTTTATTGGATATTGTCAATGCATTAATCACAGTGATATGGATCTGAATGCATATGTCTCCTTAGGAACAGTGCATTTCCAACTCCACCTTGAACAAAATTATCATCTGAAGGATTTTCTTGCAAATTTGCCCCATTGCAAGATTGTTGTCACATATTAGTTCTATTTCAACAAAAATTGTACCTCACTGTTCTCTGAATTCAGTGTAAATCTCATTCTTACAACAAGATGTCTGCTATGCAAACAAATCTCACAGAGAGAACATTGTACTAATGAATGGGAGTAGAATGAGAAAAAACTGAAATAAATGGGGGGTTTAGAGTGTAAGCCATTTACCATTCTTAGCTTGAATTTCTCACAATTACATTCTGCAAATATATACATAGGAACAAATATAAATATAAAACACCAAGCTTTTTCTGTTACTGAAATAGAGAATAGTGGGAGTGTTTATCTATTTATAAATTACACATTATAGGGCAAAATACTATGTACACCCCTTGGTAATATATAACATTATTTTCAATTAACCGGTTGTATTATAGCCCATAGGCTATTCATTTGTAACAATATATGGAAGAATTATTGTGTTGACATCTTGAAATTGCTGGTCACAGAGAATGAGGTTTCCAGTATCAACAGGGGAACTAACCGTCTACACAACACTCAGAATCAGAGTCTGGGCAAACAAAGCAACAAAGCATAACTACCACACCCACACACTTTAAATATATATATGTATGTTTTATATATATATATATATATATATATATATATATATATATATATATATATGTTTATATATATATATATAGTGTATATATATATATATATATATATAGTGTATATACATATGTAAGTAGGTTATGTTTTCGTTGAAAATGAAGAATGAATATTGACTAATAATATCAGAATAACAAGACAAGCAAATGACATTAAATGAAAGAATGGCAAGTAATAATAGTTATCTTACCGTGCTGATGTGAGGGTGCACAGATGCACAAGGCAGGCGGGTAGCCCTTAGAGCTGTGTGTGAGACTCTCCCAGCTCAGCAGCTGGAAGGGAAGCAGAAGCTTTAGAGAGCAGACTCCGCCCACAAGCATCGCACTCAATCTGCAGGAAACTACACATCGCCCACTTCCTCTGGCTATACTGGGGGGCTTCTGCAACATCATTCGTGTCTCTTTAAGTCAGTACCAGCTGGGCTTTTGCTGCTTCTCCCCGTGTGTGAGCTTGGCATTTATAATAACATGATGCCTCTCAGCCATGTGGCAGCAGCACATGATGTGGGAGAAAGCTACAGCATGGAGAAGTGTCAGGGAGCTTTTCCTCCCCAAAAGGACCCAATGATGAATGATTAACCCGCTGTTGGGGGCTGGCTTGTGCTCCTCACAGAGAAGCATATGGGCTTTGTTAGGCTGGCTGTTCCTTGCTAGTTAGCTAAGCGGCAGCAGCAGTGATTAAGGATCACTGCAACATCTGCTCAGATGGAATCTTTAAAGCTCTAGAACTGATTAATAAAACTGCTGCCCATTCTGAAACCCTGACTGGATAAAAGAACTGCTGTGCATTGTGAAAGTGTGGCCTAATTATAGCACTGCTCTGCTGTGCCTGGCAAAACCCTGACTGTATAATAATACTGCTTCCCATTCTGAAACCCTGACTGTATAATAATACTGCTTCCCATTCTGAAACCCTGACTGTATAATAATACTGCTTCCCATTCTGAAACCCTGACTGTATAATAATACTGCTTCCCATTCTGAAACCCTGACTGTATAATAATACTGCTTCCCATTCTGAAACCCTGACTGTATAATAGCACTTCTGTTCATTCACAAACTCTGACTGTATTATAGAACTGCTGTGTAATCTGAAACCCTGGTGATATAATAGCACTGCTCTGCTGTGCCTGTCAAAACCCTGGGTGTGTAATAATACTGCTTCCCATTCTGAAACCCTGACTGTATAATAGCACTCCTGTCCATTCACAAACCCTGACTGTATAATAGCACTCCTGTCCATTCACAAACCCTGACTGTATAATAGCACTCCTGTCCATTCACAAACCCTGACTGTATAATAGCACTCCTGTCCATTCACAAACTCTGACTGTATAATAGAACTGCTGTGCAATCTGAAACCCTGAAGGTTTAATAGCTGTGCCTGTCAAACCCCTGGCTGTATAATAAAGCTACTTCCCCCTGTGGAACCCTGGTAATATCACTGCTGTCTGTTCTAAAACCTTGACTGTATAATAGCACTGCTGGGTATTTGGAAAT
This sequence comes from Xenopus tropicalis, assembly GCF_000004195.4. Lineage (NCBI taxonomy): Eukaryota > Metazoa > Chordata > Amphibia > Anura > Pipidae > Xenopus > Xenopus tropicalis. The sequence goes on from NC_030684.2 coordinate 95,892,301, forward strand.
CTTTACTGTATAGAACTTCTGCCTCCCCCCAGGGCTGGCCTTAGGCCCAATAGGGCCCCGCACCCAGGGGAATAAAGAACATAAAGCTGTCCAGCCCACCCCCAGCAATGATTTCCCAATAATGTCGCTATGTGTTCTGGGACATTAAAGGAGAAGGAAAGGCAAAGTCACTTGGTGCCAAAATGTTAGGCACCCCCAAGTGACTTGAATCGCTTACCTTTTCCCCTGGGCTGGTGCCCCTGTTCGGAGAGAACAGCACCAGCCCAGGGTAGCTGCAGCTCTTCCGCCATCCTGCTTCGCTTGGGCGCGCATGCGCAGTAGAGTGAATAGTGGAACTTTAACAAATAAGTCGTCTTTTCACTCTACTGCGCATGCGCCTATTGTGTAGTCGCAGCGAAACGAAGCCGGAAAGAGGAAGCGCTCGCTACAGGTGCCCCGGGCTGGTGCTGTTCTCTCCTAACAGGGGCACCAGACTGGGGTACAAGGTAAGCGATTAAAGTCACTTGGGGGTGCCTAACATTTTAGCACCCCCAAGTGACTTAGCCTTTCCTTCTCCTTTAAGCACAAAGTGGGCACTGCACTCGTAGTGCTACCCCAGGGCACTGTCTGTCATTGTGTATAGTGTGCTTGGTGTGTCAGTGCCCAGTGCTTGGGGGCCACATTGTGCCATGAAATGTTGGGGCCAATGGAACAAGTGAAAGAGAGGTGAAAAGGCAGGGTTACACCATCAGTTACAGAGCGAGAGGCAGGTACTATTTGCCCAGGCAGGCAGAAGTACGTGCCTGATTACCCTCCACCTTTGCGCCCTAGGCATGTGCCTCTTTTGCCTACTCCTAATTCCAGATCTGCCATCAAAACTCTGGCTGTATAACATAGCTGCTTTCCTTTCTAAAAACCCTGGCTGTATAATAGCACTCCTTAATAGCTATCTGACCTAATAAAGCTTTGTCTAATAGATTAGCAGTCCTTCTGATATTGTTGAACATTCCATATGGCCAGGCCAGTGTTGTTCATGTTGTGCAGGATGGCTGACTTTCTCTACATGTAAATATGTTCTTTTATAAAGGTTTAAGACAGACTGGTTGTGGAGGATATTTGAGCCTCTGCCTGGGTGCTACAGTCTGCCTCTATGGCTCATGTTATTGCCTTTTGAGCTTCACTTGGTTATCTTTTGACCTGGAATCCTCCATGGGTAATGGGGTATTCTTGCTATGTTCTGCCATCTTGCAAGGGCCCTGTTTCCTTAGGTAGTCGCTATGGTTTCCCAAGGGTTTATCTTCCCAGGAGAGGAATTTGATTATGGTGTTAGTTGGGTTTCTTCTATATATACTATATAAGTGCTTTTGACCCTGGGAGGTTTTAGGTGCCCCTAACTCTGTTGTTTGGGGATCAATTTTCTGTTTGAACAAATCTGATTACACTAGGCATCTTTGTCTGCTTTCAATAGGGGTTTGTGGTACATGTCTTATGGGTACATCATAGTGCTTTAGCTACCTTGTGCTGATGAAAGTTCTGTTTAGATGGGTCATACCTGCAAAGGGTCTGTTTGGGGGTTTTGCACTCCTGCTTACTGTGCCTTACAGGCTCCTTGAGATCTGCACTGAGATAGGGCATTACATGAGGTATACTTTCTGGTGAGTAGGGGAGTAAGTATTTCACACTTTGTTACATTTCACTATGTCACTTGCTGTCTCCAGCTTTTTGGGAGTGTCAAGCTGTTATGTTTATGAGTATGAGTACTGACATGGAGTTCATCAGGTAAAAGGAAAGATTGTTTCATACTTACCCTGATCTTACCTTTCCATGACAAACTCTGTCAGCCCTTTTCTGGTAGTTTTTAGAAGCTTGGGCTGACCTTTTAAACATTAGGATATGGGAGAATCTTTCTGATGGAAGCAGGGGGGGAAAGCTATCCCCATGAGTATGGAGTTGGTCATGGAAAGGAAGATCAGGGGCAGTATGAAACAATCTTCCCTTATTCTGATTTCCCCCATTCATACCTTCCTTCTATTGTTGGAGAATTCTTCTCTACCACACCTTTCTGTCTTTTTTTGGTTAAATTTACTCAAAAATCTTTTCCCCATTCACTTTCTTTCAGCAGAAGTGTGTGTATCAATAGCCACCTTCTTAAGTACTTTGCCAACTTTGCCATATTTTTCACTCTCAGGTTGGGTTGTTAATTATATTAGCGATAAGTAACCTTAGACTACTGTACCTATCCCAGATGAACCCTCTTAAAGGAGAATGCAAGTCAAAATTTAAAAAGCACACTGCCCAATAGTCCTACTATTGTTTAGTAAAAACGCCACACTTTTGGCTCACCTAATCAAATATTTACTCAGTCACTTACTTCACATTTCTAGAACAGGCAGCCATCTCTAAAAAGGTATTCTCCCTTCCTTTCCCTCCTTGCTTCATACTGCACATGTGTTTCATTCCCTTCCCCCCCTCCCCTCTGCCAGATCCGCTTCTGATTGGCTGGAGGGCATGTGTAGCTCAGAACAGGAGACAGGATCAGGTTACACACATGCTCAGAGAATAGGAAGGCTGCCGCTGGCACCTACAGGAAGGGAAGAGAGATTTCAGTGATGTCACTGTAGTCTTCACACTGCTGTAGGCTGCCAGCACCATATCTCAGAGAAGCAAGCAGGGATCTGGGAATTCAGATATGCAGTAAGTACTTAATAAGAATGCCTTTAGATTTACTTTTAATTTATATTAACCTTTCATTGTCCTTTAAGGTAGTTTCCGATGGAATGAGCTAATCCCATCTCTTGATGAACTGGAGTAAGTCAAATATAACTATGTCCCTTCTTTGTCGCTACAAGAGATCGCCTTATACAGTTTAAAGTTATACATCAGATAGTGTACCAGGGCTGAGGAGAAGAGAGGAAGAAAGCTGAGACTGCCCAACAGACAGACACCCCAGAGAAGTACCCAAAGAGAAGAAATAGAAATCTACTGTATTACGTTGGTACATTTCTATTCTCTTCTCTTTTAAGGCCTGTGTGAAGCGGCCCGTTTGTTCGAATAGATTTATATACATATATATAACTGGATTTATGTTCTTTTAGATACCTTAGATACCCAGAACCCCAGTTCAGATCATTCTTCAAGGATTTTATTGTGTACAAAAATTAAAAAACGTATCGTTTTGTGTATTTTCCTGACAAAGATGCATAGCTTTCAATAGATTTCAGTTACATTCATGAATAAACAACTGAAATGGAGTGGACACAGAACAAAGCATGCCACTTGAAAACCTATACTATTTAGATAATGTTCCAGAACCTCCAGAGATCTAGTCCAGTGATTTGTTTGGTCAATGCCCATCTTACACCAGACCATGCTCTATTTATGCTCCTACCATGTCCCATGATGTTCCCTTGGGAGGGTTATGAACACAGGAGGAGAATTCCAGGACAACTTCAGACATGTTAGCCTCCTAGGAACCAGATCTGACCGATTTCTATCCATGCCCTGTTTCTCCCTGATACTTTTATACCCCCAGCTGTGTCTTTATGTGTCACTGTGAGCATTACCAAAGAAAAGTTGCTTTTGATTCTAAAGTATTTTAGAAGATGGACCAGCACGAAAATAACTCCACAAATTATATATTTAACATTGTAGAAAACATTGTTTACTTTCTTGTATTGTATTTCTTTTTACATGTGCAATGCTGTCCAACTTCTGTGGTACCGATGGCCGGAATTTTTCCGGCCTCCGTGGTGGAGGGCCGAAAATGGAACCTAGTTTTGACCACTCCCCTTTTTAATACCACACCCACTTGAAACCACACCCATGTTATCGCATGACCATAGCCATATTAATGGTGGTAGTACAGCAAAAACCTGCATACTCTGCCTTCCCTATCCTGCCTGTGTGTGCCATACTCTGCCTGCCCTACCCGGCCTGTGTGTGCCCTACCCGGCCTGTGTGTGCCATACTCTGCCTGTCCTATGCTGCCTGTGTGTATGGCACATACAGGCAGCATATGGCAGGCAGAGTATGGCACACACTGGCAGCATACAGTGACACAATACTGGCACTGCTCCTACAGTCTGCACTATAGCTATATTAAAAAAAAAATTTAATTGCAGTACCACCACAGTATATGTTCTTTTTATAGTGTGCAGGGTTTATTTGTGGGTTTCTACAGGAGAGGTGTGAACAGGAGAACAATGTGGGTGATTACAGCCTGAGCCTGAGGTGTGAAATGAGCCTGAGGTGTGAACACTGCAGGGGGTGAACAATGTAGGGATTAAAAGGTGTGAACAACACAGATTACATTTTTAAACAATACAGGGGGTTTACAGCCTGAATCTGAGGTGTTAACCATGCAGGGGGCCAGTACTGATACCATTTAAAGCTTACACAAAGGTAAGCCATCAAAGCAGCCAGACAGGTGGGGGGCCACACAGAGCGGGGTTGCAGGCCGCCAGTTGGACAGCACTGGTGTAGAGTAATGTGTTCATATTAGGATGGTTTTTAGCTATAAATTGAGTAAGGTTCTTGGAAATTATGCAGTTAGTGGTGATAAAATGGCTGTACACCACATTGCTATGGTAACCAAGGATGACTACTTTCCTGTGTTACCATATAAGAGTCATGTGATGTCTGCAATGAGCAAATGGTGATCACAATGATATCTTATTATCCTTTCACACGAGCACAAGTCTTATAACAATTCCTACAAAAGCATGTGCTTTTATATAACAGCACACATGAATAAATTTGTATTTAGACTTTGTGACGCTTTGTTTGCATATCGGAATTAAGGTCTAATTAAAAATAATATAAAGAAAAAATACATATAAAAAAAATATAGGTGTGCAGTGTGGTTTGTGGGCCCCATTTTTTACTTGATCACTTCTATTCCTTGGTTCCCTGGCAGTAATCACCAAACATAAGTATGCTCACTGGAATCAGAACTGCTCCTGGCAGCCAGAGCACATTCTCCTTGTTGGCAATCACTGAGAGAGCAAGGGATCAGAATGTCAGCTTCTTGAATCACCCCCTCTGTACAGGAGTCCAAAATCTCATATAGACGTAGTAGAACTACAGGACGCACACATTAAATAAAAACTATATAGTGCAGTAAGTTGATATAGATGTATTGATTGTGACATATGGAACGTCATATCCTCAGAAATAAAAATATTCCCTTTTGGTTCATTAGTAGTAATTTACTTAGAAGTCTATGCATTTATTCCTCTAAAGAGGGAGATCAGGAACACTAATATTTGTGATTTTTTTATTCTTATAATTTCTGTGTGTGTATATATATATATATATATATATATATATATATATATATATATATATATATATATATATATATATATATATATATAAATATACTGAATCAAACAGAACCAGCACCAAGGGTCTTGTGGTTCAAATAAATATTAGAGCATTATTATTGCATGTACAACCGACGTTTCGGTCCCTTTTGGGACCTGTTTCAAGGGGACCGAAACATCGGTTGTACATGCAATTATAATACACTAATATTTATTTGAACCACAAGACCCTTGGTGCTGGTTGTGTTTGATTCGGTGAAAAATCATTAGCAAGGTTCCTAATATATATATATATATATATATATATATATATTAGGAACCTTGCTAATGATTTTTCACTATTTCATAAGTCGAATGATTGCAACCCAGGTGGGGGATTTCTTTTCACTTCCCTTATCTCTTGCTCCCATTCTCATCAAGGTGGGATGAGTGGGATGCTGGCAATGGGAAGGGGCACACAACAGCTGTATTTGTACTGTTTACTTGCATAAAAGATTGGCAGTTCCTTGCTGCCATCTAATGGCAAATTGTTATATTTTTTTTAAAATACAGATTCTGAAGGAACTACTTGCGCAGGAGATTAGTAGTATTTTTTCACTAAAGCAAAACTTTGAGGTGTACTCTAGTCTGTGGATAGACTATTTGGTCTACTTCTGATAATAAGTTCTGAGGAAAGAAAGTACTGCTGAGTTTAATATTCACATACTCAATAGCATCATTCTAAACAAAGCTGATTGTAGGACGTTTTAAACACACAACGCAGTTCTGCTTACCTCACATACACAAGGCTCCTTTTGGCTTATTGTGTACTAGCAGTGGACCCAGGAGAAGCATAAAGATCCCCCATATAGAGAAGAAGTGCTAATTCAATGGAGCTGACCAACTTTACTCACATCAAATCAGTAAACAATGGTACAATTGTACATTTCCTTTGCTTTTTTCCCTTGGTAAAGACCCCATATGGGGCTGAAATATGTAGGACTATTTGTATAGCACTTTGATGATTTAAATAAACTGTTCTATTGTAATGAGTGTGCATTTTTACCATTATTTACAGGAGAAACCAGGGGTCAGGCATCCAAATACCATCTTTTACACCTCTTTGTAACGGTCTTTGTAGCAGGAACCCTGGGGACTGCTTGTAAGAGCACATCCCTGCCGGGACTGGTCTTAACCGATGCCCTTTTAGGGCCTGGAAAGAGTTAAAATCTGAAGTCAAGGCAGGAAGATAGTCAGGGCAGGCAATGAACAATCAAAGTCAGGAAACAGGCATGAGTCAAAAACCAAAAGATCAAATAGCCTAAATGGCTATAGTAGTAATAAGACTAAGATTTTATCCTTTTTCTTTTTTTACTAGAAATTTTGAATACCTTGCATATATATATCATGTTTGTCTTTTTGGTTGATGATAATTCTCTTTTTAAAGGAAAAATAAAGTCAAAGTCACTTGGGGGTGCCAAAATGTTAGGCACCCCCAAGTGACTTTGACCGCCTACCTTTTACCCCGGGCTGGTGCCCCTGTGAGGAAGGAACAGCACCAGCCCGGGGTAGCTGCCGGCGCTTCCTTTTCCTGATTCGCTGCGCGCGCATGCGCAGTAGAGTGAAAAGCCGAACTTTAAATGTTAAAGTCGGCTTTTCACTCTACTGCGCATGCGCCCACCGCTGGCACTCAGGAAAAGGAAGCGAGGAAGACGGAAGTGCTGCGCTCCAGGTGCCCCGGGCTGGTGCTGTTTTCTCCTAACAGGGGCACCAGCCCGGGGTACGAGGTAAGCGGTTAAAGTCACTTGGGGGTGCCTAACATTTTGGCACCCCCAAGTGACTTTGACTTTCGTTTCCCTTTAAAGGGTGTCCTTAAAAGGATGAGCTATGGCTGGTTTAAAGGAAAACTATACCCCCAAACAATGTAGGTCTCTTTAAAAATATATTGCATAAACAAGCTCATATGTAAAACCCTGCTTCATCTAAATAAGCCATTTTCATAAAAATTTACTTTTTAGTAGTATGTGCTATTGGGTAATTCTAAATAGAATACTGGCACTTTAAGAATGGGATCATAGGATTCAAAGTGCACACAAACAAGCCAAGGCACAGATACATGCTAGGCCCCATCAGTCAATTAATGGTCAGAGTTCTGCCTTTTGCTTCCACACTTCTTCCTGTTACAGTTAGAGCTGCATTATTTCATATTTCATTGGTCATATCATCTCTGAGGGAGCACCCAGCCCATCACTAAATGGTGGATCAAAGAAAAGGGCAAAACTTAGAGACTAAATTACACAAGTGCAGTTGTCACTAGCAACCAATCAGATCTTTGTTTCTGTCTTACAACAGTAGTTCACTGCTCAAAACTAATTGCTTATTGGTTGCTCTTGACAATTTAATTTGTGTAATTTAGCACCCATGTTTGTAAATTAACCATAGTCCATATGCTTTTTGCTACTTCCTAATGACCAATTAAGCCTGGCTCTTTACAACAGCAGTTGTACAGCAATACTAATAGATGATTAGGATGAGGAAGACTCCTCTGGGCTTGAATGATTCCTAGTAGGTCTGCTAGGACCTGTCTATCTGCTTAAACAGTGTACTGCCCTTATCACCTGACCTATGGGAATATATTTGTAATCCCTGTATTCGTTTCTGTGCATACATTTATACTGTGCACCTCTATTTTCTGCTTGCCCAAGGGGTGCTATAATAACATTGTCGTACAGTTGTAACTCTGGCCTCCGCCCTAGCTGGTGATTTACTGACTGGGCGGGACAAATACCAGTTGGTTGGTAACCCAAGGTGTAGCTACAGCTGCACAGGCCCTGGAGCAAAACAAGGTGGTATTGTTTGTTAAAGCCGTTGGGTAGATTTAACCATCAGACAACCATAGCAGGTCCTTCTACTCTTAATAAAGAAAGTATCTTTAATGGAGGCAAATAAGGTTTCATTACAAAATAGGAATGTGTCTTATCACACAGCAGTAGCAGAGTTAAATAATAACTGTTTACTTAGTTGTATCCCAGCTCACTGCATTTAAGGGACTAGCAAAGACTGGAACTACAAGCACCACAAGATAGACACTGTTTGTATTGTTAAGTGTTGGTCATTTAAAAGGCTCTTGAATGTTTACATTACAGTTGCCTAGGGTGGCTTTTGTTTCCCAGAGCTAGTATACCACCATGTAGAGGAGATTGCCTGGGGGGCACAGGTGGCATAGCTGATAGTTGAGCACCTTGTACTGAACTGTTATCACAGCTTAGGGTGAAACACATTCAAGGCACAATTGCACTGATATGGTCAAATGGGCAGGGCATTTCTTAGTGGCAGGAGGTCCACTATCAACCAAACTGTGGCTCACCAATGATTGTTGGACAGAAACTCCCATGTATAAGTTGGGCCCCTTAGTTCTCCAGCACTTGCACCCCTGCATGTAGTAAATGAAGCAATGACTGTTACTTAATTAGTTATAAAAATTGTTATGAACACTACTCTACTACCTTATATGAGACTATTCTCTCATTGCTACAGAGGAGCAAAAAGGATTTTCCTTTATGCTCCTACTGCATACGTTGGCTGCACTTCTAGGCCCCGTAGAAACTGCACAATTGTCTTGACTACAGGAGGAGCACAGCCCCAGCTAAAAGGTTGTCATTGCCTGATCAGTCAGTTCTCAGCCTTCACAACTAATACTTGGTTATTATTATTATAATTAACATTTATTTATAAAGCGCCAACTACCCCACATACCAGCCAAGCATCAAGCAATTTGGTTGATCCACCACACTGAGAAGGAATGCTTTTCTATATATTTATAATAACTGAAAAGAAATAGATACGGTTTGTATTTAAATATATTTTATACTTTTTTTTTTATTAATGCCCCATTCTGTCATATACTGAATCAGTGAATTCTTTTGCAGTGCATTATGGGGAAACACTAGATATCTCCTGTTACTTTCAATCCATCAATGTATGCATCATTCCTATTTGCAAGTGACAGAAGCATCATTCCTAGTCTGTATCCAGGGCTAATGACAAATGACGCAGGCTATGCCTGTCCATAGCTCTACTGGCTAAACATGATAGGAGTTGACATTCTCTGAAAGCAGCGGGTGAAGAGTTCAACCCTGATTAAAAATACTAAAGCAATTTTTTTGCTTGTGAAGGCAGATGCATAGCCACATCTGTGCCACCAAGGGCATATTCTCTAGCTATATAAGCTCTGTAGCTAAATAATGCCTTTCTATATAAAATCTGTGCCTATGTATATACATAGACAGAACAGTCCAACTGGCAGCCTGAAGCTGCCTGATAAGTTTAAAAACCTGGATTGTTCATACCTGTAAGATCTTTAGACTGTATGCTCCCACGTTGTTCACACCTCAGACTGGAGGAGCAGTGCCGGCATTGTGTCACTGTCACTGTATGTACTGCAGTACAAACTGTTCATCTTGGAGTGCTCATGATTACCTGCATAGTCATGATAACTTTCCCTGTCTCACTCCCTACTCTGCCTGTCCTGCCCTATGCTGCCTGTGTGTGCCATACTCTGCCTGCCCTATGCTGCCTGTGTGTGCCATACTCTAACCTGCATTATGCTGCCTGTGTGGGCCATACTGTCTGCGCTATGCCACCTGTCTGTGCCATACTCTGCCTGCCCTATCCTGCTTGTGTGCGCCATACTGAGCCTGCCTTATGCTGCCTGTGTATGCCATACTGTCTGTCCTTTGCCGCCTGTGTGTGCCATACGCTGCCTGCCCTATGCTGCCTGTGTGTCATACTCTGTCTGCCCTATGCTGCCTGTGTGTGCCATACTATACATGCATTATGCGGCCTGTGTGTGCCATATTTTGCCTGCCATACCCTGACTGTGTGTGCCATACTCTTTCTGCCCTATGCTGCCTGTGTGTGCACCATACTCTGCCTACCCTGTGGTGCCTGTGCAGGTGAACCTAGTGAGGGTTTGTTCTGGGAGATTGATAGCACTTGGAAATAGTTGTTAGGGGGTCCCTAAGGTGTGTAATTATTATGTGCTGGGGGTTGCTGTTCTACCCACAGGGAGGGAGAGAAGGCATATGCATTTAAGGGTGTGGCTTAATATGACTTAATAAACTTCTTTCATATATGAGTGATGGGGAATATCCCTGCCTGCTGGAGCCATGATTTTCATTTCCTTGCATATATTTACACAGTTATTCTGTATATGGTAATAAACACAAGAAGAAAGGACTCAAGACATGTTGTTACAGTACAGATCTGCCAGAATGTATTTGTTATAGATACACAATAAATAACAGCTTTATACACTGTAAAATCTTATACAAATATTTCAGCCATAAGAAATCATAGCATGGTACAAGTGTGTGTATGTATATATATATATATACACACACACACACACTTTTTTTCATCCAGAAACAATGGCAACATCTTTATCATTATTTCTGCTGTACTATATGAAATGGGGGGAGGGAGGACTATTTACTAAGATATTGTTGTAAACTCTGGAATATAATTCACTGGAAAAGTGATTGACTGTAAGATTCTGTAGCAGCAACTCTCCTTACGGGTGACTTTTAATCATAAGATTGTGCAGACTTTGCATATTAGCAGGGTGGTGCCAGCAGTTTAATGCACAGATCTTTCAAACTATTCCTGGCACATACTAGTTGTTATACACACTAGTTGTGACAATAACTAGTTGTTATACACACTCACACAGGCGTTCTACAACACACACTAAACTGGCTGAACATAGAGTTTGTCCCAAATCACACTTTCCAGGGCACCCTTTGGTGTTAGTACCAAATCTCCAACTTCATTAGGTGGCATGCACTCCCTTACTGGCACCACATGATGGGATACCTCCCCTTGAGGACAACATATACCACTGGTGAATCTTGCCTTCAATTACTTTTTTTAGCTGTGAGCTTTAGAAAACATATTTGATATGTGTGGGCAGCACAAATCTGTGCTGGTTTTATTTTGAGGCAGAGGGACACTCAATCCTAGGGCCCCAGTTTCAGTTGTGCAATAACCAATACATTGCAGAAATGTCCAACCTCATAGTTCTTTACAAGAAGGTTTTGATTCTCATGGCTGAAAGGGGACTCAATAATTGTGGTTTAGAGGCATGATGGGAAAGTGGCTGTGCTGACTGATGTCTGAGCTGGGTATATGGGCAGAATGCTTGTTTCATGAAACCTTAAACAACAGCACCACAACCTGTAACTGGCTACAGTCAGCAGAAAATTAATTCCCCAAGAAAAGGAACATGTGTAGTGATGAGCAAGGTTTTGCTGCAAAAAAACCCCCTATCAACTCCAATTGGCTGTAAAAAACATGTAGAACGGTAAAAAAATAATTGTCGCCATTTCAGTGCAATGCATTTTGCAGATTTTTGCCATTTTCGTAAAACGGGACAGATTCGCCCATCACTAGTCTTGCTCTGCCAAGTGACCACCAGGTTGCACTGTTGTTTCAAAGTCCATTATATTAATAGTTTTAAACACAAGGGTGAATTGCAAAAGTGCTTAGAAATGTACTTTGAGCAGTTTTACATTAGTTATGAGGCTTTACGTTCCATTGACTTAAATAAAAATGGGTGTGGTGTGTGATATTCTTGACAAATGTACAGGTTGATCTGTTCATCAGCAAGAATGTAGGAAGTCATCTTGCTTTTTTCCTGAACTCGAATACCAGTGATATAGTGAAGTTAGCCAACTGTTGTTCAAAATCCAAATTAAAGGTTAAGGAGAGACACATCTACAGAAAATCCACAGCAGCAGCATATAGTACTCACAATGCCATTTGGTTGGAAAGTGCTCTTTACTCTAGGAAACAGGTTAAACTGATTGGTTTCCTGCTTGTGGCGGCACCATGCGTGTAATTATAGAACAAAGAAATCCTATTTCACTGGTTTCCAGTTTTACTGAGTCTCCATGGGGAAGCAATGGCCTGCCGAAAAAATGTAGCAATTTGCCTAATATTCTATATACCAAACAATCAGCAGCCCCAAAAATACTGTACATATTGTACATATAGCCAAGGCTTTAAAATACACAAATCACTCGCCCATACAACCTGAGGAACTATATACATATATATATCTATATATATATATATCTATATATATATATATATATATATATATATATCTATCTATATATCTATATATATATCTATATATATATCTATATATATATATATATATATATATATATATATATATATATATATATATATATATAATCCTATGCAAACATCACTCTTAGTTACCTAAGCATTCCCACCTATTTACAAAGCTGTGTAGCTTCATTTATACCAGATACAGAATGACAAGAACAGCATGTACAAAGAAGTGTTGGTAGCAATATCCCACACTATACATAATCCTGCTTTTAACAGAACACTGTATTAACACTGATTATATGCAATGAATGATGTAAAAAAGCACTTGATACAAAACAATACAAAAATAGTTTTTTTTCCTTGTAAAAGACTGAAATTTAGAAAATGACAAAACTTAAGCATTTAGAAAAGACATTTAGTAAAAAAAAATATATATGAAATAGGTACTGTGCTGTAATTGGTTACATATGCTGCAGCTCTTAACAAGCACATTAATCAAAGTGATGATTTTTTTCTCCAGGCACAATTTCCATGAATCAGATTGGCCAATGGCAGTGCTACTAATGTCCCAGCCAGTCTAATAAACTAGCAGGCAGACCCAGACAGCGGCACAAAGACACATTTGCTGAAAAACAGCAGATCATTGGATGAAAGTACTCATACAAATGCGTCCACATGTATTGTCCCTATCCACCCCATTATATGCTGTCTCTCTCTCGCCTTCAGAAGGTACATATGCCAAAATGAATAGATCTGAACAGTTTTATCATTGCCCCACTATGCACCATGACAAAATAACACATGGATCATGTAGAAATATGTATCATCTGTCGTGCAATGCTTTAATAAATGACTCTTTAAAGAATTTTCACATAATGCTTTTAAAACTGGGGTGGAAGTGCATAAGGTTGTTAAAATACCTATGAAATGGAATTTCTAAATACGTGGAAAAATAGTTAATTTGCCTTTCTCTACACCAGGAAAGCACAAGTTCTGGCCCAACCAACTTTTGCTGAACTGAAATCCTCAGCATTCTTAGATATCTGGGGTTTGTGGTGCATTAAGGGCTACACAGCTAAATCATGAGTGGCCAGCACAAGTACTGATGGAGAATTTGTTAAGCCCTTCAATGTATCATTGTACTAACAAGCTAAAACTAGCATTTGAATAAAGAGCCTATAAGACCTATAGATGTATATATACAAGTAAAAATTCATATATTTTACAGGATATTTAATATATATAAAAATATTTAATGAGATCAAATGTCAAAAACTAAAAAAATTGATGTGTACCATTCATTCAGCACATACAATTTAGCACTGGCCAAAGCCAATGTTTGAGAATGATTGCCACTTAAAGGAAAACTTTCAGCTAGTTTGGTAGTTATTCATTCAAATGTTATTCTATATTCATAATATTAACTTCAGACCAAATCCAAGCTGGCACCACTCTTCTCTTGCAGCCTACTTCAGTAACTACATTTCAGCAATGTAGTCATTGTAATGTATCTGAAAATAGCTTTCTACTACTGAAATAACTTCTGGATGGAATATCTACCAGCAATCGAGAGAGCTAATGTTTTAATCAGCAGCAAAATATGTACAACATAAATAATTGTATATATTTTTATAAGAGCAAGAGTCATATAAGAGAGCTCTTCTGAGCACTTATGCAATTTACATTACCATTTTTTCTAGATTCCACGATAGTGTATTAGCAGTTTTTACACAGCCAAAATCATGTCTGCGTAACAAAAGCACCCTTTGCAGTTCTGTCTGGACAGGGACAGGAGAGACAGAACTGAGCAGGGAAGCATCAGGAGATGCTTCCTTAATCTTAATTTAAGCTTCTGCCTCTTTACAGCTCTTGCCTAAACAGAACAGCAGAGGGCTTAAAAGAGCACCCTGAGAAATGTACATTAGATTATACATTAGGTATATGACTCCTTTAAAGACGCAGTGCATCATATTTTTAACATATGTTCAATGACTAGGGCTTGTGCTGAACATACTTTTTGCCCATTGATAGATGAAACATCTATTGTTTTCTTGAGCTAAACAGGAAAACTAAAGCCACTCCATGTGTGATTAGTTTGCCTTAGATAATTAGATTACCACTGAACAGATAATAGCCTAGGATAATGGGCTCCCGCATGTCTGTTCACTGGGAATCAAATTATCTACCGTGCATGAACCCAACAAGGAGTTGCTTCCATTTCTCTGTTGGAGTTTTCATTATTAAAATGGTAGGCAGAATGTATGCTAAGCATAAGTCCTATTCATTAAAATCATGATGCATATTTAAGTGTCCAGAGTGCATTGGAGAATGTACAGATGAAGAATAAACACAAATCTATACCCTTCTCTGAACACATACAGTGATTATTCTAATTCTGCAAAGACACCAACAGAATAACCACAGCAAAGATTGGTGATAAATTCCTTTTTCCTATGATGACAACAAAGTAATTCCAAATATGCCTTCAAAGCTATTCAAGCTGCTGTATGCACAAATGAAAAGGCGTGAGAAGCATGTCTCTTCAGAAGAAAATAGGCTTCCATTGACAGGGCATTATTATTCCTTGGGTTTCACATAATGCACATGAGAAGCTTGACATGGCATTATTGCTGCTAGACTGGGATTACAAAAAATCATGTCCATTCTTCCTATAAGTGTGAAACATTTAACCACTCCTTTCTTCCTCCTGTTATTGGCAAGAGTTTTTCTTAGCTTTGGCTTCCATGTATTTCCAATGGCACTGAACTTCAGACATCTCACTTCTGATGTACATAAGATAAAAATATTCTGGATGCAAAAGTCACAAAAAATATGGTACCTTGGCTTTTCCAAATGTAAAAGAACATCATTTATGTTATTCAAAATAGGTCTGTACAAGTTTTAGAAGTCTGATTATTTATATCAAAGTTATTACAGAGATATTGCTCTTCCTATATTCTGTTTGGCAAAGCAGGCAGCCAGGCCTGGATATATAAAATCTGGGTTACACTACAAACTCTGGGAAGTCATCATGTGTGAGATCAAGTGAAAAATATTTACTTGCTTTCTTGCTTGAAAGAGGTTCTTTAATGTTGATGCATTGCTGAGCAAGACAGCCATTGCAGTAAAGGCCTCTCTCATGCAGGTCATGACCGCAGCCAAATGTATAGCTCTGTGCTGTTTCCTGATTGAGGCCCGCAATTTGTAAGAAGTCCTTCTGGTACAAACGGATGTCATCCAGACTTAAACTGTGCCGGTCTGTAGAAGTCTTTGGTTTTCTGCAAGCCGTCTGTAAAATAATGTCTGTATATTACCAATTACAATTGAAAATTAGATTCTAAGATAACATTGGTTAGGTGCAGTATAGGGGAGCTCCTGTGCAAGTCACTCATAAATGGAAATATAAAAAGTATAAACATAAATATTAGGCCAACAGCGGGTCTTCAGTGGAGTTTTTTTTTTATCAAACTGAATCTGGCCTATTATTCATATTGTTTCATTTACCAAGTAGCTTGTGTGTTGTTTATGTATGAATGTGTGTATGTAGGGACAATAGAAGAAAGAGGAATGGCACTAATAAGGAATAATACTAGCTGCTAGTTTGTGCTAATAGGGCTGGGGGTGCAACTGCCACCAATTGGGAGACTAAGATAAACACTTTAAAGCTGCAGGTCTCCCATAATAAAAAGTGCTACCCAAGAAAAGTGACACATCAAAAATCCCACAAAAAATGTACCTGTGGTATAGAGTCAATACTTTGGCCACGCAGCTTCACTACTGTTTCTGAGGAACTAGAAGTTGACGAGTTTACCTCTTTAACAACCAGACCTTAAAAAAGAAAAAAAAATATATATTATAGGGGGCAGTTGCCTCCTTCCTTTTCAGTTGTGTAACAATAGAGAAAGCAGACCCATGGCTGCGGGGGGAGGTTGACATTGATTGCAGATAGGTAGGAGAGTGGCCCAGGAGCAGGGATTTATATGCAAGCAAGCAAGCAGGGGTAAATGGGCAGGGTAGGATTATAAGGATACTAGAGTAGGGTAGAGTAGTTATGCCACTGTTCTGCATCCGCTTGTGAATTTTAAAACACTTCTCTTCATTTTTGTATAATAAATACTGAGGCTGGTTACCCCTGACAAGTACTTGAGAACTATAGCCCTGTGCAACGTCACTAACTGTACTGAATGAATGTAATACTTATTACTGTACTCTATGCTTGCTTAAATCTATGTAAATGTATTGTATGCAGTACAATACAGTTAAATACATGTATACCATTCTAATGGAACAGGGATTTACACCCTTTGCAAAGCTTTTCCTTTGCAGAAGCTTTATAGGTCATTAAGTAGCTTCACTGTGGATTGCTTTTATGTAAACCTACATCATTGGAATGTATGTTGACCACTTGGAATTTGACATTTAGTCAGTGACGTACAAAACAGTTATGACTATGGGGCCCCTTAATACCACTAGGACCCAGGGTGGTTACAACTCCCTCAGAAACTTTATTGCTGTACTATCTCAAATATTTTGCACAGTAAAGTTGGCTATAAGTTTACTTGAAATGATGCACCAAAGTCTACCCAGCCCACCCACAAACAATATTGTCATTTTTTTCATTAAACTGAGAATCTCTGCTCTACATGGCCAAAAACAAGAATAAAAGTGTGGCTACAACCCTAGGCACCCTACAGAGGCACCTGTACCACTGGGACACACAAAATGGCCCTATTTGCTTTACCTGGTTAAAAAAATGCAGTGTAGGGTAGTGCAGTTGGCAAGTGACAATTTGGTGCTGCTTAAGGTTCTCTACTTTGGTTTTTGATTTATTAGCAGTTTTAATACCAGGCTTTTGGCAAAAGAACCAGAGAGTTAGTGACACTATGTACTTTCTTCTCACTGCCTCTCTCTACTTTTTTTTGAAACAAAAGCAGTGTAAAACTGCTAATACCTTAAAAATATAAAATAAATGTAAATTGCAAAATGTTTACATTGCACTGCATGCATGCCAGATTCTATAGTAGTGCAATCTATAATATCAATCTGAAGATCTACATGATATATGTCTATATTTCTATCTGTCCTCAGACATGGGATAGGCTGAATATGCATGGGACCTAAATATATTTTTCTAAACCAATAAAACACCCACTAGATACATTCTGGGAATCCTTATGCAAGTTAAGTAACAAGGAAAATAAAGCAAAATACGGATACCTTGGTATGCCTAAAGCTAACTGGTGAATCAGAATATAGCAGCAACTTACCTGAATGTCCATTTAGTTGTTGGGAAACCAGCATGTCTTCTGTTATGTAAATACACAAGTCGGGGCTGATGTCCAGGGGCAGGTCAAGATCTTTTGGATCATCAACCAACATCTCTATTTCTATAAATAAAAGTTTTAGTTACACTCGTTAATATTCATCCATTGTACATACACTGATATCAATATGGTTGAAATATAATAACATTTCTGAAATAAATATTCTGTTTATGTACAAATTAAAATGTGGTTACTAGAGCTTCTGAATTATTTAATTAACCATATTTAAGTGTTTATTACAGTGTTCCCTAATGAAGAAAATCATTTATACAATGCAGTTGCTTTAGGGAACGGTTGGCAGGCTTAAGCAGTTTCCTAATACACAGCATATTTCCTCCCCACTGAAATCTAATAGGGCAAATTAACAACACTAGCGGATGAATGGAATGGAAAAGGCTCTTTGCACTATACAAAAGGATATTGTTTTTTGAAACTAGAGAAGTCTTTTTAATGAAAGAATATTAAATGTTCATTTAAATGGAATATACTGTACACAGAGGCACCGTTGCAGCTGCAGGAGCTGGGGGAGACAAAACTATACAAGTAAACATTCTTGCCAACAAGCTCTTCTGTCTACAGTTAAGTGAATCTGGGGCAAAAAGGGTTAAATTTAGTTCTGAATTTAGATGCCTAAACTTATTACTAAAGGACCAGCGTAAGGTAAAAATTGATTTTAGTGCTAAAAGCTAAAAGCAGTAAATATGGCAGTAAACCCTTAGCTATTTGTAAATCCTACTGTCAATAACATACCAAGATTTCAGAAAAAAAGAACTAAACTTATAGATAGATTTTGAATGGGTTTCTAAACCCAACTGTAAAATGTTGTAAATGTTATTCTGATCAAGTTACTAAAACAGAATCTGTATTTCCTTTATATTCTCTGCAAGGCTAGTTCTGAAATGATAAAGCAGTAGTGAACCGGAATCTTGGCTGGTGGAGAGCTCATGACTGTAAATTTGTTTTAATTGTCAAACCCAGTATTGCATTTATAAATAACATTCAATTATTAAAATTTGGAATTAATGTATCTTGGAATGTTATTTTGAAATACATTATGCAAAACTTTATATTTGGGTTTACAAACCTTTAAATCAATCAATATTCTAGACCTTCTAATTCTAACCTGCAGTTGGCAAGGGACAGAAGAAAGCTCAAGCAGCTTCCATAAAGCCATAGCAGATGGGAGAATAATTCTTCCTTCCCCCCTACTTAGCTTGACATCTCAGATTTGACCTAATTTTGTTTTCAGGACAGCAGATTTACTATGGATGGTCCAAGCACCACTTGGAGATCTAACAATACAATTAGTTATGGTTGGATGGACAGATTAAAGCCATTAACTGTCAAAGAAAAAAATACATCCTTTATTTGTTTATGTTTTCCATAGCACATATTTAATATGATCAATCAAATGATAGTAATGCTGCTATGGAGGGGAGGACAAGCATAACAAGCTGGCAGCTCCATCTACTGAAATTACCATCTTCTTGAGAGTCATCTTCCAGTCTGTCCTTGCCAGCACTCTCAGCCCCAGAAGTATGGGAGCTGCTGTTGCTCGTCATTGAGCTACAGGTTTTCAGCTTTCTGTGAAGCGATGTCCCCGAGAAACTGTCTTCTGGTCCAATGTCCCTGTGCTTGGTATCTGCCTCTATCCCTGAGGTGTGCGAGCTGCTGTGGCTTGCCGTCGAGTGCCTGGAGAGGCGTTTGTGCTTGACACTGCCTGCACTGCTGCCACTGGCACGAGAACGCTTCTCTAACTGATCCATGTCCTGATCAAGAGTGTCACTGATGTATGACTCCCTGTACTGTTTCTTTTCTGAAAGCCAAAGGGAGTAGTTTACTAGCAAATTTTTAACATTTAAGAAAATAAAAAAACATAAATCACTATTTCCCCAAAAAAAGCAAGCAGTCTGTAACTAATGGGACAACGGTGTTCCTTAAAACAATATCTCTAAACCCTAGGGGAAGACTGTTGAGACCCTATAGCAGTCATGTCGGCTACAAATCATATATCTGTATTTTATAGGGATGCAGCGAATCGATGATTTGGCTTTTTTAACCAGGGTTCGGTTTTCTGCAATTTTTATCCCTTCCCGATCCTAATTAGCATATGCTAATTAGGATTCGGGTTTGGTTCAGTATTTGGCAGAATCCATCGGGGTTGGTTCGGGGGTTCGACCGAACCCAAAAAAACTGGGTTTGGTGCATTCCTAGTATTTTACTAGACTACTGTGGATAATGTGCCCTTAACTGCAATTAATAAGGATATCGGCAGTATGAGGAGTTCCTTGACTATATAGTAGCATGGGGCTACTTTTATCCAGGGAACTGAACTTGTAGTTGAGTGCTAATAGCCTTTAGTACTTATAAATTTTAGTAATCCACACATTATTTGCACTCCAAAAAAAACTAGTGCAGTTACCCCAATCCCCCATTCTGCAGCCATCCTCAAACAAAAACTGCTCTCTCCCACAAACAACTTTTGTCATTACTTGCTAGTGCTGGCATTGCTTCACACAAAACATTGTGCTCCCTGGCACCGTGGGCAACTCAAAAAGCCAATCAGATCTTGCTCCTGCCATCGCATCACTTACATATGTTGGTTTTTGCATTTAATCCTTTTAGCGATGCTAGTTCAGACATGTTCAGTGTCTCACTGATGAATGTCCCTTTAGTTTGAGAACTGACCTAATAAATGCTTGCTATCACATCTGTAAAATCCTTGATTGCACCCACAGTTGACAAAAAAGTTATTAAAAGCAATCCTATGCGCCTAGCTAGTTGCCTGGGCACAAACCTTTCTTCTAGAAATATAAATCAACCACCTAAATTCTGAGAAGCAAGCTCACCTTAATGGCATGGTGTAAAGAAAGTAAATAAAAGCTGGCCAAAGCGAAGTCAAGTTCTTGGGTCCCTTAAGGACAAGATCAGAACAATATTATATGTGTATATAAATGAGTAAATTATATATATTATATATATATATATATATATATATATATATATATATATATATATATATATATATATATATATATATTACTATAAGGGGAATAAGACAGATCTAGGCACTTATCTCATTGGGTTACCTAAGGGAAAAAAACTGCTGTTCTTTCCTTTGAGCAGCAAAATACCCACGCACTCTTTTAGATTTCCATTCAGGCCTGGAATGGTAGGGTAGCCCTATGGGGATCTTACACTGCAATTTTATTCCTAACGAAGCTTACATTCCCTGCTGATGCCTGTTCTTCCACGGCCCTGCCATTCTCCTATTGCTATTTAATTTAAATAACTGCCTTCAATAAACAGAATGTACTTGTACTTTAGCTATACTGTATTGCAGGGAGGCCAGGAATATTTGGCTCCTTCTTAAAGAAAAATATCCTTTTTTTTGCTCTTTAAAAATGCAACCTACAAAACTGTGTTTTGTGTTGTTTTTAAACAAACACACCTTTTCTCCCTCCCTTATTTATACTATTAAAAAATCCCCATGCACATCATGGAGTAAAAACTGTTGCAGATAGCATAAATGCCCTGATCTAGGAGAACACAAAACCTTTATGAGCTAAGAAGGCACCTTGTGCCGATTCTCGTGACTCTTGGGGTGAAGACACACAGAGCTACTACAGGTATGGGACCTATTATCCAGAATGCTCGGGACCTGGGGTTTTCCGGATAAGGGATCTTTCCCTAATTTGGATCTCCATAACTTAAGTCTGATAAAAATCATTTAAATATTGAATAAACACAATAGGACTGTTCTGCCTCCAAATAGGATTAATTATATCTTAGTTGGGATCAAGTACAAGGTACTGTTTTCTAATTACAGGAAAAAAGGAAATCATTTTTATAAATTAGAATTATTTGCTTATAATGGAGTTTATGGGAGATGGCCTTTCTGTAATTCAGAACTTTCTGGATAATGGGTTTCCATATAAGGGATCCCATACCTGTAGTAGCATCTACTTGTTGTGCCTACTTGTGTTTTAGCAGAGGGAATTCTCAGTACTGTCTATAGCAGGGTATTTTCTGGCGTTTAGTAGCCCTAAAAAGTAGCTGCTACTAGTAGCTCCATATGTCTTCACCCTTATCAATGTCAAATAGCCACTCAACAAAATCATTTTTCTCTGCACTTACATCTCCGCTCTTCAGTAGCAGCTTCTCTTGTATGCTACATCCATTACTACATAACTCCACAGAAAGCTATATATCACCATGAACTATGCTTGATATCCTCTGCCAGAGCTACATTGTACAGCACCTGCAGATTTTATGACTGCACAGCAAATTGCACGAACAAGATTTTATGAACAAGATTACATAGCTTCTGGCACATCTTGTGGGAATATAATTCTATGAGCAAGATAAGTGCCATGACACCAGCCAAAATCCTAAACACTGTGAACACAAAAACAACTAATTAGCTGTTCTCCAGTGATTATAATCGCTTCCCTGATACCCCTGGTCGATGCTCCTGTTCGGTAAAAACTGAACCAGCCCAGGATATTTCTGTAGAACTCTCTTGCAAGTGGCAGATTAAGGGCTCTGGCACACGGGGGAGATTAGTCGCCCGCGACAAAACTCCCTGTTCGCGGACGACTAATCTCCCCGAGTTGCCTACCCCTGCCATCCCGCCGGCGAACATGTAAGTCACCGGCGGAATGGCAGACGCGGCGGCGCGATTTCGTTCAAATCGCCGAAAAAGACTCGTGAGTCTTTTTCGCCGATTTCCTGAAATCGCGCCGCCGCGTCTGCCATTCCGCCGGTGACTTACATGTTCGCCGGTGGGATGGCAGGGATAGGCAACTCGGGGAGATTAGTCGCCCACGAACAGGGAGTTTTGTCGCGGGCGACTAATCTCCCCCGTGTGCCAGAGCCCTAACTAGTAGGACAACAATATACAAATCAAATACCTTCATGTTCTTCTAACTTCCGGACTTGCCGCAGAACAGGTTGCAAGTTCATATAAAGGCGGTGGCTATTGCTAAGCAACTGAAGAAGATGCCGCGAGCGGACAGAGCAGCCAGTGTAGTAGATCAACTTCCTGGCTGAGGGTAAGCCATCTGGTAAAATTTCAAATTTCTTCCCCTATTTAAAACAAGGAAAGTAAAAACTAAAAAGAGGGAAATGATTTGTGAATGCACAGGAGAACCCCCCATCAGAAAAATTATATTAATAAACGATTCTACCATACTCCTGCTGCATGTTCTATCATAAAGCTAGTTTGAACATTTAATAATAATTATTATAGCATTATAATGAATAATATATTAAGGACAAAGTATTTATTATTTTTCCTAGAACCAAAGTACTGACTGAGTTTTGTACACATAACATTTAGAGTACTGATATATAAGGTCAGTGACAGCATATGGATCTTCTTCCTAGCTGTATGCTTTATTAAGGTGGCCAATGGCCATACATCTTAATCACACATGGATAATGTACAGTGAACCATACATGGTATCAATAATTCATTCATTTGTGCAGACACTCTAAACAATCTCCTGTATTTCCCCTTTACTTCTTTATGTTGATGTGCCATACAGTGGCAGATACGGTTCAACGACTATAAAACCTTCCCAATCTTTAAACTGACTGATATACAATGAGATATTTAATTGTAAGAAAACTCTGTTTGTGCAGTTTTATAGGTGTGTGTCTGGCCAGATTTACTGTTTAAAAGCAGCAGGAGGCATTCCTCCAAGAATGGCAGTGCTAATTTCAACAATGCTGTTTGCTTTGAAGTCATGTTTTCCACCAGAAATTTCCAGAATGTTTCTTTTTTTTTTTTTCAACAAGAAGTAACAGCAAAAAGTTGGAAGGTTTAGGGGTTACCTGTTGAAAAAGCCTCTTATTATGCTGTGAAAATAAGACCCTCTGTCATTTCTTTTTCTGATGGTTTTTATTTAACTTACCACAAATACTAGTTTTCCTACATTTGTCCAAGGGAAGTCATACAGCAATTGCTTCTCATCATCTGAACTCTGTAAAAAATTAAAGTAAGTGAGAATGACTTCTCCCATAAAAAAGCAGATCCAACTGCTCACATGGAGAACTAAAGCTTAACAAAAAAGTAGGGTAGAAATGCTACTTGGTTATGCTTTGGGCTTCTGTACCAGCCCAAAGCTAACACAAATTTGCAGCATACCCTAGTCTGATGTAAAATCCAACTGTGATTCCATTCACATAAATCCATTAAGGGGTTTTTAGCAATCTTTTGTCATCTTGCATTGAGATGCCCACTTCAAAACATGAATAACTTATCGGTTGTGTTTGCATTGCATAGGAAGTGACCCATTCTCAGTGTTGTGAGAATGGTAAGATCCTTGTGGATGTATTATACATCAGTATTTTGTGATGTGGGACACATATGGAGCCCAGCTGTGACATTTTTAAGAATTTGCCTGCTTGATTCCAAAATCACTTTCCAGTTTTCTAAGCCACTCACTAATAAATGCATGCATGTGCTCCCAATCTGTTTTTAAAAGTCATTGGATGTGTAAACAACCAAATACAGTATGACATGGCCTTATTTATCTGAATATTACATTTGAAACTGTATTCTGAACAAGCTCTTATCATAGGTAAACACAGGCAAATAATTTAATAATTCAAGTCAATGTGGCCAATTTTCATTCACACATCTCAACATTATCTGCGTGTTTGTGCCCAAAGCTCTAACGTCTAACTGAAATCTCATATGTTGGTAAATCCATTTGTCTGTATGTGTATAAGGCTTGGTGGCACACAGGGAAATTAGTTGCCCATGATAAATCTTTGCTACTGCGGCTGACTAATCTACCCAAAATGCCTTCTCACTAGTTGGATGCCTTGCGAGGAAACTTCTGGCGACTTCAGAAAACTGTGTATGCCATTCTACCGTACCGGCCATTTATATTCTTGACGGTGGAAAGGTATTGCGGGAAGATTAGTGTAAAGATTTATCGCGGGTGACTAAACTCCCCATGTGCCACTAGCCTAAACTCACTTTCCTGATCATTCGGGCAACTGTTGAATGATTGCAAGCAGGCCTGCATTGGGTACTTTAGCCTTCAAATTGACCCTCAACCATAATTCAATCAAATTAACTCAGTTCACTGATTTTACTATAACTTGTTACTGGTAAGTGAAGGAGTCACCTGGACAGCAGTTAATTCTGATATAAAGAGCGAGCCTGTAGAAGAGTCATGTCCTAAACTAAAAACCTCAACAGACTATCACAGCACTGACTGCACAAACCCTGTGCTGATGTGGATGATTTCTTTTATCAGAAATATACCTTTTTGGGATATTGTGCTGAGACAGTTAAGCCTTTCCTAAAGATGGACAGAGACGCGGTTTTGTTAAAACAAGGCAACATTTTGTCCGTGGGTGAGAATCATATATCCCTAGTAGAGGATCATATTTGAAGACTAGTACACGAACCCAACATATCTAACATGAAAATGACATAGTACACATACATTTCATAACATATATGAAAAGTAGAGGAGCAAACCTGAAAAATTTGGATTCCTCTTAATGTCAGCCCAAGCATCAGTGATGCTTCCATTTCTTTTTTATCCTTTGGAAAGAAAAATACATACTAAATATGTTATATATATCTGCAAGAGTACTTAGAGAATAGGGCCACTAGGTCAGAAAGGATATTGCCCCCACTCCCTTGACTGTAAAATATATTTCCTTTAAGTCAACACTGTATGTTATTTACTATGTGTGTGAAGTCTGTCCAGCCTCCAGCACTGGAAGCTAGGGGATTGCTCATGTGAGAGAGCACATGTGATCATCTACTCTATTATCTTGTCAATTTGTAAATAGCAATAACGTAGAGCACCATGGTTTAGGCTGGCCATACACAGAGAGATCCACTCATTTGGTGTCCTCTGCCCAATTTGGCCATCCATGCCCAAAGGTAAGGGTAAGGATATCCATTCACTACCACACACAAATTCATTGGCATATGCTAAATAGCAATACCGTAGGCTTAGTTACTATAACTTAACTATTAAACTGTCCTTATTACTGTGTCCATTTAATATTGCCGTTCATTTCTAAATGCCTATTCTTATATCAGAGCTGCAGAATATAGTGCCCCAAAGACCAGTTAAATCTTGTCTCTGTTAAATAAGCTGAAATTTCAAAGTCCTTTTGTAAAAACCATTCCCTTACTCAGTAAAATCCTACCAGTGCTCTCAATCTGTCACTTACCTTATACAATTTGTAGTAATGCACAGCAACATCATCAAGCCGGGCTGCCTCTTTAATATACATAAGGTGTGCTTCTGACACGGTCAGTGCAAATTGGTCACGATGTATGTTTGGAATGTGCTTTAGGATGTAGTCCTTCCCTCTCTTCTTTATTACCTGTAAGAAGAATCAGACCAATATAGTAACTATGCATACTTCTGCCAGAGAAAGTAATGAAGAAGGCGGTATTCTCACTAACGCAGTGATGGCTAAGGTTTGTTGATCTACACCAGTGACAACAGAACCTTGACAGTAACAGTATAATGTCACTGTAAGAGCAGGAGACCACTGTAGTTGTGACAAACAGAATGACAAGTAAAGAATTATCTACATATTCTGATTTATATTTATGGGCTGCTATATTTTAAATGTCTTTTTTTGCCAGGAATGATTCTATATTTTTCCCAGTTACGGTTTAGTATTTACCAGGGTTCTGATGCCTCAATGGACTGTGTGTCAAACACAAGAAGCTGTCAGCATCAGCTAATCTCCAAGGCCCTGTGTGTAGCTGTAACATTAATATTGTGAGACTATCCTCACGGATGTGAATATAGACACTGGCAGAGACACACTCCCTGCAGTTTGAATGCTGAAATTACTGGAGGTGATTGGGTAGAAATATATTCCAAACATATAGTATTTTTCTGCTGTGTTATTACTTCAGTTCCAGAATCTTCCCTTTAGCCTGAATTTACTAAATTCACATAATTGCATACATAAAAAACCAAAGCAGTTTTTGGATCAAGTTCCCATCATCCCAACGATAAAACTTCTGTACTCCTTATAAGAAACACATTGTCCCACTCACAGTGGGAGTGATACACAGAATATTACACTTTATGCAGAACAATGTTATTTACAGTGGGTGGCTCAGTAGGAGGACTGCTAAAGAAGCAAATACTGGAATCTATTTCCTTATGTACTGTTTTCTCATTGTGAAGGAGTAATATAGTCCTGAACACCTCTTTCTTGATCAATTAGCTACTGCCTGGCACCAAGAAACGACCCAGAAATTATAGGGTTCACCACATGCAGAGTTATGTGCACCTCACATTAAGTTATCTTCTTCTTGACATTGCCTTCTTGTTCATATGTCATTTACAAGCACAAGGGCAAAGCACAAAATGTGCAAACCTGTATGTCATTGCACCCAGCACTTTCCAATTGTCTTACTTAATAAGGAATATTTTCATTATGACGTTTTAAAAAATTCCTGCCTAAATTCACCAGTGTATTTTTCCATACATTTGTAGTTAGGATTTACTCCATAAAGAAATTATGTATATATTAACATCGAGAATATGACTGATAATGAATAGATCACCTTCCTGAACCTAGCAAAACTTCTTTTGGCAAAATTCAAAAAGCTTTTAAAGGTTAAGTATTCCGTGCAATATTAAAATGAGGATTAAAATGTGAAAATGCCATAAATCTAAGTTATATATTTCTGTAGCGCTATGCAGAAGAAACACTTCCAAGAAAACCCATCCCAGTGAAAATAACATGACTTGGCAGAGAAAAAGAAATACTTGCATGGAGCCTTACCCAAGAAGGGAAGTAGGCTTCTGGCTCAAAATATTTTCCGTAGTGCTTGTTCCTTTTGAAGTTGCCGAGATCAGCCTGAAGAGCAAAGGCAGCCAGTAGGAAGTAGGCCTCTTCTCTCTGCATGCACTGGGAGTGTAGCACTTGTTTTCTCAGGTGGCAGTAATAGTAATATCTCGCTGTTCTGTCACTGAAAAAAAGAAAGAGGAATAACTGGGAGTGAATTCATGGAGCGCTGTCAGTGAAATTCAGGCTACGCATGGAAAGACTCAAACTAAATACACTGGCCCTAGTACTGCAGTACTGACTCCGGACAGGTACTGCTATAAATCAGTTTATATATTAGGCCTGGCTCTTTATCTCATTGCATGTGTAATGGACAATCTTTCATAGATGATATTTGGACACCAGGCAGCTCTTTAAAAAATCATAATGTAGGAGTCTAGAGCAACAGCATAGCATATATTAGAATTTGCCTTATTTAATTGGGCAAAACGCTGCTTATGCTCTGGATATTCCTCCTGGTACAGCATTTTTGCTAAATTCACGAATACAGAGAGGTTACTGTAGGATAAAAATCTGCGTTATGTAGCCTACCAGCTGTTACTAAACAGAAGCCCCAGTTTTGCCCTACAGCCAGGACTGGGAGTTGTAGTTTAACAGCAACTGTTGAACCATGTCAGATTCCTGCATTATATGAAATAGATACTGCTCACACTAATCCCCACTTACAGATTGCCAGTTCCTGTTTTAGTAGGTGAAGGGAATACTAATGTGGGTGAGCACCTTGTAAACTGCAGATGGTGTACAATATTACATTGTTCATTTAAGACCTCAGATACAAAATAAACTAAGTTTAGTTTTTTTATTACCCCATGGAGAATAAAAACTTGCAATATAAAAAATAATAACATTGATTTAAAGGAGATGCCTTTATTGGGTAACTGGATAGAAAATAATTGCTACTACTTTACTGAATTCTTGCAGAAGGAATTGACTTATGGTGTCCCCTATAAACTGGGCTGTCTTTAGCAGTAGTGGAGCCTGGAGCAAACCAGACAACTAGGGATCCA
Organism: Xenopus tropicalis; assembly: GCF_000004195.4. Lineage (NCBI taxonomy): Eukaryota > Metazoa > Chordata > Amphibia > Anura > Pipidae > Xenopus > Xenopus tropicalis. The sequence continues at coordinate 95,920,912 of NC_030684.2, forward strand.
TTGTTTGATAAAGGTTGCCTACTCCATTGTCCTTCATTAACCACTACAGTAACCCTTGCTTATAACAAGCCAAAATCTGCCTGAAGTGTTCCCTGGCACCCACCTCAAGTGGCCTCGGTCTTACCTGAATAACAGTAAATATATATTTGTCTTAAGTAGCTAAAAGCTGGGAAAAGATTTCATAAGGAAAATGATATTCAATACATCTGTTTCCCTCAAATGAAACGTAGTTACCACATTTCCTGCAGAATATACCTCATTTATTTGATGAAAAACAGATGTTATTTGGAATTGTGCTGATGCCAGTAGCTTTCCAAAAAATGAAAATAGTGGGACTGTGATACAAGAAATGGCTACGCCCAAAGGCAAGAACATCTGCAAGGCACAGGCAGTGATGCACGCAATCATATGCTATATGAGGCTGCAAAGTGCTATCAATGGAAAAGCACAATGCAAACAAAAGCATTAGAAAGTTCTAGGGAATAGGCAACCACACTGCCTGCAACAGCACTAGTGGCACCAGTGTTAACTAAGTGCCTCCTGTAGCTCAGGATGCCGTCTGTGGCTACATACAGAGGCATATTTATTATACCAGTGATGTTGCCTTACACACAATAATAAATATTCCCACTAGTTTGTAGCCAAATTCAAATAGATGCCATTAATTCTGTTCAAGAGTTTCAGCTCATATGTTAGGACAGATTGTGTCTCTATGTAACAGTATCCCTTTAACTGAGTCTGAACACTTGTCACAATAGTAAACTACATGTCTGTGATGTGCAAAGGAAATTTTTTTCCTCCCAACCACTTTCAAGGTTTATGAGCTTTAATTAATCCTCTGTAAAAGTTGCAACATACTTGTTTGTGTGAAAGCAACATGTGTTTGTCTCCTGCCCCTTTAATGTGCCTGTTGGGCCATGATAACGCATTCCAAGCATAGTGTACATATCAGTGTTTGCGAGCACAGGTATGAGGAAATAAAGAGAACTTTAGGGCAGAACGTGTAGGAGAATAAGGGTGGGGGCATGGAAGTGAAAGCATAGTATAGTGCTCCACAGGGCTGCCATCGGAGGGGAGAGGAGGTCCTACTGTACAGGGCCTGGCAAATTGTTCTTTAGTATATGGGCCTGGCCTTGTTGTGAAAGTTACGAAATTGCGTAAGTTATATGTAAAGTTACGGCAAAACTTATGCAGTTTGTGTAAAAAAAAAAAAAAAAAAACCCAGCCGAGAAACTCAGGTAACTTGTGTATGAAGCAAAAGTCAATGCTTGACAGAGGCAAACTCCACTGACCACCTATGAATTACAAAAACTTAAGGTAAATCCCACTGCCCAATACATAAGTTAGCATTGAATTATGCAAACATTTAATGGTTCTACTTAATTACAAAAAATTAAACATACCATACCAAACGACATAAGAGTGAATCCCTATGCCACATGGTCCCCATACTCCGCCCTCCTCCACTGCCCCCAAATGAACTCACTGACTATTTAGAACATTAATTATTCATTTAACCTGAATTATACAAGCATGAACTCCTACATGAGCTTTTCTGCAGTGGGAATGACTGGTTATTGGGCTTAACAGCAACATCATTGGGCTCCTATGCTTACACAATTTAAATTATATACAGAGAACAGTGCTGAACGCAAGTATAGAAAATAAAACAAGGCATAAATTGAAGATTATGTAATAAAAGTCACTGGGGCTGTACGTGGTCACTTGTTTAAAAGTGCAGGTATAAAAGTCTGAAAAGAGGTCACCAAATGAGCGGAACTTTCCTTGGATTGCCCATCTTGAGGTGGGCGATGTCGTTTCACAGGATACAGGACTGTATCAACAAGCTGATGTACTCCCAACTTCTGGGGGGAATATTCAAACCTGCCTGATCAACATCTGTTCAATTTTTCCCAGATATCAGTTGGGTACACCCATCAGAGGGCCCCATACATGCTGACGATGCCCACTTTATTATACTGCAATATGTGTGTGTTTATTCACACATATGTGCTTTAGCGGGGCACAAAAAGAGTAAAATAGCATGGCTGGGCCTCTCTGTGGTAAACCTTTGTTTCTACACAAACCGGTGTGTGCAGGGATAGCAAGCATGAATGGCATTGACAAAAGAACATAGTGGTGTTCCAGTGCAGTGGCTTTCTGTTGCTTTGCACTGTACAAATAAGTTAATGGAACCCATTCTACATAAATCTAGAAACATTTTAGGGTAGAGTAAGAAAACCTACACTTTTCTCCAACTTAACTCCAAATTCATCATAACTACACCTTTGTAAATTCCCCTGGTGTAACAGCGACTCTGAAACTGGTAAGCGAAAACTGTGACTCAGTTACTATGTTGCTATTAATGGATGACTACATTTTATGTTTTATCTTTCCTTTGCATTTAAAATTAATGTCTTTCCATGAACTCTCTGCCACCTTGCTGTGAGTGTGACAGACATCTTTCAAAACCACCAGGGACGTGGCAAGTCATGGCAAAGACCAAGCAGAGCAACATCAGGAATAAATACAAAGCATACTCAGAACTTTTACAGAGAGAGTATAAGATTATATTTTGTGTAGGTATTCCTCTGTACTAATTACAGTTCAGCAGGAAAATAATAGCTTTTAGTGCTCCTTTAAAACTCAGTTACCACACAAAAAAACAAAACTAATTAATAGTTGCAAAAAGTTGGGAGAAATGATTATAACTTCTAGGAGGACTATGTCTACATGACTGGTAGCTCTAATCAAGAAAATGTCCCTGTCCACAACAGAGGCTGCAGCTGAGATTTGCTGTTCAAGTCAATTTAATTAAGAGTTGTCCCAACATTAAACATTGCTTGTGACTATTTTATCTTTCTCTTTTCAATCAAAGCATAGGCCAGTATTTTACCTTGACAAAGGAATAATTGTGGAAACCACAAGAATCTGGTATTCCAGAAATGGAGTACAAGAACAGGGTGCTGCACAGCTATAACTGGGACTAATGGGATTAACAAATGATTTCACTTTGGCCATAAAGGTCTCATTATGCTACAAGAAACACATGTGCCTGTTTATTTATCTTAGGCTCCAGGGAGTGTGCAATAATGATTATACATGGACTATCGTTCTTCGTCATGACCTAAACAAAACACTAGTTTGTACAATTACCAGAATTTGCTATGGTGAAATCCATAGGACATTGGTGTAACAGGATCCCACAGACTGCTGTAACCTGTCCACTTTTGAAGTATAAATGATTGGCCTATAAAAAATGGTAGCTTCACATATCACAGACTGTAAGTGTAAGGCAAGTATCTAGCCGGCAGATCCTTCAGCTCTTGTTGAATTACATATCTTGACAGTTCCACATCAGCCTTAAGGTGGCCAATACACTTTGTTTCGTACAACAATGAGTGCGAGTATGGTGGGAGACGGGGCGACCAATATTTGTAAAAGCCTTGGATATCTGTCACCTCATAGGTCTGGCAGGACGTAAAATTTTGACTGGGCATCTTTGCATCTTTGAAGGTGCCTGAACATCTTTATCGACAGATGGGGTAAAGAATACCTTTGTTTGTACCTGCATATCCGACGATTCAGCTCTTAACATTAGTAAAGTGAATGAACAATCTTTCCTATGACCAACTGTAGTGGGAATGATCGTAATTGTAGCGTGTATGGCCACCTTAAGATATTGAAAGACTTTGGTTAACAAACTCAAAAAGATATATAACCTATGCTTCAGCAACTGGCAACCACAGGTTTGCAATCTGTGGGGCTGCTGTGAGATGTCATATTTATGGGGTTTGGGGCGCTGTTTGGGACTCTGGGTACTTGAAATGCAAGTAACTTGCATTGGGCATTTGAGAGTATCTATTACGTTACGGTTGTTATCTCAATGCAGCTAATAAATTGCTCTCAGGTCAACTTACTAAATTCTGGACACCCCCCCACCACCCATCCATCAGAACACTACAATTTCCATAGTTGAATTGGAATGCACAAGTGTCTGCCCCAGGTGTTTATCTAATCCGACCCCTTAAACCCAGGACATTTATTTTAAAGAAGCACCCAGTGAGCAAGCCCTGTATCTCCTGGAGAGCATATTTTTTAAGTTACCCTAGATACACACAACCATGAAATTAAGCATAACAAAGATAAAATGGAAGGATTCCACATGTCTGAAGTGGAACTAAACCTTTCCTTTCTTATTTCTTTAGTAAATATAACAATATTATACTTGCCTCCTGACAGGTGCTGATAATCAAAAGCATTTATATAGTTATGTAAAATATCAGCTCAGCTTTAGGAAATATGAGAATAGTTTATTTATCACAGGGACAATTTACCAGTGTAAATTGATTTATTGGTAAAAGATACATGCACTGTAATGAATGCAACACAAGATATATTCACAACAATTATTTTAGATGAGAAGGTGATTTTGACAGCCTGCCCCTCCTAAATACTGTTATATTTAAAGGAAAAAAAACCTTTTCTCAGAAGCACTGGAGTCAGTAACTTTTCCTGATTTCCAAAGCTTCAAAAAGGCACCAAATTAACTGTTGAAGACTTTCTGTAATGTACCCACAAGCTGCTGCTGCTGCATGTTGCAGGTGGTGCTGGCACAGATGAGGTGGGGCTCATTTATCAACACTGGGCAAATTTGCCCATGGGCAGTAACCCATAGCAACCAATCAATGATTGGCTTTTTTCAGATAGCTGCAGGTAGAACAATGAATGCAAAATGTTGACTGGCTGCCATTGTTTACTGCCCATGGGCAAATATGCCCAGTGTGTCCTCATATGTAAGACAACCAACTATAAGGATCTCTACCGGCAGCAGTTAATCCTCTAAAAATCATTTTGCATCAAATGTCAAAAATATTTCATGGCTTACTTGACATTAATACAGCTGGATACAAATATTGTAACCCTGTAAGGGTACAGTAACTTGACAACACTGGATACCTAATGATGATCAGCATTAACAAAGCTACGGCTGGCCTGGTAATGGATTGCAGCCACCCCAGTGGTGTCAGAACTTTCCCTTGCCTATAAAAGGAAGTGTACGTTGCTACTTTCTAATATGAATATTGGTTGTCAGACTCACAATTCTAAACGTACTAGCTATTAATGATAATTTGCTATATAAATTAAGTTTGGGTTACATCCAACAATGTATTTTAAATACCAGCAATTAGGCATTAAATTGATCTTACACAGTAAAGTATGGGGCACACAGCTTGCCAACAGGAAATGGCTATCTAGAGGTCTATTTGTATAAATGCAAGTATAAAGTAAAGTGCTATTCGGTCAATGTCATTATAAAATAACCTGTAAATAAATTTACTGCCATGTTACATAGCATGTTTTTCGCTATATAGCTGCAGCCTACCCTTGTATTCTAGCTTTAGAAAATGTTTGATATTAAGCCCTTGGGTCCGCCACAGCATGCTGGGAGCTGCATTTCAGCTTTGCTGGATAACAACCAGTTATCCCTAATACAACAGGAAGTGTAATGTGACACTAATTTGTCACTAATTCTATCATAGTACAAAACAGCTAAGGCTTCATTAAAGGGAAAAATTTCCCCCATTTTAACATGTGCTCATTCAGTTGGGCATATGTACAAAAGGTATATAAACATCTAAACTTCCAGATCTAATTATAAATGTATTTTTATACAGGTACTATACAGACATACTTGATTCCAGAGACTGAAAGGAAATCATACTCATATGGTGCATACTCATATGTCCCTCTACTTTTCATTGCAGAGGGACTTCAAGTCATAGAATCCATTATTTTGCAATGGAACAAGGTGAGGTGTTGGGTCACTCTGTGAGCCTAAAGGTGGCCATACACGCACCGATATTATCGTACGAAACCTCGTTTCGTACGATAATCGGTGCGTGTATGGCATGTCGGCGAGTCGACCGATATCGCAGGAAGCTGCTGATATCGGACGACTCGCCGATCGGACCAGTTTGAAAATTTTGATCGGGCGCCATAGAAGGCACCTGACCAAAATTCTCCCTTCAGAGCTGAATCGGCAGAAGGAGGTAGAAATCCTATTGTTTCTACCTCCTTACTTGCCGATTCAGCCCTGAATGGTGTGTGGCGGATCTTACGATGTTTCGTGCGACCGATGGTCGTACGAAACATCGTCAGATCGCCACGTGTATGGCCAGCTTAAGGAGGGTGGGGAATTGGTCCCAGTGAGAACAGAGACAGGCTATCAATTTCCCTTTAATCTGTGAATTCACGTATGTCCTTGTTTTCTAAGCTCAATTTAAAAATTGGTATAATTTCCCTTTAATATCAGGATTAGGATACTATACAAATGCAGCATCTCTCCCTATTGCTTTTGCTCATATTGCTGTGGCATTTTTTCCTGGCCTTCCACCATTTTTAGAGCAATGATTTCCCACCAGCAATCCATGTCATATTCCAGGCTGCTCTCATATTTATAAACCACTTTTTTATTCTCTTGAAAGTCCTCATGAAAGACATTTACTAATGCACATGCAGCAGGTTACACAGAAGATTATTTAGCATACTGTGTGTGCAGCTTTTACTAAAGGCACAGTAAGAATTAGCATGAATGTGTTCTTTTACAAGCTCAAGTTATGACAAGCATTGCTATATAAGAATCCAAAGGAGAATATGCTGTTTGTATTTATGTTAAACAACCGGGGGCAAGAACAGGTGTTTTAGTAATGTTGCAAAATTAAAAGAATGTTACATGACCTGCTCTATGCAATATAAGCATGTCCTCTTGTTTTGAGAAAAATGTTTGCATTAACTACGTGCTAAAACATACAACTCTTCTCACTTGTCTTTAAGACAATGAAACAACAGCTTTTAATAAATGACAATGTGTCAGCTGTCTGTCAAGCATAAACTATTGTAGGAAATATAATTTCCCCTACAGATTTCTGTAACATAGCACAGACAGTTTCCCATATCTTTTGTTATCTTTATCTACATGTGTGTTTTAAAGCAGTCTTCCATGTAAAAACAATTTAAGGCTGTGTGTCTATCATACTGTCCCGACTTCATGCTCAGCCTACACAGATGTATTAGTTATCATCCTTACCTTATTAATCTACCATTTTCCACATAATATTGAACTCGGAAATGAATAATCATCGGTGGGCCAAACTGGTCAATACCCTAAAGGGGAAAAAAAAACAAGTTTTATAAGAACATGCTTGTTATAGGTTACTGATGGAAACTTAAAAAGCATAACGCAGCGGTAACTACACAGACATCAAGCCCCTTTGCCTGGCTGCACCAATTTCTGCACACACACATGCAAAGCCTTCTCCTCCCCCGAGAAAAGGTATTAAGCATCTGTTCCGTTTCTACTATCTGTAGCTCTCTTCAGAAGTCCGTCACTGCAGATTTGAATTATTAACATTGTTGCTAAATTGCACTAGTCCAGTTACCAATGGTTACCGATCAACTTTAAACATTCTCAAAGCAAAGACCTTATTGATTGCTATGGGTAACTACACCGGTTTAATTTAGCGCCCATGTTAGCCCCTGTGTCTCTATTTTACTGTGTAAAGTATTATCTAGACGTTTTATTATAATGGCAATAAAATATACTATTATTATACCAGCAACAAATCTACAGCAAAATCCCAACTTCAAAATGGGCACAATTTGCCAATATTTTTTTTTTTCACAATGCATTTTACACACACATTTTACAGCCCTGTTCACAAACTGCATTGTGTCAATATGGGCACAACACAAAGAGTGTCATGGATATTCTTCTACATGCCTTCCAATTCAGTCAGCACAAAAAAGCAGGACAGTCCCTTGCACTTCAGTCACACTAATAGACACTGAGCTGGCGCAGCAATAATGCCTCTAACTGCTAGAGAGAAATGGCAGAGAGAAAGTACTCACTAAATGCTGTTTATACAGACATAACTTGCACCTGATTTGGTACTTATCATTGCACCCACAGTAAAATGAGGCTGAATATGCCTTTTGGGCTTTGATCAGCATTTCTGAACCTGGGTGAAACTACTTCTACCCCCTATTAAACTGGCCCTGATATAAAAGACAGCACCAGAAGTTTTTAACATAGAAGAACTCATGCAAACCAGTGTCTTTCCCAGTGAGCTTATAACCAGTATTGGTGCCGCGTCTGGCACCGACACATCAAATAACTTGGCAAATAACACCAACTTCAAAGAAAGCTCTTAGTCTGATGGCCATGTGCATACCAACTGTGTTCCTCCCCAAAATCAATGTCACACAGCAGCTGATTTCTTATTGCACCAAGGATATTTCCAAGATTTATGCCTGGGGCTCTGCTGAATAAACAACCTTGGCTTGTAACAGAGGTCCTTAGGCCACAACTCAGTTCTGTACTAACATATTCAAATGTGGTCTGAAAACTCACATGGCAAGAAGCCTGCTCTTTAGATTGTAAGCTCAAATGAGCAGAGCCCTCTTTACATCAAGTATTGGTCAGTATTTATATGTAATCTGCTTATCTTATGTTTACACCTTGATACAGTATACAGTTGCAGAATATGCTGGTGTTTTATAAATGCTTGTTAATAATAATGGCCATGGTACAATAGCCATGTGGTAGTATACAAAGGTATGTACACTACGTGAAATAATTTTTGTACCCTGATTAAAGCTATGCCAGTAGAATATGTAGTAGTGTGACTTATTAGCAACATGCACCCAACTATTCATAACTAAATGCACATTTGGCAGGAATTTACAGGTGCAGTATACAACAATTCAAAAGTAGTTTGCGTACTGAACACATCTATATTAGATGCTCTGAGGAGCGCTATGTGAACTACATGGTTCCCGTTCTTACGGTGTTCTTATCGCTTCCTTGTGCCCCAAGTCGCCAGCCTACCTATGTGTATGAGAGTATTACTTAACAGTATGGATAAACGTATACAAATTACTACGGCGCCCTTCTAATTATAGCGGGTATTGGGAGTTGCATTTCAGTCTCACAGTGATTCCAGCGCCCTTTCTTCCTTTCTTTGCACACTTGTTGCATTTTATTTATTTCACTGGGATTTCCCACTCCTTTTACACAGGGTGATTCACTTCTCTTGCACTTTCTACTCATTTTTTATGGTGTCCTTTGTGTTTGTTTTATTCAAATTGTGTCTGTACAGTGTCTCGTGTTTAGACACGCCCACTATGATGTCATCAAGCCTTGCCACTGCTGGGTTTATCAGGGGGGTTTGATTGCCACATCTGCACTTTGAGAAAGGCTGCTTGTGCGGCCAAAACGTCAGTCCTTGATACAAATAAAACATTTGTTTTGTTTTTTGCATCTAAGACCTGTGTGTGCGGCATATTCTTTCTAGTTTTGTATGCTCACTTTATACTGCACCCAGGCAAATTATTACTTCGTTATACGTGAGTGCCTGCTTTGACCTGTTCCTGCATATCTATATTTGCATATGTTTTGTATTAAACATGACACAATTTGAATATGAAAGTACAGTTACATTCTACTTCCTGGTCTTACCAGCACAATCAAAACATATCAGCAGCCCATCTAAAAGCCCTGTGTATAAACAACCCCCTCCCTTTCCCAGGTGAAGGGGAAGGGAAGCCTTTGTTAGGCTTTCTGATACAGTAGCTCATTATAAAGAGAGCTTCTCAGTAGACTACTGATTTGTTTTGATTGTGCTCAGTAGAATGTGAGTTTAACTAATGTTGAAAAACGGGGAATAATGCCCCTTTAAAAAAAATAATTTACATTCAGTCTCTTTTAACGCCTCCCTGCACACGTCCCATGTTTTTATAATCTGCACATTTACCTGTGCTCATATGCTTTATGAACCAACCTGTGCAAATATAGTCTGTACACCAACCTGTGCTGAATTTGCCTATGTCTATATGGACTGTGCATTTTGTTTGTGCTTTGGCTACTTTCTATATGGCTTACCCAAGGGACTATTGCCCATGTGGTTTAGAAACCAGCCAGTTTGGTTCATGAACTGACCTGTGCTGATGTGGTCTGTGCATTAGGCTGTGACTGTATGGTTTGTTTACTGTTTGGTGCCCATAAAGTTCAAGTGTTGCACTTTTCCTATATGGTTTGTGATCTAACAAGTGTGAATATAGTTTGGAATTTGCCAGCACCTACATGATTCTTGCATTAATATCTGACACTTTAATGAGAGTATTTTACAGCAGTCAAGTTCACTTTCTTCTTAACTTTTTCTCTATCACATTTTGCCATCCACCACTCAAGGCATGATTCTGAAAACAGCTGAGCATCTGACTTCCTACGATACTATCCACACACACATTTCTTTCATTTTATGCCAACAGCAAAATTCCTCAGGAATCCAAGCCAAGAAATTTGTTGAACAAACACAGCTAGATGGACTTACTTTGCTAGCTTCTTTCTTCCACTCCTTGGGGCAGTACTTATAAAGCTTCTGTGAAAGCTCCATATAAACATGCTCATTGTCTGTGCAGAAGAAAAAAAGGGGGGAAGAGATGAATTTAATCTATTTACACAAATACATTTTGCATGAGACACTGTGGCGTCAGTGCAGGGGCCCAATCAAGGTATGAAAACCAAAAATCCTTGCGACAGGCATCACCACACTTTTGCTCTGCAGCTGTTGTTAAACTATAACTCCAACTATTTTCATGTTCAGATACAATTAGGCATGATGATAATTCCGGATTTAACAACTTACGTGTCACAGCTACCCAGGAAGGCAGAGGCCCCTATTTTTAAACATGTTAAACTATGTAAATCAGGAATATCTAACCATACACACAGACACAGATTTTATCTGTTATTGGATACTAGGATTCCAACAACTACTAGGTGGCTGCAGGTTGAATTATTATTAAGATATATTGCATGTTATTTTTTATCTAAAGGAGAACTAGAGCTTAGCTAAAGAAATAAGCTAGAAATGTTGTACATTATGTTTTGGGCTTCTGTCCCAGCCATAGGCAACCATAGCTGTTTAGCAGGGAAGATCTGTGCCTCCAAAAGATGCTCCATAGCTCCCCATCTTCTTTTCTGCTGACTCCCTGTCCATGCTCTGTGCTGCTGTCCGTTACTGAGCTTAGGGACTTATGCACAATATACTGTATATATAGAATATATATGTAACAGTATAAGGCTGATTAGTAATTTATTTGGATTCACATAACGTGGCAGCTCTGAAACCAGTGCAATTAGCATCAGAATTCAATAATTAGACCTGAAGCATCAGCTTATGACAGACCAGCCTCATTATTTTCTTGATAATTTGCAATGACCCCTCAGCTCAGCTGCTCAGAACACAATGAGCATGTACACTGTCCCAGACAGTTCTAATAGAATCCAAGATGGGGTGCTCCTGTGACAAATGTAAAAATGTAAGACCTATATTATTACTACTATAGAGATGCTAAAATTTTTGGCTAGTGCAGTCAGTTTAGTATAGTATATTAAATATGGCATTTCTAGCCACATTCATTTTTAGGGTTTACTTCTCCTTTAAGCAAAAATGTTTGTTGGTCATGAGGTCCCTAAGTGTGTGGGAAGCAACATCAAAACACTCCTTGCTCTTCCTTTAGAAAGTATGCTTGTATGTGAGGTCATCTTTGCTGCCTCTCTAACACCATAGTTACTTATTTAGGGTATTTTAAATGGTACATTATATCCATGCAAAGATGTAAGACAGTCACAATTTACAGTGTAATGAAAGGTGACTTGCTGAAACACAGTAAGAACAGAACTTGTATCTGTGCTGATGAACCTGCACAGGTTACACTGTAAATTGTGACTGTCTAACATCTTTACCTGGATATAATGTACCATTTAAAATACCCAAAAGAAGAACTAAGGTGTTAGGGAGGCAGGAGAGGACAAACCTCCGTCTATGGCAAAGATGACCTTAAAAGCCAACTACTTAGGTATTTGTGCTTAAGTAGTAAAGCTGGCCATACACGTGGCGATCCGACGATGTTTCGTACGACCATCGGTCGCACGAAACATCGTCAGATCCGCCACACACCATTCAGGGCTGAATCGGCAGGTAAGGAGGTAGAAACAATAGGATTTCTACCTCCTTCTGCCGATTCAGCTCTGAAGGGAGAATTTTGGTCAGGCGCCTTCTATGGCGCCCGATCAAAATTTTCTAACCTGGCCTATCGACGAGCCGACCGATTTCAGCAGCTTCCTGCGACATCGGTCGGCTCGCTGACATACCATACACGCACCGATTATCGTACGAAACGAGGTTTCGTACGATAATATCGGTGCGTGTATGGCCACCTTAAGTTCTAAACTAACTTTCAGCGTTTATATATCTTAGTGTTTCAATAAGTGCAATATGTTTAGATACAAAGAAGTTTTGCAGCAGTTGCCATTTTGCCCTCTGGAACATATATTGATGCATGAATGATAGGGGAACATTAGCATTTATACAACCCCCATAGGACGTTTCTTGTCCCCATCGCCTGATCGATTTCACCATGAGTTCAACGTCATGCTTTTTAGGCAAGACAGCTGTTAATTATGTTAAATTGCATACTGTGAGTTGTTTCGGCTGATTGGCATCTTGGGCTTCATTTCATCTATGCCCAGTCCTGTTAGCGAACGTTACAAAGGAGTCACCAGTGTGGCTTGTTTATTGTAGCATTGTGACACCCTTTTGTTTTTTCACATATCTAAAACAAATGTGTGTGTGCGTGCTTGATGTTAATGCCTCACCAGTCTGTCAGGAGGAATGTGTGTGTTGTGAGGAATGTGGCTCCTGCAGAATGCATCTATTGGGGCTGCCTCAGCTGTCCCCACTGCTCACACTGGGCTCAGCATGCTAAAGTCATGGCTTCCAGCATGGCAAGAAGGAAAAGAAGGAGCTGGAAGGACAATTGCAAATTGAAGGTTTTGCTTGTCTGGGCCGTTTGTAGGGCAGGACACCTCTGGTCCATTTATTTTATTAAATTTTATTCTATATTCAAATTCTTTGTAAACCATGTAACTTTCACCTGTAGATCATCTCTAACAGACATCTGTTGTGCCACCATGAAAGCACCAAACTTGTAATTTACTCTCATGATGTATACTGAACAGTTTATTCCCCCACTGACTTTTCATACCACATGATCATATATGCAATTTCTTAATTCCTAGAATACGTGAATGTGATTTGGTGTGTTTTGTGCCAATTACAGTTTATCTGAAAGAGAAAGGCAAGGGGGGATTTAAAGGGGTGAAGTACTTTTGGCATGTTGTTAAATTAATATATTTGTTTTAATATTGAAGTACAGTGTGTTTAAATGTTGACATTATGTACTTGAAACACCACGTTGGTTACATTTTTGATACAGCTTTAAATGTCCCATCTTTTGTGAAGGCATAATGCATATGCAGAAACACCATACTTCAGAAAAATAAATTTATGCCACTGGAAAAATATATGGCTTAAGGATTTACAAGTCCTAACAGTGGTTTGCTAAATCTATTTTGCATAAAGATAATTTTAATATCCTAAAAAAAAAAAATAGATAGATACATAGATAGGTGGATACAGGATAGGAATTTACAGAGAAGGGGTCGTTTTTAGGTTCTAGTCAGGTATTTTAATTCTTTTTAAAATTTTAAACAACAGCAAATTTTATCTCCTAGCAGGCATAACACGAACTAAGACTGCAGTTCCAGGGAATTCTGTTTGACAGAGCACAACTTATAGTAGACAAGCAAAGTATTTATTCATTGTGTGTAAAAAGCATTTCAACTACTCAAATGTCAGTCAGAAATTGTTGGAACTCCTTCTGGTGATGAGAGGTCACGTAAATGATATATCCAGACATGTTCAGATGTGCAAAAATGTGACCCACAGAGAGAGAAGAAAATAACCCACAATGCCTATTTATTTTAGTTTGGCGAGATGTGCAATTGACTGTTGAAATGACAGAAGCTTGAAATTTGTATGACCACTATAACAAGACAATACATATATATATATATATACACATATATCCTATTAGGGCTTTCTGGCTATAGCACATGTGACTTACTTTGTATTACGCTCAGGCCAAAGAGATGACAGTCTCTCAAATGCAGGAGGTCACAGACTTGCTCCAGTAACTCCTGACAAAGTGCTTTAACCTGCAATAGACAACACATACTGAATGGATATCACATACCTATACCTAAGTATTTGGTTTTGTTGATTAGTATTTTAAGGTCCTATGGACACGTAAGAAACAGCCAAACCATTTGCTCCTCCTGTGTCTGCATTAACAGGCACTGTGCTGCCCTGTTTGCAGAAATACAGAGCTGACGTTTGGGTGAAAATGCATACTCACATGTTTCTGCGCCGAAATCCATTTCATGTGTCTGCATGCAAGCCAACTCAGTGTTATGTTAAGGCAGACACAGGAGCGATAGGTTTCACTGTTTCTCACCCTGCCCTCATTCACATACAGCTACACGTTACTGTAGCCTAGGGCTAATGGCGCATGGGGAGATTTGTCACCCGCAGTTAAATCTGGGCAAATCTCCCCAAAATGCTTCTCCATCGGCAATAAAGTAAATCTCCAGTGGGAAAACATTTGCAGTGCTTTGTATTCTAAAGTTGCCTGAGGCTTCAAATCTCCCTGTGTGCAATTAGCCTTAAGGTTGCCCATTTTGAGAACCCAGAAAAGACTATTTTATTTATTTAGAATACTTTGCCCCCACAAAGATTAGTCACTGTGGTAAACAAATTTTAACCCTCTATAAACCAACTGATAATTTTAAATAAACAGTTGATTTTTTTTTTTTTTTTTTTTTACAGGTAGCATTGTTTCTAGGTAGCCAGGTAGTGTTACGACATTGGCTTTAGATAACTATATGGGACTCTAATTAATGAGCAATGTTCCATGGGTGGCAAACATTTATATTAATGAAAATTCCACCCAACTGGGAACATTTGCTGCTGCCATGCCGATCAGCATGCCACTGCTTGTTAGACAGCTAAGATGAGACAAAGCCACCTCCGTTGTTAATAATTTTTAATTATTATTATTATTAGGTCTTCAAGGCCTTTTGGTTAATGGATGTGTCAGTCAACATTTACATTTGAAGTGCTCTGCCTGGGCTTCAATAAGCAAAAGGACTGCTTATAGCTGTGTTTCTCCATAGGTTCTGGAACAGCTGTTGTAGTGTAGTGGTGTACACTACAGAATTACAGCTTCATTGCATATTACTAAAATGCCATTTACACAGGTAGGACCTTATAGCTAGGCAGGCAATCTACATTATAATAAGTTCAAGAATAAAAACTGTTCTTTACTGATAATAGTTTCTAATTGCAGTTTTTTAAGCATTTTGCATTAGCAGTATTTAGTAGGCATGGCTCATTATTAAATACATATATACCAGATCCATAAAAATTCAGATTTGGTTTGGCTAAACACACAATGATGCATACTAATTACGTATAATTGTGGCCAAGAATGTAAATTACTGCCATTCAACAGCCATGACAGTATCTCCTTTGTCTTATCCAGGTACTGATTTTTTCAATTAGCAACCTTTTCAATGCATTTATTTAAACAAGAGTTCTAAACTCTCAGATCTTCAATGACCTAAGCATCATAACAATGGGCCCGGACCACTATACATTTACCCTGGGGATAAGGAACACAAGCATTCATGATAGCAATGTGCGTAAAAAACACCGACCAAAAGTACTGCAGCCTACACAATGTCTAACACTGCATTAAGCTCTTTTAAACTACAATTCCCTGCAGTTGCTGAGAGTCAGTTGTCAAAAGGAGTAGATGATTGCAGCAATGCTATTTTGAGCTCCAGACCTTGGCTATTGGCCTTTAAAGACCCTGCATTCCTCTGGACATACTCACATTTATAATGATATTCAAAGTATCATCATTTGGTAGGAAGACACAAACGCTCCGTCGGTCCTGCATGACTCGATTGTTCTGGAAGTTCAGTTTGCTCATTTTGTTTTGGGCTTCTCTGGGGGTCACTGTGGCGCTCCAAGCCTTCGCAGACACCGCAGACTGGGATTCCCTGATCTCTTGGGGATTCTCATTATTAGGCTGTATCTGGGAGGAGTACTCCTCTATCCAAGAACTATCTCTGCAAGAGAAGCGAACACTAGCATCAGACAAGTGTACCTTTCACAGATTTGCTTTCCTAGAGTTCAGCATTCTCAACTGATATACAGAATGTAGTTTTCAGAGAATTTGCATGCTCCTTTACTATGAAATGAGCTGTAGTTCAGATTAAAAAAAAAAAAGAGTTGCCTATGGATTATTGCTCTGTGTTGTCACTTTACTGGAATTATTACGACAAAACTTAATTGCTCCTTTTAAACAGCCTCGGGGAACAGGTTTTGCACAACTCACTTCCTAACAAATGAGCCATGCTAAAGAGACAACAAAATTATTACAAATTATTAACAAGTTATTTATGTTTGTGCTACTGGCTGCACTTGGTTTTATCTGGCAGGGAGAAACGTTTCTACACTGGTACATGCTTTGCCACAAACAACTTCACGTGACACAAATGCTAGCTTCAGTTTTTGCCACAGCCGATAACAGAATGTTTAACAGGATTATTAATTAAGGAGATGTTCAAACAAAATGCTTAGTACAAAATTAAATATATTTAGAGAATTTAAACTGCCACAATGATTTCCAGAACTCTCTGCCAACAGTCACCTAAATGACTCCAGAAATCCTTAGGAAAATAAAGGCACAGCAGTCAGTCTGTTAGGTGCCAGCTGAGCTCACTTTGGCATGAGCGACAGACTACTTCTAGGAAAAAAGCAGCGGGAAACATAGGCCTGCTTAAATCTAGCAACATATGCCTTTTGGCTGGCATGTAGAACACCTGTAAATGAGGAATCGTTCTTTGTCTGTATGCAACTTTATTTGCAAAATAAGCCCCAGAACAGTATCTTTAATTATTTTCTTTAAATTTTCAGAAACAGGAGTCAGAAAATGTAATCCCTGCTTATCTGCTTATTTTATTTATTAATATGTGTGGAAGCTTTCTTTGACTGGTAAAAATAAATTAATAAAAAATCTCCAAAGAACTCAACGAAACTGTAACTAAATATTCATTTCATTCATTTATTATCTGTTATTTATAAAGCTCTGACACATTTCCACAACAGGTTACAGAGATTATAGGCCATTTACATCAGTCCCTGCCCACAAAGGACTGTACAGTCTAAGGTCCCTATCACATTAACACATAGTAGGGTCATTTTAACCAGGAGCCAATTAACCAGCTTCTATGTTTTTGGAGTGTGGGAGGAAAATGAAGTACCTAGAGGAAACCCACACAGACATGGGGAGAACATAAAATCTGGGAGACCCTGTAACAAAAAGCAATAATACTGTAATTAAAGTAAGCATCTCTCAGACATAGAAAGAAGACAAGTGCTGTCCTTGGTCAAAAAAATGACCCTTAAAGTGTCCTGACTTTCAGGTGATATTTTGGCATGTCATTGTGAAACCTACAGAAATGAGTAGTTCTAAAAACAACCACACGCAGAGTTATATTAAGTCTGACATACATGGAAACCAGCCAAATCAGGTAATCACCAACATCCATGTGTTGGAGCTCCAAGCTAATCTAATGCATTATTCTAAATTACAGTATATTACTTTTCATAAACCATAAACCTGGTGTAACAACTGGTCTAGCCACGTATAGTCTTTTCTTGCCAGGCTCTGTTAGTCATGGTGAAAGTGGCCAGCAGGACAATTTATTTTCCTCAGGCTAATGGTTTCCCAAGTGAGCAAAGCATTTGTCCGACACACCCGTTCAGCAGAGTCTACTGAAATTTATTCCACTAAATAGAAGCAGCCCTTTCCAGTATGAGGGGAAAAAAAACTATATTATATATATATATATATATATATATATATATATATATATATATATATATATATATATATATATTGCAAAAAAAGACCAGCAACACCGGATCTATTGTGAATAGTAGATTATATTAAAAAATGCATGAACAGCCAACGTTACGTTTCGATCCCCATCGGGACCTTTCTCAAGGCAATATATATATATATATATATGTGCATTCTTATACTTTATAGTTACACTTATAGACATACATAAATACGCAGTTCAGTCAGCAGCATGGCATCGCTTCCTCTTTGTATTTTCATTGGTTGATGTTTAGTTTTGAGATCAAAACATCAGTGAATAAATATTAACAATTTATGCACTTTATGAGTATTCACCTATTTTACACAACTCACTCACATGCCCACTTTTGCCATCAGCTAATGATCAATGCAATGAGGGCATGGATGTAGATGTTTAAACCATACAATACATGACACATATAGCCTAAATCAAATTGGTTAAATGCCAGTATATTGCTACCCTTATAGATGCATTAAATCGTTTTAAATATCATAGATGAGCATCTCACCCCATTGTTCCATTGGACCTTCTTCTATAACAGTAGTTATCTAGAGCATATAGGGTTTTACTGTTGCCCCTTTACCATTTACCATGTAGTTCCTTGCCTTGCTAAAGGGCTTTCTCAACAGAACAACCAAGTTAGTGGTTCCTTTAATGTTTTAATAGACAGACTTAATATTTGCAGTTTTCTGCAGGATTACAACCTCTGTTCTTGTATTATTCTAAAAAGATCTTACTTTTAAACTGAGGTCAGGGGTTGGCCGTAAACAGAGCAGGCACTCAGGGAGCAGTATGTATATTTGTTTTCCAGATTTCTTTCGGAGATCACTACTCTGACTTACTCTAGTGCCACCCAAGAATGCCTTTGGCTAATACAGGCATTTTAAGAAACAGTAGTTTGCCAGTAATACTTTCCTATCGCAGCAGGATTTCCATGCTGCATTTTATTTTAAAGTACGGTCATCCAAAACCAACTGAAAGTACATATCAGAATATTCATGACAACCAGTTGAAAGAAGGAGCCCTACCTGCTTATTTTAAGAGAGATTTGTGGATCATCTGTCAAGGCACATTTACACAATATGTCTAAAGCAACACAAAACAAATATGGCACACAGGCCTCTTTTATTGACTGTACCTAGCACATACTACCAAAGTGGCATATGTGTGAGTTACACCTTATAATACTCAGAAAACACCTTTTAATAATTCAAAAGACAAACCTAGAGGCCCAGAAAGATGGAGACATATTAATGAAGCAGGGAGAACAAAGCAAGAGGAAACAGAAGAAAGATACAAGGGCTAAAGAGCAGCAAAGAAACTGTCAAGGGCAGAATGAACTGCAGAGGTCAGGGAGATGAGTGGAAGTAAAAGATGCAGTGCAGGGATGTAAGGGGTTAAGGAAGAGGCGAGAAAACGAACTAGAAAATAATGAGTTACTGGTGGATGAGCTGAAAGAAGGTAGAAAACAGAAATTGGAAACAGGGAGGGGGGTTGAAAGATGATGTAAAAAGAGGCAAAGTGAAAATAGAAATTAAAGGAAAGGTAGGCAATGAAAACCTTAGCCCAGAAAGTTCCAAATACTGCTTTTGGGAGAACTTAACAGTTTGAAAGTTCTACTGTAATTAATAATGAAGGTCTTTATATCAATGGCAGGTGCCATTTTTCTGATCAAATCAATGCACACTAGTGCATGGCTAAACTAAATGATGTGAAGATTAAGCATAACAAATTTTTGTTGCTATTTTTGTATTTGCACAGTCTCCCAAAATGGCAAATTCAGCTTGAATCAAAGCAGCATTTTGATAAGACTACCTCAAAAAATTCCAACCTTGAATGGCAAATATGCCAAAAACACAACTGAGGGCAGAAATGTGTTACTTGTCTTTCTAAGGACGTGTCAGATTCAGCAAGTAGGCACCAAAATGCTTTTTACACTCATTGCATAATACAAAATGTTCTCGGGAAAATGTTCCGAATTCCTGCTGTAACTCCATAAAATAGCTTCCATTCTATCAGAGCCACTGGTTAAAAAACACAATAGATAGAAACAATTTATTTTATGTAAGCCTTCATGCTGTAATCTTTCTGTACATTTAATTCCTTGATTTCAGATTGTTGGCAGATGTGGAAGTAATTACAATGTAGTAAGGCATTTGTAATTCCCTGAGACACACATTGCGGTGTAATTCACTGAACAATACATGCTATGGAAAAGAGCTTTCGACCCGAAAGCTGCAATTCATGTTTTTGCAACAATTACTGAACCTGGAGTTGTACTTATCCTCCTCTGGTGCAGATATGCCTAGAAAAGAATGACTAAAAGTTTCTCTAGAAAGGGAAAGTCATATTACCTACCAGGCTTTAGAACAATGGTTCCCAAACTCTTGGGCTGATGGTTGGGAGCCTGAAGATCAATTAGGGCTCTGGCACACGGGGAGATTAGTCGCCCGCAACAAATCTCCCTGTTCGCGGGTGACTAATCTCCCCGAGTTGCCTTCACCTGCCATCCCACCGGTGACAATGTAAGTTGCCGGTGGGATGGCACATGCGGCGGTGCGATTTCGGGAAATCGCCGAAAAAGACTTGCGAGGCTTTCTCGCCGATTTGCGCAAAATCGCGCCACCGCGTGTGCTATCCCACCGGCAACTTACATTGTCGCCGGTGGGATGGCAGGTGAAGGCAACTCGTAGGCGACTAATCTCCCCCGCGAACAGGGAGTTTTGTCGCGGGCGACTAATCTCCTGGTGTGCCAGAGCCCTTAAGGTAAAAGGGAGAATATCTATTTGCTGTCCCAGTTTCTTTTACAACAGCTAGACTTAGGTGAGATTTGAGACAAGTGATTATTAGCTGTACTACTAATACTAGCTATGGCTAAAGGAATGAGAGAATACTGTTTCATATGAAATATGTTGGGGTTCTTGATCATCTTTTCCAAACTAAAGTTCTTGTTAGAGCTTGTCACTTGTTTTCTGTTAAGCAATCATGAGGTCAGTTGAGTGACGGTTCACACCCGTACCTCACAAGATTAAAACCACTCAAATTTTAAATCAGCCTTGCAGTAAAGGTGATTAGCAGGACCCCAATAGGTGAACACTAGATTACAAAACTTTTTGGGTTCCCTTTTGTTGTTATATTACAATATGATCACCTTGTTAGAGTTATAGGGACAACCAAAGCATTAAACAAAAACTCACCAAAAAAATCACATCACAACAACTCAACAGGTTGCTCCCTCCCCAGCCAATGTTGTATACTGGTTATCTAATTATCTACTTTGCAAGAGCCAAACACGGAGTAGCTTCAGTTTCCCTGTTTGTCCGGGTTAGCTGAAGAAGTAAAAAAACTTTTTTTTACCGAATTAAACTATAGAAAGAAGTATTTTTAACACAAACTCTATTATTTGCGCTCATGTTAAACAAAGGAGTATACTGCCTCCTTTAACCCCATTTTCAAACATCATTTATTCTGAAACACATAATGGGCAATATATAATTATGATGGTTAGTTTATAAAGTGCGCAAACTGGTAGAATATAGAACAGCAAGTGCTGCTGTGCAGTCAACACAAAGGGTAATAAGTAAGCAGACTGAATACAAAAGGGGTTTCTAACAATGACAATAATAGAAACGTTAAGGCACCCCTAACAACCCCAAACTACTGTGACATTGCTACATGATTACTCAGCAATGGAACATTCAACCACTACACCATGTAATAGAGCTTTTAAACTTTTCTAAATGTAACTTTCAAAACACTTACTCAATCCATTTGCTAACAAGTTGTAGTCAGTGGCAAGAAGTGCAACGTTATTCTGCTCCAGGTTGGTCTCTAACCTGATACGTGGGTCATTCGTCAAACAGCTTTTTTATCCAGTAATACACTCCAAAGCAAATGCATCAATATGCGACTGTTCAAAATGAACTTAGCTAAACTTTATGTAACCAGGCCAAAATGAACCAAATGGATTGTACTCATACATGTAAGCATACAAGAACATAAAGGAGGGTTGCTTTATACACACATTACACATTACCTCCCATACTTAAGCATACATACAGTGGATATCAAAAGTCTACACACCCCTGGTAAAATGTCAGGTTCCTGTGCTGTATAAAAATGAGACAAAGAAATAATTTTAGAACTTTTTCCACCTTTAATGTGACCTATAAACTGTACCACTCAATTGAAAAACAAACTGAAATATTTTAGGTGGAGGGAAGAAAACCAAAAAAACTAAAATAATGTGGTTGCTTAAGTGTGCACACCCTCTTCTAACTGGGGATGTAGCTGTATTCAGAATTAAGCAATCACATTCAAAATAATGTTAAATAGGAGTCAGCATACACCTTCCATCATTTAAAGTGCCTCTGATTAACCCCAAATAAAGTTCAGCTGCTCTAGTTGGTCTTTCCTGACATTTTTTTAGTGGCATCCCACAGCAAAGCCATGGTCCACAAAGAGCTTCCAAAGCATCAGAGGGATCTCATTGTTAAAAGATATCAGTCAGGAGAAGGGTAGAAAAGAATTTCCAAGGCATTAGATATACCATGGAACACAGTGAAGACGGTCATCATCAAGTGGAGAAAATATGGTACAACAGTGACATTACCAAGAACTGGACGTCCCTCCAAAATTGATGAAAAGACGAGAAGAAAACTGGTCAGGGAGGCTACTAAGAGGCCTACAGCAACATTAAAGGAGCTGCAGGAATATCTGGCAAGTACTGGCTGTGTGGTACATGTGACAACAATCTCCCGTATTCTTCATATGTCTGGGCTATGGGGTAGAGTGGCAAGACGAAAGCCTTTTCTTACGAAGAAAAACATCCAAGCCAGGCTACATTTTGCAAAAACACATCTGAAGTCTCCCAAAAGCATGTGGGAAAAGGTGTTATGGTCTGATGAAACCAAGGTTGAACTTTTTGGCCATAATTCCAAAAAATATGTTTGGCGCAAAAACAATACTGCACATCACCAAAAGAACACCATACCCACAGTGATGCATGGTGGTGGCAGCATCATGCTTTGGGGCTGTTTTTCTTCAGCTGGAACTGGGGCCTTAGTTAAGATAGAGGGAATTATGAACAGTTCCAAATACCAGTCAATATTGGCACAAAACCCTCAGGCTTCTGCTAGAAAGGTGAACATGAGGAGGAACTTCATCTTTCAGCATGACAACGACCCAAAGGATACATCCAAATCAACAAAGGAATGGCTTCACCGGAAGAAGATTAAAGTTTTGGAATGGCCCAGCCAGAGCCCAGACCTGAATCCGATTGAAAATCTGTGGGTTGATCTGAAGAGGGCTGTGCACAGGAGATGCCCTCACAATCTGACAGATTTGGAGTGTTTCTGCAAAGAAGAGTGTGCAAATCTTGCAAAGTCAAAATGCGCCATGCTGATAGACTCATACCCAAAAAGACTGAGTGCTGTAATAAAATCAAAAGGTGCTTCAACAAAGTATTAGTTTAAGGGTGTGCACACTTATGCAACCACATTATTTTAGTTTTTTTGGTTTTCTTCCCTCCGCCTAAAAGATTTCAGTTTATTTTTCAATTGAGTGGTACAGTTTATAGGTCACATTAAAGGTGGAAAAAGTTCTGAAATTATTTATCTTTGTCTCATTTTTATACAGCACAGGAACCTGACATTTTACCAGGGGTGTGTAGACTTTTTATATCCATTGTACAAATATATCCAGTGGTAACAGTTAAACAAGCCAAACCAAAACAGTTAATCAAGCCAAAACAGGAAATACTTATTTATTACAGTTTTCCCACTTAACATCCAAGACAAATTACAAATTAAATAACGTTTGTATTGATGCATTTTTCCCTTTAATTACTATTTTTTATCCCTCCTAAATCCAGCCCTGAATGCTTGTTTGCACTGAATTATCATTACCCAGAGCATTTTGTCTAAGATTAAGAGACGTTGAGGCTCTTCAGATGTAGCGCTGCCAAATCACTAACAGACTTCCTTTCTTCATCAGCTGACACAAGTCACAAGGACCCAAAGGCACAGTGAAGAAGAAACAACCTGGTGTTTGAGTTAAGGCTATGCTAACCAGGAGATTTATCACCCACCATAAACCTGTGCTACTGTGAGTGACAAGTGTCCTGGAAATGCCTTCCCTTTGTCTAACATACAGATCGCTGCATTTAAAATTTTTTACACACAGCAATCCAGCTTAGTCCTGGGAAAATAAGACTTTCCTGTGATTAAGCTAGCTTGCTGTGTGTTATATGTTTTACATGTGGTGATCCACAGGGGAGGGTATTTCAAGGAAATTTGTCACCCACGGTAACCCAAATTTATCACTGTCAATCAATCTCTTGCCGGCGCAATTTCGCGCAAATCGGCGAAAAAGCCTTGCAAGTCTTTTTCGGCGATTTCCCGAAATCGCGCCGCCGCGTGTGCCATCCCACCGGCCACTTACATTGTTGCCGGTGGGATGGCAGGGTAAGGCAACTCGGGGAGATTAGTCGCCCGCGAACAGGGAGTTTTGTCGCAGGCGACTAATCTCCCCGTGTGCCAGAGCCCTTAGGGCAGTGGTACACAGGGAGATAGTCAACCACAGTTAATCTTGGCTAATCTTATCGAAATGCCTTCCCACTGTCAATAAAGTGAGTCATCGGTGGGAAGGCATACGCATTGCTTTGTTTTCTGAAGTCGCCCAAATTTTCCTGTGCATGAAACTTCAGCAACTTCGAAAATGAAGTGCCACCCACACCTTCCCACTGGCGATTCAACTGATAAAAGAGGCAATTATCTGTTTGTCTCTGAATTCATTACTAAATAGACCCAACCCAAGACAATTACATCCATGTAGTGCATCAGATTAATATATCTGACCATATGGCAGCCTAGGGCATTACAATCTGAAATGTTACCTTTACTGCATTATGGCTTAACTGGCTTTTTGAGGGACACTCTAGGACAGTACAAGCATTACAGTCAGTTCTATCTCCAGTTAAAATACTGAATGCTCTTTAATGAAGATTTTATAAGGTGCTAGACAGTCGTAGTTGGAATTATATTCTGAGAACGTTTGCAGCTTTGCAGTTGGTCTTTCTAAGTTTTCAGTTATTTAGCAATTTGTTTAGCAGCTTTCAAGTTTGATATTTCAGCAGCTATCTAGTTATGCTAGCTATGGTCCTATTACCTAGTAACCAGGCAGTGGTTTAAATAAGAGACTGGAGTAAGTATAGAAAATAAGTAATAAAAAGGAACAATAACAATAAAATTGTAGCCATTACAAGTGACAGTTATTTTGCTTGCTGGAGTCAGTGACCCCCACTTGAAAGCTGGAAAGAGGAAGGCAAATAATAAAAAACTCAAAGAATAAATATTAACAACTAATTGCAAAGTTACAAGGAATAGGACATTCTATAATATACTAAGGGGCTGATTTACTTACCCACGAACGGGTCGAATGGAGTCCGATTGCGTTTTTTTCGTAATGATCGGTATTTTGCGATTTTTTCGTATGTTTTGCGATTTTTTCGGATTCTTTACGAATTTTTCGTTACCAATACGATTTTTGCGTAAAAACGCGAGTTTTTCGTATCCATTACGAAAGTTGCGTAAAAAGTTGCGCATTTTTCGCGTAAGTTTTAACGCTACGAAAAATGCGCAACTTTTTACGCAACTTTCGTAATGGATACGAAAAACTCGCGTTTTTACGCAAAAATCGTATTGGTAACGAAAAATTCGTACAGAATCCGAAAAAATCGCAAAACATACGAAAAAGTCGCAAAATGTTCGTTTTCAAGTCGGAACTTTTCCAATTCGGGTCGGATTCGTGGGTTAGTAAATCAGCCCCTAAGAGTTAACTTCAAGGTAAACCACCCCTATTGTCATTAGTCCTTCTAGGAAGTCACAAACAGGGTTTTCTCCCCCACGCACTGGGTGAATTTCAGCAAGCAAACAAATTTTCTGGTCAAAATCCAGCCCTTGTGCACAGTAACAGGTGGATGTCATTCTGTTCATTGTCTGTACACGTGGGACTGTATCAGGCTATATTGGTATTACAGCTGGAGCTAGTCTTTCTCTTGGTGTGTTGCAGCCTACTGCTGATTACTTGACACGCCATGTTTGAGGCCTGGATTATAATAAAACTATAATATCATTCAGACAAGTCTATAGATCACCATAGCGGACAGGGAGAGCCGTATAAAATCCCAACATCACACGGCCCTGTTTCACAGCAAGAAACTGAATTTAAAGTCTAATGAACAACTATGCTTTGTATTAAGACATTTCCTAACAAAGATGTTGGAGGAGCTAAGTCATTTTCAATCCTTTTTAATAAATTAGCTGAGTAAGTGGATCAGTGCAATTTGTATGTACATATCCAATGTTCATTACCACATACCATGAGTGGTTGGTATGTGGCTGCCTTTAGATTCTCCATCCATCACAAGTTAAATTATTATTATTTATTAGTATATGTTATGTATACAGCACTGACACATTTAAATTACTTATTTAGGTTGTTAATCCTCTAAGAAAAGAAGTGTTTTCAGTGTGCATGATATTTGCAGGGTTTCTTTCTTGATGTTGTTGACTCTCAACTATTGTATAGTACTACAATAGTTGAGAGTCAACAAAATCAAGAAAGAAACCCTGCACATGTAAAACAGGTTGAAAATCTTAAGGTCAATATGAATTAATATATATGCATTGGCTTTTATATATTGTAGAAGTATTGTTCATCTGCAGATGTTAGCTTATCAAAAGTCACACATCTGTGAGAAAAACGGCATCAGGCAGAAAAAAATTCTTCAATTACAGTACAATGTAGACAATTAGAACTCGGTCAGTAAGAAACTGTAGGGTCCACAAAAATGTACTTGACACAGATGCCGCCAGATACAAGCAAATGGAGTGTATACATAATAATAGTAAATTTCTCCTGTCTGATCTTTATTCAGCTAAAGGAAGCCCCTTTCAGCCTCATCATACAGGGGATCTATCACATGACGTAAATCATATTTTAATTACAAAAAGAAATTTATTTTGCGCATATTTAGTACACTGGGGTGCCTTCATGACATAAAGGCTTCCAGCACAGAGTTGCACAGCACTATGTAAGTGCCTGGAGGCACCTAAATAGTACCAAAGCCAGGCAGGCATATGCCTCAGCACTGACTCACTGCAGTTTACTTTAGCAAAACAGCTGACTTAACCTTGTAAGTAATAAAAAAAGCAATAAAAAGCTGGCACATGAGTATGCAAGGATCACTAGTCCCCATGCTGATTACATGCGTTTATATATATATACAGTGGTGTGAAAAACTATTTGCCCCCTTCCTGATTTCTTATTCTTTTGCATGTTTGTCACACAAAATGTTTCTGATCATCAAACACATTTAACTATTAGTCAAAGATAACACAAGTTAACACAAAATGCAGTTTTTAAATGAGGGTTTTTATTATTTAGGGAGAAAAAAATCCAAACCTACATGGCCCTGTGTGAAAAAGTAATTGCCCCCTGAACCTAATAACTGGTTGGGCCACCCTTAGCAGCAATAACTGCAATCAAGCGTTTGCGATAACTTGCAACGAGTCTTTTACAGCGCTCTGGAGGAATTTTGGCCCACTCATCTTTGCAGAATTGTTGTAATTCAGCTTTATTTGAGGGTTTTCTAGCATGAACCACCTTTTTAAGGTCATGCCACAACATCTCAATAGGATTGAGGTCAGGATTTTGACTAGGCCACTCCAAAGTCTTCATTTTGTTTTTCTTCAGCCATTCAGAGGTGGATTTGCTGGTGTGTTTTGGGTCATTGTCCTGCTGCAGCACCCAAGATCGCTTCAGCTTGAGTTGACGAACAAATGGCCGGACATTCTCCTTCAGGATTTTTTGGTAGACAGTAGAATTCATGGTTCCATCTATCACAGCAAGCCTTCCAGGTCCTGAAGCAGCAAAACAACCCCAGACCATCACACTGCCACCACCATATTTTACTGTTGGTATGATGTTTTTTTTCTGAAATGCTGTGTTACTTTTACGCCAGATGTAACGGGACACGCACCTTCCAAAAAGTTCAACTTTTGTCTCGTCGGTCCACAAGGTATTTTCCCAAAAGTCTTGACAATCATTGAGATGTTTTTTAGCAAAATTGAGACGAGCCTTAATGTTCTTTTTGCTTAAAAGTGGTTTGCGCCTTGGAAATCTGCCATGCAGGCCGTTTTTGCCCAGTCTCTTTCTTATGGTGGAGTCGTGAACACTGACCTTAATTGAGGCAAGTGAGGCCTGCAGTTCTTTAGATGTTGTCCTGGGGTCTTTTGTGGCCTCTCAGATGAGTTGTCTCTGCGCTCTTGGGGTAATTTTGGCCGGCCGGCCACTCTTGGGAAGGTTCACCACTGTTCCATGTTTTTGCCATTTGTGGATAATGGCTCTCACTGTGGTTCGCTGGAGTCCCAAAGCTTTAGAAATGGCTTTATAACCTTTACCAGACTGATAGATCTCAATTACTTTTGTTCTCATTTGTTCCTGAATTTCTTTGGATCTTGGCATGATGTCTAGCTTTTGAGGTGCTTTTGGTCTACTTCTCTGTGTCAGGTAGCTCCTATTTAAGTGATTTCTTGATTGAAACAGGTGTGGCAGTAATCAGGCCTGGGGGTGACTACAGAAATTGATATTGAAATTGAAAATTGAAATTGATAAACCACAGTTAAGTTATTTTTTAACAAGGGGGGCAATCACTTTTTCACACAGGGCCATGTAGATTTGGAGTTTTTTTCTCCCTTAATAACGTAAACCTTCATTTATAAACTGCATTTTGTGTTCAATTATGTTATCTTTGACTAATAGTTAACGGTTTTTGATGAGCAGAAACATTTAAGTGTGACAAACATGCAAAAGAATAAGAAATCAGGAAGGGGGCAAATAGTTTTTCACACCACTGTGTATATATATATATATATATATATATATATATATATATACATACTTAAAGGACCCGAAGGGGACCTAAACGTTGGGTAATGCAGTGAAATATATTAGCAATATTGCTGTGCGCTGCTGACCCTCTTTTGCAAGTATTTACAATATTTGGTCAATAGCACCCATTTTTTAAATTTGGTATTAGAATGCAGACACACACTTGGACTATATACACACATACATATATATATTCAGGTTCAAAAGTATTACAGTCTAATAAATCACTTCAAGGTCTATGGCACACAGAGTGGAGCGGTAACGGGGCAGAGTGCCACTTAGAAATGCTCAAGTAAGTGTTATTTGAGTGGAGGTCTAAAATTTAAATCCAGGCCTATGAAATACAGGCATTTTAACCGTGCCGGGCATAAGTATTAGCTGGCATCGTGGCCAATCCTGTCAGTGGGCTGTCTATGGGTCCAAAATAATGGTTGCCCAATATTTATCCATCCAGATATCCAAATGACGATTTGCCCAGCCACACTTATTAAAAATCTAGCACAAGGAGCAGAGTGCAGAATAAAAAGGCACAGCTGAACCCGTGGCAATTTGCACAAAGCAGATTGTGCCCTTTTTTTATTATTTTGTACACTGCTTTCTGCATTGTAAACAACCCTCTTTTTTAATAGGGTGATTTTACAAGACCCTATTAAAAGTATTTAGGTATCTACAATGTACGAGTCAATATAATATTGAATGCATATAAAATTATTACAGATAAGGAAGAAACCAGTGGGGTTGTTTAATTTCATATTTGAACCCATATACAAATACAGTTAGGAAAAAAAAAAAACTCTGCATATTGATGGTCCTTGTAATGGAATGGTATGCTGCTTTAAAAGCTGCAATTAAAGAAAAAGCATCATTATAAGTTTGGCGTGTGTTTGTAATTATTCCGGACGCTCTGCTTTCATGCCTAAAGGAAAGCATTCTTAAGTTTAATCGTTGTGTTCGCAAGTATTTTTATCACTAAATAGACATAAATTCCCCAGAACTCCACTGGTATCATGACTTGGCTATGCTGTAACTTGAGGGCATGCAGAACTGGCAGCAGTTGAGTCTGATGAAGTTAAGATCAGCATTTCTGAACAGTGCAGCAAAAAATAAATCCTTTATTCTGCATGTTTGGTAACCACAGTCTATAATCTGTCTATCCCATCTGGGGTCCCAACGTTACACAAAAAACAGCTGAAATCATCCGTACGTGAAAGTCACATACATCTCTGCATCTGGTACAAATTAGCAATAATGTGGACTTAGCTTTCCATTTTTCCCAAACCTTTGCTTGAAATGCTACATGTCTACATTCATAAAAAGCCAGTTTGTTGCCAGTCTTGTTTCCCTAGGGTGCAGATACAATAAGGTCAGACTCATGGCCCTCTAGCACACTACTACCTAAAACCCAATGCATTGCTAATTGTATATAATCTAAAACAATCCACAGTAACATTCTTGATACTGTAGAAAATAATGTACCCCCCATCCCTTGTAAAATATAAGGATATTAGAAGTCAAGAAGGTTTGTGGCCATATAAAAGCATGAGGCCACATTTATATACAGGTAATGGAACCCCAGGGATATCTTTAAAATCTTGACATTTTAGAACAGGGGTACAATATTTTTTTATAATATACAAGTTACAATGAGTCATGTGACACAAGTTGTAACAGTTACTGATGATACCACAGAGCATCATTAAGAATATCAAATAGGAATAAATAAAATAAAATGCTCTAAAAGGAGGAAAAATATTGTTCTACATTGCCATGTTTCATATCTATGCATTCCTTTCCTCTGATTCTTTCCTGATATTTTTGTGAAAAAGCATTTCAGTAACAATAGCTCAACCTATTCCCTTTCTAGGCTAGAATGCAGTCAACATTTGAAATCAATGCAACAGTGTTCTGACCATCACTAATTTATGTCACAATGGGATCAGTAATCGAGTGATGTATTACTACATACCACTGTTGTCAATGTAAAGCCAATGTTCAGTCAGTTGTATAGGCAGCCAAACACTAGTAATGAGGATTGGCTGGAAAATTGTGCTGACATTGCAATATACACCTGTACCAAAAATAATAATATGAGTACCTATTTGGGTTTATATATAACAGAATCTGTAGAAATTTAGAAAAAAAATAGGGTCAGACTAATAGAATATACTATGTTATTGAAGTTAATTTTATTGTTGATTTATTTGAAATCGTATACAGCAGACTAAACCATATATCCCAAGGGGAGTTCTGAATGGTGATGTAATAATCACAGGTCACAGTGAAAATTACCCTATCCACCTATTATTGTGATGGTGATGACACATGAGAAATGTACTGCGAAAGACAGACATGACTATTCACACTTGTATGTCCAAGGTGGTTGCATGCATAGACAATGATAGTAAAAATAGTAAAATCACAGGAAAATTTTGGTTGCCCACCACCACTGCAGGCTTTGCAATGGCTTTATCTAAAATGTGTTAATGAAGGATATGCAAAGCACTAGGAAATCCGGGATTTCCTGCCTCCTTTCTACAATATATCCGCCAACTGTTTGCTTGTGCACATGCCTTGCTCACTGGTTACATTTAGGCTCCTTGAATTTCAGAATAGCGGGCCCAGGAGTAACCAAACACAATCATACTACAGCAGCCTACAAAAGGTGCCCAAATGGGCAGAGTTGACACAAAAGCAGTGCAGTGCATCACCAGTCCCAAGGTCTTACCATGTTTGTCTGTAATCCCACAAGAACAGGCGGGGATCCTTAATTGCTATAATTATAACCTAACTTAATTTACTTTTTTCTGTTGCATGCCTGAGTGCATGAGTTGGGTAGATGGGAATTTAATGCACTTGTGTACTTTGGTGCTCTAGTGTTCTGCAAAAATGTCTATATACAATGCCATGCCCCAGGTATTACCTGCAGGAATATGTCTATGAAGATTCTCATTCATTCAGGTCATGATATACAGAATCTAGTAGAATTAAGTCTAAAACAACTAAACTTATCATGAGTTTTTCTTGAAAATGTTTCACCACTCATCCAAGTGGCTTCTTCAGTTCCAGTAATATATTTCCAAGTAACATATCTTTTAATTCATATCTTTAAATAATCATAGTTAGTGCTTTCTAGATTTTAGTTGGTTTTGCTCAGTATTTATTTTGTGTGTTTTGTAAGTATCAGCCTTCCAAAATTTCTACCTGCAACTACAATTGCTGTCTGGTAATCATGGTCACTGATCATGTGAATCAATAAAGGCTTGGCTACAAAGTTTGATTTTGTTGTAACTGGATTGTAAGACTTCTCTTTCTATTCAGGTACTACTACTCAGCTTCCAGTTGACTTCCCAAATGCAGCACTGTTAAGGTAGCCACACACGTGGCAATTTGCGATGGTCGCACGAAAGATCGTTAAAACCTTCAGGGCTGAAACGGCAGATAAGGAGGTAGAAACAATAGGATTTCTACCTCCTTCTGCCGATTCAGCCCTGACGGCAGATTTTGCTCAGGCGTCTTCTATGGCGCCCGATCAAAATCTTTTTACCTGTCCAATCGGGGAGTCGACCGATATCAGCAGCGTCCTGCGAGGTTTCGTACAATATTATCGGTGCGTGTATGGCCAGCTTTAGGCTAATGTCCCAGAGATTAGTCATCCGTGATAGGGAATCACTAGTGGGAAGGCCTATGCATCATTTTGGTTTCTCCAAAGTCACATGAAGTTGTCTGCAGGAGGAAACTTTCCATCAGCATTTCAGAGAGATTAGTCATCCACTGTAGCAGAGCTCTATCATGGCCAACTGGTCTCTCCATGGGACAATAGCCTTAGGGTAATTAAGCCCTAGCCACCAGATGGCAGTTTACATTTGAAGGCTTATGCCACACTTATGTTTTTACCACCAGTGGAGATAACAATGATGCTGCCCCAAATGTGTAAAAATATTTAGGGCTGTGGTAGACAAGGAGATTAGTCGCCCCCCTTGTTGCGGGTGACTAATCTCCCTGATATGCCATCCCTTCCTCTCAAGGCAACTTCCGCAATCTCAGGAAATCGCGTTGCCGCATATGCCATCCCACCAGCAATTTACATTCAAGCCGGTGGGATGGCATATTGGGGAGATTAGTTGCGGGCGACTAATCTCCCTGTCTACCACGGCTCTTAAGAATAGGATCTGCCTGGCACTGCACACATGGGCCAAAATTTAAACCACATGCACAGTTATGGCGGCTCAGGGATATGAACTTTGCAGTTCTGGGAGTTTGATTTTAACTATTGGCATGGAGCCGGTATAATCTCCCTGTTTTTGTGTGGGTTACTTGATACAAAGACTACCAAAAAACAAGGTTAAGTGATACTACAGATCGTAGAGTGGATGCGCTGTGCGAATATAATAGGGAACTTACACTGAATGCTTCACTGGGGCAGAAACTGATGTGAACGATAAACATTCATAGTAAAATGTGTTGGTGCTATATAAATTAAGGATAATAAATGCAATTATAATGAAGGCGAAGCTATAATTGCCTAAAGAGCAAGTCAGTACCATTGCTTGATTAGTGGTTTCATAGCAAAAATTGTGTAATACTGAACTGATACTTCTTCTAATGATACTTCTTCTTTGAGTGAAAGGCAGACAGTTGGACAGAATTAGACAGAGACACATTCACCAAGCATTCCAAAGGTCCCCATTATTTTAGCCATAAGCCACATGTAAAATCAAATGTAAAAAGAGTTGGGGAGCAACACAAGCATATAAAAGTTCCCCAGGGTGCCAAATATGAGCCACTGGTTGGGGATCACTGTTCAATTCAATCAGAACAAGGAAAGAAAAGAGCCATAGGACTTTATGGACAACACCAGATCTTAACCCAAATTACATAATTGGTTCATTGGAGGAAGTGGTGCATCCTTATTGTCACTTAGATCCTACTGCTCATTTAGTTGTGAAAATGTTTCAAGCCCAGAACAAGGAATGCCTTGCAAAAACCTAAAATATTTCTGATTTAAAAAGCAATGTTTGTTTAGTAATGTTCAAACATCTTGTAATGACAAACAAAAAACTGTCAAAAAAGAGAAGTTTCAATGAATCCAAAGGGTATAGTTTTGGACTGATGATGTCTGATCCAAATACAGAATATATTTGCCAAGGCGGCCCCTTACCAGAGAACAGAAGAATCCAGCTGTGTCATCTCAAATTTCAGCTGCACAAGCAATTTAGTGACAAGCAGGCATCACAACACAGTGCACATGTACCACAAATGGCTTAGCCATAGATGCAGAATCCCAGGACTACAACCCCCATCAAACTAAGTCAGCAAGGACAGGTAGGAGTAGCAAACAACTGTCCCAAGTTTGGCCATAAAGTCCCGCTAATAAGAATAGTGCATATATAACCACCAGGCATAGTAAATCTAGATCATGTTCCTCATTATTCAGGACTTAACTAGAATATGGCATTTTTTTTTTTTTTTAAATGAATGTCTTGAACCAGAACGGTTTGTAAAAACATTTCAGTATCCCAGATGCACATATGAAAACATTCTGTTTGGATTTAATGCCCTGAAACATCAGTATCCTGAAAGGAAATGACTAACATTCTTGCACAGTGAAATAGTATTCCAGGCCCTTAGTAATCCTACAAACGTCTTCACCCTGTGGCTATTTGAATGCAATAAACGGTAAATGAGAATGCAAAGCACAAGGGGACCAAGGACAGCTAAAAACACAAGGAAATGCCATAACTTTTGTGTATAAACTGGTAATAGTCTTAAATTTTACTTACCACCAAAGGAAAAAATTTAGCTTTTTATTTTACAGAAAATAATAGAAGGCATATGTAAATCTCACTGTGGTTAAACTACAGCTCCCATGAATGGTATTTGACCTATGTGTGAGAGTGTTACACTCTTTCATATGATAATAAACTGTACTTTAGGCCTTAATGACAGAGTATAATTACTTTACAGTGGTGTACAATGGGGATGTACCGAAACTAGGCATACTTCTCTAGAAAGGGAAAGTTGTCCTTAGCCTGACCCATTATAAAAGGAACCCCATGAGGTCTCATTAACAAGAGATAGCTCATCCTGGGAACAAACTGCTGTATGTAGAATTTAAATGAAAATCCTGCAGTGATAATTGTTTACATGATAAATCCTCCTAATTCTTCTTACTTACCTTAAGACACCATATTGTACAGCACACTAGCATATGTTGGAGATGTTGGACAGGGGAGCAGAAGGGGTATAAATAACGTATATAAGTTTCACAGTCTGCACAGCCATAGAATGCACCCACTGCTCAGGCTCCCATAGAGCTTACAATCTAAATTTTGCTGCCTGAGGCTCAGAAAGATGAAGTGATTACCCTAAGATCACAAAGTTTAATCAGATATACAGTACCACCTTAAACAGCCAAAATAGCAGTTCCTTAGAAAAAAAAACTTCAAAAACTCCACAATTACTCTTACAGTTAATCAGGAACAGCAAAGTAAAATGTAAGTGAAATCAGCAATACATACACTGGGACCACAAAGATACAACATATGCCAACACTTTTTGCTAACATTTTCTTAAAACAGTAAAAACATTATTGGGGAGGAAAGTATACTTGCACACAATTTCTTCCTGCAGTTCTCCCATGCACCATCAGTTCAACCCTAGCACCAATGCTAAACACACCAGCAGAGCTGTGCCTCAACATAAACAGAATGACTGAAGTGTTTGGATGAAGCACTCTCCATATTTATAACATTTATATATTGTTGCAGCTGTTTCTTCCAAGACACTAAACTCCTTCAACCCACACAGGGGTTAAACATATTCAAGGTGGAATAATTAGAAAAGCTCCAGGGGCAGGTATAGCCATGCTGGGAGCAGCACTGGTGGGGCAGACTGGGGGCAGCCATTAATGTCACATTCCCATTAGGCACAGCTATGAGGGGAACATTTGTCAGACATCCTTTAATACGGTATTTCACGCCTCAGTGAACTAATCACACTAATAGTGCTCGGAATCCAATGGCTGCCCAGTGAAAATGCCTAGTGATTTTTCACTTACACAAAGCTGCAGCTCAGGGTTCTGGATTGTGATATTGTGTATTTGATAAAGTTCCCTAAAGCACTGCTATAATTATTACCAGAAACACAGTGTATACATTCATGCCTGATATAATTACCCAGCCAGAAGTACTCAGACTCTAAGGCAGACATGTGTTAAGTCACACCATCCCTAATACAGCTTGTCCATAGGAGAAACATACCAACTGTGTGTTAAATGTTTGTAAGTTTTCCCTTACTGACATGTCTGTGACTGAGGTCTGGGAGAGCTGTACAGAGCCAGGCAGATGCTGCCCAATAAGCAATTACAGGGCAGAGCATGTGCAATTCCATACAAGCTGTCAGGGGCACTGCTTGGCATTCCTAAGCAATCTCTGTGCCCATCTCCCATAAGAGGGTAACACATTCCCAGTGTCTGACAGCTCAAGCTCCTTATCCACTAGCAAAGAATTTCCGAATGAGAGAATAAGGACAGCTTCCCGGGATGCCATCGAGAGGCTGTAGAGCAGCAGCTGAGTGCAGAAGTCAGTAGAACACGAAGGAAAGTCACTTACTAGTATCCCTGGGGAGAGCGCAGCACGCTGCATGTCCGTACAGGAGGGAGTTATCCTTAGGGGAAACAGGAGCGACGCGGAGAAGGGAAATCTGATAAAAGTTTCCCACTCACACAGTCTATCCGCGCCTCACTGATGCCGAGTCTCTCTGCCTGGAGCCGACTAAACGCTCCTCACTGGCTGGGTCCTATCGCTGCACATTCCCATCCCCTCCCTGTGCCGAACTCCCACCCCCTGCCCTGCCTCCCCCGGCTGCCTCAGGCTCAGCAGAGACATGTTTTGTTTGGGTTTTTTTTAAACCAGGAAAATACTTTATTGAACATTTACAAGAGAGAACAGTGGGAAACCAAGTTAGAACAACCAATTTTTATAAACATTTTGGTGAACTCCAGCTCCCAAAAGCGTTTGCAGACAAAGGTGGTTATTAACCCTATAGGTAATTAGCTTGAAAAAAAGCAACCAAATGTTCTGAAAGCTTGCTATGATTATCTTAGAGTTAGCCAATAAAGGTATCACCTTTATACCACTTTTGTTATTTTATATTTCAAAAGGGTTACCCTGATAACCCTATAGCAAAGCTGTTCGACCATATTGAGAGTCTTTTGCTTGACATATTTTGATGTATCAGCCGATATTGTAATAAAAAGAAAAGCATATATTATCAATTATCATATAATCATTTTAAGCATTCATTGTGTGTCTGCCCTATTATATGTACCTGTGTGCGCATAACCCTTGTGGGTTCTAGCATCTGGTTATATGCAGCCTGTGCCATAGCATCGTTGTGATAATCTCTGTATGTGCTCAGCACATTATCTGGTACACATTAACACTCACAGTGCAATACTACATTAATACAATGTGATACATTTAAATTCTATGGCCCTAATTTACTAACTAATGCCCCAGTCTGCATTGATACAGAAATTTCCTTTAGTCCATAGCAATTTGTTTGCCCTAGCAAAGTCAGACATGAAAGCAAATGTCTGACTGGTTGCCATGTGTTTTTGCACAGGTACTAAATTGTTCATATTTTTACAAATAAATTTATAGACCTAAAAATTGGTTTTCATACAACTGCTCAATGGCAGGTAAAAGGTAACATAGTTATAATAAAAGTCAACCATGAAGACATTTCATTTTTGACTTGTAAGAATGAAGCTGCCAGTTAGTAAACACCATGATGGTGTTAAAGGAGAAGGAAAGCCATTTTGGCATTTTACTGCCAATAGATTTGCCACATTAGTGCCACCTAGAATGCTATATTTATTCTGGAGAAAACTTTATCTTCATCACCTGAGACCGCCAATGTCCTCCCTTGACGCATTGTCAGGATGTTGGGCGGGTGACGGTGGCCCCTACGGCGGGTAAGGGGGTGCGGTGGGGGCCTCTGCAGGGGGTAAGGGGGACTCTGCCAGCAGGGACTTATTAATCACCCAAGTGAAGTAAAGGTGAGCACAACACTTGGGCTTATTCTTTTGGGTTTTACTGAATAATCAAGCCTGCAGGGTGTTGAATTTCACTTCCATATTATGCAGTTTGAATGTCCATATTGCAAAGCTTCAATTAGTCATACTGGCCCTCTGATCACCTAACTACACATAGTCCAGTGCTACCCTAGCCCAGTTTGGACAGTGATTCCATACATCTTTTTACAGGGGTCATTGGTCAGCCCAAATGTAAGTAACTCTAAGAGCAAAGACACACAGAGCTACTTGCCACAGCTACTAAATGGCAGAAAATACCCTGCCAAAGACAATACTGAGAATCGCTAAAACACGAGACAGTTATCAGTAAATAACTGCTGCTCCGTCCGTCTTTTGTGTGTCTTCACCTAAAAGCAGCTGATTATTCATAATGCATGTGAAAGTCCTACTTCTATGGTCTACCAGTTTGGTTACAGATGACCAAAATGGCTTCCTTGTGTTTCATCGTTTACACCTTGCCATGTTTTTTTATAGGTGTATGATAAGAAACAAGACTGACGAGGGAAAACGCAAATAAAATGCACGAATAACCCAGAAAGGTTGAGCGAATATACTGTAGCCTTAAAAAATTAATCTTTTAACAGAGGTAGCATTGCCATCTACAGAACTAACATAGGGGTGGGGGTGGGAAGTGGACCATCCACAATATTGAAATTATAGCAAGTATATCTTGTTCTGCATTTTATTCACAACATTAGAACTTAACAGACCCCAGCACTGCTTTGTGTTTTTCCTTTGTATTTTTAGTTAATCACATGTGTTGGGAATTAGGATCAACTTCCATACCCAAAGGAATTAGGATATCCAAAGAAAACTATAGACAATCTCCTCTCTAATGACGCACATCCTTCTTTAGCTGTTTTATCTGCATCTGCACAATTTTTTTCCCACTGCACTTCCAGAGCAGGGGCATAAATACTTATTCCTGGGGGAATACATATATTCCCCCAGGTCTATTGATAATCTCATTCATAGACATATGAGTAACTACCCCTACAATCTCCCTTTTACATATACATACTTCCTCTTCATAGTCAGAGATTCCTTCCTGACACTCAGGTGTTTAATCTTTGTTAATATAGATAATTTCATAATGTTTGATACCCCACACTATATTATTGGTTAGTGCATATAGATTAATAGCAACCAAGCAAGATAAGAGTGATCCTTAACCATTAGACAATACAGCTATCATTTGATGTGTTAACACAGGATACAAAAAAGTATACACTCCCACACACACAAAAGCAAATGTGGACAAATAATTGTATAAATTATCACTGTGCAGTCACCAGATTTAAAAAACCAAAAATAGTCAAACAAATGCAAATTGTAAAGAGGATGATGCTTATCTGTACTGAGTAATGAAGCATGTAATGAGAGAAAGACTGAATAGGTACCTGTTCTTGGTTGTGCCAATTTCATGCAAAATTCGTCCATGCTTGAGGCAGGCCCCAGGCAGGAAACTGATAAGATAAATCAGAGGTGAAGTGCCCAGTAAAGCAAAACAAGTCAGAAATGGTAGAGCTTGTTATTCACTGATATATACACAATACCTGTTTATGTCCTGTTAGATTTTGAGTTGCTGCTTTAATTCTCCTGTCTGTAAGGTTTTGTGGGTGTAAATGAGCCTTAATATGTTTCTTATGTGTCAGTATTATCCTTAAAATGTTTCTGTTGGTTCAGGCAACATAATTCTTCATATCTTATTCTGTTTTACAGCTACAAGGCAAGATAAAGGGGCACTATTCTTGCCAGTTTTATAAAATTTCTGCAGTATTTTGCCAGCTAACACTCTAACCCCAGTGCCGTGTCACTGGTCAGCATGTTAAATGTTTGGTAAGGTAATAGAAATGTAATGTAATAGCTGCAAAGTACTAAAGAATCTCCCAGTGAGTTCAGGCCCTAGTAGGCCCCATTCTGTGAAAATTCCCATTTCCTATTTCCACCATAAGTCTTCATAACCTCTATAACGCTGTCTTGATCTGTCTAGATCGAATTGTTGTGTAAGTGGGACCTTTATGTGAGGTTCTCTTTCGTGGGCCCTAGGAAGCCCAGTCTGATAATTAATATTCTCTGAACTATATTTGTATAGATGTTTCTTAGTTATGTCTTCAATAATCAGCATTTAGTGAAGTTATTATAAATAACATATACCCACTATTGTAAAAAATAAGGATGTTATAAGTTACCAAGGAGTTCCATGACCATATAAAGATGCAAAGCTGTAATATTTATGTAGTGAATAATGTATCTTCTATTTTAAAATATAAGGATATTAAATGTCACCGCAGAGTTCCATGACCATATAAAGCACAAGCCGAGTGCTTTTATACAGGTCATAGACAATGGATGTCAGGTGTTCACTGTTGGTAGCAATGTGAATTGCTGCATGTATCCTTGCATTTGTGCCTGTAACCTACTCACTTTAACTGTGAGCTCTTTAGGGCTGGAATCTTGCATCACTGGAACTGCCCTCTTACTATTTAATCATTTGTAGTATTTTAAGTAATTACTTCCTTGTCATAATATTTAGCAGTATGTTTTTGGCCAAAAGTGCTGAGTAAATGTGGGGCTACATAAATAACAGATAATAAAAAATAAATGAAACAATGTGACTAAGAAGCAGGTTGCAAATAAAATGGCCCAGTGATTTACAGACCTAATAAAAACAAGACATCATTTTACATTGGTTATATTTTCTTTTTCTTTCTTAATTATTATGTTTTTATAAATAAACTAAAAAAGTTATGTCTACAGATGGGCTATGTTGATTTATGACATAAACAGTATATGATAGCTTGTATGTACCTCAGGCACGCCCAACTGTTTGACACTACACCAAAGGAACAATTTGCGTGGACATTTATTTTATGGGAGAACACTGAGCAAGTGTCTGATCTCAGGCAAAAGCCTTTGGTAAATGACCTTAATTAGTTTCTTTGCTGTGAAGTTTGAGATGCTGTTACAGGTCTTTATTCATCACTTGTAACCCAAGGGCAATGCATTTATGCCTCAGTCACACGTGCCTTAGTAATTACAGGCTACATCTAGGCTGTTCTTGTGATGCAGATTATCATTTGAAATCTGTACACAATATTAGTGTATCAGTGTTCATGAAGAATAAACTACCATAAGATGTGTATATATGCAGAGATTACATATACTGAGGGGCCCATTTACTAGCTATCGGATTTTTTTTTTTTCTTGATTCGGATTTTTAGAGCTAAAAGTCACAGAGATTTACTATGCGTCTAAATGACGCATCAATTCGTCATCTAAAACTTGCCAAGTTCATGTAGATGGCAGATGTCCCTTCACTCTCCTGGAAGATCATTCTTTTGTCTAAAAACGTATGAGTTTTTGGACTTTTGGCGCTGGTTTTTGTACAAAAACAGTTTCAGTTTCGGAGGGACAACTCAACTAAATTCAAGTTTTTTGCAACTTTCTTTCCTATTGAATTTTTTAGGATATTAGTTTAGTTGAGTTTAAAAATTAAAAAAAATTTGAGTAAATATTTTGTTTGCACTTACTTTAGCAACCAATTATTGGTTTGAATGGAACATGAATGATGGATAGATGAATTGAAGAGGACCTGAACAAAAGCCTAAGTAATAAAACATGTGATTGAGCAACAAATATCTAACATCAGGAATAATCATTTACATTTTTGTTGAAGCTAGACATTGCTAAGAAACATTTTTTACCATAGGATAATTAGAAATTGTAAACATAGAATTTATGGCCCTATCAAATGCAGTAGATTCAACAGCATTTAAAGGGTTAAAATGTTATCTGGTTGCTGGTGTCCTTGGTATTAAGTTTCTGTTTCTTGAGAGGAAGAACAAAACTGCAAAAAAACACAAAATAAAGACCAATTGCAAATTGCCTCACGTAAACTAGACAGGCAGAAATAGACAGAAAAACTTGCATACTATTTAGCTACATTACTCAAAAGTTTAAAGCCCCTTGTCCATTTGACCTGATGTAATGCTATATGCTCCTTTTGCTGTTAATATTTTTAACCTATTACCCCTGCTGTCTGCTTTTTCCAAATACATTGACAGTGCGTCTCTTCAGGTTACTAGCCTCTTTCTTTCTTAACATGGAACATATTTTAAGGGGAACTCCACCCAAAAACAAATTAAGCATTTGAAAAGAAAACATAATTTCAAGCAACTTTGCAATATACATCAATTACATATATGCAGCCTTTTCATGATTTGTAATGTACTAATATAGTTTAGGACAGTTACCTAAGTCTGCCCCCTATTTTTCTGCTGATCTGGCTGACTACTTTGACACAACAGGTTTGATATAACCATAGCTGACTGTCCTTAGCCTGCCTTAATTCTGCATCCTTCAAATCCCACAATTCCCAACATGTGTGATGTCAATAAGAAAAGGAATATCACAGTGCAATGCATTGTGGGTTATGTAGTTCCTGTCTGTAAGCTGTGGCGAAGTTGCTACAATTTGTAACATCAGTGTTTTAGCCCCTCCTTCCCAGGCAGGATTTCAAATGATGCAGAAAGAGCACTGTTTTGCAGCTGGATTTCAACATATAAAAATGGTATTTATTCATACTTTTTGAAGGATCAGGTTACAGTGACAGGTATATTAGGGGTTTCTGTGTTGTGTGGTGCTCATTTTTAAATTTTGGTTTGGAAGCCGAAGTTCCCCTTTTATGTAAAGAAGCCAAGGCCCAATACTAGGGTTGAAAGCAAACACAATTCCCAAGTTCCATGCACAGAGCCTTAGTTATTATAAACCTGTTGCAGTTATCTTGTTTTCTTTCTCCTTTTCCTTGACTTTTTTGTGGTTGGAGATATTTAAAGTGGCTTTACAGATATTTGCATTTTATAGGAGTAAAGAAACTATATTGAAAAACATTTAAATGACTTTTATATAAATTTAATTTCTATATTTGCTGCAGATGTCTGCACTGCCATTTTCTCACTAATTGGGTGTACATTAAGTAGATTAAGTTTTTTCTTTAAAAAAAATTCCTGTACTGTGCATAAAGGAGCTCAAGGAGCCACAAAGGATACTTGTCTACAATCAAATAGCCTGAGACAACCGCAAGCACAGTGGGCAAACTGCAATTTTCCCCCTAATGAGTTGCGCCTAAAACCAATTTCATTGAAGTTACTTGTGTCAAAATGTGCTCTTTGCATGTCCCTATAGTTGCACTTGACGCTGCTCAGTTCTTCCAATTTGAATCAGACGCTGCTGTGGCTTTTGACACATGGGAACCCTAGAGCCAGGGTCCTACCAACATGATGCTGCATTAAGATAATTACCCATTTGCTTGTTGGTGAAACAGGATGCTATTTGCATGAAAACATTTCTTACAACATTATTGATTATATCTAATAGCAATGGGGTGCTTTGTCACATGCATTTGCTTGCTCGCCTGCAATCTGCCAACAAATACCCATCTATCGGCTATCCATGTAAGCATTCTGACCTTGACAGTGTAATCATGTTATTGCATGAAAAGGCGGCAGTGAGCAAAGAGCCCAAGAAGGACAAAACTCCCTGTGTGCCATTGCCTTAATGCAATGTATTTCAACAGAAATATATTCTATATTTAGCTTCTCTGGCTATTAGTGTTATTAAGCAAGGCCCTCTTTACTTTTTTTTTTGTTACCTCAGTTTTTGTATGTTATATGTATGTTCAGTGTATA
The DNA here is from genome assembly GCF_000004195.4 of Xenopus tropicalis. NCBI lineage: Eukaryota > Metazoa > Chordata > Amphibia > Anura > Pipidae > Xenopus > Xenopus tropicalis. The sequence goes on from NC_030684.2 coordinate 95,964,575, forward strand.
TACCCATCTATTGTACAGGGATGTGGAAATGTTTAATATTTTGATGCTTTATAAATATGTGTTCATAATAGTACTTTTCCATTACATTTTGAAATACAAAAGCTCATTTATGAAAGCTATTTGTGAATTTTTATGCGCAATACGATTTGCAAAAAAAGGAAAGATGGGCACAGCAGTGCAAAATGTTACTGTTTAGGGGAAAACATGAGTAAAACAACTGTATGCAAAATAATATGCACTGTTTCAACTTTGTAAATGACCCCCACAGTTTCAATGCTGGGCAGGCTGTATAAGTCAGTTCTCACTAATAGCAGCAGACCCTGTATTTATCTCCCCTACATGCTTACATGATTGAAACAATTATTCAGCCAAAGACAATTAATGTAAAATACCTGTCATGGAGGCACCCCTATGCATGAAATAAATACTAAACTAAGCATTTAAATGTAATAGAATACTAATAACACATGATGAATTGACTGTAAGGCTAATGCCAAACCATACGTATGGCGTATATTTTCGGCAAGCCGAAAAACGCTTGCTGGAAATACCCGCTATGCTTTCCTACCTGTGCCTGCATCCGAATGAATTGAATACGCTCCGGTGCAGGCACATGTAGCCGAAATCCACAGAAAAACGCGATTATCTCAAGTTTTTTATGCAGATTTCAGTTACATTTGCCTGCACCTGAGCATATTCAATTCATTCAGGTGCAGGCACAGGTTGGAGCATATGGCGTGTATTTTCAGCAGGCATTTTCAGCTTGCTGAAAATATACACCATATGCATGGTGTGGCATTAGCCTAAAGTTTAAGCAAAAAAAAAAAGCACAAACATTTGAAAAAATCCTTAAACAAAAAGAAATCAAAGGGAAATGAGGGGCCTTCCAATAAGAATCCAGGACTGCAGACTGAGCTGTTAAAATCGTGACTGTCTCATGAAAATCAGGATAGATGGGAGGTGTAAACAGGTACTAGTGTCACCAAACAAGCTGTGTGAGAGCAGGGAGGCCCATACACGTTCTGTTCAATTGCTCAGCCCTGGCAAATAATCTAAATGGCACAACTGAGACTTTACAAAGGCTTCCTCCTGCTGTATTCTTTTAGTTAAATATCACACCACTTCTTATGGAACAGTTCTAAATGTCTGATATTGAATCCTTTACATTACCATTAATTTATATGTGATTACATACGGATAGGTTGGATCAGCTGCACTTGAAATATCTAAAATCCTGTACCTTTTTCACTGCTTATGAAACTAAGAAGCTAAGTAAGACTTGAGGAAGTGAATGTTGTGGACAGGTACAACAACACAGAGCCTGTGCTAAAAACCTTTTATTCACATGTTTTAAACAGTGGCTCTTAGGCTAAGGGCACACAAGGCACATGCTGATATCTGCATGTCAGTGTTTATGGCTCATCTAAGCAGGTTTATTTTTTTAACTCTATGTGATGATACATCTCACAACAACTTACAGTTTAATAACTTTTTCATACTTCAATGAAATAAAAAATATGAGCATATTAGAAAGCCAATAAAATGTAGTTTGTGGGATAATGAGTTCTGGTAAATGTGTTGTTTTGCCACCAATAAGGAGCTCTTTTAAGGGAGCAATCACATAGTCCAGATGTGGTATTTAGAATCCCAGAATGAATAAACCCTTCATGTAAGGCTATTTGAGTCCATGCGTTTCTGATCTGAGACTTTCAGGGTGCTATATAATAAAGAACAGGCTTCATTTTTTTATTCATAACAAATTCTGCTGGAGATCTCTGTTCAAAGATTTTGGAGAGGGACAGAGAAATGCTGAGGCCCTAGGGCCCACTTAATATTTGCATGAAATATAAGTCCCAGCAGTTGGCCTTTTTTTTTAGCCTTAAGAAATAAAAAGAACTACATTTTAGCTCTGTAAATTATGCTCATACAGTATACAAAAACATGCTGGAACATAGTTATTATTGCAGCTATTTTTAAGGGGTGTTGCTGTCAAAATATGACATTTAATGGAAAATTGAATGGGTCAGAAGATGATTGATAGGAACGGGGTCTCATTTTAAAGAATGTACTAGAAATGGAGATATTTGACAAAGTCAGCTGAATACATAAAATTCTGAAATAGCCATAACTTATGGCAGCGGGTATGTATTTGTGCATTTGTGAATGGTTGGAAGCAATTTTTTATTTTAAATTAGCTTATTGTTAACTACACTTCTTAAAACATGTGAATGTCAAGCACTGACAAAAAGTGATGAAAATGTATAGCCCCTTATTGTTTGAATTCTTGTAGCTTCCTGAAATTTATTTTAATGGAATTGTTACCAGTACCGTCAGCAGACCTGTTATGTTTGCACTCCTACATCTGAATAGAATCCTCTATTAAAAAACGAGGCAGCTTTTGATCAAAGTCCCAGGAACTGGAGCAGATTTCTTTCCACTTGTAATGCTTTATGAAAATTACACATACATACATACTGTACATACATACATACATACATACACTGACTTCAGCTGAAGGCACCATAACTGGATCCTGACCTGTGATTGTTGCTTAACTGCATCTATGTGAGTTAACTTCAGCGATGGTCAATGATAAGTGTCCTGCTTTGATCACCAATGGTCTGTAACATACTTGCTTATTTGAACAGTAAAGTGGAAGAGCAAATGTCAAAACAATTTAAAGGTATGGGCATTAATGGAAAAAAAGCATATTCTGTTTTTAAAAATGCATTAGCTTCCACTCACTGTGAAGTAGGGGGTGCAGAAGCTGGTGGTAGTTTATCTGAAAGTGTATATCATCTGTATAGATGCATGTCTTTGACATGAAATAACCAAAATATAAGTAGACAAGTAAATGGAGTTTTGCCCGTATATATATATATATACAGTATATATATATATAATCAATGTATATATGTATGTTTATAAAATATATTCTGGTAATTCATTTTATATAAATCCTCCCTATGCCATCCCACAGCCCAGCTTAAACACATTCTACCATGGATAAGCTGGGAGAGCAGTTCAGTCATTCTTGATGGGAGCTTTTCTATACTTCTATAGGGTGGTCTAGAAAATTAAACAGTAGGACACTAGGAAATGTTGGGGGGAATATCACCAGATCCTCTCTTTAGAAACACTTATGAATACACTGTATGTTGTTTTGGGGGAGAAATGTACAAACTAGTTGTATTTATGCTTTAGGTTAGGTTACGTTAAGTATACATTATACATAGCTCTACAGAGTCATATTTGCAGAATACATAAAAACATTGAACACAGAAACAGAGCTTAATGGCCATGACTGATTTTCTAACCTGTAAAGTAGTCATGTTTAAGGGTCCCATTCAATTAAATCGCCAACTGTCAACTAGAAGTTAATGGGCGTCTAAGAAAGGGAACAGTGTTGTCAACCCTTCATGACCCTGCTGAAAATCACCATTGCTTTTTGCCCATCTGGTCTGCCCATCTGCCCACTGACTATCTGACAGAAAAAGATCATGCAATAAAGTTTCCATCTTTCTGCATGCTCATCATAGCCCTCTGTCAATTTTGAGGTTTACTGAAATTTCCTGCTGCTTGCCGTTGCTTCTTAACTATTCCTGGCATCCACAACCCATTCTTATAATGCCGCTCTCAAGCCTATCAACCATTCACCCTTCTTATTGCTTTGCTTTGTTCTAAACTGTATATATCCTTTTGGAGACCTGAACTGTGGCTAGGGGAATTTATTCTTCCCTCTGCTTGTACTGTATGTACATTTTCTGGTGCTGGAAAGATTTGTTGCCTGCAGTGGTGCGGATATAACCATGGATGACAAATTTCCTGTGTGCCATAAGCCTCTATTACATGATCCCTTTAATTTAAACATTAGCACATCATAGGCTCAGTCTGCTAGCTTTACTAGTCCCAAATAATTTGTGGTTGACATTTGGATTGCAACCACTTTGCCTCTTTCTACCTCTTCCCACCATTAGTAAAAATAAAGCTATTGAAGCTTAATGTAAACTGTAAATAAACTTGATTTAAAGGAAAAGGAAAGGCTAATAAAGAGTTAATCTCAAGATGCAGGCATACCTTCAGTTCTCTCAATAGTGCCCTTAAGTCTGCCCATATTTCACCTGTTCAGATGAACAGAGGCCAAACAGGAAGAAAAAACGCTGAGCTGTGTAAAGAAAGTTCCCATAATGCCTAGCTCCTACACCAAGAGCAAGACCCGTGTACATGCTCAGTTTGTAAGACTATGAGGAAACTTCCTGCTGATTGGTTCAGATCCACATTTCTAAGGGGGGGAGTGAGTTCTTAGCATTCTTGAGGGAGGGGGGAGCAGGAGAGGGGAGAGAGCTGCATGTCTCTGGCACAGCAAAACAGACACAACAAATCTTTTGACAGAGGACCTTTCTGATAAAGCTTACTTAGTTTTTACCTTTTTATCATGCTTTTATCATTTTTATCTGTTTTGGTTGATAACACTGATTGAAACATTTTTCAGTATTGCCCGTATTCACAGAATAGTTCCAAAAACACTTAAATAAGGTGTGGCTTTGTGTGCAAAGCATTAAAAACAGGACTGGGTAGAGCTGCCACTTTTCAATTTGTAGTATGTTTGGGAAGCACTAAGATGCACTAAGAAGCTCTAAAATAAGCAGCTGAATTACATAACTGTAGAACTTCTAATCTGAGCCATTGCAGGTAAAAGCAAGCAATGCAGAATGGTGATGCAGGTATTATTTTGATCAAAGTATTTGCAACTACTTACCTTTAATGGAAACTACCTAATATATGCTACAAGGAAGATATTAAAACCTAAATTGCCAGGCTTGGCCTTTGCACGAATTTAAGATATTTCATCCAAAGGGGCCACATGTCCACAGCAGGCACACAAAATGATACAGACTGGGCCCTGTAATTAAAGCTGGGTCACTTCGAAAAATCATGTATATTTAATTTAGGGACAGAGACATATTTTACCATTCCTTCTGTATTTTGCTTTCATATATTTGTTTGCAAGCTGCTATTTTGCACCCAAAATATTCTTGAACCAAAACACCTAGTGGTCAAAAATTGATAATGCTTTTTTATGTGATGTATGTGTGTAACTGCCAAAGTAAACCCTGTGGCAGCCTTTACTGATACTGAAAAGCAGAAAAGCTTTTTTTTTTACTCATAATAAGCTATTATTAGTAGTACAGGTATGTGATATGTTATCCGGAACACTTGGGACCTGGGGTTTTCCGGATAAGGGATCTTTCCGTAATTTGGATCCCCATAACTTTAGTCTGCTAAAACTCATTTAAATATTAAACAAACCCAATAGGCTTGTTTTGCCTCCAATAAGGATTAATTATATCTTAGTTTGGATCAAGTACAAAGTACTGTTTTATTATTGCAAAGAAAAAGGGAATCATTTTTAAAAATTAGAATTATTTGCTTATAATGGAGTCTATGGGAGATGGGCTTTCCGTAATTCGGAACTTTCTGGATAACAGGTTTCCAGATAAAGGATCCCATACCTGTAGTAATAAATATTAATAGTATAAAAGAAGTAAGATGAACCATACCTCATAGTGTTTTCAGGCACCCCCTTTAAAATGAAGTAAGTGTAAAGAGTTGTATACAATATACTCTTTAGGGCTCTGGCACACGGGGAGATTAGTCACCCGCAACAAATCTCGCTGTTCGCGGGCGACTAATCTCCCCAAAATGCCATCAGTGAAATCACGGAAGTTGCCTTGAGAGGAGGCGACTAATCTCCCCGTGTGCCAGAGCCCTTATATATGTCAATGTTAGATGCAAAGGTCCTGTTATCTTTGTTTTGAGAAGTATGCTATTGTTTTACACAGTTTAGGGCAATAGTTTTTGTACTGTTTTAGGGTCAAACACCTCTTTTTACAGTTCAATATTTGGTGAAGTCCCCCTTTTTTATCATAGTGGCGTTACAGATAAAAGCATTGTTATAAATATTTAAAATGTATCTATAAAATAACCAATATCCAGAAAATAACCAGAAAAATAACCAAATCACTGCCATTCATCCCCAAAGTTTGGAAGCCACTGGTACAGGTAGATCACTGATAGCAGTTAATAGAAATATGTGCAGTAGTTAGGTGTGACTGCCTTAGATTACTAACCTGGGAAAAAGCTTGATAGAAAGAGCCCGTAATGATTAGATTCCAATTTTAGCTAACATTTTCAGCTCCATTCCATAGCACATTATTTGCATACCTTGGCCCCAATGCTCAGATGGATGTTCAAACCATTTTCTAAAGAGTTTGTGAATGGTTTACAATAAACATTGAATGCTGTGGCCTTATTAACCCAATTTCTCATTCTGTTTCATTGCCAAATAGACTGAAACATTTAATCAAAAGTAATTGCTGATTTAATGATTACAGTCAATTTAGTTTTCAGAAGTAATGGACACTTATATTCGAAAGCCCTTTAAAATCTTAGTTATGAGACATTATTTTGTATTAGATTATTTGGTTGAGGAAAGAGGACAAGATAAAAATCTAAATATACAGCGGTCCCTTGACTACTTAGTGAGACTGCAGTTTTGTGATTCCATGTTATTGCCTAAAGCTATGAACGGATATTATATTACCCACGCATAAGCATTTTGCGATCGTAAGTGATAACAGTTTTTAAATCAAGTGAGCAAGTAGAGGGACAGTGATGAGAAGAATAAAAATGTACAAATGAAACCTTCTATACCTTGAATATGTATCTCTATCTATCTATCTACATATGTATATTGTATTAGCTATACCTTCTATACATATGTATAATTTATTATCTATAACTTTTGGCCCCTTGTTGAATGGACTTCATCAGTAACATTCAGAGGGCTATAGGTTAACACCTCTTGGGTATCCAGTCCTTTTGAATATTTAGACAGTGCCATAATTGTATATGGTACATACAATTTCACTCTAGATTAAGTAATCACGCAGTGGAGTAGTGGTGCTCACCATGGTTGCATAGAGGTTAAAACAGAAGCTGTGATTCACAAATTTTAGCAAGTGAAAACCACCCTGGAAGTTGAGCAAATATGTTCTACATTATTTGTTTCATACACAGCCCCAGTGCTCCAAGTTATTTCAGAAAGTGGATGCCAGTGTGTGTTTTGTTAATCCTTTGCTCTTGGGTGGGCGATTGTTGTTAGAGACTAGAGAATATTGCATGGATGTACCAGGTTTCCTAAATTCCACATTAATGAGAACATCAGTTACGGAAACACACTATAAAAAAAAATAGTCAAAATATATATATTACACTGGAGCCTTGAATAACCTGTAAATTCCACCCTTAGAAATGGTACTTATTGATGTTGTCAGTTATAACCAGTGCTTATTGATTTAATTTGTGTCATATAATTGACTAAAACTTGAGTATTATAAAAAAATAATGTTTCCTCATTTGTAAGATATAATATGATATTAGGCATTCCATGACCTCTATGTACTTTGTAGTTGTGGAACTCCTCTGTGACTTATGCAGGCAGCAGGAGGTATATTATTTCATGTGTGTATATATATATATAATTTTTTTTATAAGATTTATAGTGAAAGTATATATATATATATATATATATATATAAACCCTCTCTTGTTAGCCTCTAAGGGGCCCATTTACTTACTCACGAACCGGCCGAATGAGTGCGATTGCGTTTTTTTCGTAATGATCGGTATTTGGCGATTTTTTCGGAAAATTATCGCAACTTTTTCGTTGCCATCCGAATGTTGCGCAAAATCTGGCGATTTTTTCGTAGCGTTAAAACTTGCGCGAAAAGTCGCGCCTTTTTCGTAGCCATTCCGAAAGCAAAATGTTGCGATTTTTTCGTAGCGTTCGGATTCATTCAAGCTTCAGTATGGTGACTTTTCTTGGGCCAGGTTGGAGCTGCAGGGTGCCATTGAGTCCTATGGGAGGCTTCCAAAATCATGCTAAGTCTGAAAGTTTCGGCCGCCGCTTACGAGCGCTCAATACGAAAAAGTCGCGACAAGATACGAGCGAATCGTAATGGCTACGAAAAACTCGCGTTTTTTCACGAAAATCGTATTGGTAACGAAAAAGTCGCAACAATTTCCGAAAAGTCGTAAAGGCGCCGAAAAAAATCGCGAAAAATACGAAAAAGACGCAAAATGTTCGTTTTCCAATGGGAATTTTTCCAATTCGGATTCGAATTCGTGTCTTAGTAAATCAGCCCCTAAGTCTTATGGCATGCAAAGTGTAGAAAAGCTGATCTGCTTCCTTCTGTTGGATTGAGCGTAAGTACGTACTCAAAGCAAATTTTGATATGGTTACCGTACGCATGCATTTTCATTCCAAAATCCACTATCTGCTGACAGGGTGATCCTCTGCCTGTTAGCACACATGCATTCTCTAGCATTTTACTGTACGCCAGCAGCCAAAATGATCTGTGTGCCATTAGGTTCTGCAGTTATGTAAGTCACCCCTGGCTGAGCTGTGCTGCCATTTAGCTCTTAGAAAAAGGAATATCTTTTATTTTCATCTAGCTGGCAGTGAGCAGTCACAGTAGCATTCCTTTGATATATTACATACTTCACTCTTTCTAGTGATGTAGATTATTACAAAATGCCCATTTCACATTTGGACAGCTGATGTGCAAACCATAAGCATTAAATGTGTTATATATGTTATACAAGAGATAAAATACATAAGAAGTTTGGTGCCCAAGGCGAATTGCAATTGGAAGGTACATCATTGTATTTAGGATGACAGACACAGCTTCCATTCACATAACTATTAAATAATTAATCAAATGAGAGAAAGTAAATTTTTGTCACATTCAAATTATAACAGAATAACAAAGACTTAATCAAGTCTGACATAATTTTTCCACATGCTAAAATATTACAAATGCTTCATTGCAAGTAGCTCAGCAGATGCAAGGGAAACTTTGTCTTTGAAATATGATCTTGGGTTCCACTTCATAAATCAAAGCCATAAATTTATCTGGAAAAGAAAGTTCATGCTTCAGAATCACAGAAACCCCATGGTATCAAAGGGAAGAAGAGAGTTCACTGTTTTTAAAGTTTCTTTGAAAGTACTATATCAATAATATACACACTCAGCTTAAATGCACAAAAACAGTTTATAAGGTCTTGCATGTACAAACCCTTATATTTTTGTTGATGCAATAAACAGGTAATATAGAAAATATTAAAAGTATTACTTGTCTAAGTACTATAATCTATTCCAGCCCATGAACATAATGTGAAGTAAGCTTTATCTGTACAGTGCAGTGCACAGTGGGTGGCAATGGATTGTAACAGCAATAGAGGTCTATCATTAAATTTCATTATCTGTGATTTAATGGATATATAAGGTTAATGAATAAGCATCAGTTTAATAATACAAGGAAAGTGATGTATATGAGTGTTCCGTAAATATATATATATATATTTATTTATTTTTCCCCAATAACAGTAAGTATGCTTCTGCTCTGTTTTTATTTGTAAGTGCCAGATGGAGCATGGAATGCTAAAGTCTTTGATCCTCATTAAATGTAAACCTACTTTATTTATCATGTTCTGCTGTTTCAAAGAATCCCAGTTATACATTTGACTCTATGTTCGAGGTTACATTGAAAGGGAAGCCCTTTCTGTTTTTTCCTGTAAGAGACAGGTCTTTCACAAAGATTCTGTAAGAAGCCTTTATTGTATGTTTAGTCTACAAACCAAATCCTCTTTCCCCAAAAATAAACAAAACAATAAGAAATGCCAAAGTTATCTTATCAAAAGCCCTATTTCCAAATGACTTACATGGCTTCATTTTATTGTCACTATTAGATGGACACAGTAACTGATTAGTTATATAAATTTTTTATAAAACATTACTTAGGGGCACATTTACTAATCCACGAATCCGAATTCGACATTTTGCGAATTTTTCGTATTTTTTGCGATTTTTTCATCGCCGTTACGACTTTTTCGTAAATTGTTGCGACTTTTTCGGAGCCGTTACGATTTGCTCGTATATTGTCGCGACTTTTTTGTATTGAGCGCTCGTAAACGGCGGGCAAAACTTTCAGACTTTGCATGATTTTGGAAGCCTCCCATAGGACTCAATGGCACTCTGCAGCTCCAACCTGGCCCAAGGAAAGTCACGATACTGAAGCTTGAATGAATCTGAAACTTTCATACTCGGCACGATGGCTACGACAAAGTCGCGACAAAGTCGCGACAATTCGCTCGTCGTAACGCTACGAAAAAGTCGCAACGGCTACAAAAAAATTGCAAAATACCTATCATTACGAAAAAACGCATTCAGGCGCTTTTCGGACATCTGTGGATTATTAAATGTGCCCCTTAGAATATGTAAGACTATTGAAATTAAGATATCACAACACAGAAAGATAACTAACACCACAAGCTTAAAAAAAAAAAATAAAAGAACCTTGTAAATTCTATTCAATTACAGAAGATGGCACCTGAAAAAAATGTGTTCATCTGCATATTTCCCAAGTGATCTAATTGTAGGTTTGCTTTAAGGTTGTGGGCTAAAGGATTTATACCCAGTGCCATATGTTCTCTTGCATATGGCATGTCTGTGTGGTTTGTTGATGTGTTATTGGGGTAGATGCATGAAAACTCTTATTTTATGAAATGCTATAAGGAAATTATAGTGATGCCCACAAAAAGAGCCAGAAATATGTGCATTAAAAGGTGTTATCTTTGAGTGAGTGGGTAAATAACTGGGATATCCAGCCTTCCAATCCGTCACTGTACTGGAGTGACTATAAAAGCAAATCTCTATTTTCTTGTTGTGGAGTGTGAATAGGCATAAACCCATACACAAGCCATGGAAGTACAGTCTTCCACTCAAATAGTAGCCAATTTCAGTATATTTTTTAGTACAGAAAACACATTTTTGAAATGTTTGCATAACCCTTTCACTGTCAGATGAACCCCATTCCCTTTGGAATGGATAAGAAGTGGCACAGTGACTATCTGGAGCAGACTGTCTCCAACAACAACTCTGAAATGCCTGGATATCTGCCTCTTTGTAACACTATCCAGTGCACCTTGGAGATTAGACAACAACACAGAGAGAAAAGGAAATCATAAACAGCTTCCTATCAGTTCATTTCTTACTTTACTTCCTCTCATTGTTGATTTCTTTAGTCATGAAATCTCTTGCTCAGGAGTTGGGGAGAGCAGAATGGTTTTATTTTACTAGGCAAACAAAGGCATCTTTTAACAAGACTTTCATAAAAATGTAAGTTAACAAATGGCATTAATAATATTACTAGATGGCAAAGTTCCACCACCCCCAGTACATAGACATAGAATCTAGGGCCTTTAATGGTGATTGCAAACGAAACCAAATGGATGTCTTTTAAAGGTAACAGCTTGTTAATCTGATTTTTTCCATTTAAACACAGACTGAAAAAGAATCATTATTATTTATGGAAATCAACAGGTTTGACTGCCTGTGTTTAAGCAACAATTCCTCTTACTGTGAGTAGGAAACTCAAAGAGCACATTTTAAGTCTTTGATTATTTTGGCTATTAGTTTTCAATATTTCTGGACTCTAGACTGGTAACAGTCACCTAACCCAACTTTAACGTTTTTGTATCTTGTGCTCAAATATGTTTTCATGTGTATTTAAGTGTGGCTATGTGTGTTTATATTACTATTATATGCAAATAAACGAAAGAGTAGCAATCAGTCAAATTATGCTTACAATTGGTAGGGTGAATAGAACATGTGAGCTGTGGGTATATTTAACATCAGCTCACAAAGAGGGGATTATTAAATAATCTTATATTGGAGTTTATAACATAATAGCTTGTGTCCAGTCAGCCTGAGACAGAGGCACATTAGGCAAGGCAAAACTAAAGATTAGGCAAGAACACATTCATAGAGGCTGGGGAGTGGAAAGCATTCATCTCAGCCAAATAAGGCATGTTGGCTGCTTAGGTACATTTCTGCCAGCCACAGTAAGAGGCAGAGGCCTGCGGTCATTCTTCAAATGCCACCTGCAGTGTGCAAAGTGCAAAAAAATGCTACATTGTAAACTGAGTAGGAAATTGTAATCCCTAAAGAATGCTAAAATATAGATTATTATTGTAGAGCTTTGTTAGAAGCCCACTAAAGAAGGGGGCCGGCAGGAGATTCAGGTTAGTCTATTCCTTACTAAGTTACTGATATAGGCCTAGCCTTAACAAAAAAGTTGCTTTATACAGTACATACTACTATTGGTGGTCAGGCAATACAAACCAATATTTACAATATTTCAATGTGTCATGTTTACCTTGGAAAAAAGTGACCTTATGAGAGAAGCCCTGGCTAGGGATGGGCGAAATGATTTGTGCGCTGAAAAAATTAAAAGCCGACTTGTGCGTCATAGAAAACAATGCCCGCATCAAAGGAAGTGACGCGCAGCGAATTTTACTGTCACGTGACTAAACAGGAAAACAATTATTTTCTAAAAATGATTAAAACCACAGCAGATGTGTGAAATAATTAAAATATCCATCAACATCTATGTATTACTATAATTGTTGTTTTTATAGTATTTAGTTAAACATATTATTACAAGTATGTATAAAGTGGCAACATACTCATCAGTACTATGCAATAAATGGGTGTATACATTGAAGATGTAGAATTTAAATACAAAGCAACCAAAAACTGATATAAAGAGGGCATTGCTCAAAAGAGCTTTAATTGAGGCTTATCTGTGCCCATCTGACTTCAAGACATGCCTGACAATGTGAACACAAATATTCCATTCACAGTACTGGATCTTTAGTATTATATTCTAATATTATTGTAACCCAGAAAACAAAGGGACAGGTAAAAATGTAGTTTGGAATCATGTATCCGTTCTTTTCAATGTTTTCAGTGTATGACCCCTACTAGACTTAAAGTAAGTAGTACTGTATATAGGATTTAGTTCTAGACCTTCATGATTTTACCTGATGCATCAGTTGATGATTGTTCTCATTGGCCATTCCAGGCACATTTTAATGCAGCTTTGCACGGATAGATAAGGGACCTGTTATCCAGAATGCTCAGGACCTGGGGTTTTCCAAATAAGAGGTCTTTCTGTAATTTGGATCTCCATACCTTAAATTTGCTAAAAATCATTTAAACATTAAATAAACCCAATAGGATTGTTTTGCCTCCAATAAGGATTAATTATATCTTAGTTTATATGAAAAACAAGGTATTGTTTGATTACAGAGATAAAGGGAATAATTTTAAAAAATTCGAATGGAATATATAGGAGATGGCCTTCCGGTAATTATGAATGTTCTGGATAATAGGTTCCAGATAACGGATCCCATTCCTGTACTAGTGTGCTTTAACAATGAAGTTAGTATAGCTAATAATAAAATGTTTGATTTGTGGTATTCTAGTTTTTTTATTCAAATGAGTTTACCACAATAATAAATAAATAAGTATTCGAAGTTTGAAGTTTGATTTAGAAAACCAAACTCAAATTCACAAACATTGTTAAATAAGCCCACTATTGTTGACGTTTCTTGAAGTCATCATTTTACAGGTTGAAATACACTGCTCAAAAAAATAAAGGGAACACAAAAATAAGACATCCTAGATCTGAATGAAAGAAATATTCTTATTAAACACTTCGTTCTTTACATAATTGAATGTGCTGACAACAAAATCACACAAAAATTATCAATGGAAATCAAATTTATCAACCCATGGAGGTCTGGACTTGGAGTCCCACTCAAAATTAAAGTGGAAAAAAAACACTACAGGCTGATTCAGCTTTGATGTATTGTCCTTAAAACAAGTCAAAATGAGGCTTAGTAGTGTGTGTGGCCTGTATGACCTCCCTACAATGCCTGGGCATGCTCCTGGTGAGGTGGCGGATGGTCTCCTGAGGGATCTCCTCCCAGACCTGGACTAAAGCATCCAGCAACTCCTGGATAGTCTGTGGTGCAACGTGGCGTTGGTGGATGGAGCGAGACATGATGTCCCAGATGTGCTCAATTGGATTCAGGTCTGGGGAATGGGCGGGCCAGTCCATAGCATCAATGCCTTTGTCTTGCATGAACTGCTGACACACTCCAGCCACATGAGGTCTAGCATTATCTTGCATTTGGAGGAACCCAGGGCCAACCGCACCAGCATATGGTCTCACAAGGGGTCTGAGGATCTCATCTCGGTACCTAATGGCAATCAGGCTAGCAGTGGTGAGGGGAGAGACTTGGTCCATAGTACATAACTAACCTAGAGTCTCTAGTTAATGGAATTTGGGAACACACTACACCTTGGCTTATCATGAAATAAAGAACCAATACACAAGGGAATATAACAAATAGCAACTTTATTTAAAATGGAAATTAAATTGCTATAAATATACAACCAACTGTAATGAATATTAGAAATTGGTTTTATGAATACCTTTTCTTTTGCTATAGCCGTTGTGCTACTTAATTCAGTCAACTCATGCATGCTCTACATCTCAAACTCAGAAATGAGCCCTCTGTATAGTAAATAAACCCCATGGCCTCTGGGGAAGAGGAAGAAATGTAAATGCTATATAAATTGTGTGCATAAATTGCATAAACAGGAAATCATTTTTAATTTTGGGGGCTACTGCCCATTTATTAGTCTTGTGTCTCTGCTAATAACTCTCTTGCTAAAGCCGTTAGAAATTGAGTATCTCTGGGTAACACAAGACAACTAGTCCTTATTTCTAATAGCCACCGGCTATTCCATAACTAACAATATCTTTCATCTTCAAATTTAACAACCACAATAATTTATCAACTATTTTTTAACAAATGAGCATAAGAAGAGATTTAAAGATGAGAGGGGGCAGCATGATTATCTTTTATACATGCTATGTAATTATTCTCTTTGCCAGAGCACAAATAGTTTTGTCCTGCATTATTAATAGTGACAGATAAGGATCCTTTCATTTAATATTGCTGTTGGGTGTAAATTTGGGGTGTAATGCAGAATGACTTTTATTAAATGACACACATACACACACACATTATTGTGGCAATTGATATAAATGCTAAAGACACAAATTAATATGACATTCACATATATTTATGTGGCCTAAGGCGGCACACATTTAGGGGCAGCATGCCACCCAAGCTGCGCTGGAACTATACTTAGTGCTCCTCCTGCTAACCAATCCATGTCAAAAAATGCTGATAAATTTAACTTGGCTTCTACATGTCAGCGGAAAAGAAAAGAAAATGGAGGGGAAATCACTTAAATGGGTTGTTCAACTTTGAGTTAGCTTTTAGTATAATGTAGAGACTGTTAACTTTATAGGAGAGGACCTGAACTGAAACACAAGTAGCAAAAAGTAACAACAAGAATAAAATTGTAGCCTCACACACTAAGAGTTTTTTGGCTGCAGCATTTGAAAGTTGGAAAGAATTAGAAGAAGAAAGCAAATAATTCAACTATAAAAAAAATAATTTGGTGTAATTTGAAATGACCTTATAGTATTTTAAAGTGTTAAAGTGGTGCATATAAATATATATATGTACTTAATCTGTGCATAGGATAAGTCATTGCTTGAATTGGGGTGAAAAAAGTGGAGGAATGCTATGTGCGCTGTGCATAGCCCTAGCACTATACGCCATACCCACTGTTATAAAATACTCACCCACCAACACTTTTTGGTTTCACCCACTTTAAAGCAAAGCCATTTTGATATTTCCTTTTAATGCACAGTTTGATGGCCAGTATGCCCATATCTACCTATGTATGTGGCCTGTAGGCATCCCAAAATGAAAATTGGGCATATGAATTTTTTTGGCTGCCAATTCAGCTTCAGCACAGCACCTTGCCTGTGTAATGTGTGTCTTAACACAGCACAGCCTCAGCATATTCTATATTACCTACTATTACTATTATTTCTACATTATTTCATAAATACCATCCTTTCAGTATTCCTCAATCTACTAATCTTTCTCTACCTTTATTTTCTCTTTTTGTTTCCCCTTATTTTTCTTTGCTCCTGTTCTCTATAACTGATGCCTTCACCTTCTTCATCTGTATAACACTTCTCCAAGTTATATACATATTCTAACTGGAATAAGTATATAGCACAATTTGAAATGAGCTGGAAAAGTACAAAAGTGCATTATAATATTTTTTCATTCATACTTATTAATGTCTTACCCCCATATATAATAAAAGGTGCTATCTTTTGCTCTGGAGCCCATAGCACCAGTTAAGTGATGGTTGCTTTTAAATAGGTGACCAGTTAATACTACCTGCTGATTGGTTTCAATAAGTTACTGCTCCTTGGCAAACTTTGTGCCTTTTATTACATAATCCTAAAAATCAGTGCATGTGGGTGTCCATGAGCATGCCTTTGTCATGTGTGAATAGACACACACATATTTAATACAGTTTTTACCTGTATCTAATTTCCTTTTGTTGATATAACAAATCAATGCTGTACCCTATAGGAGAGAGGTGGGGATATGGCTAAATGTACAAATGTATGCAAGGTCTGTTGGCTATAAGACATCTGATTAGAGTGCATTCACTGAGGCTGGAGGAAAAGAGATTTCATTGTCAGAATAGGAAGGGATTATTTGCCTTTCTAGCAAGAAATGTCAAATACAGTTCTGAGTTGTCAAACAATGGTAATAGATCCAAAATAATTAAAATCTTTGGTTTAAAAGGGTAAACTGACTAAATGCCCTGTTTGGGGCTATCTTAATAGATGAGCAAAAAGAATATTTGCTGTAGGCCCCCTACAATATGAGTCCATCAACTATCATAAAATAATCATGAAATAACTTTTAAATGAAACAACCCCTAAAAATGGCAAATCCCCGTCTGGAGAAACTCTACAACATTACCTTTTAATTTATTATTTGTTTTCTTTATTTCTCTTACTTAAACTTGAAAAAAGTTTAAGGTCCTGTCCAGTTGCCCTTAAAGGGGACCTGTCACCTTGAGAAATAATTCCAAATTGTTTTCTATTGTGTTTGTCAAGCAAAATAAACTTTACTTACACTATATAAATTATTTTAATCATATTTTCTTCAGCCTTGGAATTCACAAATGCAGTAAGCAGGCAGGGGCCATTTTGTGGACACTGTTATCAAAGCAGGCATTGCAATCCTGCTAAAATCTTGTTTCTGTGCCAGTATGGGGGGACCTGGTGCTCATATCCATGCACTGGTTACATAATTACATGGTGAGGAGGGAGGGGGGATGTGAGGAGTGCAGCAACATCTAAGAAGTTCTGAATTGAAAGTGAAAGTATCTCTCTGCCCCACCTCTATGCCTAAGGCATAGAGGCGGGGCAGGCAATATATGATTGACAGCTGGGATTTTTAAATGCTTTTATAATGGGTATGGATGTGTTAATAAAAAAATGATTTGGGGTTTCTTGTTTAATTTGAAAAGGGCTTTTATTATACAGCTTTTTATGTCTGGGTGACAGGTCCTCTTTAAGCACACAGCACCTACAAGGAAGAAATAGTCAATATATTATGGTGCTAGGAACTGCACAAACAAGGTACAGAATAGATGAATCCAATTAAATATGATTTCTTTTAACTAGAAAACTTGCTCTTCTCTGCTCCACAAACATATATGTTGTACTTGCATGATGATTTGTAGGCCCATTGTTAATAATTAAAATCAAGATAAGAAAGATACTACAAAGAGTATTGATTCTTAAAGAAACATTGGATATTTCATTTAGTCAAGTTCTAGATTTTCTAGCTGAGGTTATGTCTTAGAAAGAAAGAAGTGTGCATAAAACAAAATGAGTGCAGTACTGACACAACTCTTTGGGGGCCCACCAATGGTATTGTTGCCCTGGGCCCAGCAGTACCTTTCCTCTGGAGCAACATAGGGTGTTTGGAAGGGTTAAGCTTGATGAACATATTTCTTTTTTTTATAACATGTCTTGCTTTATATTATATTCTGTATACATCTGTAATTTTCCAATGTTCTGTTTGAACATACATTCCATCACCTCCCCAGAGTGTTGTAGTATTTCACTTAGCAGTACTTGGCTTCTCGTTACAGGTGAACATTTTAATACCACTCTCAGACTGCAGGTCTTAGTTACCTATTAATGTTGTAAAAGTTGAATTCTTGTGGTTTAAATCTGTGTCACAAATATAAATTGGAGCCTTTGAAAAAGCCCTATTGAGAGGCCCTAAAGCTATGCTATTGACTGCAGTTCTCAAGCAGGCCGAGGGCTGCCTAGCATTTGTCATTAACAGAGAGCTTTAAAATCAACAGTAGAACAAAGACCCTGCAGTTTGCCATTCGTGCTGCAAGTCAGCCCAGGTGTTTCTGATTTTCCACAGCAACCTTTCATTCATTGGAGCTCTGCTCCGGCGCACTGAGATGCTATTGTGTTGAGCCTTATTTAAGCACTTTCCCCATGGAAGAAGGAAAAGGCATCTTTGTGACTTCTTCAGTTCATTCATCCTTAACGTAATGTTTTTTAGACTGAATGTGATTTTCAATCCACATTCCAAAAGCTGAATAAATATACAGTAAGATCTTTGCTAGTGATAAAGGCTTAAGCTAGCAGAAGCTGTTAAAAGGACAAATGCATGCTGATTTTGAGTTGAGTTTTTAGCTTACATAGAAAATAACACATGAGGGTGAAGGTTCATTTGTTGCACATTTGAATGTACAAGAACTGCCATATCAATTACTTCAACCAATGTATTCTCTACAAATATGACCAAACTAGTGTTAAGTATGCAGCTGCTATGCAAATTCACCACATTGTGCCACCAAGCTCTGCCCTACTTCTAGGTGACCAAAGAAAAGAGCTTTTTCCCCCCTATGCTTTGTGAGTTTAGCCTTTGTCTCATGCAGAGAGTGGGAGGTAATTTGTGACGCCTAGGTATCATGTATGATGGGTGTGTAGCATAATTACAGAAATAGGTGTTGCATTTATTTTTTATTTATTCTTCGTAACATATCCTGCTTCACCTGCGTGGGCCTTACACTGCCAACATTGGGTGGCCTCTTCAACCCTGTGCAGATTATTTCTGTAGTGAGATCTGAATTATAGCAGTATACAATACAGGCCAAGTACAAAACATATTTAAGTAAACTATATAACATTGCAGCTATTACAAGCAGTGAAGCAATATTTAGCAAAAATGATTCCACCTAAAAGCATCAGTCCAACGTCTCCCCACAATCCAGTTTGACTTTTCGTCTGCTTATGTAGACTGTCCTGGTGCACTTGTGGACCACTTCCATGACAAACGTGAGGGCAATGTAATAAAAGGCAAAGTACTGGGCTACTATTATCTTTTTGGATATGATTGGCAGTAGTATTAGAAATAATAATAATATTCTGAAATTTGTAAGCACCACTCATTTATTAAGGGGTGGCATGGTGCCTACATGTCTACTGTTTACCGACTGCAGCATTGTAAATAAGCCCTATAATGTGCTACATGCTGTATAATATAAAGAGATTAGTTACCTCAGTATTAAAGCCTTGGTCAGTGCTTTTGTGTGATAATTTATCATTTATCTCTTCAGTGACTTATATTTTAGACGTTATATTATCCTGTACATAAACAGTAATCTAACATTAAGTCTTTATCCATATTACTCTACTGAATCAAAACAATAAAAGAGCTCTAGACTGTACACATTGTACAGCAGACATCTGAAACCACATATTTCCATTTCAATTAATTTCTGCTTTCATCTTGAATTGCAGCACAAAGCCGGCACACACTGTTATCATTTATTTACATGAGGACTGGTTAACTTTTTTTAGGGATTCAAGTTTTGTGAGAGGAATGCTGATCAAAATCAAATGTATAACATAAAATATGTTGGTTTGATGCTGGATGCTTCTCTATAGACAATTTTATTAAAGGATTTTCTTTTAAATCTTTGCACTTGGTTACTGTGATACATGATTAAAATGATAAAAAAATATTATTTGCTTTAAACCTTACTGTTATTGGTAAAAAATTGTATACAGTGGCTTAACAATACGCCATTGGGCTCCCCTGCGACTTATCTTTGGGGGGGCCCGGTGTGTGCCAAACCCTACCTGCCCTCACACATGCTCACGCGAGCCCGCTGTGCACAGATCTTTAGTAGCTATAGAGGAAGCAGACCCTGTGATCCGTCCCCCCCCCCCATGACTGAGGGGGCTGCTTCCTCTATAGTTACACCACGGATTGTATATGTTACTTAACTCCAAGAAAAAGTGTGAGTTTGACCATGTTTAATGGTAGCTTTACAGGTGATTGCAGGCCCGCAGCTGGGGGGGGGGGGGGGGGGAACAGTCCCATTATTTACTGGGTGCTGAAAAACAATATTTGGTTATAATAATAACTAATATTTGGTTATTATAATAAGTTACAGTGGCAGGACAGGTGTGGTTGTCAAATGAGCAGGAGCACATGTGCACTTTGTGCACTTTCCCTGTTGCAAGCATATGCTCTTTGTTTTGAAGCACAAAGATTTGCTTTTCCCCATGAATATAGCACTGCCAGCATTCAGGGGCAAAGGACTGGATCCTATATAAAGACCTGTCAAGAGAGGACTTCATTAACACAACATTGTAGTACTCCCCAACAGGCCTTTCAAACCTGTCTAATAGATATCTGGCCAATTTTCAGCCATAGCCAAGTTGTCAGGTTTTATAGGCCTGTTTGTGGGGGTGGGGGTTAGGGTGCAGAGGTTGATGTCATTTGTGGTGGAAGGGATAGCAGGCATAGCAGAAATGGCGTCACCTGCAGCCGTGGGGGGCACTGTTAGTTCTGGTGCCTAGGCTGGCAGCAGACCTAAATACAGCCCTGGGTACAATATCAGTTGTACTGTTCCTAAGGCTAGTAGTAGCACACAGGGCTAAAAATCAGCCTGTCCGCTGGCTTCTGCTCGCTCCTGTGTCTGCACCAGCCCTGTGTGGCATTACCCTAATAGCTGAGCTATAAAGCCTGATGCCCTGAGAGCCATTGGAATCTATCATTTTCTTCCCTAATGCATTGATTCTACAGCAGGGATCCCCAACCTTTCTTACTCGTGAGCCACAGTCAAATGCAAAAAGACTTGGGGTGCAACACAAGCACCATAAAAGTTCATGGAGGTGCCAAATTAGGGCTAAGATTGGCTATTAGGTAGCCTCTATGCACACTATCAGCTTACAGGAGGCTTTGTTTGGTAGTAAATCTTGTTTTCATTTAACCAAAACTTGCCACCAAGTCAGGAATTCAAAAATAACTACCTGGTTTGGGGGCACTGAGAGAAACATCCAAGGTGTTGGTGAGCAACATGCTGCCCCCAAGCCACTGGTTGGGGATCACTGGTCTATAGCATAACCCAAATTGTATTTCAATAGCTTTCTCAAATTCTTGATCCATGAACACATGCTACTGTCTAGTTTTGCTATATTTACCCAATCTACCTGAATTACTCAAAGGCCCACAGCCAATGATTAACAGGCCTAAAACAGAGCAACCGAGAAAACTGTGTTGATCTTTTTGTGATAAATCAACCACTGTATGTCTATTTTTAAAAGAAAATGACTTCTGTGCTTCTCTGATGTGTAGGAACATGTTTTAAAATTAGCCTGAAGGGAAAGTCACACAGGATATTTTGCCACCCATGTGAAATCACTTCCCACACGGACGATTCAAAAATACCTTCTTGTTTTGATTCACGAAAACTATACAGATACAGCTTATAGTGTTACTGTAATGATTGTGATTAATGATTATACACATATTTATATATATATATATATATATGTGTATATATACATACAGTATATAGTTACAGCTTGGTTGTGCAGTTGGTAAACTTTTCTTCTATCACCACTTTTTTATTTGGAAAAGAAAAAAAGGAACTAATGAGGTAAGTTTGTCCACATCTAGTGACCCATAGGAACCAATCAGATGTTTGTTTTGAAACTGCTGAGCAGTAAATGCTCCCTGTTGGTCTGTTGCTATGGGTTACTAGACAAGTAGCAATCTTTAGACCATTTATTACATGACTCCCTAAGTTTGCCCAGGTGCATTACCTCATACCTCAGCAGGTTGCTGAAAATATTGTTATTAGGGATGTACAACAATATAGATGGAACCTTTGGCACTGAGTTAAGGTACCCCGAACAGCTGGCAGCACTAATAAAACAATTTAAAACATTCTCTTCCCAAACCAACCATCTATAGAGCAGTTTGTGCAGAGTGACGGCTGGCTTGCCATTATTCACTGCAGCTGCTGCTGGGCTTTCTAAAGCTTCACATTGCGCACAGCTAAGCATGGTGTACATCTCAATTCATATGCTAGATGATTATTTCACTTGTTCAGTTCAGTGGGTTTCAATGCATTGTTTAGGGATGATTTTAATATAAGTTCCATATTATTAGCGCAACAAATATGTTTATAATTAGCATTTATATAGTCACTTAAAATGTAAAAAATTGCAACTGAGACAATCCAGACGCTTAATCTCTGCATAGTCTTAACTAAACATTCAGAAATAAGTAAGATCAACTATGATTGTGCCACTGTACATGACCCAGTAGATTACCACTGACATATGGATGCACTATTTGTTTTTGTCTGCAATAATAAAACCGTTCATTGTACTTGATAGCAACTAAGCTGCATAAATTCATATTTGTAGTATTCTATTGGATTTATGTACTGTTTAAATGATTTTAGCACACTTTACATATGGAGATCCAAATTATGCAAAGATCCATTATTTAGAAAACCCCAGGTCCCAAGCATTCTGGATAATAGATCCTATACCTGTATTCTAAAACCAAACACTTTTCTGTAAAATATGCAGATTTCTTTTCATTACTAGTGGGCTTTTTTATAATGAAAGGCAAATTGTGTATCAGGTACTTTGCATTTATTTGTAACAGATAACATTTTTAAAATGAAACCCTCCCACTACAGAAGCCAAACCTTCCCCAAACTCCTGTAACTTTTTAAGAAGCTGAGAGGCTTAACAGACCAAGAGCAAGTAGAGAAACCAATTCCTGTTTCTCCCTTTCTACATAGGCTCGCTGAATGCCACTTTAAATTGTGAATAAAACAAATATTTTAATATTTCCATGGAACAACGGCAGACGAAAAGCACTTTTAGTGTCAACATAAGACAAGCTATTCAAAGAGAGATCCAGCTGGCCAACTTTATTGCAGTCCTTCCATCATCAACAACTATTAATTGACGCTGAGGGGGAGGAAGTACAAACAGAGGGAAATTAAATACTAGTTTGAGAATGCTAATATATTTGGGAGCAGATATTAAAAAGATGTATATTTACTCCCACCACATTCTGTAGAAAGCACTTAAAAGGAATGAATAATGTTAATGATACCTAACAGTTCCTGTTGGTTCATGATCTAATACGATATATGTGCACTTCCTGTTTGTTTAGGCCTTAAAAAATTATAATATGAAATAAGGTCTCAAAGGGGCCTGGAATGGATCATTATCTCTCTCATGACATGGGGCAGCACTGTGTTCCCTGAATTACTAAATCAAGGTATATAGATAAAGGGTCACATTTACATAGACAGCTCAACTGAAATTGGAGTTATAATAAAGTAGAATTATCACCATTATTATGTTTAATCCATATTGCTCTAACTTGTTTACAATGGTCATACATTTTTTACTTTGGTGCCTTCCCCAGTGGAGCATACAATCTCACGTTTGCTATAACATATTCACACTAGGGGCAATTTCACCAGGAACCAATTAGCCTAACTGTATATTTTTTTGATTGTGGGAGTAATGCACATTTGAACCAGAATATGGCCTGCTGACACATTCACGTATATGTTAACATCGTTATGAAATATTTAAAGCCTCCTTTGCCAAAATGTCTTTTAGAACTCCCAAAAGTTATTAACAAAAGGAAAATGTTGTTAGTACTGCCAGAAATCTATTGCCAACTGTAATTTATCATAATTTGTTCTGACAAGAAGCAATGTTATATTTGACTTTCATCTTACAGAAGTCATTTCTTGAAGGACTCTCAAAAATCGATTTTTTTTATTTACATAGCACATAGTCATTTTAATGCAACAGTTGCAGCTATTTCATTAGTGTAAAAGCTATGGGGAATGCCAGTGTAGTTAGTGAGAAACGTGCTGTTACTGTGTTCATATAATACACAACAGACATTTATATTACTGTAACTGATGTCTGGATACAGGACAGAATGGGGATTTATGTTCTGGAGCCAGATGGGTCTGACGCAGGCAATGCCATTCCCAGCACTATATTGTTTAAATAAACAATTGTTTCTTCTTTCCTGATCCACTTTGCCACTCTGGTCACAAGAAAATGCCATGTTACCAATATTAACTAATCCAGCATAAATTCTTCACCATGATAAAAAAACTGCATTACATATTTATGTCTAGATGTCCAAACTTTTTAAATACCACATCCCTTCAGCCAACCAAGTAGCATTGGTCCTCAAGGCAATATTATATGGCATAACACCCTCACTGTTTGCTTGCCATTCATCCCCCACCACTCGGTCCACAATCCCTACCCTCCAGCTGTCACTCACAGTCCACATGTTCCCCTTGGCTTTCAATTTCCCTATGTGTGCAGCCCCCAGCTATCACTTCCTTGGTAATTGCACCAAAGGCACGTGCCTAGCCTGCCTACCCCAAGGTATAAGCTCCTTTTAGATTGTCAACTCTTTTGAGCAGGACCCTTTTTGCCTCTTGAATCAGTTACAGTGGTGTAACTATAGAGCAGATCCCATGATTGCAGGGGACCAAGGGGTCTGCTATCTCTATTGGTCTTAGAAGTCCCCTCTCCCCAGCCACTATTACCTACTCAACACGAGTGGCTGGGGAGCAGGGCACAAGTGCGGACTGGTAGGAGAGGGCAGGGTAGCTGCATGCCAGGCCTCTCTGAAGATTTTGTTTTCTGTGGGGGGTTGTTGCTCCTGCACAACTGATCAGGTTGTTCTTGCATTTGTGTATGTGATCTGTATGTTCAATATCCACTAGCACCTACAGCGCTTCAGAATATGTTGGTGCTTTATAAATATGTGTTAATAATAATTATACCATACCATATTACAGGTGCTGTTTTTTATAAGAGCGCACATCTGTGAAATATATAAACTGACCAGGTTCTGACTGAAGTTTATACAATAAAGAATCAAAAGGACCTTGTTCTGTTGAAAAGTTTTGCTCCAAAATTTTATTGCCGGGTTTGTGAAAATTGGGTTTGAATCATGTTGCTTCTTTATTGTATTGGTTTATTTACTGGTGGAGGATGAATCCAGAATAAGTACCATTTATTGAAACTGTAACAATATTCTCCTATGTGATTGAATATGTCAAGTGGATGAACATGTCTGTGCCATAATATCTGTTTTCAGATAACATGCGTCAGTGCAACCCCTACAGAATCACTCACTGATGGTTTTACTGTTATTACTTGCAGCTTAAGGGAACATATTAGGTGCATGTGACTTCTTATGATGGAAGTTTCATTGACTGCAAATGGGATAAAATGCTTCCTCTGAGGCGAGGTAGATTGCTGATTGCTTGATGAGGCATACTAAAGCATTAGCAGTTGTACTTTTTAAGAGGGAAATGAAATCAGAGGTGCCTACATGTGGCAGATCCTCAATGTCCCATTTATGAGGTTTCTTTGTTAAGGACAGTAAGAATAATAAGCTGTTGTGCACAGATACATATGGAACCGGATTAATTGAAGCATCTGGCAAACATAGCCACACTGGTTTCCTGTTAAAATAATTAGTGTGCTGTGTGCATCAGTAAAGCTTACTCCTACTACAAAGACAGAGATTCTTAACCTATATGTGAACACACTAAAATGGGTCCCCATGCTGTTTAGGGAGGGTCTCTGTCATTCTAACTAGTAAGATTATTCCTGGAGTCCATGTAGTAAGTAATTACTTTCTCTTTCAGGTGTTCCAGCAAAACCTTAATATTTTATATGCTACCCATCTATTATTCAATAAGGTTTTTGTAATTTGTTGCTACGGATATTGGCTGAAAGATAAATAAGCCAGCCAGCCATATATCAGAGGGATCTCAGGACAAACATGTCATTTTTTCTTCATCTAAAAGCCATTGTACCTGCAATGTGAATGAAGCGAAGCGCATCCAATTGTCCTCTGGTTCAGTTTTGTTGGTTAAAGTAAAATGATTTTATGTACACTCATTCATGACCAGACTCCCTGGTGAGACAGAGCAAGCTTGGAGGATTTCCTTTGTGCCACTTGCAGGGCTTACATTTTCTTAGCTTTATATGTTGTCAACTATAAAAAAGACACGCTAATTGTCATTTGCAGTTTCTCATTTCCATCAAATGAAAAGCAAAATCAATGTTATTGTGATAAATCTATATCATTATTTTTCACCAAAAAAGCCTCATGTGGCAGAAGAGTTTACACAGTGATGAACAATATTCTTGAAGCAGCATTAACATTAGATAAAACACTAATGCGTTTGTATATGACATTTACTGTGGCAGCTGTTACAATGCCATTCTCTTAGTTGGGAGTCTCATAAGAAGGGTAGGTAAGTGCATAGTGAGTAAACTGGCACAAATGCTGCTTCTAACATATTCTGACTGAACACTGCAAAAGGGGGATAAGTGCATTGCAGGCATATTTATGGCAGTATTTTTGTGCTTTGTGTCCAATGCAATTCATATAGCAATTTCTCCTTCCACAGCTTGTATGCATACATTTTGCACATCAGGTAGAAGACCCAGAGTAGCTCTGAGCCCAATTGCTCCTTGCGTTCACAGGCATTCTAAAGGTGCACCTTGTGAAAGATATGCAGGTACGAGGTTTCAAGGGGATGTCCATGCCCCATGCATTATAGCTCTAATGTAGATATCCAAAAGATCATGCTTTTAATGAGCCCAATATGCCACATATGTCTCCATGCTGCAGTTTATTTTCATAGCTTTTGTTGAGGTTTTTACATGGAACAAGTAACATTTTTACTTAAACAATGGTGAACTTGAAAAACACTGACTGACAGAAAACAATATATTCAATACTGTGGGATAGTTTTTATTTCGTAGCAGATTCCCGCTAAATGTTCTGGATCGGATTTAGTGATATCCTACACCGTTGCAATGTGATTAAAATATTCTCCTGTTCCAATTTTTGAGCCAGAGTACTGGCAGTGTTGAACCTGTGTTACCTTAAATGCCCCAATCCTAGGCATTTCTGTGCAGGATTGTAATAAAGTCATGGTGAAAACCACTTCATTTATGTATTCCAAAAGCAGCTGTGCCCCATCACATGCCTTGTATTGCGCTTGGTTGTCTACAGGAAAATGTACACAACTTATAAACAGTAAATGCATGTGGATACATCTCTGCCATCTTTATTGAAGCGAGAGAGATTATACAGAATGAAGAAAAAATTAATCATATCCTTGCAGGAAACCTATAGCCAGGTCAGAGGCAAAGAAAGGGATGCTGAAAAGCTAGCACTGCAACTAGAAGTGGTGCTGCAAAACACAATTTGCCATGTTTTACTGCTCACAATGCAGCATTCTATTTTAGCTTAGGTAAGAAAATAGTATGCAACATAACTTGTCAACTTGTGGGAGCAAAGTTTTGTAATATCTTGCCAAATGGAGTTTGTGCAGCAGTGAACTGTAGGAGTGAGCACACAGCCTCCCTCGTGCTATAGATCACTGCACCTTGCACCCTGCATGGGCAACTGGATTTTGGGAAACAGTAGGCACTGTATCAAAAACATTTAAAAAGTTATTTTGACCATCATGATTTCCTTGTGTCCCTTTGATGAAGTGCTGCTCAGTATGTTTGCGTATTGTTCTTTCTTTTTATAAACATGCTTGATTCCTCTGCTGAAACCGTTTTCATAATACTCAGCATCCCAGGGCCGTGTCAGCAATAATCACAAAGGCAGATTTAAAATTCCAGTTATCTAATTTACAAGTCAGTGTGTGTTCTGAGATCATAGGGCCAGAAAAAAGGAAACTAATGTTACAGCCCTTTTTTCCCCCTCTATTTATATATATATTTGGTGGCATATATAGCATATTGGACTTAAAGATTTTGTTTTACATATAAGTGGAAAGGTAGTTATGACAAAACAGCTTGTTATAATTTGCTCCCTAACCAGTGATTAAAGTTATCCATGCTGTGGTACACTATTCTGAATGGCATCTGCCAAGGCAGGGTTTATCAATTTTGTGAATTAAGTGATCCAGTTATTGTCTAACTAAGCCATATTATTTATTAAAAATCAAATCGAGATAGAGTTGCAACAGTTTAGTTTATATTAATATTAATATTAGATTCAGTTAGATACAATACTATCCCCTGCTAAAGACACGGTTTTAGCTCTGCTTTCTCTCTGGGTTAGCTGCAGGTTCTGTACATGCATTTAAAGGGACAGTATACCCCCAACATGAGTTAAAAGAATAGTACTTGTGCTCAGCATCCTTTTTGTCTGTTGATTCATCAAGTTATTACTTGAGCTAAACATGAAAAACAGGGCAATTAAAGCTACTCCATGGTTGCAAGGTAGATAATTAAATTATCAGTATTTAACCCCACCCCTTCCCCCTCTGTTATGTCTCCACCCTCATTATACAGGCTGATTATCTGAGCAACGGTAATCTAATTATCTACCTTGCAAGTACCAAACACAGAGTAGCTTGCTCCAAGCCATTGATTTTCTGTGACTAAAACAATAGGCAAAATGTACATTCAGCACAAGCCCTATTGCACTCATGTTGAACAAGGGGGCATACTGCCGTAATAAGTCTCTTATTTGAACATTGCCGATGGAAAGGCTGGGGATTTACTGACTATATATATGATTTTTATGACTTTCCCCATGTGGATTGAAGAACTGAATTATTTTTAACAACTTTTCACAGTTTACGCAGTAAATAATCATACACCCTGCTTACACATCTATAATATAAGCTGTATGTAGATTTTTTTTACTATTGTTCATAATAAGATTTCATCAAAATAAATCCCATATTGTAACAAGTACATAAAGATTACCATCCTGCTTACTTTCAAATGTACTCTTTGTGATCCACAGGGAGTCAGCTGAATTATAGGGCCTGCAGCTTATGGTTTTATTAAACCACTCTCATTGGACTCACAGGAACATAAACTACCATATGAAGGAATATTGTTCTAGGAATTTATGATTGCAGATAAAGCTTTGTTTTATAATGAATGCCTGGTGTCCATGAGAAGTTGGAGAACTTTCTTTTATACTTTTTATGGAAAAATAAACATACGGCTAGGGTTATTTAGCATTATGACAACAAGTGGGGATTCTGCAACAAATGAAATACATGGTAACACTATATTAATTCTTTCTGCTGAGCTGCAGATATAACACAATGGGAAGCTGAGTTCAATTCCAACTTTGTTCAATCTGAACAAAGTTAAGATGCATGGTATATAAAATCAAGTCATATTTATATATTATTGCTGCTGGAGCGAAAAAAACCCCATAAAAATATGAGGTTGCTTATTTATAGATACACAATATATATAGTTTTATGGGAAATCATCTTCCATGAAAATTGCAGTTGTTTTAACCCATTCGCAGGCTCTGTAGTAACAAAGATAAATTTGCTGAGGTCCAGTAACCCATAGCAACCAACCTGCAGCTTAAAAAGGGGACCTGTTATAAATACAGTACATCCATACCTGTTATAAATGGATTTAAAAATCTGAGCTGCCAGTCACGTATATCTTTCCCCAAGGCACAGACGTGGGACAGGCAATTACTTTCACTTTCCATTCAGCACTTCCTAAATGTCATTGCATTTATGTATCTTGTAAATGGGTATGGCCATCAGGTGCCAGATTGTGGAGCATAAACAAGATTTTGGTATGATACAAAGCTTGTCTTAATAACAGTACAAAATAGAAGCTTATTGCTTGCTATGATTGCTCACTTGCAAGACTGAGAGAAACAAGATTTATATAACTTATGTAGTGTAAGTAAAGTTTATTTTGTTCGACTAGCATAATAAAAAAAGATTTGGAATTGAGGTGACAGGTCCCCTTTAAACTGTCTTGCAGACAGGATAGTAAAATTAAGCATCAGGCTGGTATGGATATTTATTAAAAAAGGTAACAAATGACAATAGATTTAGTTTTGCCCATGGGGAGTCTGTTGAGAAGCTTCTAGGAAAATATGGGTTAATCTGGACTAAACTTGGCCATATGTTGTTCCATAAAGGCTGCCAACTTGGCAACTAATTGGCCTGAGCACTATAACATACAGATTACATAAGAACACAACTGATAACTGATACAAGAGTTATACAGGTGAACTTACAATTTTTTTTTGCTATCACTTTACAATGTGTAAAATAAAGTGTACTTTTTAATTGCTTCCCACGAACTCATGCCTGGCACTTGAGTAGGTAGGTACAATCAAACTGATCACTCTTTTGGAAGGTTCTATTTTCCATGTTTTTCACAATATTCTACTTCCCCCACACTGATTCATTATGAGATTATGACAACCATCCTGAATCTTCCTGTAAGTTAGTGTGAGTATACAAACAACTCCACACTATAATAATATGAGTAAAGAGTGAAGGTGATTATATGTTGTAAGGTTTCAGTGAGAATATTGCTAATTAGGGCAGCTAAATATGTGCCTCCTATAGTGCACACCATCATTTGTATCTGGAGGATGTAATCTATGCAGACACTGAAAAGATTTACCTGTTGATCCTGTCAGATGTGATGTCAGATATTTATTTTCTCTCTCATTAATGTCTTTCAATGAAATCAAATCCTCCGCCCTCCAGGGTAACTTAGTACTTTGCTTGGGAAACATTAAATCTTGTTGAAAGACCATAAAACTGCTTTTGCACATAAGCTACCATCTGCTGCCTTCGCATTTCTGCGTACATTATTATGGCTAGCTTGTATGTGTAGATATGAAGGGTTCCAACATTTTATAACTGAAAACATTACAATATTCTTTTTTTTACTTATGAAATGGATCAAATGTATGATCCCTGTATGTTGTATGTATTATGGCACCATACTACCTACATACCACCATCATACCATGTTACAATGCCTTTCTAATATTAAGCATCCTTTGATGCAAGCAAAAGGTCCATAGATAAAATGTACAAGACAGCATCACATACACAAATTGAAACTGGATTAAGATGCTACATACATGGTAATGTATTAAAAGTCAGAAAATTAGCACCAGGTCTTGTATGCTATAGCAACCAATTAGCCGGTATCATTTACTGGTGTCTGATTGTAAGCAAACATCTAATTGTTGCTATTGGTTACCAAACCTGGTGCAGTCCTTGCAATATGTGGTATGCAAGGAAAAGATATGTTTAACCAGCACAGTGGACTAAGGCTGAGGTCATACAGAGTATTTTTTTCTGCAGGCCGAGAGGAGCAGATTGGCTCCCTTATGCACCTCGGTAAAACTGCATTAACAGGTAAAACGTCTGCCTCTGCTCGGCTACATGAAGCAAACCCTTGGCCCAGAAAACACAATGAAAATGTTATAGCTGTATTTCTTTATGTTTCCTTTGAGGTGAATGTGTAATTACTTCCCCGTTGAACTAATAAGGAAGTAATTTCCCTGGGCTTTACCAACTCAGACAGCATATTCTGTCTTACACAGGACCTCCTTTGTTCACTCCCTTACTGTTACAACCTTCCATGTGCCCTCTTATAGTCCTCTTATAATAGGATAATTCCTTTACAAAATACATGACCAGACAAACTTGACTGAACATGAATAGACAATGATACAGCAGCAGTAGCACAATTCCAATGTGTGATGAAAATACTAAAAGAGATATGAATAAACAGTATCTAGCATATTTATTCTCTTGTAATGAGAATGCAAGAAGAAATGGTCATTTTAATTTCCTTTTATTTGGATTAGAATTTGTAAAACAAGACCAAACAGAGGTTTTACGGAAACTTCACTAATTTCGACTTTTTCATATTTCATAATTTCATATTCCTTATGCTTGAATTATCTCTTTACCCTTAAGATCGTAAGCTCTTGCATGTAGGGACCTCTAATCCTACTTTTATTCTGTAATTCTGTAACTTGTTTGTTAAATTATTGTAAGACCTCTGTTTGTTATAAATGAAAATGCTGTTCAACTGGCTGGTGCTATATAAATAAATAATAATGATGATTATAATAATGATTTACTTTTGATATATTTGAATTTTTTTCATTGTTTTGTTTTTGTTTGTTAACCAAACTTTAGGGGGAGTGGCATTTGCTGACACTGAAAAAAGTTGCAAACCCCGAGAAAGTCACGGGAAAAAAAGTTGCAACTTTTTCAAAATGTATTATGGGTTTTTTTTTCTGCGACAATTCCAAATCTCAAAGACTTGCCGCCTTAAACTTGTCAAGGTCATGTAGAACAAAATGGCAGATGTCACATATCACAAAGACTATTCCTAAAAACAATTAGTTCTAGACATATTGGTTCCGTGATGCAGAATTATGCCTGTGTGGACATTAGATTTCAGGTAAAACACCGTAGATCTTCTCTGACTGATAAAGTAAATATTGAAGAGAGTAGATAGAATGCCATTAGTGACAAAGCAGGCACACTGGAAGTACTGTATGTAGGATTTGGGTCACCTGTTTGTGACCCATTAAGAAAATTTCTAATGTTTTTAGAGAGGTGAAGCTCAGGCAACAAGACGTCCCGTGTGCCATTTTCCTTAGGGCCGTGACAGACGGGGAGATTAGTCACGGTGCGACAAATCTCCCTTGTCGCGAGCGACTAATTTCCCTGACATGCCATCCCACCGGCTGCAATGTAAATTTCCGGTGGGAAGGCATATGCGGCGCGGCGATTTGCCGAAATCGACGATGTTGCCTTGAGAGGAAACTTAGACGATATCGACGCAGCGTATGCCATCCCACCGGCGATTTACATTCTAGCCCTTAAAAAGCAGTATCTATCTTGCTGTTTACATTCTTTACGCTCCTTGGCTCTGACTTCTGAAATAATGTAGCACAAACCAGCTGATTAACATTGTTTGAAGAGTCAGTCCCAAAAAAAAGAAAAGGATGAAGAAATACTGCTAGAACATTTTTGATTAAAGTATATAACATATAGGGGGATAACCCCTTTAATAAAAAAAAAAAAGCTAAAAAAGCTCATTGGCACATAGAAAGACTTTGGAAGCTATAAAATAAGTCTGGTGTAGCAATGATAGAAGCTCTTTTACTTAGATACAACAAATGATTTCCACTCCAGTTGGGCATGGTACAGGTTATTTTAAACTTAAAAAGCACACGATTTTGTATAATGTCCTTTCTTGTGTCTCTAAAGCAGAAGTGATGCAATTATTCATCTTTGTTTACAGAATATTACCACATTGTTGTGGGCATGTTATAAATTCATATGCTGAAGCCACACCTTGCACAATGTACTCTCACGACCTAATAGAATCATACAATGTGGGTGCTACCATGAATACCCAACCCTTTAAGCATTTGTTCCACACTGTGCTTCTGCCCCTGTCATGCAATGACTAAATGCAGCAAGGCCAGACATGCCCAGCGGATGCGCCCTTTTAGGGAATGTACATAAGCAGCAACTGATCCAAGCAAATGACTACATTTGCAAAACTTTCTAATACCCACTATCATGTACTGCCTAGGTACACTGGTATCAAACAAACAAAAAAGTACAATACTTTTAAATTAAAGAAAATTCAAGCCTGGTTCTAGAGAATCATATTTAGACATGTAAAAAGTGTATTCGATTTTTAAATACTCAAAAAATAATTATATGTTAGCTATCAAGATCAGTAGCACTGGCATAATATGGTAACAAAAGGCCAACTGTCATGCTAAAATGACAATTATAGAATAAAAAGGGCTTTTGTGTATAGGATTAATGCCATACAGGATAAATGCAGGTAAATGCAGGCCAAGAATCACCCCCTCCCCTGGCATCATACTCATACAAATACATATTCACTCGTTTCCTTGCCGAAATCCATCTGTGTGCCTATACCCGGCCCGATTCAGTGGCTTTGGGTGTATGCACAGGAGAAAGCTAATGCTAGCATAGGGCCTGCGTTTATCCACAGGCTGAGAATCAGCCCCATGTGGCAGTAGCCTACAGAAATGAATAACATATGTTTATTTAGGGAGCAGCAGACACATTTTCCTGAGAATTATTCACAGTACAGGGGAATACCTCTACTGACTGCAAACAAAGGGGTTGTTCCTTTTGCAGCTATGCTTGTATATACCTCACACCCATGACAACCTGTTGCTAAAATAGTAAATCTACACCTGATGTTTTATAGTAAGATTTAAATGCAAAATGAAGACATGGGAGAGATTATTGGGCTGGCTAGGAAATTCATAGATTTTCTGACATCATTTTTTATAGGATCTGGCACACCAGCAGATGGGTTAAGGATGAAAAGAGCAGAAGTAATAGTCTGTAACTCTTTATCATGGACTATCTTATTTCCATTTATAGCTCTGCCCTCTGCTCCAAGACAGAACACAAACATATTCAATCTGTCAATTAGAACAATCACAGGTCAACCAGACTTCCCCACGATTCCTCCCATGCAACAAGGGTTGAGTGCTTATGTATACCTCAGAGTTATTTTTTGTTTGTTAATGATAGATTGGCCATTTCAGACAGTATAGAATTTCTCAGCACATAAGAATGTTCGTAAGTATGATGTCTGGAAAAGATGAACAGTTTGTGCCCAAATGTCACTGTATTTTAAATATACTGTTGCCAATAACTAGGCTTTTTTCCGAAGTAATAAATTTTTTCTTTCTCTCTATTTCTAGCAAAAGAGTGAAACCGTGCATCCTTATGCTTTTAATATATTGTCCTTGAGTTGCAATAAATACTTTTATAAATTAATACAAAGACATGGGTTTATTACTAATTAATGATTGGTTGTGGATGTAAAACTACAATACGAATTACTGCCTGTGGATACTGGCACTTGGACTGTTGGATGTAGACCTACCATTGCTTACTGAATAACAGGTTTTATGAGTATTTCACCTTTGTTAGAGCAGTGTTCCCCCACCATGTTGCTCACCAACCCCTTGGATGTTGCTCCCAGTTTACTTGAAGCAGGTGTTTTTTTTCCATTCCTGGCTTCAAGTCAAGTTTTGGTTGCATAAAAACTAGTTGGACTGACAAACAGAGCCTCCTGTGGGCTGCTAGTGTCCATAAGGGCTACCAAATAGCCAATCACAGCCCTTATGTGGCACCCCAGGAATTTTTTCATGCTTTTATTGCTCCCCAGCTCTTTTTATATTTGAAAGTGGTCCACAGCTAATAACACATTGGTGACCTCTGTATTAGAGTGTATACTGATCCATGCTCTGTGTATTACTGTCTAATGCCCTTTGTCACTTCTATGTCAGCAGCTATTACTAGGCCTAAAAACCCAGGGAATATTACCCAGTGTCACATGCCATATTAACCATTTCAAAATTAAATTGAGATAATTAAACTCTTGGTTGGTGGCTTTGCTGTAAGTATGCAGTACACAGCCATGCCCTCTGGGTGTTAGAAGGTCATATATGTTTGGTTAAATGCATAGCCAGTGCCCTTTGATAAGCTATAAACTCCCAGCATACATCAAAGATGCATAGTTGCACAGGGGTTTCTGGGAATTATAGTAAGACAAATTTGGTTTGACAAAGTTGTCTAAGGCTGCTAGGAAAAAGGAAAAGACCACACAAAAAGGGATAAGTACAAGCAAAGTACAAGTTTTTTTCCCTAAAATTGCAGCATTGTTGCCCTTGCTAGGGGAAGTTGGGCCTGACATTATTGTGGGTAGTGATGAGTGAATTTTTTCACCAGACATGGATTTACAGCAAAATTCCACATTTTGCCATTGGCAAATTGTTTTGCGAAACAGGGAGCCGGGGGTACTGATCAGCACTGAGTGCCACTATACAAAAGTGCAAAGAGCATGTATTGATGCACAAATACCTTTAATGAATGGGACTTTATGCACAACTAACTGCAGGGAAACTGCAAATTCCATTGTAGTCTTAACTGGCCCCTAAACTTATTTACATTTTTATACAATCCTCAATCATACCTTTGTATAAAATATCACCAGAAAAGTGTCTATGCATTTTCTGATTTGCTGATGTTTGTACCTCTCTGATTTTCATTTTCAATTATTTGTTTTTTTGCCTTTTAAATTGTTTCACACATCTATTTCATATATCTATAAAGCAGAGCAAAAAAACCTGTTTGTCCATACATGACAAAGCACATGCATAGGCAGCATCTAAATCTAATAATCTAAATCTGGAAAAAGTCTATATTTTCCAGACAGGTTTAAACTCTAAATCAGACTAATAGACATATAAACACTAACTTTACAGGGTAAATGGCAATTACATTACATAGATGAAATAGCGTGAGCACACACATTAATCAAAATCTCAAGTCTTAAATACTTATAATTGCTGGCATTAGGTAAAAGGCTGATTGTTCAAACCTGTTTGTAAGGTACATGTAGGGTCTTTTTTACCTATTATGATACTAATGGAAAAATATTTGTGACAAAAATATGTAATTTTATTATACAATAAGTTCGATTGTTCTATATCTCCATAATACAAAAGCGCACAGCTGCTGAGTTGGATTAGGCTGGTCTTTAAAGAGGTGGACATTTCAGAGAGTTGAGAAAACAGTGTCAGTGGAACAGTGAGGAAGTGGAGTAGAATTTATTGTTAGCAATATGAATAGCATGTAATACATTACTTTTTAAATGATTTTAAGATTTAATATAAACTATGGTTTTACACATATGCATCCCACCCTTTTCTCAATCAGTGTGGAGAAATGCTAAGAAATACATGTTTTTGCAAGGCAGACACATACAGGAAAGTTTGGAGAGCACAGATCTATGGGTTTATGTTTGTAGTTAATCCCATCACCTGCCAAGTACTTGCAGAAGTATTTTCAAGCAATTACAATGTGAGTGAATTGGGGGACAATTCTAGCCAGCTTACAGATGCATTTTGAGACTGCTTAGAAATGCAGCACTTCTACGCACCTTTTCTCCCTATTGCTAAGCAGATTTGCAATCCATTCTTTATAAATGTCATGACGGAAAGTAATTGTTGAAGCTAGCAGAGGGAACCTCATATCTACTTCAAAGCTCAATTAAAGACGTAAAAAGTACAATATGCTGACAGAGGCGCCCAGATGTACTGTATATCGCTCTCATGAGCTTCAGTGTCCAAGGTATAGTTATCCTTAAGATAAAACAGCTTTTAATAAAAATGTGCAAAATACTTGGAATCTCCGAAATTGTGAATCAAGGGCACATGAAGCCACAAATATAAAGGTGATCATTAGTATGCATGGATGTGTCTCCTAGAGACATTTTCCAATTTGCTCCAATTCCAATTAATTTTCTATTGAAATCTAGGAGAGCAGATTATTCCAAAACAAAGTTAGATATATTTAGAAGACATTACTGTGGAACATTTACAAGAACCAGATGTTTATATAGATCAGGATTCTGTCCTGAAGCAAAGGCTGATAGGTGTTTTGGGGTTATTTGATCCCCATAGAACAGACTTGAAAAGGGGAGCTAAAGTCGGGTATTCACGGGCCATTGCTGTAATTTATGCAGTCCGTGGCAGGTAAGCAGCCCTATCTTTAGACATGTACATAGATGTATCATCATGGATAGGTAGAATTTCTGCACTAACTTGAAATAGATTTTAGGAAAGGACTGAAACTATAGAATGGGATTGGACTGACATTTTAGTAGAAAGCCTACCAGTAATACGACCTTTTCTTTTTAAAAAGTACTGTAAAATACATTAGTAGTCTTTACCCTGTGGTGAACATACATTGCCAGGGCTTCTCCACAACCACAAACATGAAAGATTCCCCCTCATGGTCCTTCATGGTATTTTCCCTGGAACCCCAGCCCCAAAGGAGATCATGTTACCACAAAATATCCTTGACAGACTTTGTGAAATACTTATCAGATACTTTTAGTATTGCCATCATAGCAGAAAACTGTTTGGGAATTCTGGGACTTATAGTGCAGCAATAGCTAAATAGTCACAATTTTTAGACAACTTTATAGCAAATTGTAAAAAAATAAACCCTAGAATTTTGTACTCAGACACCAAATATCTGTGCACTTTAGTGGCTGTTTATGTTTATCCGTTAATTTGTAATTAATGTTTATGGGGCTAAATTAGCTTACAGTGTTGTTTGTCTTCACAAAAATGCTTGATAGGGTTCTTTGAAATTGGAACAATGAATATCCACTGTGTCAGCATTTTTACCATGTAAAAACTGAAAATAAATCTGGAAAGCGGGGTTGGTTCTATGAATGCCCTTAGTGGCTGGGAATCTATGTGACCTCAGGTAGCAGGTTCTGTAGATCTTTCTAATTGTAGTTAACTGTCAAAACTAAAAGTTTAATCTGCCAATGCACTTTGTAGGCACATAGGCACATAGGTACGTGCTTGGTTCATTGGCAGATGATGAAATAAAAGATGTTAACAGCTGCTCTTCATTTCCTGTCAGATTCAAACACATGAAACAATGAATGTGGCCATGCCTGTTTATTGGCCCCTTATGCCAGTGCCAACTAATCATGACCAATATGGAAAGAACAAATAAGGTCCAAGTTATCTACAGTAGCCCATATCAAACAACCAGTGCTTGATTCATTATTCTAGTTCTATTAAAGTTAATGAATTACCGGTTGCTATGGGTCACTGTACTACCATAAAGTTGTACCTATGCCAATAAAGAAAACAGTTTGTAGGCATCTGAAAGCATATTTAAGCAATATACACTTTGCAAAGACTAAAGGTCCCCATACACTGGCAGATGTACCCCAAGTATTAAAAGGTTATACTGTATCAGTCTGGGGTTGGTGTGAAACAAGAAACCACTCCCCATAGTAGAGGTACATAATTAGATACTCTGTGGCCTGCTGCCAAGGCTTGAGATCCCGCCATTGATCTAACATGGAAATCTGCTGCAAAATAAAATCTGTTGCTGAACTAAGTTGACTGCTAGTTGTTCTGTGTTCATGAAGGGAAATAGCAATCTGAATAAAAACCACAACTGTGTCAGAATGTAAGGATGTAGTGTTAGGGGGAGACTCTTTTATAATACTGGCACCTGCACTGTATTACTTTCTATCATATATATGCATATATATTTATATCATGACCCTGAATGAGAAGAGGAAGGCAAGTCTGTGGAAACGCTGGAAATGTTAGGATTTCATGCACACAAAACTGCCTTATTTTAAAACACAATCTCATATTTAGATTTGTTACCTAATAACTGATTTTAGTTCCTTGACTCCCAAAAGAGGGCAATGCTAAAATACTTGGATTAAACTCAGTATGATCCACCCAAGCACCATTGGGATCTTTCTCTCTATTTTCATATTACTTCACAGAAAATGTGTTCAACACCATATTCCTTATTCATTATACAAACCGGATTCCAAAAAAGTTGGGACACTAAACAAATTGTGAATAAAAACTGAATGCAATGATGTGGAGGTGCCAACTTCTAATATTTTATTCAGAATAGAACATAAATCATGGAACAAAAGTTTAAACTGAGAAAATGTACCATTTTAAGGGAAAAATATGTTGATTCAGAATTTCATGGTGTCAACAAATCCCAAAAAAGTTGAGACAAGGCCATTTTCACCACTGTGTGGCATCTCCCCTTCTTCTTACAACACTCAACAGACGTCTGGGGACCGAGGAGACCAGTTTCTCAAGTTTAGGAATAGGAATGCTCTCCCATTCTTGTCTAATACAGGCCTCTAACTGTTCAATCGTCTTGGGCCTTCTTTGTCGCACCTTCCTCTTTATGATGCGCCAAATGTTCTCTATAGGTGAAAGATCTGGACTGCAGACTGGCCATTTCAGTACCAGGATCCTTCTCCTACGCAGCCATGATGTTGTGATTGATGCAGAATGTGGTCTGGCATTATCTTGTTGAAAAATGCAGAGTCTTCCCTGAAAGAGATGACGTCTGGATGGGAGCATATGTTGTTCTAGAACCTGAATTTATTTTTCTGCATTGATGCTGCCTTTCCAGACATGCAAGCTGCCCATGCCACACGCATTCATGCAACCCCATACCATCAGAGATGCAGGCTTCTGAACTGAGCGTTGATAACAACTTGGGTTGTCCTTGTCCTCTTTGGTCCGGATGACATGGCGTCCCAGATTTCCAAAAAGAACTTCGAATCGTGACTCGTCTGACCACAGAACAGTCTTCCATTTTGCCACACTCCATTTTAAATGATCCCTGAGCTTGTGGATCTTGCTAAGAAATGGCTTCTTCTTTGCACTGTAGAGTTTCAGCTGGCAATGGCGGATGGCACGGTGGATTGTGTTCACTGACAATGGTTTCTGGAAGTATTCCTGAGCCCATTCTGTGATTTCCTTTACAGTAGCATTCCTGTTTGTGGTGCAGTGTCATTTAAGGGCCCGGAGATCGCGGGCATCCAGTAAGGTTTTACGGCCTTGACCCTTACGCACAGAGATTGTTCCAGATTCTCTGAATCTTCGGATGATGTTATGCACAGTTGATGATGATAGATGCAAAATCTTTGCAATTTTTCGCTGGGTAACACCTTTCTCATATTGCTCCACTATCTTTCTGCGCAACATTGTGGGAATTGGTGATCCTCTACCCATCTTGGCTTCTGAGAGACACTGCCACTCTGAGAAGCTCTTTTTATACCCAATCATGTTGCCAATTGACCTAATTAGTGTTATTTGGTCTTGCAGCTCTTCGTTATGCTCAAATTTACTTTTTCCAGCCTCTTATTGCTACTTGTCCCAACTTTTTTGGGATTTGTTGACACCATGAAATTCTGAATCAACATATTTTTCCCTTAAAATGGTACATTTTCTCAGTTTAAACTTTTGTTCCGTGATTTATGTTCTATTCTGAATAAAATATTAGAAGTTGGCACCTCCACATCATTGCGTTCAGTTTTTATTCACAATTTGTTTAGTGTCCCAACTTTTTTGGAATCTGGTTTGTACATGGTAAGCCAATATTCCAGTTATTATCTCGAAAGGATAAGAGGAATGGGAAATCTGTGTCCTTTTAAACCTCAAGTCCAGTGGTGTAACTAGAATTTACTGGGCCTACAGCAAAATGACTTTATATTTGCCTACACACTAAGAAAATAATTAGTATTGCAGTTGTACTGTAGACATGACCCCAACCTGGCCCTCTTTATTCAAACTCCTAGAAGGTCTCTATTGTTACAGACCTATGGCCACTCCTAGCTTAGAATATTCATAGGTAAAAATAATGAATGTGAATTACTTACTCCCCATTTTGCCTGTCACACAAGAAATCTGTTTACTTTATGCAACACTATATATAACACTATACATTCAGACTGGTAAGTTAACAAGAAGAGATTGATTTAAATCGTAAGACATTTTCCTTATAACAGATTAAATAGGGAAGGAACTGGATGTCCTGTTCTTACCTTTGCTGTTTGAGTGTTTTACATGCTACATTTACTCCATATTAAACCTTTCTCAGCTTTGCCCTCCCATCAGAATGGAACGTCCATGGTGCTACATAGGATCCAACATTCAAAGCTGCAAATAATACTCTTGGTCTGTGATCTGTCCCAAAAAGTCAGAACAATATTATCTTCTTTCCCTTCCCTGGAACAATAGTATTGTGCAATGGATGGGCTGTGAAGCGCGTTGATCAGCACAAATGACATGCCCTGCTTGTATGTAACCACATGTCCTTACCTGCCTGCAGGTTAGAGCTATAATATATGCTTGCTCTTCCAGTCAATCCAAACAGGCAGAAGGGTGCAAACCAGCTCTGGAAGCTGTTGAGC
The DNA here is from genome assembly GCF_000004195.4 of Xenopus tropicalis. Classification (NCBI taxonomy): domain Eukaryota; kingdom Metazoa; phylum Chordata; class Amphibia; order Anura; family Pipidae; genus Xenopus; species Xenopus tropicalis. Next base: position 96,006,489 of record NC_030684.2, read on the forward strand.
CCACACGATACAACATTACAATAAAAACTGCTCAGTATGCGTTGTTTGAGGCTAGTATGTAAGCTGTTGAGTAGCTGAAAATGAATCATGCTCAAACTTGCATTTTACCAGAGAAAGGCAGTCACAGACTAGTAAGAATTCAGCTTTCATAATAAGGACACCAGCTCCAGCATTATACAAGCTGGCAAATGGGCACATACCTGTCTCTTGGGTTGAACAGCAGAACAGTCACATTTACCAGTGGCTCATTCATTAAAGTGGATGTCCACCCAAAAACTGTTTTGCATGTTAACTTCATAGGGACAGGGACTGATGTGAATCATGAATAATGCTTTAAAAGTATTGCAGGATATCTTGGTGCTATATAATAATAAATGAAATGTTATTGAATGCAATTTTCCAAGACTTGTGCATATGGCTTAGAGGTCTACTCTATTTAGAATTGTTCCCCAGCGAGTTCTAGTCAGGTTTGCCGAGTAAAAAATGGCGTAATATTTTTCTTAAAGTGACTTCAGCCAGAAAATAATGGCATCAAATCTGCAGTGTAAATGGCATAAAATAAAACACACCTTGATAAATTTGTTTTTTTTTTTTTACACAGTTTTTTACATCTTTTTTTGGCAAATTTACACAGCATAATAAATAGACCCCCTAACACTTAACTTAAAGGTAAACCACCCCTTTAAGCACAACCTTCATTATCTGAAAATAACATACACATTTTTAGGTAAAAACATGTTTTTATTTGTTGATCAAGAAGCAGCAACTACTAACTGTAACTGCTTTCAGCTAGGCCGCCAGCCTTCTTCAGAACATGGAAAAAACTGTTGTAGCATGTGTCAAACTAAATGACAAATATTCAGAATATGAACCCTATTGGCCAACAGAAATTTGTTTTTGTTAAACTCCAGTCTGGATATGCCCATGCTCCTCGGTCATTTCCCATGTATAAACAGAGCAACACACTGGGCTACTGTGCCATGAAACTCTGTGCAGGGTCAAAAATAGTACATTTGTTGAAACATTTGCTTTTAATGCCCTAAGCCATTTGTAACATATTTTTGCTGTCTTTAAATATTATGTAACTATGAAGTGTGTGGAATTTGTTTTTCCACTCTAAAAAGAATCGTTTAGTAATACCTGTACCTAGAGAGACACATATCTCTTTATAGTAATTTATTTGCAGCAATGCAAACACAATCTCACATGATCTAAGGAAAGGTGAAGCTGGAAATATCCATTTTGATGTTGTGAGTCATGAAAGCCTTGGGCAAATTGCCTACACACATTAGGACTGACATCGCAATGCCCTGACTCATTCTGTCACATAAACACAGCATGGGGGGAAGGAGGATTTCATAATAATTAAATTGTACCTAAAGGACAACTAAATCACAAAAATAAGAATCTGATCTGATCTCATAACCAGTGGTTTAATAGACCTATTGGACTGAAGAAAATAGATCCTTCCTTCAGCCTTCCCCAATCCTATAACCACTATAAGTTTTCATCATCATCATCAGCACCTAAAATGGCCTGTTGGGCAGGTGTCTACCTGCAGAGTTATACTTTTGCTCAGCATAATTGGAAGCAAGAGTCAAAACCAAATACAATGTACTTTTCCTTTAAGAGCATTATTATTAATTAACATGTATTTATAAAGCCCCAATATATTCGGCAGCACTGTACAATAAGTGGGATTCATACATTGGGCATACAGAGTAACATAAAGCAACCAATAACCAATACAAGAGGTGAGGAGGGCCCTGCCCAAAATAGCTAACAATCTACAGTATATGGAGGAAGGGTTGAGACACAAGGTGTGGGAATGGGCAAGATCATTCACCCACACCTGCAGGCCCTGTTCCCCCTGCACCAGCACTTGCTGATATAAATGCTAGGGGGGGTAGGAATATGGGTGTATATGGGCAGGGTGTAAAATGTCATGAGTCTTTTGCAGACCCCCCCCCCCCCCCATGTTTGCTGTCCCTTTGTGGTTGCTCCACTACAAGCAGCTGATATATTTCCCCTCATGAGATGTTATGGGTAGGTCTTATAGCGTTATGGGCAGATTTTACAGTGAGCATTTACTTTTTAGAAGAAATGCTCCATATCTCACTATTAACAATATTAATAGCTATAAGCTTTGTTCATCTTTATTACTTAATATTTTATTATTATTGTTTTATAGCTCCGGTGCATTTCCAGCATTTCCACAGCACTCTATAGAGATTATACATCATCCACTTAAGCCCAATGGAGTTTACTATATAAGGTCCCTATCACATTCACACTATGGTCAATTTCAGAAGGAGCCAATAAGCCTGCCTGTATGTTTTTGGAGTAACAGAGGAAACTGGGGTACCTGAAGGAAACCTACAGACACATTGAGAACATAGAAACCACATGCAGATAGTGCCCTGCTTGGAATAGGACATAGGACGCCAGTGCTTATGATATTTTATTGTTTTCATTATTTCGAAAACCCCTTTTAAGGTCGTATGTGCGCAGAGTAGAGATCCACTTTCATGGGAAAGTGATTATGATCATTTTGATGCCACATTTGAAGTGAATAAAAAAACTGCAACTATGCCACTGCCCTTACCTTAGGCAAAGTGAAGCGGGCTGTAAAATAGTGGCCCATGAGAGTCACCTGTCTGGAAGTACTATTAGGAATGAAACAGTAGTAACATTTTGGGTGATGAACTAATAGGATTTTTGATATTAATACTATTACTATAGAAAGCATACAGATACCCCTGAGGACAAATAAAACTTTGACACAAACAGGAAAGAGTCAATAAAATACTTACAGGGCCCTTTGCAAGAGCACTTATACGTTAGTCCTTTTTAACTTCATTCTAAATTGGTCTGGGACACTGAACAGTTCCTATTTAATTTGATTGCTTCCTGTGAAAAGCTGCTGTTCTGAGATGTCAGGAAGTTAATAAACATCATTTCTGTTTCAAGTCATGTGTATTATTTACTTTTCCCAATCCGTACAACTGAGAAGTTTATAATTAGAATTACCCATGTACCTGACAGATAAAACTGCCAAAGTTGATTCCCACAGGGCAAGAACAGCCTGAATAGTCTAACGCTGATTTTAATTACAGAATTTATATATTAAGGATACTCTGGACTAATTAGATCATTCATATTTAATCGGCACATTTTATGATTTATGAATAATTACATGGTATCAAACAGCAAAGCAGAGTGGTTGAACGATAGTGGATTTAGTGTTTGTAGCTAATATTTAGTGGTGTTTGAAGCTTTCTCTTAGCAATAGGAAATTGTGGCCTAGGCAGATAAGTTTGTTTTATATATGCTTAAACTTTATCTAGAAGATTACAGAAAAAACAAATCCTCTCCCAAGCATCTCATATGCAAACTGAAACAGCAGAACACTAATAAGTCCAGGGGATTTAAAAGTGAAAAAGGAGCAAAGCTTGTCCTGGTCTAGTAACAAATCCGATAACATGTTTGTTCTATGGAGTATAGCTATACTAGTATGGTCAAATACTTACATTTTTTGGTTAATATAGTTTAGTTGATCATAGTAAAATGTGTCACAAAATAATCCCAGGATCTTTGGTGCTGAGGAGAAGGATGGGCCATGATGGTTATCTGGCTACTATTATGGTGAACCAAATCCTTGTACAGGCAGCTAATTGATGGTCAAGTATATTTAATTTAGCAATGTTTTCTATTTTTATTATTCAAATTCCTCTTTGTCTTCAGTCTAAAAACTTGGTTTATAATAAAATAATGTAAAAAGTGTCACCTTTTTCCATGGTTATCTAGATTAGTATATCAGTATGCACTCCACATTTTACCCCTAGACTTGGTTATGCTATCTATTGCTTTAAAGGACAAGGAAAGGTTAATATAAATTAGTAAGTAAGACTAAAGGCATTCTTTTTAAGTACTTACTGCATATCTAAATTCCCAGATCCCTGCTTGCTTCTCTGAGATATGGTGCTGGCAGCCTACAGCAGTGTGAAGGCTACAGTGACATCACTGAAATCTCTCTCGCCTTCCTGTAGGATGCCAGTGGCAATGCACATGTGCGTAACTTGATCCTGTCTCCTGTTCTGAGCTACACTTGCCCACCAGCCAATCAGAAGCAGATCTGCCGGGGGGGGGGGGGGGATGAAACACATGTGCAAGGAGAATGCAAGTCAAAATAGTCCTCCTATTGTTTAGTGAAAACACCACACTTTTGGCTCACCTAATCAAATATTTACTCAGTCACACTTACTTCACATTTTCTAGAACAGGCAGCCATCTCTAAAAAGGTATTCTCCCTTCCTTTCCCTCCTTGCTTCATGCTGCACATGTGTTTCATTCCCTCCCCTCTGCCAGATCTGCTTCTGATTGGCTGGTGGGCATGTGTAGCTCAGAACAGGAGACAGGATCAAGTTTCACACATGCTCAGAGAATAGGAAGGTTGCCGCTGGCACCTACAGGAAGGGGAGAGAGATTTCAGTGATGTCACTGTAGTCTTCACACTGCTGTAGGCTGCCAGCACCATATCTCAGAGAAGCAAGCAGGGATCTGGGAATTTAGATATGCAGTAAGTACTTAAAAAGAATGCCTTTAGTCTTACTTTTAATTTATATTAACCTTTCATTGTCCTTTAAAGACCAGGCCCACAGTTTTGCAACCTCTGTGACTGGGCGTCCAATATTAGCAGAAAGGCTACTGAAAAGGCTGATCTGAAGGAATCTTACTTTGTCAAGTGAAGACTTTGAAGACCATGAACAACTCGTAAATCTAAAGCTATTTTAAGTTTTTAGCTCCCGAACAGCATATGCAATGAACTATCTAGCTATTAGATAATGGCTGAGTAAGCCTTAACGATATCATTAACAAAACATTAGAAAGGGCATTGAGTTCAAATGGCATAACCTGATATTTAAATAGGACATAATGAGAATGGAAGACAGATTTGTCATTCATCCCCTTCTCTAGATTATAGGTATTTCTAAGGTCAAGTCTAAAGAAACATTTTAATGCAGCAAAGCCTTTGAAATAGTTCAGGTATTAAGGGGGGCTATTTTTTCAGTTTATGTTAACAGAGACAAGAGTGTATGGGCCTTTTTTTCTGTAAAGAAAATTCCTGCCATGCCAGAGAAGTAGAGGGGAAAAGTAAAGTCTTTTTGAAGATTTTAATTAAGATAGTCTATAAGCAAGGATTATTGAGACATGTTAATACTATAGGCAGCTAAATGGGAGGGCAGCCCCTCAATGCATGTCAGTAAGCCAGTAATAACCACAGTAAGGAGTTTATGGAAAAAACTCTAGGTATTTGTGAGAGATTTCTGCACAGGTTCCCATATTAAAAGAAATTAGTTTTATTGTGGTAGGCAAATATAGGCACGAGCCAATATCTCAGCCCTGAGTCAAGAAAGCCCAATCATATAAAAACAAGAGTGTAAATGTGTTCATGTGTAACCTCTTAAAGGAATAGTAGCACTTAAAAATAAAAGTGTATAATAGTAATTACAATATAATGTACTGTTGCTCTGCACTAGTATAACTGGTATGTTTGCCTCAGAAAGACTACTATAGTTTATAGCAACAAAGCTGCTGTGTAGCCATGGGGACAGCCATTTAAAGGAGAAAACAGGTTACTTAGCAGATAACAGATAACATCCCATTGTATTCTACAGAGCTTATCGGTTATCTGCTATGTAACCTGTATCTTTTCTCCTTTTTTCCAGCTTAAATGGCTGCCCCCGTGGCTACACAGTAGCTTAAGTATATAAACTATAGCATTCTTTCTGTAGCAAACTCACAACTTTTACCAGTGCAGGCCAACAATACATGATATTTTAAAAACACTTTTATTTTTTGGTGTTACAGTTCCTTTAAAATGAAGTTCACAAAGTAATGTACTCCTCTGCATGCTGGGTCCTTTGATAGGGTAAATCATAAATGATTAAAGTATCAGAAACTAAACGTATTGTTAGACAGACTGGTAAAGCTGGTTAAAAAAAGTCTAGAGTTCCAGGTGTATAGGGAGAAGGTTCCAAGTTTATCCAAAGATTTGAAAAAGGAGACTAGGGATGAACTAGGTTACTATCAGGGCTCACAGATTCAGGATAAACATAAACAGCAATGAAAAGTTTTTTTTTAACAGAACCCTCTTTATTATTATTATTATTATTATTAACATTTATTTATAAAGCGCCAACATATTCCGCAGCGCTGTACAATAGGTGGTTTACATACATTGGACATACAGAGTAACATATAAAGCAATCAATAACCAATACAAGAGGTGAAGAGGGCCCTGCCCAAAAGAGTTACAATCTACTCTTTACCTCTTTATTGGTTGTATTTTTATATGTAACCTGTACATTCAATGTATATACCCTTTTATTATAAAGAATTGTGGAATATGTTAGTACTTTATTAATATGTGACAATAATAACAATAAAAAGTAATACAGGTATGGGATCCCTTATCCGGAAACCCATTATGCAGAAAGTTCCGAATTACGGAAAGGCCATCTCCCATAAGACTATAAGCAAATAATTCAAATGTTTTTAAATGATTTCCCTTTACTCTTTAATCATAAAACAGAACCTTGTACTTGATCCTAAATAAGATAATTAATCCTTATTGGAGGCAAAACAAGCCTATTGGGTTTAATCAATATTTGAATGATTTTTTGCATACTTAAGTTATGGAGATCCAAATTACGGAAAGATCCCTTATCCGGAAAACCTCAGGTCCCGAGCATTCTGGATAACAGGTCCTTTACCTGTACTGATATATTTCTTCATGTCTGTAAGACACATACCTTGTGCTTTACACGTGTGATGATAATATGAAAAATGATCACTGCATAATAACACAGTATCAGTAATAGAGACAGGCTAAAAGAAGCCTTTTTGAGTCTATGTATTATATATTTAATCCCGAGTCTAATATGCTATTTAAATGTATTGTGTGTCATAAACTAGTTGGTTATTCAGGTTTTCACTATCCATTTCTCATTTATACTAATATGGCAGCTTTCTTAAAGCTCAAGGAAGAATATGTTCCTTTAGTGGTGGGATCCAGAGTTCTAAATTGCCTAGAGGAAATAAAGCTGAGCTGTTTATGATTGATAGCGGGTGTTATTTTTTCACATAGCTGACATAGTTGAGTGTTTGGAATGCAATGACAAAGGCATGGCTTTACAATCTAGCTGATAAGACAGAAATGTGCCAGAAAAAAGGCACACAATCTTTACCATCCCGATGAAGTCCCTACATTCAGTGCCGGTCCAGTGATTTCCAATCACACATAACCAAGGAAAGCCTATCACTAATAATTGAATGCATTATACACTGATTATTGACTTGCATTATGTTCCTGGCCCATAAATCCTATAATCTGTTTGATGCCAAAAGCAATATCCTGAAAGTGCTAATGAGCTTTGAGCATCTGATTGTCGCTTTAAAACACGCCAGTGAGTGTTTTTAAGCCATAATCACCAGTCCAGAATGTGCACCAGGCCTTTTAGGCAATTGCCATTCATTGGAAATGGTTGGTAATTTCAATTTTTATTTCCCCCACCCACAGAGCTACAAACACGTGGGTGACAAAACAATTTAAATTGCCTTGTGCACCATCAGCCTTCAAGCACAGACAGAGTCATTTGACTAGGGCCACTAGGAGGTGACAGAGCAGGCGACAGCAGAATTTAATTTCTCAGCCAATGTTAAGTGAATCAAGGGCTGAGCCAATGATTAAAAAGAACTAGCGATAAAGGGATAAAGCAGCTAAAGTAGCAATGGGGAGGAAATTACTATTGAAGATAGTGCTACATTCTCCTACTTATTAATTGTGTTCCTTGATAGTGCCTGCCCCATTTCCTACATCAGTGATACCCAACCAGTGGTTCATGTTGCTCCCCAACCCCTTGGATGTTGCTCCTAGCAGCCTCAAAGCAGGTGCTTATTTTTGAATTCCTGAGTTGGTGGCAAGTTTTGGCATAAAAACCAGGTGTACTGCCAAATACAGCCTCAATTTGGCTGCTTGTCCAGATAGGAGCTACCAAATAGCCAATCACAGCCCTTATTTGGCACCCTTATGAACATTGCTCATGCTTGTGTTGCTCTCCAACTCTTTTTTACATCTGAGTGTGCCACACTGGTAAAAAAGGTTGGGGATCCCTGTCCTACATATAGATACCTTCTGGCCCAGGAGCACCAGCTGATGCAAGATGCTCACCTCCCCTCAAGGAAGTAAACCTTGGTGTTACTTTTTGCCAATTTGCCATTGTATTATGTTGTGTAACAGGGTGAAGGAACTATATGCCAAATGGATTTTTAGTGATAGGATTGTAAGCTCTTTTGGGCAGGGCCCTCTTCACCTCTTGTATCGGTTATTGATTGCTTTATATGTTACTCTGTATGTCCAATGTATGTAACCCACTTATTGTACAGCGCTGCGGAATATGTTGGCGCTTTATAAATAAATGTTAATGTAATGTTAATGTAATAGGATGACAAACAGACACAAGGAGCAAGGGCAATGCAATGGAAGGGTCACACCATCTACTTTACTTAAACAAATAGTGATTGGAACCACTAATTAGGTGCCTAATATTAAAGCACAAGTGCATTGTAGTAATAAGGCAAAGTGAGAACCTGAGGTGGCATACCCCCTGGTAACTATAAGGGGCAAATTTATTAAAATGTGAGTTTAGAGCTTAATACATAGGAACTCACCCATGTTCTACTTATTCCTATGGGATTTTTAGAAGCCTGTTTATCAATGGGTGAAATTTAGAGTTTACCATTTGATAAATACACTAGGGATGCACCAAATCCACTTTTTTGGATTCAGTTGAACCCCCAAATCCTACGTAAAGGATTTGGCCGAGTACCGAACAGAATCCCAATTAGCATATGCTAATTAGGTTTTGGAAGGGTTAAATCTGGGGAAAATTTAAAACTGTGTTTACATGACAAAAAGTCATGTGATTTTCAGGCTTCATATTTGGTCCGACCAGAGGCATGGATTCAGCCAAATCCTGATGAAAAAGGCTGAATCTTGGGCAAATTCCTAAAATACACTTCCAGAGGAATGAGTAGTTTTTCTCACATTTTGATAAATCTGCCCCTAAGAGGTAAGTTTCAATATTTTTTTTGTCTCTTCTAGGGTAGAGTATATTATCTGCACTAGCAATTCTGCCCCACTTGACCAAAATCACCCTTGTAAGGCACTCATCATTTACAAGTACAAGGCAAATTACATTTATATACAGTTCTTTGCATGTCTGAACTGGAGTGAGCAATCTCAGAGGTTTTACGATTTTTCTTTTGTTTCTGTTAATTATTCATGAAGTAAACCCCCTTTAGTGTAAATTCCATAATGCATAAGCAATATGCTTAGTGAAAAGTTATGAAACAAGCCGCAACGACATTTAGTTAACTTGTCAATATTGCCATGGGCTATGTGTAAGTTTAACCCCACACATAACTGGAGTTAAAATGCAAGTGAAGCAGCCACACAGAGAAACCATTGCTCAATAGACTATTGTTGCACATGTATTTAATTAATCAACAAGCAGCACGTCTGGGCATTTATTCCCTGAAATAGTTCTTAGCCAATCGAAAGCATTTCTGAAATGATGCCAAAATCACAATACAAAGATACCCATTGATAACTGTGGCTTCAAGGAAATGCCCTACAATGGAGGGTTATTATTTTCTATAATTATACATTTGTTGGTTATTGACTGCAAGAAAGTTAAAATGCTGTTATGAAATTAGAAACAGACATTTCGGAGGACCCTTTCTTTCCCCATATTTTGTATGGAAAAATTAAGTAATACTCAACAGCAAGACATTTTTATTATGCCGTGAGTGCATTGTATCACTTGATGGCTATGCTGCCATTGCTGTGTGTGGCAGTGCCTGTGAGGAGAGCTTGTAGTGTTGGAATGGTGGAAATATTAATAAAAACCAGTTAGAAAAGGTTTTCTTTCCTACATTAATTCTCTACCCATCCCATCTCTTCTATAAATCTTTATCATTATTTTTCCTATGTTAGTATTAAAAGCAAAGTATTACAATTAGCTAAAGAAACCTTGAAGCCACCAGAAGCTACAGGTGTCAGTTCTCTTGTTTGTGTTGGGGAGAGAATAATATGAAGCAGATTTCTCCTTTGTTCAGTGAAAAATCTCTTTTCATGGTTCAAACATTCACCAATAACTTTAAAGGATCTTATTTGCTAGGGAGGTGCTATCCAACACACCAACTGAATTACAGCAACTGACCGCAATGTATGGGTGGTAGATCAGCTCCCAGGAGGCTCAATAAGTTTGGGGCATTTGTATTTCACACATGGTACTGTGCACAGTGGTGCAAAATAATCCTCCAGAGGCTTATATTGCAATATGTGCAGCAACCAGAACATATGCTTATTCTCTCCTTATAGATGCAAAAAAAAGCTATTAATTTAATTTTAAAGTCAAACTGTCTATAACATCTGACATTTTTATAACTCATAAGAGTTATGTTTTAGATTTTCTGCTGGCAATATATAGGGATAAGGTCACTGATGTAAACAATACATGGGGGGAAGGGTCTTTTCTCTCTATTTCATAGTTTATGCAGTCTGCAAGCTCACTATGCTTTGCATATTTGAAAGAAAACATAAAGACTATAAGAAAAACTTATTTAAACAATAATTAAACCCAATAGGATTGTTTACCTTCAATAAAGATTCATTATATGTTAGTTGTAATCAAGTACAAGGTACTGTGTTATCAATACAGAGAAAAAGGAAATCATTTTTAAATATCCGTATAATAAAATATCCGGGTTTCCAGATAACAAATCACATACCAGTACTATGACTGATAGATGAGTGAGTTTGTGTGCAGATAGCCAAAGCGAACCTCATATTTTTGTAGAGATTGCATGGATTTTTAGTCATTTTTCTATAGGGTGCTAGGTTTGAGGTTGGGCCCTTGTGGTTCATACAGTTTCTTTGATTTTGTTCTCTGGTGAGCCATTTCTTTGTCTCTGTAAACTATAGATGCCTGTTTAAATGCTAATGTTATTATTTTTGTGCTTTATCTTTAAGTACCAATGCACAACCAAGAGTGACAGGAGCACACTGACTAGTCATGATACAACATACAGAGTTGTGTTTACAATGCAATTAACATGGTTGGCGTAGAGCTGCGATCAAAATGTTTTCATTTATCCTGATTGGGTCCTAGAAAATTCCTGAAAATCCACATAAACTCTAAAAAGCTCTTTTGAAAGGTAGAGAACAATAGCAATGAAAGTTGTTCCGGTAACTGTGCAATAAAAGATTTAGTTCCCATCCCCCCTCCCAGTATTGCCCTGACTGTGTACATGGCTAGGTTTTCAGCTCTTTCTAATCAATCTAGGATCAATCTAGTATCAAGCTAGGACTTTCAGTTACCAGGGTTTCTTTATAACTAAAAATCCAGTCAAAACCAATATATCTCCAACACTAATGGGGTAAAATGAAACATTGTTGTCAGTTTTGTTTAGTTCTACAGTCTTTAATGTGAAGAATAGCAAGTAATATTTCTCTTGACACATCATCTTGCATTATTCTGATTTGTTTTTGGCATGAAAATAGACAAATTCATATGGAGCCCAGTGGACTGAGTTCCCCAAACCATTTTAGCTATATAAAAAAAAGTTACTCTATTTCCACCTTAACTGTTGAATGACTGCTCTCTGCCTTGGAAGAGGTCATTTAAAATAGAAGAAAGCACACTGGTCTTTCTGCAATACATAATATAATCATGGAGGTAGTGAAGATACAGTCTGATGAGTGGGGCAATCACTAGGATGAATAGGGTCTGTTCAGAGGGAAAAACAGGATTCTCCACAGGCACTAAACAAACTGTTTATAACTGCTACTGTTTATTAAATGCTAACCCATTTCCTGCAACCATAAACCCTTTTCAAAGTAACAGTGTAAAAATGCAGTGTATGTGGACCTTTTCCCTGGCTTTTCTGCTTATTAGAACTAATCGTAGCGCCTTCATCATTGCCTGCCAATCACAGCATTGTCCTGTGTGGTTGAACCCCTTCTTGTTTTGTGCTCATTGCCCAAGCTAGGCTCTGATTCCAATCCTTGCTGAAGTCTTCTGTTGCTGCATGTGTCTACATGGCTTTCAACTTTGTTAGTGTTTTGCCTGCCCTGACCTCTGCCTGGAATACCAACTAAGCAGACTTTGCACCTGCCCCAGCCTTGGATTGCCTGACTATGATTCCTATCTACTCAGAACAGCACTCTGTGTCCCTGTGTCACTGTAGGGTGCTGTTACACAATCTTCTGTTACAAGGTTTTATAACACTTACAACATCTCAAATGATGTGTAGAGACATCCAATTCTTTATCCAAAATGAGCAGCTATATATATATATTTTTACTGTAGTTACATTATCATCTTATGATGACAGATTGCATATTTTGGTCTGTTCTTACAAAAAAAGGAGTTCTATAATTGTGCTTAAATTCTAAACATATTATAAACAATGTCAGATGTATAAGACTTACAGATAAATGGCCTGTTGAGTGCAAAGAGTTTCTAGCTGAGACACACAATTTCTTGACCATTAAACTTCCTCCTACTGTAACACACAACTCTGTTGTATAGCTTTTTAATTAGATCCTGTTATAAGAAAGTTTTCATTCAAAGGATTTGCATTTTCAGCAAACATACAGAAACTGTAGTTTTCCTCATTTATTTCAAAATATGCCCTGTCTCCACTGCAAATTCTCTCTGATTGCCATACACTGCCTGAAATTCTCAATTCTCTGTTTCGTATCAGTTAAAATATCTGATCATTTGTGTGCTGTGATTTGGAAATTACAGCTGAAAAAAAATAAAGTCATAAATAAAATTTGAAATATAGATAATTATATATTGGGGCTTTAAAGTAATGTAAACACACACTTTAACCCAATTCATCAATACAATTCTGTAAAATAGCCAAGTATTATGCATGTCCCATCACATGTGCATCTGCTGCAACAATGGTAGCTCCACACCCACAGGAGGTTGCATATATGAGTAGTATTGCTAGTAATAATTATGACTTAACAATAGCACCTGTTTGTGGTACTAGAACAGAAACAACTGCTTTTTCTCCATAATTATTGGCAAGATATTGATTTTTGGGAGTGATAGATTCAGAGATGACATAAGAGTTATATTTAGGACTAAGACCAGAGCTACATTGTGGTTTAGGCTTGGCCAGTATGTAGATAAGATTCAGGAAGCATTTAGAGTAGCTTAGACATATCTGAAGGGACCTGGGAAGTGTGCAGATTTATTATGTTTTACCCTTGTAACTTTCCTCACTTAGGTTATGGATATTGTAGATTTACACCCTCTGATATGGTAGAGCATATAGCTATATTCTATATAGCCAAGGCAGAATAAACTGTAGAGACCAATATCTGAATGCTCAGGCCAAGAATTGGGCAAAAAAACCTAATATAGGCAGTTACTTGGAAAACTACTGTGTTAAAGGGATTCTGTTGTGATTTGAAATGGAGTACTTTTTGTTTTCTAAATTACACTGTTTTCATAGCAAATAATTTACTCTACCATTTAAATTTTATTCTTGAACCAACAAATGTATTTTTGTAGTTGTAATATTGTTGTGTAGGCAGCCATCTCAGTGCATTGTGCCTGAGTCTGAGCTTTCAGAAAGAGCCAGCACTACACCTTAGAACTGCTTTTGGGTAAGCTCTTATTTCTCCTACTCCCATGTAACTGGAGGAGTCCCCTATTGAGTACTATTCTACTGGGAGCTGCTATCTTGCTACCTTCCAATTTTTCTGCTGATCGGCTGCTGGGAGGGGGGGGGTGATATCACTCCAACTTGCAGCGCAGCAGTAAAGTGTGACTGAAGTTTATCAGAGTACAGGTCACATGGCTGTGGCACCCTGGGAAATGAAGAATATGGCTAGCCCCATGTGAAATTTCATTGAATAACAGATTTCAATGCAGGATTCTGCTGGAGAAGTTCCATTAACTGAAAACATGTTTTTTTCCATGACAGTATTCCTTTAAGCACCTTCAAAAGAACTGTGTGTTAAAGGGGCCGTGATAGTTTAAAGAAAGACTGTTTATGTGATTCTGCAAGGCAAACCCAGGGCAGGGGTAACTGTGAATAATGCCACTCTAACCAAAAATGTTTCTTTGGGATGTGATTTTTTGTTTTGGTTATCAGTGAGAAGAGATATAGCACCAATTCTCCATAGTATGTAAGATCTAAAACAGCTAGAAATAATGATTTAAAGACACAAGTGCAAATATCAAACAGGCAAAACACAGTTTTTCCCTTTTAATTGCTGAAATTTCTGAAATAATATCCAAAGAGCAATGTAACCTTAAAAAGAACAGATAATCCATGCAGCTAATCCTTATATAGTAATTAAATCAGTTATGAAATGAGACTACAGCTCATTAGTGTTATTGCTAGGCACAGTGCACCCAGCAATAAAGATTTTCACTATAACCTCTTTTGCATCTATTTGCGAGTGATATTTGATAGCCTCAGCACTACAAAATGTTTATTAGCCCTGTGCCAAGCTCATTTGATATTTATAATTAAAGCAGTTAAGTCACTGTTCAGTAATAAAATAAACTTCACTGCATTGGAATTTGCACGTAATTATATTAGCAGCAAAGCAAATAGAATTCTTTTCATGACTGGAGTGGTTCAAAAGCATATAGCTTAAATGTATTGGGATTGTAAGGGTGCCATTAAGGTGCTCTATTAATTGCTCTGGTAAGTGGTCCTATTATAAAGTAAGCTCTTAGTATGCATGACTGGGACTGCGGCTTATTACTCATGCATGAAGTACTGCGTCCTCTGTTACCAAAGTTTATTGATTACAGCCAGAGATATATCTAGTTAAAGTGCCCCATAGGAAATCATGGCAGGTGCCCTCTTATATATTGTTAAAATCAGTCAGGACCACCAGTGGGCCCTTTTATACTGCTTAGCCCTCCAATAACAGCTCAGTAAGCTGCCTTAGTGTTTAAACCCTTAATAAGAAGAACAAATTGAAGTGTTAGGAATTATTGGGGGGGGTGTTGCAAATATATTGCACTAAAACTTACAGTTTTCCTAATTGCACACAACAGTTCCTAAAGTTTATTTTAGCAATAAGTATAGTCACTTTGCCCTCACTATGGTGCTCCCTGCCTCCATACTTCTCAACACTTTTTTAAGTACTGAGATGCTGTCACTGCAGTTAATTTGGTGCCTTGGAACCAACCATCCCTGGATAAAGAAACTCCCACTGTAACTAGATCAAATGTGGCAGGGGTTTCAGCTTCTATTTCTTTTTTAAGAGCTGCTTCAAAATGGCATGTTTTTTCCCCCTGTCTCAAAAGTACCAGTTTCAGGAGTATTATTACATAAACTGTACTATAGAGCAAATTCTAAGATACACAATCTTTTTCCTCCAGTGTTGTTAAATATCATTGATATATTCACTTTGTTGACATTGTGCTTATAATTCCATTAACAACATTTATAACAACCCCCTATTAGTCTGCAATGCCTGGAATTGCTGGTATCCAAAGAATATCTGATACGAAAGCTCCTTCGTGTCTTTACCACTCTTTTACCACAAACAATGAGAAGTACAGACAAACAGATGAAAGCAAGAAAATCTCCAGACACCCAATATACTGGTACATTCATCTCTTCACCAGAAAGGCAAAAATAGCTTTCTATACAACCAGCTATTTGTATCCTCCTTGGTGGATGGTACTGTATACTTTTCTGTAATTCTAATTTCACTTTAGCTGATTTTACTTAACTAGCACTGTCTATGATCAGGAATATTTACAAATAATACCTATACCCTACTAGCTTGTCCTGCTAGAACACACACTAGAATCCATATAACCATACAATAATTGGTTGATTTCAGTTATTCAGTATTCATTTTTTAATGACATTTATTTATTACATTTTCAAAATATACTTTATAATGGATAAGCATGTGACTTTATCTCTGGATATTTTAAAGCAATAATTTTATAATATTTTGTATAAAGTGTAAATATCATCCTTGCTACTATATAAAGGGAAGACAGGGAATTTGCCCAGACAGGAGAGTTTTAGGGGCCCATTCATTAAAGCACAAATTTTTGCTAGTTAAAAACACGATTGGAATAAATTCGGAGTAACCACAATCATTTCTGATGTGCGAAAATTGCGCAAAAATGTTTTTCTTGGTCGTTCTGGACCTTTCTGGCTTTGAAACGTCAATGCATGATTTTGGAAGCCTTCTACAGGACTCAATGGCACTCTGCAGCGCCAACCTGGCCAAAAGATAGTCACCATACCAAAGCTTCAATGAATTCCGAAATGGTCATAGTCTTTGCGAAAAATATGACTTTTTCGTGGACGTGAACGAAAACCACAAAAAAGTTGTGCAATTTTAACAAGTTCTAAAAATGAGAAAAAAATACGTTTTTTTCAGGAAAAAAAAATTGTGGTAGGCATTGCAAAAAGAGCTGTCCAGGCAAATATCATTTAGGCCACAGGCTGAAAAATCAAGACTAAATGAAGAATAATTGGGTTTTCATTCTGTTCTTCTGGGTTTTTAAAAAAAGCAATTTAACAGCAACTACTGTTGCAGACAAAGGAAATGCTCAACAATTTTCTTTGCCATCATAGAAAGCCATCAACTAAATATTTTTGACTACCGTGGAAAAGACCTGACATTTAAAGGGACAGTATTGCCCTTGCCCAAAATGAGTTCAGTAAATAGGGCTTTCTCTGAACATATTTGTTGCCTGTGGTTTTACTAAAATCTGTTTTTTGTTATGCTATGGTCTTCTTATTATCTGTGTACTGGTAATCTAATTACCTTTGTAGATTGTAAGCTCTTTTGGGCAGGGCCCTCTTCACCTCATGTATCGGTTATTTATTGCTTTATATATTACTCTGTATGTCCAATGTATGAAACCCACTTATTGTACAGCGCTGCGGAATATGTTGGCGCTTTATAAATAAATGTTAATAATAATAATAATAATATCTTGCAAGGACCGAACAGGGAGTAGCTTTAGTTTACCTGTTTGTCCTGTTTAGCTGAAGAAATATAAAAAACGTAGAAATGTAAAAAAAGGAATTTAAGGAAAACTATACCCCCAAACAATGTAGGTCTTTATAAAAATATATAAACAAGCTCATATGTAAAACTCTGCTTCATCTAAATAAACTAGTTTCATAAAAAATATACTTTTTTAGTAGTATCTGTTGGTTAAGTATTCATTCTGGGGTTATAGTTTTCCTTTTAAGCAATAGGCAAAAAGTAAAGCTGGCCATGCATGCTAAGATTCCCTTGGTTGGCGAGGTTGGCAAATCTTTCCCCGATATGTGCACCTTGGGTAGATGATATTGGTTAGATAATTTGGGCCTAGGGCCAGGTGTTCAAATTACAACAACGGGCATAGTAGCCGTTGGACTGAGGACCGCATCAATGAGCCAATGCAGCCACTATTACGATTAGGAAAATCAAACCTGTCTGATCGACACCTGGACGATTTTTTTTAACCTGACCAGGACTTGACTATAGTGACGATATCCAGATCATGACCTTCTGGATATCTATACAATCTATTTCTAGTGACCATGTCCCCAGATAAGTTGAAGGTTAAATTGGAACTGGTTTTATGCCAGTAGTAAGAAACAGGCCTACTCTGTATCATAGTGTTACACCTCATCCCCTCATCACAAAAAAATATTTAAGCACCTCAATGTGACCATGCACACACCAGGTTTCTACCTGCATACTTCATGGTTCAGTTCTAGTGAAGTGGATGACCAATGGTCACAGGAAAGATCGTAATTGTAATATGTATGGCCACCTTTAAATATGGAGGGAATGGGTAACAGAGAAGAAAAACATCATGGAGCTAATTAATAATGGGACAGAGATGAAAGAATATCTAAGCTAAAGTATTATTAGCAGCCTTGCAAATACTGGAACAGGCATGGGTGGAGAATACTGAAGGAGTAAGACAAAAGTATTTTAAATTTGTGTGGGTTATTCAGAGATCTAAATTAAATCCCTGAAATTAGAGCAGAATTACAAACAAACTTTATACTTCAATAGCTTTATTCCAAGTCACAAGACCTCTTTATGTACAACTTGCCTAAACAATAAGATATGCCTGTTTGCTTCAGCTACAGCATTCATGCTAACGTGGGTGATGGGAAAGAAGAACACTGATTTACATATTTCATTGAGGCATTGTTGATTTATATGTATAGCCATATTCTTTTAAAGCAAATTTAGACTGTTTATACAAAGGTCAGCAGACTCAGCTGACCAGCTGATATCAGGGGTTTTCTTATTATGGATGTTTGCTTGGCACTGCTGGCAAGGACAACCATACAGATTTATCCACTGTTAAAGCTTTGTCTTTCTGTGAATTTGCATGTAGAGACAAGCTAGTAATTCATTGTGTGTGAGTGGGAAGCTACTGTGAGCTATGCTTATGTCACACATTGCAATTAGGTCTGTATATATTCCAAGCAACTCAGGTTGAAAGATGGCCAAAGACAGAGGGAGTTGTAACCCAGACATTGATTCACTATATCTTATCCTATATACTGTAATCAGGCTGTAGGCTGAAAATAACAGATATAAAGTGGTTATAATTATAAATGGGAAGGTAGTATGTAAGATGTAATACATGGCATTAGCAAACTGATGGATGTATAATAGGTGTCAGTCCTACTGATGCAGTTTCTATTAGTTCTCAGTCCTATTCAGGTCCGGACTGGCAATCTTGCCATGTTTCTTTTACTTCTTAGTCCTACTGATGTAGTTTCTATTAGTTCTCAGTCCTACTGATGCAGGTGCAATGAGGTCTCTACTAATAAAAATGTTCTCAGGACTCTTAAACAACTCTTTTAACAACTTTTATTGCTAGTACAGTGTGTATCCTTAGGGGTCATTTACGACTCCCACAAATTTCCCTGCAGTCAGTTGCATTTAAAACCACTTTCACTAAAGAATCAGGGGCAGACATTGCACGTACGCCAGATGGACTTCCGCACAAGTGTGCCTGATTTGCTATGAAATGCATGCAGTTGCATTAACTATGGTGAAGTGGACACATTTGCATCATCTGCAGCACTATTGTCTCAAGCAAATCATCTTCTTGTGCCTGAATTGGTGCTGGAATTCTGAGAAAACCCTGCATTGTGATTGTGATCAAGAATGCACTTTGCTTACTGCACTTATTGACATAAATTATCCCTCTTTTCTTTCCCAGTATTTCCAGTATTATCTGCAGGCCAAGAATATTCAAGGCAGTATCCTCCAGTCTACTCTAACCAGTGCCTATATTGCTGCTAGGAGTCTATAACAGTTTCTTTAAAGCAAGAATCCTGTTTATTACAGTGTGTTTGTTGTACGCTCTAGTGTAGAGGGTATGTTTAATCCCATAAATCAGTTCCTAAACTGGCTTGCCTGAAGCTAATTCATTTCCTTGCAGCAATATGGAGATGGTTTTGCAAAGAATTAACTTTTTTTAACATCTTGTGCTTAATTAGAAGAAAAAAAGACATGGAGGGAAATGTTTAAGTGATCTTTTCAGCCAGAGGATTTTGCTAAACATTATATCTAAGAATGTCAGATGTTTTGGAATTTTTGAGGCCAGCCTCAGGCAAGGTATATGTCCACTGTTTTTTTTATGGGTCTTTTCACCAAACCACCTCACCGTATACTGTATGTAAGTATATAACATACATACAAGAGCAGTACACACAGGAACTGGAATTTGAACAATATGTGAACTGGAATATGTTTCAATTGTGTGGCCTAGAAGATAATGGGGGGTTATTTTAGTGTCTTAGTATCATATTGTTATTTTCACAATATAACAAAAAGATGCAGAGGTTACATCTTCCATTTGTTTGATGTCATTAACAAGTTTGATTCATTCCTTTATAGGTGGGTATGGTTTCTTTCTCCAGTACTTGGGGATTAAGAATGTTCAGTAGCTGCTAAAAGAAGAAATGGGATTAATTCATGATTTACCTGGTGAGTATCTGTTATGGGGAAATTTAGGAAAATATTTAATGGGTTTGCTTCTGACTTTACCCCTTCCTTAACCCCTTTAGAATGATAGATCTTATGAACAGGGCCTTCCGATACTATTTTCATCCTTTAACCATTGAAAGAATACTGTAATGGAAAAACATGTTTTTTTTTTTCAAAACACGTCAGATAATAGAGCTTCTCCAGCAGAATCCTTCATTGAAATATGTTTTTTAAAAACCCAAACAGATTTTTTAATATTTAATTTTGAAATTTCACATGGGGCTTGTCATATTCACGTGGTGTGCCACAGCCATGTGACTTGTGCTCTGAAAAACTTCAGTCAGACTTTACTGCTGAGCTGCAAGTTGGAATGATATCACCCCCCTCCCAGCAGCCAATCAGCAGAACAATGGGGAGGGAGCAAGATAGCAGCTCCCAGTAGATATCAGAATAGCACTCAATAGTAAGAAATCCAAGTCCGGCTTGGGACTCCTCCAGTTACATGGGAGTAAGAGAAACAATAGGTTACCTAAAAGCAGTTCTAATGTGTAGTGCTGGCACCTTCTGAAAGCTCAGACTCAGGCACAATGCACTGAGATGGCGCCTACGCACCAATATTACAGCTACAAAAATACATTTGTTGGTTCAAGAGTACCATTTGAAATGGTGAATTATTTGCTATGTAAACAGTGAAATTTACAAATTTACAGAAATTTAAGAAGTAAGTCATAAAAATCATGACAGTATCCCTTTAACTGTTAAATTATTATAAGACCCCTGTCTGCCAATAGATTTGTACAAAAGTTCTAGAGGCATTGCAAATTATAACTAAAGGACCAATTCTGGACCAAAAGCAAGAATTGGAAAGGTATACAGAGCTCTCCCACGGACTTATCATAATCTAAACAGAGTGTAAAACTGTGTCTTTTATATGTATTCTCCCAAGGTAATCAAGCAAAGTTAACGATAGTATGCCTTTAAGTGTGGACCAAGTAGTTTTTAGTAGGGTTTCATTATTACATCTCTGGTGTAGTTCATGGTGCCAGCTTTTATTTGGACAATTCGGTAGGTATTAGTACATTTAGTTTATAGTACCTAATAGCTTGCACCAGCAATAACCTGTGCAGTGCTTGCCTACATAACCATTACAGCATCAGGTTTGATCTCTCTACTGTTCTGAGGCTACTCTAGGGCTAGGGTTGCCAACTTTTCTGGAACAAAATGTAAATGTCTAACAAATCTTAAACAATATATGTCTTTTTTTTACAATTTTATCCCTTTGGTGCTGGAGTTTTGGGGCAAATACATCCTTCCCTGCTCTAACATAAAACTGATTCTGTCACCATTTAAAAACTGAATAGTTTGTACATAAGCTGAAGTAATAGTTTGCCATTGGGGTTTCATGTTCACCACAGAGCAGCCCGTTGCTATAGCAAGATTCTCTCCAAGCAATGGAAAGTCACTGTGTCAGCCAAAGAATAACCATATGAGGTGAATAGCATTTAGGCCACATCCTGAGCTGGAAGAGGTTGAATTACTGAACATGGAATATGTTCCATCTGTATAAACTGTTGTTCCTGTTCCTATGAACACAAAAAGAGACATGGATTTGATTTTCCCAAGAGGTGAGCTAATGTGGGAAAAGCATTCATAAAAAATTAAAGTCATTTTTTCGAATTCCAAAAATAAATCGCAAGTAGATATTTCCTGTAGCAGTAATAACTAAATAATTCTCATTTCTGGTCTCCTCTAAAAATAGAGATATTATAATGTAAAGACGTTGCCTTAAAAGAGGGATTTGCAAATATATAAAGGAATATTTAGCAAGGCTGTGGGTGGTATTTCTGAAGGTAAAATCAAAATTATGGTGCAGCTCTGAAAATAACTGCAGTGTGTGCTTTTCAGAGCTGCTGTAAGTTTTCTCGTGTATGGCAGCCCCCTGTGTTCATATTTGCAGTGAGCGGATTTCTTTTGTATCTGTGGCATTTTGTGAACCCTGGCATGATGCTTATGCTCAGTTAATCTTACCCTTGCAGTGATAATAATGGTTCAGTATAATGTACTGCACTTAATAGTTAGAATTAAAAGTATTTCTTTTTAAGGACATGGAAACCCCCAACATACAGAGGGATGGCAATGTGTTCAGCAACCCGCCCCCCCATGAATTAAATTGCTATGCATATTATTTAATCATGCATTAAAAAAGAATATGTACCATTTAAATTGCAAAATAACAGCAGGACTATGGATACCCTTCCAAAAAGGATTACTTTAGTGCACTAATGCAGTCCCTGTCGACTGACCAGCTTAACTCTTTGAGCAATGTTCTGATCATCCACCTACACCATCCATCCACCTTCGGCTGAAGTTTTATGTATGACTTTTCCCAAAACTAGTTTACAGAGCATGGAGCTTGACATAATAACTGAATTTTCCATGTACATTATCTAATTTTTCATGTGTCTACATATATAACATTAGTCTGTATTTAACCGCAAATTAATGCTGGAATTCAGACTGAAAGCAACATGATTGTCAAATGGAGATAACAGAGTTCACCACATTTTGCCAGAGGGGTACACCTAGGGTTGCCTCCTGTTTGGTTGTGTTTCTTTAGGCAGTTTGGGTCTCAACTGTCTGTTCGGTTTTCAGCCTTGTGAAACCCGAACAATAATCTGGCCAATAAATAAGAAACAATTAAATATTAACATATTCATTTATTGTACAGCGCTGCGGAATATGTTGGCTCTTTACAAATAAATGTTAATGATAATAATTCACTGTGTTCTATCAACATGGATTAGCTATCATCAAGTACAGCAGTACAAGCATTTCAGAGCTTTCTGGATAACTGGTTTCTGTATAATTGATCCAATATCTTTTATTAAAGGGTTGGACTTACTTATCAGGCAGATAGTAGATAGACTTAGGTTTGCCACCTATCTGATTTTCAACCAGACATCCCAATTTTTCAAGGGGCTGTCCCTTCAAAACTTTCTGTCCAGTTTAAAACACTGACAAAACTGGACAGAAATCCAGCCAATAGCTCCTAAGTAAAGCAATGACCCCACTCTGGTATCATAACCCCACCTGACATTGTCATACCCTCCTCTGATGTCATCTTGCCCACTCCCAGCATCACTGCCCCACCCCGGATACCATCAGCCCCATCCCCTTTGTTCTGGTTTAGCCACTGGCAAAAGTGGCATCCCTAGGTACACGGCAGCTCTCTATTATTTTTTCTAGGATTTCTAGAAGCATATTTATCAAAGGATAATTATTATGTATTTATAAAGCGCCAACATATTCTGCAGCACTGTACAATAAGGGGGTTCAGTGTCGGACTGGCCCAACAGGATACCAGGAAAACTCCCGGTGGGTCCAGGTGTCTGTGGGCCCTCCTGCTCCTGACCATTTGGCCCGTTTCATGGTCATTCCCTATTTCTGTAATAAATGAGGCAAGGAGAATAAAGAGATTGGGTGAGGAAAGGAGGAAAAATAGTTTGGAAAGCGGGCCTATGGTCTAAGGTTTTTTTGGTGGGCCCCTGGGTTCCCAATCCGACACTGAGTGGGTTTATACATTGGACATACAAGATTACATACAAAGCAACCAATACAAGAGGTGAAGAGGGCCCTGTCCAAAGGAGCTTACAATCTATAAGGATGATTCTGTTTAATAAATATGCCTTAAAATGTCTATTGTTTTGCTACAGGGCCTGGTTTGCAAAGACATAATATATATCAATATACAAAATATTCATTTATACCTATATAAACCCTTACGAAGTTACCATATAGATGAGCAGAAACATAGCACACAATTCTGGCCGTCACAGAGCTGGAGAAGCCAGATCCACCCAGTCACTAGAGATTACAGAAATGAACTTTCTTAACTGAAGCCAGATTTTGGCACAAACACATCTGGCTTGGAAACAAGAATTTGAGTATATTCCGAACTCTCCCAAATCTTTTCTGCCTCAGAAATATTCTTATATTTATCGACCTCTCAACTTGGCTCGAGAAGCACCTTTTAGCTCTGCTGAAACATGATCGGAGATTTCTTTGATAACATATGGAAATGATCTTAACGTCACAATAATGCTATATTTCGCATTAACCTCAAATGGTATGTTGTATACAGGTACGTGTGATTGTAGCAGGATGCACTTTCAATTAAGAACAATTAGCTCTTTTCTTTAGATCTTTTCCTTGTAAACATTGCATAGCTAGTTTCAAGCTCACACTTTGAGGGTTACATAGATGATGTAATGAGTAATGAGTATGGAACATGCTTAAAGATTGCACATACAGCTAGCAAGATATCACTAACACATCTGGAGCTCCATGAAATAAACACACATGTAAGTGATTTCTCCTACCACTGCAGGAAGTGAGACTTTACAGTGTGAATTTGGTCATAGATCCAGCCCTAAACAGGTATGGGAAATCACTTTCTATAATACCATTTACACTAATGTGCATGATTAATCTGATGATTTACTTGAAGAATTTAGTCCATTGAAAAAAAAGGCTTCTTATTTGCTGTCTCTTGCTATTCTGAATTTTAAGCTTTCAGAAGACCAGAATGTAATCTAATCACCAAGTTTGCCCACAGAAGGTACAAAGTAGTTTGCAAAGCCTTACTTACAGTATTTTTAGATGCAAGAGTTGCTTTGTTTCCTGAGCCCAGGGGTCCCCAAACTTTTTTTTACCTGTGAGCCACTATAAAATGTAAAAAAAAGTTGGGGAGCAATGCAAGCATGAAAAAAGTTCCTGGGATGCCAAATAAGAGCTGTAATTGGTTATTTGGTAGCCACATGGACTGGCAGCCTACATGAGATTCTGTTTTTTATTTAACTAAAACTTGACACCAAACCAGTTATTCAAAAATAAGCAGCTGCTTTGAGGCCACTGGGAGCAACGGAGGTTGGTGTGCAACATGTTTGCACCTGTGCCACTGGTTGGGGATCACTGCCATAGCCTGTAGTTAACAAATTCAAGTCAGTGTTCGCCAAGCCCAGATTTCTACATTTACTCTTCAGGTTCCAACCAAATTAGAAAGCTACACTTTGTGGGGGGGGGGGGGGAACTGGTATTGTGCAGAGGTCCCTTATACTTGTGATCTAATCACCTTAACCACAATTAGATCAGTGCCCGCTTTGGTAAAACTAGTGCAAGTCCAGTTTGCAGCTTTTTTGGAATTACTATGTGTGTGAATATATATTTCATCAAATATAAAAGAGATAACACCCATTACATATTTGTTTTTTATAAATGATCAGAAAAAAACAGGATAATAGTGTTTATAGTACTCTTGGTTACTCCAACTTGTAGGGGCCTTATTTTTTATGGTTGATGAGATCCTACTGGCTTTTTTTGTACCTGGTTATGAATAAGGTTATTCCCCTGGTTATAAATAAGGTCACATATACCTCTTCACATATACCCCCTGAGAATCAGGTGCTAATGCATGTTTTAACATGGGCAGCAGAATTGACCCCCGCTCCCCCCGCATGCAATAACATGCATTTTGGTGCATTGCTAGCAATTACTGACACAGCTTGAGGATTTGTATATATTACCAAGCCATATAATTATTACAGAATCCCAAAAAATTGTGCAAAATCAGGGAAAATTTAAAATCAGAGAACAGCATTTTGCATTATATATTGGTGAGACCTCAAAAACCAGTGTAAAATAAGGGAAAACTTAAAATCAGGGGAGGTAAAATTGGGGTTTCACTGTATTTATTGGAAGCATGGGTTGCACATGATTCTCCAGTATAAAAATCAATATGCAATTTAATCAGGAATGAAACCAGTTTGAGGGCAAATTGGTTTGGAGCTTTGAGTTATATTGTGAATGTCAGGAAACAATGATTCTTTGCTTCGGTGCCAAAACAAGCATAAATAACTCCAAAGTAGGTGTCACATATGGGTGTTTGTTTATGAAGCAGATAAATATGCATAAAATGCCACTCCCAGTAATAGTAAAATTACATATTCCAGCACAGAAAGATAATCAATATAATTTCTGCTGGCAAAATTCAGACTTGGGCGTAGTTACACTGTTGTTCTTGACTACACCAACACATGGGTGGGTCTGTATTTCCATTAGCTTAGAAAGTCAGGTCTACTGAGTTCTCAGAACAAGTTGCTAATACTGCATACAAGTAAAAGGAAAAGTGTTTATACTTTATTCTCTTTTTTCTTTATTAGCACTTTACAGATAACTAAGCAAGAGTTATTTGCTATGAATGTCATTATAATGCATTTGAGATTATGCAGCTTGGAATTTAGGTGATTCTGTCCAAGGGAATCTGTGTTTACTCACATTATTGTGGGATCTGAGTTGCCCCCCTGTATGCAAGATTAGATTCTAAACAGCTTTAAAGAGCCTTATGCTCCCTAAAAAAGACCGGCAATTTTTTTTGTGAAGTTTCTAGACACCAGAAATTTCACAAACCAGAGACCAAATCAGTTGACTCACCGGTAATTGCTGTGTCACCTCCTGTTAGCAGTTCCATCTCAGTCACAGTTCCATCTTAATGTAATAGGTTTTTGGCCACAAAGCAATAGGGATGTTTTAATGGTTCAGCAAATTTAAAGTTTCAGTTGTAAACTATTTGTTGGATTTGCCAATCTTTACATCTAGTGAGACTGATCAAGTAGGCATTTATCCACTTTGTTGTTTCCAATGTTCCAAGTATGAAGGGCTTTGTAATTTGTTTGACAATAGACTCCAATAACAAAAAATGTTCTGGGTATTCAGTTTTTAAAATGTGGCCACCTAATTTGCTTGGTTAAAAATAGCCAACATTTTTGGACTGTCTGTGCTTTATAACTTCAAAGAGCCTGCTTTAGATAAATCAGTCAGGTTATTGTACACAGACAATCAAACAAGCTGCACAGGTTCTTAGATGTATCTGCTTGCTGTCTATATATTCCTGGGTTTTAAAATGAAAGTAGTAGGTTAAGCAAATATTTGGATTGTGGCTTGAAAGAAACATATGTATGCACTTTTTTCATACTTCAGGAATTTAATTAACTGTGCTATTCCCTGAAGCGTGGGTCCTATGTACCAATACAGCTAACTAAAAGTACAAAATGATCATTTGCTGTTAGCAAAACAGGCCATTGGGCTGGATATAGCCATGCAGAAGAAATATCTACTTATGTAGCCTAGTCAAGAGCAGGCAGGTTAAAAGGGGTCCCCAATAACATATAAATAAATATTACAATAATCTCCCTGAGAAGGAACCAAAACCAATAACCTCGGGAGATTACTGTAACTCGTGAGGATGTCTATGGTCTGTTTAAATTAAGCAACATTTTAAAATAGTTGGATAAATATTGAGAGTAGGAACATGTTACCACACTGTTTGCTGGTAATCAAATGACATCTAAGGGTAAATAGCAGGTCAGCAAAGCTATGAAGAAAACTGTGGATGGGACAGAATTTCACATTAAAAAAGCACAGAAAAATGTGGCACAAATTCAAACAGGAAAAGTGCAGTGAGAGACAACCACAGCTGCTTATGATGTCACTGAGTAAACTGTTCATGGAACCACGACTATCATTTTGTGTGTGTGTTTCAAAATTATACTGTTTTGTTAAACCACCTACATTTGCAACATCATGAGAACTTCATTCAGATGGAACATTCAAGAGGTACAATTATGCCCTGCCATGTTTCTTCCATGGGATGATTGTTTCCTGTCCTTTTCTGAACATGTATTATCATCATAAGACATAAATTGTACATACTAATTATTATGCATTATAACAAAAAAGATTCCCATAGCACTGTGTATATTTGTGTAGCTTCTGAAAACCAAATATCTTGTTTGGAATTAACATTTAAAAATTAAAATCAATTGTGAACTCTGACCTTTGTTTATTACCTATTCATGTCACAATATGGTAGAACCAAAGCAGTAAGGGGCCTACATTATAAAAGTTGCAAAGTTTTTGCACCAGGCCAAGTAACCTACAGCAACCAATCAGATGTTTGCTTTCAAACAGATACCAGTAAATGCTACCTACTATGGGTTACCTGCTACAGTGAAAACTTTGTTAGGTTAAACAGTAAATTTGTTTCATAATTCATTCAAAATATTGTTTGAATTGTTTGTTTCAGTTGTTTAAATACACAGTTTGAAACAATCATTGCACCATCAAAACTAACCTACAACAACATATGGGTGTTAACACATCTAGAAAGTTTTACAAAATCAGCTACTTTTAAAAATACGTACTTATAACACATATGTCAGCCAAAGGCAGAGTTCAAAACAAATAAGGACAATCCTGTTTCGTTAAAGGGGTTTTTCACCTCTAAAATGTACTTTTTGTTAGTGATAATCTGAGACAATATGCAATTGGTCTTCATTTTTTATTATTTGTGTTTTTTTAATTATTTAGCTTTTTTGGGCAGTAACTATTCAGTCTGGAATTTCAGCACCTATCTGGTTGCTATGGTCTAAATTACCCAAGTAACCAGACTGGACTATGAATTGGTTAGGACCTGAATAGAAACATAAGTAATAAAAAGTAACCACAATAATATAATTGTAGCCTCACAGAGCAATAGCTTTTGGCTGCAGGAGGTCAGTGACCCCCATTTGAAAGCTGGAAAGAGGCAGAAGAAGAACGCAAATAGTTAAAAAAAACTATACAAAATAAAAAACAAAGACTAATTGAAAAGCCGCTAAGAATTGGTCATACTATAACATACTAAAAGTTAACTTAAAGGTGAACTCTTCTTTAAAGTCTGTGCACATTCTGAATTTTACCAAGTGTACAGTTAAATCGACAAGCAGGAAGTCCCATAATAGTTGATACTCTGAGATCCTGACCCCAGTTTCTGATTTAATACTTGAGGAACTTCCTTCTTGCTCACCTACAGTAGGTGTTTGATGTACAGAGGACATTTTCACACCCGGTTAGGTGCAGCAAACCTTAAACATGCATGCCATTGCCATATTCTTTGAGAATGTATTGAATGTTTCGAGTTGTGGACATAGTCAAAGTACATAACAATACATAACATAACAATTTCCTTTTACACATCTACCTGTTTAACAATGCTGTGCCACTGCATATTCCTATTGGGTATCTACACACACTAATATTATTTGCACACAATTACTCTGCCCTAACATATCAGGGGTTAATCCATTCATCAGGTAAATACCTAGTAGTCATCCTTATTGCTAAATGTGAAGTTGCTGAGGGGGTTGATTCATCTTCAGGTTAATATTTAGTATGTTCTAGAATGGCCAATTCCTAGCAACTTTCAACTGGTCTATATTTTTAATTTTTAATAGTTTTTGAATTATTTGCCTTCC
Organism: Xenopus tropicalis; assembly: GCF_000004195.4. Classification (NCBI taxonomy): domain Eukaryota; kingdom Metazoa; phylum Chordata; class Amphibia; order Anura; family Pipidae; genus Xenopus; species Xenopus tropicalis. The sequence continues at coordinate 96,035,934 of NC_030684.2, forward strand.
TCTTCTGAATCTTTCTATTTTTCAAATGGGGGTCACTAACCCTAGCAGCCAAACAACTATTGCTCTTTGAGGCTATTTTTACTTTTCATTATTTATCTTTCCATTCAGGTCCTCTCTCTCTCTCTCTCTCTCTCTATTTATATACCAGCCTTTCAATCAAACCATTGCATGGTTACTAGGTTAAATTGGGCCATAGCAATTCATGAAGGTTAACGTTACTCCTGACTGTACTGCAGGGGTCCTACCGCAATGAACTACCTGTGTGTAGATAATGGTCTAGCTGTATAGGAGCATCAAAAAATTCCATGATGACCATGAAATATGTCAAAATGGTTGCCCAGCAGGTAACATTGGTCACTGGTCACCTGTTTAAAAGCAAACATCTTATTGATTTACTGTACCTGGGCAGAATGAGTGCCTTTTATTACATATGGGGGTAAATGGTTGATTAACTGTCTTCCAGGCAAATTAAATCACGGACCCCTGCATGGTACTTCCTCGACATGTCAGAGCTTGTAAGAAAATGTTTCATTGTAGAACATGCCTTTTTACCAAAATAAGTTACTAACCTATTTATCAAAGTAGTAGTTGATTTGTAGGAAACAATAAGGGTGAAGACACACATAGCTACTTTCAGAAAATTCCCTGCCATAGACAATACTGAGAATTGCCTCTGCTAAAACACACATAGGGACAATGATCAGTAGATGATCAGCATTGTCTATTTTAGTAGCCATGACAAGTAGCTGCTACTAGTAGCTCTGTGTGTCTTCACCCTAAGGGTGACTAATCGGCACTACCTTGAAAAAAAGGCGATCATGGTGAGTAATCAGCATGACGTCCCTGCGTAGGTTTTTATAGCATAGGTTGCCTCAAATAGGTCGGGGTTGCATCCAATAAAAGTTGTGCATGTCAAAAAAAGTCATGTGGTAGCCGCATTTTGCTTTTTTTTTGCTGTCTTGTGAATTTTTTAGCTGTTCCGTGGATTTTTCATTGAAACTGGACAGATTCGCTAATCACGAGCAGCAAAGTATATTTAATAATCGTAAGTTAATATTTCAGTGCCTTTATTAACAAACATTTCAATTAAAAGTAAATGAACAATTGTAATTAAATGTAACAACTGTATGTAATAAAATTACACTCAAACATGTTTGTTTTTGTTTTGAATTCTGTGAGTCTGTTGAAATACCATGAAGTAATGTTAACACAAAGTATAATGAGCAGTGCCTAAAAGCCTCTAAGGGCTCTGGCACATGGGGAGATTAGTCGCCCGCGAACAGGGAGTTTTGTCGCGGGTGACTAATTTCCCTGTGTGCCAGAGCCCTAAACATAATGTTCTCTCTCTGTGTCTAGTGAACTGTGCAGGTAGCTTTAGGAAATAAAGGGTCGATACAGGGTCTTTACAGGGTTTTATCTCAGTCTCTACCATATCAATACATTTTCTTTTAAAAGTCATACAGTGCCTAGGAACTGATGTACTTAACATTATTATTATTATTGGATTTTACACTGTCTTGCCTGCCTGCTGACTATTTGTTTTAATTAACATTACGTTCATTCTCAGCAAACTAATCAAATTGCCCTGTAGATAAAGACATTGCCACCCTGAAACACACTGCATCAGTACAAATAAAAATAGTGTCTATGATAGAGTGCAAGTGATAGTACTGTCATTGCCTTTAGGGGACAAGTTTAGAAAAACAGTAGAACAAGGAATGGGTTTGATTGGATCCTACTGGTATTTACACTAGTGCCATTTAGCTCTTAAGTGTGCTCTACTAAATCAGTTTGTCATTTAAATCACATAGTCTCAGACTTAAGCAGTAGGAGCATCTGTAATTTAATAACAACAATAGTGGAGGCTAATCAATAACAAGGGTCCACTTATACACTATTAAACTTAGCACAAAAAAACACATTTTGGGTTTCTGTTCACCTTTTATATGGAGATGTATTAAGTAAGAATTGCTAAAAGAACAATACTAAAACCTGTATATTGGCACAAAACAAGATACACCAGTAGCACTGAGTGGTCCCTTTAACAGTGGTCCCAATTTTTGGTATGAAAGTATCTGAAGTGCATTTTTCTGTGAAGACTTCAGCACAACCATTTCCTTTCCTTCTGTGACTTAAATAACAAAAGCTATTGCTAATACTAGTTAAAATATTAGTGTATGAATAAATAAGACTGATTGTAAATAAGAGGCAAGGTCGGAGTGCAACTCCTTGGGAGAGGTGCTGGCAAGGGGTGAGGTAGGCCTGTGGACCTTACTCCAGACAGGTAACCAAAGACAATAGGGGATGTTTTAACTTACTTCTTTACCCTTGCTGGAATTTGTTTCTGATTTGCTTCTGTTCAAGATGCCTTAGCCATCACCAGAGAACAAAGGGAAGATGTAGGTGGGAAACACTGGGCCACCAGGATACCAGTCTTCATGAATACCCCTTCCACTATAGACTAAAGTCACAATGTTGGCAGCAAAAAGTGGTGCAGTGCTCACAACACAATGCGTACTAAAAGGACATGTATCAGGACCACTAGTGCACCTAGTCTCCACACATATCCAGGGTAGAGACAAATAATGCAGGCAGTATGGTTTCTTGAGGTCTAACAAGGATGCAGTCAACACTAGTGCTGGACAGATGTGGATTCTATTACAGGGACATTGCTGAGCCCTTGTTTAATGATCTGACTTTAACTGGTCAACCCCCTTTCACAATCATCCCCTGGATAATCTAATTGTCACTATCAACTTATGCTTGCCACTTTATTTTTTTATCAATTTGAGGTAAAATGTTCCAATTACACACATGCATTATACACATGCATTCAAAGGTCAAAAGACCAGACAGTTAAAGACATATAGATTCCTTGGAGCAAAAATAGGGCACACTGAGCTTGACATGAAAGTACATACTTACAAAGTAAGGGTCACATCATATCACAAATTTGCATCAGTGTCTTTATCTGTTCTATTAACCATCTTATAGAAAATCACACATCACCAACTGCACTAGGAAAACAAGTAATAAATGGCATCTGGAAAAAAGTAACAACAGTGCAATTATATTTGCTTGGTCAATGACAGTAATGGGGTTAATGTCCAATAGTTTAACCCAACTGTGGCTTAAGAATTGTACCATACGCATTACAGGGAAAATAATGCAAAGGTGGCAAACTGTAAATGTACCTTTCCTAATCCAATTAGTTTAAATCCTGCAGAGTCTGGTCTTGTCTCAGCAGATATTGGTCCAAACAAAGCAAATGGCACAGCCCCCGCCGTTGCACTAAACTGGACAGAGTAAGCAGTATTTGCAAGGCTTTTCTCTGGAGTTGTGCACTAAACATGACAAGTCTGTAGCATAAGAATTTTTATCTACCATAATCCAAACTCTATCCAATCAAAGCACAACTGGAACTGCAGCTACGATGGGGGAAGTCAGCAAACATGCATACGACAACAAAAAATCCTAATGTCCCAAATGCCATGTTAACTAACTAAGCTTATCAATCACTTCTAACCTATTAGCTGTGTTAACCTTTATCCATTTATGTTTTTAGTCACGTTTATACTGTCAAACTTATATAACCTGGCATAATGCAATATACCCCACAGTACTGTTTCTATAAATATCACACCCAATTCTAATTTTATAAAAAAAATTTGAACTTTTTCAGGTGGCTGTCTATGTGTTTGCCAATGAGAGCAATATGCAGTCGTAGCCTAATACATACAAGGGCTATTTATCAACACTGGGCAACTTTGCACCAATCAAATTATTGATTTCATTGATCTACCTGCACCTGGCTGAATGCAGTGGTGTAGCTAGAAGTAATTGGGTCCTAAAACAAATTCATTTTATAGTCTGAGAACTCTGAGAATACAACATTTATAATAATAATACTCAGTTCTGGGTGGTGCTGTGACATCCAGGTATATTTTGGTGCTGTCAGCATAAAGGTAATATTAAGGTCCAAAATGCTATAGGTTTTCCCAGAGATACAGACATGCAGTTGCTGGGTGGCATTGAAGTATATTGAGCCCAGTGACAAACCTGACTGAGGCACAAAACTGTATTTATATATTCCTCAATGTTTTGGATGTGGGGTATGGCCCTAAAATATATTTTTGTTGTTCCCAGTATGCCACATGTGTTGTAATTAACATGCAATAGCCTATTTACAATAATTTGCAAAGTGTTATATCCCTGAGACTCTTAATAGAAATAACATATAATGCCAATTTAAACAAATGTGTCAAAATACAAAGCTTGGAGTTTTTCTTAGATGAAAAGGGATAGGATTCAGTTGTGCTGAGCCATTACCGTGTTTTTCCACTGTACAGTAATGCAGCTGTCCCTTGAAAATTCTCTGTTTAACTAATACATTTTAGAGCCCACAATAAAGACTTGGCATGGTGGCATGAATCTGTATAATGAATAGGTAGCTTTTCTCCAGCCTGTTAAAAATCAAATGGAACACAATGGTTGATGATAAATCTAACAGGGTAGATTTAGTGCAGAACATAAAGGTGATTTATGGCCACACAAGCTGCCTGGTATATGCATCTGGCTAAATTAGGTAAGAGATGAGTTCACTGTTAGAAAAAGGAATGTTTTTCTTGTCAATAAAAATGTTCAAGAATGGCTCTTGATCTCATGTTTAGACATCAGCTTTATTTTATGTAAACATAAAAGAGAAAAGACACATAAGTGCCTCTGAAGTACTGAATTTGTATACAAAATACTGCAAATTAACACAACCTAAATGGGAATTTGTGGCTAATAGTTCCTTGTATACATAACTTTACCCTGCTAGGCATTTTAAGGATTAACTCATTCATGCCTACATAAGCTAGAGCTAGCTGCTCTCCTGATGGCTCTGTGCACACACAATACAGTTATTACATGGATCATAGGTTTATATTTTCCACTCATTTCATTTTTATTATTACAAATCTCATAAAATTCTGCATTCATTACTGCTTCTCTTCTCTGGTGTTTAATCTCTGCAAATTATTCCACCTATATTAAAAATAGTTCTCAGAAGAATACAACATACTGTTATATCAAAACTTTGTTTTGATATCACATGGCTCACACATCACAACACAGAACAATTTGTTTCAATGGAAAAAGCATCTGACAATGTCCGATTTTAAACATTGAGATAAGTGCACAGAAATCCAGCCAATTGCGTCATGCAATATCCCCACCCCAGGGTCATAACCCCACCTGACATTGTCATGGCCTCCCCTGACATCATCATGCCCACCCCCAGCATTACTGCCTACCCCATATGCCATCAGCCCCACCCCCTTTGTTCAGGTTAAGCCACCGGCAAAGGTGGCAACCCTATGAGCCATTCTCCTGACGTGTGTGGTGCCTTGTTTTAACAGTGATCATCCAATGTATTGGCTTCCCACCCATTTTTGATAATATGAGGAATGCCCAATGTTTGTCTTTGCCTGTGACACACAATGTTTATAATGAAATGATCATTTATTTACATTCTTTTGTTGAATGAGAAGGAGTTTCCTCTACATGTAAATCAGTTGTAGTTGTAATATACTGCTCTATACTATAGAATAAAACGCCTTCTGGCAGGGCTGTGGAATGACCCACATTAACATGAAAAGGGAAACATATGGCTGAAATGGAATTTAATGTTATATACAAAGAGCATAAAGTTCCTTGGCCACACATGAAATGCCTGCTATTTACAATCCATTTGTTTTGTTATGTCTTTAGGTTACTTTAGTGCCATTTGATGGTGATTTTATATTATTAGCTAACAAGGCATCATCTCACCGATCTTATCATCTTTGTTCCTAACAGAAGAAAATGTGGTTGAAACTGAAGGAAGATAACTTGATACATGATAAAATGGAAGAAGATGTCAGAGATGCTTTACCTATAACACTTTTTATAGTAAACTGAGGGGTCCCCCTGTCTCCACAGGGCCTATAGCACCATCATTTTTACTTATACCCTTTATATACACAAATATTTAGGTTTAAATCTTTGTTGTCTGTATGAAACCTGCTTAACTCCTAGTCCATTCAGAAATGGTTAGTTAAAGGGGTGGTTCATCTTTCAGGTAACTTTGTAATAGAATTGCTAGTTCTAAGCAACTTTTCAGTTGGTCTTCATTATTAATTTTTTGCCTTCTTATTTTGACTCTTTTTAGCTTTTAAATGAGGGTAACTGACCCTAGCAGCTAAAAATCTATCTGTGAGGCTACTATTTTATTGTTATTGTTGTTTATTTTTCCATTCAAGCCCCTACATTAAATATATCAGTCTCTCATTTAAACCACTTCCACTTCATTTTTTATGGTAATTTAAACCCTGACAACCAGATTACTGCTAAAATTCCAAACTAGAGAGCTGCTGAACAAAAAGAGAAATAATTAAAAATAAATAAATAAAACATGAAGGTCAGTTGAAAATTATCTCAGAAAAGTACTCTTATTGAAAGTTAATTTAAAAATGAATAACCCCTTTAAAGCTGATGGTTTGGTACTTTTTTTCCTGATACTGTCATGATTTTTATGATATACTTTTTATTTCTAAATTACACTGGTCACATAGCAAATAATTCATTCTTCCATTTAAAAAGTTATTCTTGAACCAACAAATATATTTTGTTTAGTTGTAGTACTGGTGTGTAGGCGCCATCTCAGTGCATTGTGCCTGAGTCTGAGCTTTCAGAAAGAGCCAACTGCTTTCAGGTAACCTATTGTTCCTCCTACTCCCATGTAACTAGAGGAGTCCCAAGCCGGACTTGGATTTCTTACTATTGAGTGCTATTCTGATATCTACTGGGAGCTGCTATCTTGCTCCCTACGTTCTGCTGATCGGCTGCTGGGGGGAGAGTGATATCACTCCAACTTGCAGCTCAGCAGTAAAGTGTAACTGATGTTTTTCAGAGCACAGGTCACATGGCTGTGGCACCCTGGGAAATGAAGAATATGACTAGCCCCATGTGAAATTTCAAAATAAATATAAAAAAAATCTGTTTGTGTTTTTGAAAAACGGATTTCAATGCAGTATTCTGCTGGAGAAGCTCTATTAACTGATCTGTTTTGAAAAAAACATGTTCCATGACAGTATCCCTAATATGATGATGATACAGTGAAGTTGTCACAGCATGAATTCTTATGTTTAGCATCTGATTTTAATGGTTACAGATAGATGTGCTCACTTCTGCTAGAGATCAGTTTTGTTTGCCCATCACAAATGTAATCTAGGGAAAACAAGAAATTCCAGGAGATTTTCAGATAGTGGAAGGAGAGAGATGAGAAGGTAATTAAAGAGATTAGAGGGGTCAAGAGTACCTCTGTTAAGATGTGACTTAAAGCAGGCACATTTAAATGAGATGTGGGAACTAACAGGAGATACAGTGAACTGAATGTGTGTTAATGTAGGAGTATAGGCTGCAACAATTGGATGGGTGGGCGTTGGATCAAGAGAGCAAGTGGGATCATGAGACCCTTGCAAATGCCACAAGGATAAGGCAAAACAGACAAGATGGGGTGGGGATCAGTGGGAATTGTATCTACTCATACAATAAGCGAGGAAGAGTACAGAGTAGTAAGAAGGGGGGGGGGGGCTTGGTATGCAGATAGTAATTAGTTGGTGTTGCCCTTTGTAAATACAGTCATTTACTTGGCTTTAGATAACTGGTATGGTAACTTAAAGGTGCACAGTCAAATAAAAAGGACACAATAGAATTTTAAGAGGCTAAATGCATAAACTGAATTATTGCACTGTCCGTATGTACTTTGTACATTTTTTATGGGGACAAATGGTTGTCTCAGTTGTAAAGTGCATTGGCTAAGGTTGAATGACTTAGGTCAGCAAAGGAATGCGACAAGCTAAAGGACAACAAGAATTTGTAGAAGAGCCATGGTGCTGATCAGCATGGAACTCAAGTGACCTCTAAAGGATCAGCAGGACTTTGTTAATTTTGGTGACAGCACAGGTCTGCCTGCTGTCAAGGAAAGGCTTGTAAAAGCTGATTTAGAAAATCAACTACTAACAGCTACTTCCTAATATCCATATTTCTGGCCCAGGTTTGAGATTAGGAACATCAAATGATCTACAAACTTTATTTTGCTTTGGTCAGCCCTTTTGATAGAATAACATTTAGCCCTCTCCCAGCTCATAAGAGAATGGATAATGAAGATCCTCCCTAAAAAGAGATCACCAGTTATATATATGTGTTTGTCAGTGGAGAGCCCTCTCTCTTTTCAGCTCATTTATTTTATACTCAGTTGCAGCCATAGGCCAGCACTCAGCATGGGGATTCAGAGTTTGCTAGTGCTGATCCGAAAAATGCTGTCTCTTACATGCCCTACAAATGTCTCCGTTGACACCCATATGGCTACAATATTGCTACAGTCATAGGAGGACACTGCAGGCACATTAAAGTAATGAATGAATATCTTTCATGTGGCACAGGCCTTAGGCTACATTTAAACTGTACAAGGAGTCTCTATTCAGTATACAGACAGATGCAGAGAGTTGTATGGCTCCATCTGGCAGTAATTGGTTAGGACATACCAAAATAGATTTGTCTTGATGTTGTTCATAAGCTTTATACCCTGTAATGCCATAAGGTATAGAATGTATTTAATGTATTAAAAATGAATCTTCACTAATGTTCTGGGTTATAGTTTGCATGAACATGGTCATAGTAGCAAATAAAGGCATATTTAGTATACAATACTTCTGGAATGTTCTGTCCAACTTTTTAAACTGTATTGCCGTGAATATGACTAGTGATCCACAAGCAATGCCTTGCCTCACAGAACATACTGGTGTCTAAGGATGCACAAGCCTTATGGCAATAGAAATGACATGTGTGGGTATTTTGACAGAAATAACCCAGCACAGATTCTGCTGCCCCGGAAGTATAGCTAAGTATTAAAACATGAATCTTATCTATAAACCGCTGTATTTCTCAATAATAAGCAATTGAAAGTATAAATTAATTGGGTGCCAGGGTGGAGACATTTAGAAATTTAATTCAATACTTATGGAGATCCCTTCACCTGTATGCATGAGCTGTTTCAGCACATCTAACCTGAGTTACAAAGTGCCCTAACTTTCAGCACAGGAATTCCCTCTCCTCTCTCCTCTCTTCTTCTTTTACTCTCACCTTGGGTTATAAATTAGACTGTTACGGCCTGGAAAAAAGTGGACAATAAGTCACCCTGAAGAGGGTTACTAATGCTCATACTATTTCTTGGGTGATATTGTAGCTTATTACGTAAAACACTCTACCCCTCAGCAAGCAATGAGTAGCCGTACACTGCAGACTGTCTAGGACAGAGGCAACGCAGGGTGACTTCACTGAGCAAACAGTGGATATGTGCCTTATCTCTGGTATTCCCCTTGCGTTTAGCAGAAATGTCACATCTGAGTGATAGCAGATACTGGAGAGGTTTCATTCAGCAGCATATGAAACTGAATGCTAATACAGCCCACACAGCAGTGTATTATGACTTTTGGGCCAAATTAGCCTGGTGGCATCATCCCAGTAACTGATACATGTTTCTGGATCCAGCTGGAACCGTGCTCCACACAAGGCTAAAGGTTTTAGGCAACAAACCTGCACTTCTATTAATAACTACTTTGGGGTGGGGGGGCTTTTTTCAGACTTGTCCCCACAAATATGCAGCTTAGCCAAACCAAATGAGTTGCAGTCTTTATATGCACTCCATCGCCCAAAAAAGAGTGCAAATCACCTTGCAGAAATGGGAGCTAGCAAGTTCTGAACTGGAATCGAGTGGAGCAATAGCTGATGAATTTTATGCATCAATGATACCTAGTCCTTATCCATTGCCAAGTGAGCTGCATTATGACATTACCTTAGCAATGCAACCACAGCAATCCATGCATCCTCCCTCTCCATTACACTATAACAATTTTTTGGTTCAGATATGTCCAGTGAGTAGGGCTTCTACATACTTATATGTAGTTCTTATAATATAATTTTTTATAACAATAGACAAAATGTAAGCACAAGACCTATTTACTGAACTCACTGGGGAGTATGCTGCCTCTTTCATTTCTGTTATTTCTTGAGCTAAACAGGGCAAACAGGTAAACTGAAGATACTCCTGTATGGCCCTTGCAAAGGTTGATAATTATATCACCAGGTTAAAACCCCCTTCCACATATCTTTTATTGTGGCTGTTTTGTTAGCAGGAGTGCCTAATGCAGAGGGATTATCTGTTCAATCTAATTATCAATCAAAAATACCACTTTTAATTACAAATAATTATAATTTCTCTATTTTGCATTAAGAGCTTTGATAGATATCCTTTTCTCAAGTTATTCCCCCTGCCAAGATTCGGGAGACTTATGGTGGCAAAAACCTTTAAATGAACTATACGTATGCCATAGGATTGAACATATGTATCAGCAGAAAGCAACAATTTTAGACCAAGTACAACAAAGTGTGCAGCAAGTTTCAACTCACTAATGCAGATAAGAAAAAGAAATGACACGAGCCATCAGATATTGGCTGATGAGGGTGATTGTGACTTGAGGGTATATTAAATAAGGAAGTCGCTCAAAGTTCTCTTTTGTTTTATCCAGTCAGATTTAATTCAGTGATCTGGCTATATCAACATTCCTTATTCTAGTTTGTGTCAGGCTCAAAAGACTGCTTGATACATATAAAGCTGATGCCTATACAGGCATTCAAGGTTTATTAACCTTCATCAAAAGGTATACCTTCTAGCCATTAACAAAGTGGCTCAGCAGGTAGCACTTCTGCCTTGCGGCCTTGAGTTTGATTCTGGCTTTGGCACAATGTCAAAGGAGTTTACCCTGTGTCTGCATGGGTTTCCTCTGGATTCCTCCTACAAACATACAGACAGGTTAATTGGCTACTGATAAAGTGACCACAGTGTGTTTGAATGTAAAGTGCTCTGAAAATTTGTCAATGTTATGTAAATGCAGGTATAGAATCTGGGGTTTTTCAGATAAGGTACCTTTCCATAGTATCCGTGAATATTTTGCCACCAATATGGATTCATGCAGCTTAGTTAGGCTGAAGTTCACACTTTTATAATTATAGAGAAATTATGCTCAAATCGTGCTTAAAAATGACTCTATGGGGTATGGCCTTCCTGTAATTCAGAGGTTTCTGTATAATGGGTTTCTGGGGATCCCATACCTGTACCAGGAAATAAATAAATGATGGCTCTTATAGCTAGTGATCCCATTGTTATACTGTATTTTCCAATCATGTCGTTTTAGTTCGTGTTCAAAATTAAGCTAATAATATATGAAGAGTAACCCCTTAAGCAGCCACTTATTATTATTATCTTTTATTTGTATAGCACCAACATGAATGTAGCAGCTTTGATCTCAGCCGGTTCCCATTCATGTGTGTATAAAGCCTTATTTCATAACACATTTAAGAGAAAAATGCCCTGTAATTTCCCAATTGTTAATCCTTTTAAAAGTGTTTTTAGTGCTATAACAGGAAAGGTGTCTTGCCTCGCCTGCCCATATGTATTGGGTGCCTGATGGTGACCCACCTTTATTACTCATTTATTGAACTTCAAACAGAACAAGCCACTTTCTTGGAGTAGCAGAAAAAGCAGACATAGACTTTTCAGTGGCTCTCAAATCTTTTCATGAAGGGGTTATCAGTTTATGAGCCAGCCAACCAAAACATCCCTATCAAAATTAGAATTAGGCCAATGGCACACATGATACTTTCTGCTCTGGTGTCTCCAAGGCCAGTCTGCAACCTCCTTTAAGTAAATTCCAGGCATTTTTTACTACCTCGATTTACACCCACATTTCCGCCTAGCACAGTATATAAATCTGGGTAACTCCTAAAAATCTAGAAGGGTTGACAGCTCTGTCTCTGCAGATATTTTAATTCAATTTACCCATTTTAATTATGCAAGTCTGGGTAGAGTGTAGATGGGTACTGTAGATGCCACAAAAAGTGTGTACTTTTGTGTACGCTTAGGGGCATATTCATCAAAGTAAGAGTATGAATCCCGAAATGGGTAAAATTCGGATTAGATACAATAATTTCTGATGATCGGAAATGCCACGAAAATGCTTCAGAAAAAATTGTAATAGTCACGATAATATCGTATTGGCGATACGAAAGTCACAAAAATTTCGTATCCGACTTGACTTTTGATCCTTCTGTGTTTGTGGAAGCCTCCCATAGGGCTCAATGGCACTCTGCAGCTCCAACCTGGCCCAAGGAAAGTCTCCCATAGGGCTCAATGGCACTCTGCAGCTCCAACCTGGCCCAAGAAAAGTCTCCCATAGGACTCAATGGCACTCTGCAGCTCCAACCCGGCCCAAGGAAAGTCTCCCATAGGGCTCAATGGCACTCTGTAGCTCCAACCTGGCCCAAGGAAAGTCTCCCATAGGGCTCAATGGCACTCTGCAGCTCCAACCTAGCCAAAGGAAAGTCATGATAACGAAGCTTTAATGAATCCGAAACCTTCGTAGTCGTTGCGACAAATTTGTCACAAAGTACGAAAAAGTCACACAAATAAGCGACAAAAAATGCAGAAAATACACACAGTTCTATAAATTAGAAAAATATGAATTTTTGTATTCAGAAGCAATCGTACTTTGATAAATGTGCCCCTTAGTATCACTAAATTACCCAGAAAGTTTCTTTTCAGCATGCATTGAGAGGTAGAGAGTTATACTCTATGTAAAATGTATTAAGTGGTTATGACAGGGCTTGTAAACTACTTGTTTTCTTGCTACCCTTAGCTAGCACTCTTCATTGGCCCAAGGTACTTTCTTCTGAAAGCCATCTTCAGGGCTTCAGCTGCTTAACAAATTGGAACCCACATTTTGATTTTTCCTTTACTTCTCCTTAAAATACTTAAAGTGATACTGACACGAAAAAACGACTTTTTAAATTATGAATCTACATAAAATGTTACCTATAGGTCATGTTGATCTTTTTTCACTGTTGGGGCTGGTTTTGTATGTAAATGTTGCTTGAAGTTCCTAAACCTGACTGTTTTGCCAACCTGTCCCTTCTCAGCCTGTCAGTTATAGCTTCTAATGCTAACAGCCTACTGCTGCACAAACATGGCCGCCCCCTCATAGAGGAACATGGGGGATCAGATAAGGAATGGAAAAGCATCAGCAAATACTTTTATGGCAAAATTATAAAGCTCGTTAAAGACAATGTTTTGATAGATGTAAAAACGTTTTCATTTCTGGTGTCAGTATCTCTTTAATGGCCACGTGCTATAATAATAAAATTCTCATATTTACGAGACAAGTGCTGTTAATTTTGCAGATTTAAAAATGTACAGAAAATATGTGAGTTAAAGGAATTCTGTCATTATGGTGTACTTTTTTATTTCTAAATTACACTGCAAATAATTTACTCTACCATTTACAATTTTATTTGTAATATTGGTGTGTAGGCAGCCATCTCAGTGCATTGTGCTTGAGTCTGAGCTTTCAGAAAGAGCCAGCGCTACACATTAGAACTGCTTTCTGGTAACCTATTGATTCTCCTACTCACGTGTAACTGGAGGAGTCCCAAGCGGGACTTGGGTTTCTTACTATTGAGTGCTATTCTGGTATCTACTGGGAGCTGCTATCTTGCTACCTTCCCATTGTTCTGCTGATCGGCTGCTGGGAGGGGGGTGATATCATTCCAACTTGCAGCTCAGCAGTAAAGTGTGACTGAAGTTTATCAGAGTACAGGTCACATGGCTGTGGCACCCTGGGAAATGAAGAATACGACTAGCCCCATGTGAAATTTGAAAATTAAATATTAAAAAAAATCTGTTTGTGTTTTTGAAAAATGGATTTCGATACAGGATTCTGCTGGAGAAGCTCTATTAACTGAAAAAAAACATGTTTTCCCATGACAGTATTCCTTTAATATTGTTAGATATCATTTGTATGCTTTATAAATATGTGGTAATAATAATATTTGTAGGAAGGCCATAAAACACATGTTGGCTCAGTGTAAGCTCTTGCGAGCAGGGCACTCCCCCTAGTGTCTCCAATCCTCATTAAATGTAACTGCAAACCATTTTTGTGAATTGTTTATATGTACATGTTAACTGTTCTGTCTTTTGTACCCCTCTATTCTGTAAAGGGCAGGGTAAATTGATGGCACTATATAAATAATAATAATAATGGGCAGGCCTTGCAATGCCAGAGTCTTGAGTTTTATTCCAGTCTGAGCACTATCTGTTTATATGTTCTCCCCGTGTCACTGTGGGTTTCCTCCGGGTACATTGTTTCCTCCCACACTTCAATAGCATACAGGCAGGTTAACTGACTCGTGGTTAAAATGACCCTACTGCGTGTGAATATGATAGAGACCTTAAGATTAAAATGTCTGCACTATATAAATAAAACATAATAACAAATAAAAGAAACAACGTCAAATTTGCTGATTTTCAAGTTTATATGAAGCAGAGCTTCAGAACCTCAGAACAATCCCTGACAAGTCAGTGTGAGATCAGTGCACATCCTCGTAGGTTGCAGGTTATCTGAGATCAATGTGCGGGCGGCTGCTGGACAGCTGGCAGTGGGTTATAGAGATGCAGTCAGGCTTCATGCCCTCCAGGATTACTGTTATTAAATGCAGTGATTCACATTGTTTAGCACTTCCACATAATGTGACTACAGGGTTATACAAATTAGGGCCACTGGAACAAACAAGCACATCCAGAGACCCAAAACAGGCAAAAAAAAAATTGCCCAATTAGGTTCCCTACCTGCAGTGTGTTTTTAAAGGAGAGTTAAAGTTTAAATCACCGGGGGATGCCAAAATGTTAGGTGCCTCTCAGTGATTAAAATCACTTTGCTAAAATCTACACTGGCCCAGGGTGTTTCTGCAGAAGAATCTCATGCCATCTTCTTTAGATTCTTCCATCTTCTTTACATTCCAGTTTGGGCAGGCACATGCACGGAAGAGTGAAAGCCAAATGTTGAAATGAAGCCAATTCTTTAGGGTGAAGACACACAGAGCTACTGGTAGCAGCTAATTGTCATGGATACTAAAATAGACAATGCTGATCATATACTGATAATTGTCTCTGTGTGTTTTAGCAGAGGTATTTCTTAGCATTGTCTATGGCAGGGTATTTTCTGGCGTTAAGTAGCCGCGAAAAAGTAGCTGCTACTAGTAGCTCCGTGTGTCTTCACCCTTACTCTAGTGTGCATGTGCGTACCTGTGCAAAAAGAAATGAGAAGAAGAAGAAAGATCACTTTGAAGAAGTTCTGCAGAAACACTCCGGGCCAGGGCAGTTTTTGGCTTAAACGTCTGGGGGTAAGTGATTACAATTACTGGGGGGTGCCTAACTTTTGTTACCTTCCAGTGATTAAAAGTTTCCTTCTGCTTTAAGCAATTTGACCCTTATTTTCCCCTTGCTTATGCAACAATGATGTTTTTGGCAGAATTTGGGGTGCCTTTCTTAATAGCAGATTTATTTTATAAGTATAGTTTGTGATTCTGCTTTTAGCATTAAATGCTTGTTATATTTTAAAGTATAGTTTATTTAATAAAGTATTGACCAGGTACTAAGTGTTTTTTCTGATAAGGAACACCTAACGCTATAGAGCACCATGCACACAATTTTTCAGGCAGAGGCCCTTCCCCTACAGAGCTTAACATCAGACACTGGGAGATTAAAGGAGAAGGAAAGGCTAAGTTACTTGGGGGTGACAAAATGTTAGGCACCCCCAAGTGACTTTAATTGCTTACCCAGGGTACCTGTAGAGAGTGCTTCCTTTGCTGACCCAAAGGCTACACAGCAGCTTATTTACAGTAAATAAACTATAACAGCATTTCTGTAGCCAACACGCCAGTTTTACCAGTGCAGGGCAATAATACATTATATTTTAATTACTTTAAAACACTTTCATTTTGTTACTGTTCCTTTAATAGGTAGGTTTTAAAAGTAAAGTCTTTAAGTGGAGAACTTAGAAATGAGAAGCAAATGAAAGTTAAATAGATTAATAATATGCACCTTGCACTTTCACATGACATTTTCTAGCTTCGATAAACCTCTCAAAATGGGAGTCCACGGCAAATCCCTTGCTTGGCTTCTAAGCCTACTCCCTTTCTCATTGGTACGATCCTGGTGTGATCTAACATGCAAACAGACTGCCCATGTATAGCTGCTATTCTGTCATCCTGTCTTGTTTTTCTAGAGACCTTTAAACATCGCTAAATTGCCCACCCCACTCACTGCTAAATAACATCAACCAAAAAAAAAAAACCTAAATGTGCATAAGTTTGATGCTATTCCCTAGTTGAAAAATAACCTCAGAGACTGTGTAGCTAAGTAACTTTAGTATCTTTTGCAATATTCTGCTGCCCTCTAATGGTCCAGATTAACACTGCAAGTATATTACATACAAATCGAATATAGGGTTTTTGTCTTCTGTTTTATAATTATGCAAAATTACTACATTTGCTCAATTGTTTCTGTTGATAACTATATATAACTATATAGGAGTAGTTTCTCCAAATTGCCTAGGAAATTGGATTCTATAGGGGTAATGTAATAAATGGTCCATAATCCTATATCAGCTTTGGACAGTCACTATTAACAATATGAGTATGATTTCTTCCAATCAGTCTCTCATTACCAGAATGCAGTCTTCACAGCCATATTGTGGGAATTTACATGTAAAATGTTTGTGTATTAAATAATTTTCTGTAACTTTGTTGTAGAACTTTATATAACATTAATCCAAAACGCTTATGTTTATTAAAATATAATGTAATTCACCAAAGCAGCAGCATAAAGCAAAACAAAGTTTATTTATTGCAGCATGTTACAAAAATACAAAATATATTTTCAAACAAACTGATTTACACAGACTATGTGGTTTAGCTTTGCAAAAAGTGCTCCCTGACCTTAAACTAACTCCCCCCAAAACAGAATCTAAATGAAAGCAGCCATATGGAATCACTGCACACTGCAAATTCAACACTGCATCCCATATACATGTTGTGGCTCTTCACCAGTGTTACACCCCAAAAACTAAAAGAGGAAAAAAATATATTACCCAAGCTTGCGTTGTTACTGGGTCAACAGTGCCATCAATAATAATAAAAGAAAGGTCTGTGCATACACTGTAATTTGTCTGTCCAACACCTGGACAATAGTCTAGCTAAAACCCACAGAAAACTGTCTACATGGCCTCCATCAGCTGACCCCAAAACATAAGAGTACTGAAAATAATGGGCACAAATGCATTTCTCATATAACACTAAGGCTGGTAACAGTCTTATAATGAAGCTATTCAGAATAAAATTAGATTCACATTTGAGCAGTTTGCAAGATGCAGTCATGATGTAGCTTTGCTTGCTCCCCATATGGAGCTGTAATATGCAACTCAACTTAGGCCCCAGACTAACTTGGTTCTCTTTCCTTGGAGGTTTAGTACATGGAAATCAATGTACTGATGATCAGACAGTTGTGTAGTGGGTCATATTTGAGTTGCATAGTTCTGCTGTATATGGTTGTTTTGCTAGTGATACAATAATTTTTTCAGACACTAATTATTTTATGGCCAATTGTATTAAAGAAATGTGATTTTAAACCAAACCATTATTATACTTTAAAGCCTTAAAATACTTAGAATGCATTATGATGCCCCTAAAGTGTTACAGGTATTGTAGTTACAATAACCGTATGGAAAGACATGTTAGTAGCAGTAATCTTTGAAAAGCCCATTTCCTTTATGAAATCAGGCATCCCATGCAGGAAAACAGGGAAAGATCACATTAATGCACCACAAGGAGAAGAATATCATACCTAAATAATTGTAGGGAGTTGGAATAAATTGGAGAAGAGGCAGAATTCTTGAAAGATGGCATGAAGAAATGTTCCTGTATGGGGTCCAAGGATCTGTGGCATGTGTTCTGACCTAGTAAGAAAAGTGACAATCCATTTGTACCTCAGTTGTAAAGTGCAGCAGAGAAGGCTGTGAAATCCTTTAACGCTTACTATGGATTCAGTGAGGGGCCCTGCATACTGCAATGACAAACTAGGCTTCTCCCATGATGACTTGTCCATGATTAGAATAACACAAGACTGCAGGCTACAGACCTAAGAATGAAAGGTGGTGAGAAAGGTACAAATGCAGGATTGGAATTTCGCTGTGATTAGATGATGCTTCTGTAGGCAACTATAAATAGAGGAGTTGTGGCCACTCTGGACTCTTGGCCTATGGCTGGAAACAGAACACTTTCCTAGCCACATTTTGTGCTGCTGGGGAACAGACAATATTTTATGTGAGCTACTGAGTCAACTTCGGTATTGTGTATTGGCCCACTGATAAATACTGATTTCATTTTCCAGCAGTGATTGCCAGGAAACAGACTACCTAAAAACACATTCTGGTCATGGAATGCCTGTATAAATGATTATGGTGTAAGCCTATGAAGTATCTTTGAACTAGGTACCGGTACTTTTACTTGAGATCCTCAAATGGAGCAAAATGTACCAGCATATTGGCTCAAATAGATCACCATGAACCCCACCATGATATTATGGGTGGGGTGCATGCTACAACATATTGTACTGTTGTACACTGTGTGAGCCAAGCAATATCAAAACAATATTTTCTTTATCTGTGGGTCATGCAAAGAATGCATAGTCAGATGAAATTCTGAATGACTTCTAAATGACCCAAAGGATATTAGACACTTTGCCATTACACACCTTATAAGTAGAAACTGTATAAGCATCAAGACTTTGCAGTACGTTTCCTTAGTTTGTCCTGAGGGGCATCACGTGCTTCTTTGTCTCCAAGCTTGGTATTTTCAAATTCATTCACTTCTTCCTTTAGTTCATCTTCCAGTTCCTTCCTATCAGCAGGTACAGTGGGCAGGTTTTCTACAGAAACAATAATGGCAGAAATCAAATGCCGAACTCAAGGAGCTTACTTTTGGCTTCTGTATTACTTTTATCACAGAAGTTTAAAGTAAAGCTAGTCGTACAGTGCCATCTGCTAGCAAAGTGAGAGGTTCTTGTCCTGATTTGGTCACACAAGCACAGGATCAGATCGGGCTGACAATTGGATTATATAGCCTGCCTAAGGGCTCTGGCACACGGGGAGATTTGTCTCTGGCGACTAATCTCCCTGGATTGCCATCCCACCGGCGAAAATGTAAATCGCCGGTGAGATGGCATACGTGGCAGCGCGATTTCAGTGAGATTGCGCAAGTTTCCTCTTTCGCCCGTGGGATGGCAGGTTATGGCAACTCGGGGAGATTAGTCGCCTGAGACACGGGAGATTTGTCGCGGGCGACTAATCTCCCCGTGTGCCAGAGCCCTAAAGAGACCCTGTCAGATAAGGATGCATCAACACAAAAATTTTAAACTTGCCTGATAAGATAGCTGGCTGAAAATCAGGCAGATATCTGATAAGCTGGTCCTCATGAAGACCCCATACAGAGGCCAAAAGGCTGCTGTATGGACAGCTTTAGGGCAAATGTAAATTGCCGGTGGGATGGCAAACGCTGCCTTGAGAGGAAACTTCCGCGATTTCACTGAAATCGCGCTGCCATTTATATCTTCAATTTACAGCTATTTGTCTTCTCATCCCCCACCATACACACATTGTACACAACAATATCGGTGCATGCATGGCCAATTTCAGAAAGGTATGAGTTGGTTATTTTTCAGAAGATTAAGATTATTTAATGTTTGTAATACAATCCTCTTAATATTTCATAATTTGGTAGTGGCCAGTGTAATGTTTTATGGTGTAGTATGCTGGGGCAATCCGTTAGAGGCTTCTGATGCAAATACACTTAATTGCAAGTTCTGTTTCAAGAATGAGATTGGAGACTTTAGAAGTGGTGTTGGAGAGGAGGATGTTATCTAATGTAATGAGTATTTTGGAAAACACCAGAGCGTATCTCATTCATTCGGGTGCAGGCACAAGTAGCAGGTGTAGGGCTGTATTTTTGGCAAGTGTTTTTCTGCTTGCCGAAAATATCAGCCCTACGCTACGTCTGGCATCAGCCTAAAGTAGACTGGAGTGCCAAGTCTTTAGATCTATCTATCATCTGTGATATCATCTGTGTATTAATTATTCTCTAATTCTCCTTTCAAAATGGCTACAAACTCTTCACTTACTAGGGTATTGGTATCCTTGGGGTCTGTGCCTTTTGGATGGACAAAGGAAGTCTGCCACAAACACCAAAATCTGAAACAAACAAGCACAGTAACTCTGTGTGATGAAAAGGTACCAACTCTACACAAAATATGATACTATACATAATAGAAAGTAGTCACTATGAACTGCCCCTAGCCCCTTGCAAATATCTGTTTAACTTCCATAAAAAGCATAATGGGTAAACATGAACATATTTATCAACACTGGGCAAATCTGCACATGGGAACTAACCCATAGCAAACATTCATTAATTAACTATGTTCAGCCAGCTGCAGGAACAATAATGAAAGCAAAAATGCGATTGGTTGCCATAGGTCACCGCAGTAGTGCTAATTTAGCCCTGTTACTAAATAAGCCCCAGTGTATTTTTAAAATGCAAAGCAGCACAAATGTAAGTTAATAATATGTCTATAATCACCAAGGTACATAACAGTCAGTAAGGTAATTCAATTACAGGAATGGGATCCCTTATGCGGAAACCCGTTATCTAGAAAGTTCTAAATTACGGAAAGGCCATCTCCCATAGACTCCATTATAAGCAAATAATTGGTTTAAAAAATGATTTCCTTTTTCTCTGTAATAATAAAACAGAACGTTGTAATTGATCACAACTAAGATACAATTAATCCTTATTGGAGGCAAAACAAGTCTATTGGGTTTATTCAATATTTAAATGGTTTTTAGCAGACTTAATTTATGGAGATCCAAATTACAGAAAGATCCCTTATCTGGAAAATCCCAGATCCCGAGCATTCTGGATAACAGGTCCCATACCTGTACTATACTTAGTTACGTACAAACATGAAGTAAGCTTGTGCTGTTGCAGTTACCTAAAGTATACAATCAGGTTTTGATTTCATTGCCATTGATCGGTTTTGTGCAAAAAGAATAAACAAGGAGACTGCCTGGCTGCTACAGGTAACAGCAGTGAGGCATTTTTTACCAAAATGCCCTGTCATTTTGAACAAATGTAAGCAGAGGGGACAGGTATATAAATCATGAAAGTAGAAAAACACAGCAGAAACTTCTTCAGAATACAGTTAAATAGTTTTTTACTTACCAAACCCAACATTAGACCTAAAAACAGGGTCATCAATCCAAATATAATGTAGGATCCCCACACAGGAATGGCCAGGTCTTCAACAAAATAATTGTGGCATTGCTGAAAAAAATTGTTTATATATGCTGAACGCAAACATTTACACACTTCTGTACAGTCGTTGATTACAGTAGTGAACACAAGAAGGAAAAAGGCACACAAAAACGAATTGCTGGTGTAAAAAAATACCTCCAACCTGTTTATTGCGGAGTGCACATACAGACCAAACATTTCAAGAGCTACATGCTCTCTTCATCAGTGGAAGTACTTTTTCCACTGATGAAGAGGGCATGTAGCTCTTGAAATGTTTCGTCTGTATGTGCACTCCGCAATAAACAGGTTGGAGGTATTTTTTTACACCAGCAATTCGTTTTGCGTGCCTTTTTCCCCACTTTCTTCTTGTGCTCATTACTATAGGAACCTGGCCAGGTGCATCAGGAGGATTTGCACCAGTGGATAATGGACTGAGTTTACAAGGAACCATGAGTGTATGGACTTACTTTGTTTGCTATATTGATTACAGTAGTGACAATAAAAATGAAAAACATACATGAGGGATAGCGGTGTGCGGAACTTGCAACAAAAGAAAAGGTAGTATAGTTATGGAAAAGAGAATAATGCAAGGGTTATCATATAGGAGAGGGAATTAATTAAGGGATCTAGAAAGTGAATTTAGTGGTCACATTACTCTATGACAGTGGTTGTCAAACTTATTTACTTCAAGCTCCACTTGAGGGCCCAGCCTTTAACGAGCACCTTACTTGGAGGTCCAACCTTTGGACAGGTCTCCCCTTAGTTAATGAAATGAGTACAGATATAGGAAAATAGGTGTTTTGGTTATTCAGTCATAGTTTTAAGAATATCTGGGACTGCACATTCATATTCACCCCAAATCTCACAATAACTGACTTTCAAGTTGGGCTTTCAGCAGTATACAGTATTCTAACCCAAACTATAGCCTTGAGGATAAACTCCCCCTCTCCCGCTACTGCTTCAAGCACCCAGCCCTCAGCATGGAAACTACAGATCTACACACATAGAAGATAATAATGCAAAATTACACTTCTAACTCCACCCCAATACTGTCAGCATATATTTGACTTCATAAAAAATGGTTAACTTTCGCACACCCTAAGGAAAAACATAACTTGTGTTCCACATACCCTGATCCACATGGATAGCTGGAACAAAGCAGACATGCCACTCATCCTATAAAGAAAGCAAGAAAGCATTAGTAAAGTATTTAAGAGGTGTATATAATCAAGATGGAGTATAATCTGGATACCTTCCCAGGGCTTCTAAAGTTCATTATTCAGAGGAAATCACTTAGATTGTAAGCTCTATGGGGCAGGGACCTCCTTCCTACTGTGTCTCATACCACATGGCACTTATTCCCTGTGCATTTACATATATATAAATATATATATTTATTGTATTTATTATATCACTTGTCCTCCCTGTGTGTAATTTTGTATTTTGTAAGATTGTACAGTGCTGCGTACCCTTGTGGCGCTTTATAAATAAAGTTATACAAACAAATAACCATCAGGTTAGAGAGGCAAGTTTACAGTAAAATGTGAAGTAGCACATGTACGGTTAGAAGCTCCTAAACCTGCTTTTTCTAAATCCTTTTTACTCGTGGCTCCAATAGGAAAGGTTGTGGCTGAATTGCCTGAATTGGTAGAAGTTCAGTATAGGGGTGCAACATTTTAAAGGCAATTTGATTTAATATAACCTGGCATTTCATCAGAGAGCTAACCAATATCTTGGTAGTTATTTGTAAAATTTACATTAGTTCTTTAAATTAAATAACCTGAAAAATACATAATTTAAGTCACTATTAAAACCAAGTTTCTACAATGACTTGTTAAAAACAAGTAAGGGGCATTTTTCTTCTCGGAAAGAAGAGGAGCTCCTCATAAGTTTTTTCCAAATATTGTGCCTTTGTTTTTTGTGGATGAAATGTGAATGAGGGACTTTACTATATTAAAGAGGCATGAGTGATAAACTGTTGGTCTGCTATTGGTAAAGTGTAGTAGAGGTTTCTCTAGATCCTTTCATGTACTTTTTCCTGCCAGCACAATCACATGAGAAGGGGCCACACAGACAAGACACAGTACTGCCCCTAGTTGTATTTAAGGGTCAGACGAGCCCCAGGTTATGTTTTTTAGCATATCAGCTGCAGCCTTCAAATATGGAAAGTCTTTCAGAATAAATTAAGCATTAAAAAAAAATTAAAACAGCTAACAAGGAAAAAAAAATGTCATACGTACAGAAAAGAATCTGGGCCAACCCATGATGATACAGGTTCAATGGCTTCCCATTCCCTCTCACTGATGAAATTGATAAAATCCTTGTGTGTCCTAGATCCTTGGTACTTTCTGAAAACTCCATCTTTGCAGCTATAAAGAAATAAAACAGGGAGAGCAAATTCAGGACCAGCATTAAGGCATTTTGATTTGAAAAATAAAAAAACACCACAAGAATGCATTGTAACCATACCATAAAGGATGTATGCATGGAAATTAAAACAAAACCATAGTATAGATATGCAGAAAAAATATGTATAGTTATAGCTAACAATCACACTTACACAAATTTTGGGTCTTAGCAGTGTAATATGTAGAAAAGTCACTAGTTTGGTCTGAGAACATTGTTTTCCCAAAAAAAACGTGAAGCTTACTAATTTGTATTAATAGTTTCTGAAAAGTTTTGATGAATTAATTTTAGACATTTGCACATTACAGAACACTTTCCATACAACAGTTTGCAATCTAACATCATTTTAAAAATACTTTGAATTGTCTCCCACTATAAAGCAGTACTTACTGGTATATTGTTGGCAGTGCTGTAATGATAAATCTGCCGCTCAGTCCTAAAAACAAAAGAGAAGTTGCTAATCATCACATTTACAACTGCAAGTGTGACACTGTATATAAAGTACAGTTTTTCAAGACGTAAAAGGCAAACAATTGTAAATAATCATAATACTGGTGTGTAGGCAGCCATCTCAGTGCATTGTGAGTCTGAGATTTCAGAAGGAGTCAGCATTACACATTAGAACTGCTTTCAGATAACCTATCATTTCTCCTACTCCCATGTAACTGGAGGAGTTTGAAAAAAACATGTTTTCCCATAACCGTATTCCTTTAACTTGACCCTGATCAAAAGACACATTTAGAAACATTACAAGCAGTATAAATGAACAGCAATGAAGCATATATTTAAGAATTTTTAAGCTGCAGTGGAGTTTTGGATGGAAGAACCCTTGGCTGATTCATACTTCAAGATGCCCCTAGTACTTAAAGTTTATACAAGATATTAGCAACATGATTTCAAAGATTTGCAGTCTGCACTAAGAAGTTAAATTGATTATTTACCTTGCAATAATAACATATAATTTCCATATTTCATTAAAAACCTGCTAAAACGCAATATACACAACAGATATATACATGCTTAAAATTGCATGTTACACTACAGCTGGAATTGCCATGCTATGGGTTACAATCTGCCCCAACTTTGTGACAAGAGTGCAAAGAAGCAAATTTCTAGATGAAATAAGACATGTTATACACAGAGTGAAAAGTGTTTATTAGCTGTCTTTTAAAGGACCAGTAAGACAAAAAAAGGTATTTCTTTGTATATAAATATGTTGTTCTTTTACTCTCTGTGTGTTTATTAAACTCAAATATAATCTATAAAATAAATTGCTATGTAGCCATGAGGGCAGCTATTCGAGTTGAATAGTTATACTTCTTAACCAGCGAGATAAGTATGGGTCAAATATTATACATGGATTTCTACAGAAGTGCAGAATGAAGGCTTTTTGTTTGATTCAATAGCATATTTATTTCTCAAAATGAAGGGTCAGTGTTCAAAAACAAAAGAAAACACTAAAAAGTGATAAAATCTTTAAGTATGTCTCTACAACTGCGCAAGATTGTTACAAACTGACATTTCATTTTGTAATAAAATAATATGCATTAAGGACACAATGTATTTTAATTGCAGGTAATGCTCTTATATTTGTAACAGTTAGTAAAGAAATACAATCTAAAGCTATTTACCATATGTCTCATTGTATCTTTAGCTAGATAAGTACCTGCCTTGCTGCTTTCCTCACCTACAAATAAATTCCTATGGTTGTTGCATGGGTCCTTTCAAACCAAATTTCGGTCAGTTCCCTACTTAATCAGTGAGGGTAGAGCTGGGCGGTATGACCAAAAATTTATATCATGGTATTTTTCAAAATTATATCGGTGTCACTGTATTTGACGGTATTTTTTTTTTCCATGCATGATTAGGTGTTAACCCCATTTCCTAATAAATTAGAGAATAATTACTGCAGTATTGAAAATCAGAGTCAGGCAAGCGAAGGATCGGCAATAGAAAGTCGTAAGGTAAATCAGGCTTAGTTTCCCAGGCAAGGCAGCAGACAACATAGCACAGGAGGAGGCGTTTGATAGCTTTAAATACCCCCCACGCATGCGCAGAACCGGCGCCGTCAGCGCGTCACGGACGTGCACGCTTTGACATGTACGTGCGCTTTGACGCACACGCACCTGGACGCACGTGCGCAATGTCCCGTGGACGACCTGCACGGGTGAGTACCCTGACACCCCGGTATTGCGTTATCTGAAAAATGAATATAGTTTTAAAAAAAAACACCGGTATTCGGTATTAAACGGTATATAGCCCTAAGTGAGGGCAGGCAAAAATAGACATATAGGCATATGCATTCTCAGGCACTTCTGAGAAGAAAATGCAGTGTTATTGAAGGTTTACCTGGCTGAGCTGTAACATCCACTTTGGCGATATTCACATTAAGGTCTTCTCCCCAGTCTGCAAGTTCATTCCACTCAGGCTGCAGTTTATGACAAGCAGGACACCAAGGGGCATAACTATAATTAAATTAAAACAATGAAAATAAATTAAATGGAAGATAGAAGTGGATAACAGACAAATCAATTGCTATATATGTCTGGCATATAAGTAATGGTACTTATTTGGAAAGGAAATGCTGCTTAAAGGGATACTACTGCTATTTATTATAAGTAGAGCCATGCCAAAAATTTTAAAAGTTCTTAAATTCAAATGAAAATTGTTAACTTAGGCCTGCGACTGTCGCTGTGTGACAAATCTCCCTTGTCGCGGGTGACTAATCTCCCTGAAATGCCATCCCACCGCCTAGAATGTAAATCGAGGAAACTTCCGCGATTTCGGGGAAATCGCGGCGCTGCATATGCTAACCCACCGGCAATTTACATTCTAGCCTGTGGGATGGCATTTCGGGGAGATTAGTCACCTGCGACTAATCTCCCTGTGTGTCACATCCCTAAAATGGCAAGGGTTGGTAAGGCATAACAAGTCATTTCTGCTACAAACTGAAAATAGACAGTGTAAACATACGCCCCCCTTGCTGAAGGAGTACTGCACCAATTAAATGACTTTTAGTATGATGTAGTCAGTGATACTGTGAAAATTTTCAAATGGCCTTCATTTTGTCATTTAAATAATTTAGCTTTTCCTTTAGTATCCTCCTGTGGAATTTAAGACACTATCTGGTTGCTAGGGTTCAATGTACCCTAGCAATAAGGCAGTGGTTTGAACAAGAACCTGGAATAGTAGGGCCAGAGTAGGCACAGGCAGCTGCCTAGGGTGCAAAAGCTGAGTGGGCATAATTCAAAAAGATATCAAAAAGTTCTCCATTAGACTGGAGTAATTTTCTGGTGTTCAAACCTTATTATAGTGGTTTCCTATAAACCAGACAAGATAAAGGACACTTCCTCCAGATTCATAGCAACTAATAAAATGATCAGGGGCACACTGGAGGCTAGCTCACCCAAATGTACCTACGTGATCTTATGTGTAACCTATAAAAGCTAAACTATCTGCATGTTGTCATGATTTCAGTTGCTGATCTATAAAAGAGTACCACCTATGCTTACTCTGGATAACACCCAGTGCTGCCTTTGTCTAACAACGGAAACTGGAATTATAGAATTACATCAAAATTAAGCCATATTATTTTACAGGAGTATCAAATTATCACAGTACTAGAGTACTAGAAATGTCTGTGAGGAAGAGCCTAGATGCTACAGTCAGATCTGTCCAGAAAACTTTTATCGTAACATTTTAACACAGTACATAAAAAATCTCGGAAGCCCTGAACAATGTTATGTCATATGCATGGGCATAATGAGTGAGCTGGGACACCCTCTTATTATGCGGATACCTGTGTCCCAATCTATCTATTGACCGCAGACTATGGTGTAACAACAGCTAAAACACCCAAACTCTGGCAGATGCTGACCCACATCATGCAGATTACACAGTTTGCACACTTACAATTTGATCATCCACTCCCCCTCCAAGACTTCATTCCAGTTGCTGTCTGTAATGTCTATCACATCCCCTTTTTTCGCCAGCACTTCTGAGGAGCACAGTATCAGTCCCAAGCATAAAAATAACAGGCGTGTCATGGCACTGGTATGGTTAGATTGTCCAGTAAACCACTGCAGATTTGGTTTTTTTTTTGTTTTGCACAGTCAGAGAATTTCAGTCTGATCCACTGCTGCAAGGCTCAGTGTCAGGTCAGGTTTAGATGAGATGCACCTCAAAATGAACAGTCTCTGAGATGAATCCTCTGAAGATACGTAAGCTGGGTGTGGTAATGAACAGTCTCTGAGATGAATCTTCTGGAGATACGTAAGCTGGGTGTAGTAGAGGTAACCAGGGTTGCTTTGTAACCTTTCGCTTCTGTGGGATCTTATTATAGACAAAACAATTATCAACATTTATTAACAGATAATTAGGAAAATGTAAAATGTTACATTCAGTTAAACATTTGTGCACACTTCTATGGTATATGCATTCATCTGTAGGTAATCCTTGAGCACAGGCAGGAGAGTTGGGTTTGTATAGTTTATATCTTAGCAAATCAATGATATTAAAGAAAAAGCCCTTTTATCCTTCCTTCCAGTAGAGGCTGTGCAGAAAATGTATAAACTCAGAGTCCCACTGGATGTTAAAAGTTTAGACACCCTTTGAAGAAAGGAAAAGCAAATTGGAAAAATAATGTTATTAACAAAATACTACTGCCTTGTGTTAAACAGCCTTGCACCTTTGTAAATCAGGCTAAGATTTAGTAGGGAAACAGGGGTATCGGTTATGTAGGTCTGTGCCTTATACAGTAATATAGACAGAATCTTCAGCATTTAAATATTAGTGCTCTTCTTCTGACAGAGGCTCTTTCTGACTTCTCGGGGTGGGTGGGTAAAACTTCGAGTACCCCTATGTTAATAATACTTACGAGGCCTTTTCATACAGCCAGCTGTCTCACCTGCTGGGTCTGATGAGAATAATAAATTCTTCGTCTCGTCTTTTTCACGCGTGTCAGGGCCAGGACTGGGCAGCAACTTCAGCAACTCTCTGCAGCTCTTCCGGTTCCTTCTCCACTCCTTACATGTTAGATTTGAGGGGGTGACAGGAAGAGAGAAGCCGCAGTCATGTGATCAGTAGGAGTGGGCGGAGCTGCACATGGCGATATCAGGGTAGTGAAAGGGCACGTATTGTTGTGAGGTGTATAACGGGCTGTAGGTAAGACTGCTTAGGGGGAGCTGCAGTGCAAACTGATACTTTTGCTGTTTACA
Source organism: Xenopus tropicalis (assembly GCF_000004195.4). Taxonomy (NCBI): domain Eukaryota; kingdom Metazoa; phylum Chordata; class Amphibia; order Anura; family Pipidae; genus Xenopus; species Xenopus tropicalis. The sequence goes on from NC_030684.2 coordinate 96,064,877, forward strand.
TTAATGTGTCAGGGTAGTGTGTAGGCAGCGTGAGGTGACAGTGTCAAATGTAGTACTGAATGCTTGGATTGGTTATAGAGCATGAAACGGTGCAGTGAAAAACATGGCAAAATTGCATAGTGATGCCCAGCATTAAAGAAGGAGGAAAGATAAAAATCACTGGAGGTGCGAAGTGTTAGGCACCTCTTCCTCCCCAGTAATTGTAATCACAGCTACTCCAGGCTGGTGCAGATTTCTCCAAACAGGAGCACCAGCCTGTGCCTAATATTTGGCACCCCCCAGTGATTTTAAGTGCTATAGTGACATCAGTATATGGCTAAAGGTCCCCGTACACCGGCCGATTCTAGCTGCCGATATTGGTCCCTTACACCAATTCAGCAGCTAATCGGCCCGTGTATGGGCATTACCGATCTGGCATGAAATCAGCCAGATCTCGATCGGGCAGGTTTAAAAATCTAGTCGGATCAGGGACCGCATCGGCTTGTTGATGCCGTCCCCGGACCGACTGCCCCATTGCTGCCAATATAATTCGATAAAACGATCAAATTAGCCTACACGTTCCCCTATATCACCCACCCCATAGGTGGGGATATCAGGTAAAGATCCACTCGCTTGGTGATCTCGCCAAGTGAGCGGATCTTCACGTGTATGGGGACCTTTAGTTTAATTTTCCCATGTAAGCCTTTTTTTTTAACAAACTCCCATAGAATGGGATCACACTCTTTTCTTTGCAAACCTTTTTGCTTATTTGAAAGATACAGGGCAACTGGGAATTATAGCGCAGTGCCTCCACCTTATATAAGGCTAAATGAAGCATGAACAGTATTTACTATAACAGAAATCTTGCCCTGGGGAACCTGTGTGGTCTTTAACCCCTGGCAGTCTCAAGGTGCTGCAGCCCCACACGCCCCTCTGGATGGACAAAGCAATTGCTCAGTTCAGTCCCTGTCAATATGTCCCTTCCTCAACAATATGTTTGTTCCCCAAGTAGTGTTACCTGCCCCAAAGTACCTCTCTTTGGATAAGGTAGTAGTTCCCATGTAGTAGGCACACAATCAACACCTGTCCTTACACAGGGGACCAAAACTGGAGCATTACAATACCTTCCCTCAGATGGATCACTCACTGGGGGCACAGTGATAAAGGCATCCAACGGCAGCTAAGCTGAACTCTCTCTCTTTATACGGCTGGAGCTCAATGCTTCTATCAAGCAGAGCATGTGCATCCCTTTTTACAATTCAGATTACAAGGCATCTCCTTCACTCTCCTTGCTGCCTCTCTCTGGATATGACTGGTTGCTGCAGCTGGGTTCTTTTATAACCTCTGCTGGCAGCCCCACTGGTTTTGGCTCCGAACCCTGCACTGGGGATCCTAGCCAATCAGAGGTAACCTATTGTTTCTCCTACTCCCATGTAACTAGTGGAGTCCCACGCCAGACTTGGCTTGCTTACTATTGAGTTCTATTCTGATTTTCTGGGAGCTGCTATGCTGGAAGGGAGGATGTGATATCACTCCAATTTGAAGCGCAGCAGTAATGTGTGACTTTATCAGAGCACAGGTAACATGGCTGAAAGACCCTGGGAAATGAAAATATTCCAGCCCCATGCAAAATTTAAGAAATAAATATAAAAAAATCTGTTAGTGTTTTGAAAAATGGATTTCAATGCAGGGTTCTGCTGAGGAAGCTCTTTTAACTGATGCGTTTCAAAAAGAACATGTTTTCCCATGACAGTATTTCTTAAGCAATAAAAAAACCATAGATTTTTTGCTATGAAAACAATTGGTAAAAAGTATGTCCAGCATAAGCCGTATTCATTAAAATCATGTTTAGAAGGGGGTATACTGTCCCTTATGAAAGTAACATCACTTAGCACCATTTATATATATATATTTTACAGATTATTTCTTCATGTTTTGTGTTATATAGAGGTATAATGTACCCCCTATTTTAAAATATAAAGATATTTGGAAAAACCTGTAAAGGCATGCGTTCTTAGGTCAAGTGCTTTTATACAGGTTGTGAAAAACAAATGTAATTTCTAATATGTTTACTGTATATTTTTAAAACAGGGGCCCTTATTTATTTTAATGCAGCTCTGTTCAATACTAAAGTATAGGCCCTATATAAATTAGTGTTATTCTGGAAACAGTACAGCAGGTGGTGCTATATTCAGAATCTTTGCAATTAATCTACACATCATTTGTATACCCTTTCCTAAGCATTTATTTTTTCATTTTATCAGTTTTTTTTTACTTTTACTTTTATTTTTCCTCTTTTCATATAATGTGGAGTGTACCTTCTTTTCCCAGCTAATGTGTCAAAAATAAGATGTTGCATTGTTCTATTTACTGTAATAGGGAGAGGGGTGTAAAAGGACCTTCTTTAAACTGTTGCCACAAAGTAGAAAGCACATAAGTTCACCTAGTTTGGAACTTGGCAGTGAGGACATTTATTTTAGATGGAGTGGCAGGATACGTTCGGCCATATTTTGTATGTTAATAACATCCCTTTTGTGAAAGTAAAACAGCCCCAATAACCAGCACCATATTGTAGTTAACATTGAGTTAATGTAATACTCTATACTTGTCTCATTTGTGCATATGTGGAATTTTTAATGTGTGTACTTTTTATTTATTTGTACTTATTATTGTACTCTGTATTTATCTATTATTGTAATGACAACCTACTTGTTTATTTATTGTTCTGCTGTACAGTGCTGCATACATCAGTATTACTATATAAATAAAAGTGTACATACATACATGTCCATATGTGTCAGCAGTACATCACCCAACAATGTACTAGGTGGCATTGGAGCTTGTTAAAACATGGGCCCCTTAGTGGTGCCAAGCACAATTATGTGGGGATGCAAGTAGCACCTTTCCTTGAGTCCAGACAACCGCCAAGCACCATGTGGTTCTAAGCAGAATCATGAGGTGGCCCTACATTGGTAGATTTAAGCTGCCGATTTGAACCCTTCATGTTGGTAGCTTTCCTGTGTAAGGTCCCTCTAAGAGGGCCAACCTATATTTGTCCAAAAATCCTGTGTAGTGGAAAATGTTATACATTTGCTTTAAGCCATTCTTGCAGATTTGCAGCATACTAACTCACCACCATACAAGGTTTCATCAGTTTAATAGTAAATAATTTTTCCAGTACTTTTTTAATGCATAAAAATCTCTTTAAATTCATTTCATCTCATTTATAGTCTTTTCGTTGGACTCCATCTCTAACAAACTGCTACAAAGTAGATTACACAGGATAATGAAAGAATGATAAATGATTTAGGAAGAGCGGTGATTAGGTTGAAATGCTTGTTTTCTTTGTAAAAAAGGAAATAATGAGAATTTAGAAGAATGAGCTATAACACTTTCTTTATGAGGCATATATGGATGCCAGGAAATAGCTCTATTTAAAGATACTGAAGTGAAAATTCAAGAATGAAGCATTGTAAATTGCAAGTTCTGACTGTGCAAGACAGTCACTACCCACTGTGTAACTATGGGGAAAAAGTCTGTGGGCTGGAGAAAAACAAATGCTCGCCCACATTTATGTATGATCAGTGTTATCACAGTCTGATTTAATTATAAGATTGCTGGCATTTCCACATTTAAACATAGAGAACAAAATAAAATACTATACTCACAGTAACTTTATGCCAAACAGCTTTATTATGGACATGCAAACTTTAGGTTATTGTGCGTAACGGAAAACTGGCCCCCAAAATAGTTTCTTTAAAATTGTTTCTATGTCAGTTATACTTGCATCATGAAAAAGTTTTTTAGACAAATAGTTCAATGATGAGACAAACACAGATACAAATGAAATATATTATTGTTATTTATTATATTGAATGCAGCATTATGATTTACTTTAAACTTCCACTCATTATAATATGTAAATAGTTTAGTGAAAAATTGCAGGTCCCTTCTATGACAGATTCTGTCAGTAAAAAGTATAACACTGTGCTGAAGCGGGCAGTGCCTTATTACCATCAGTATCTGTGCCTGAGCATGTCGTTTCCCTTCTTTTCAATAGGAAGTGGTCTCAGGCAGGGTTGGGTGTTTTAACTGCCATGGTAAGCACCTTGGTGGTTTAAGGCCATTATCAATTTTAAACACCATCTAAACACACATTTTACTTACGTGAACTGAACATAATCAGATCAGTGTGGAAGGTTGTAGCAGCTGAGGTACTTAGTTAAAAAGTACAAGGGTAGGGAAACACTGGAAGCTAAACAAGCAAAATAGATCCAGTTTAGCATTTTAGGGATTAGTACAACCTATGCATGTAAAGAAATAAGTAATAAAAATACTAAACAGAAGAAAAGTCAAAATGTAGGTTTCAGGAATAGGGGTAGAACAAACAGGAAGGCAATGGTAACATGAATATAATAAACACATAGGAAAAGACAGGTTAGGCAAGAGAAGATAAAAAATAAATCGTTAGCTCTTGTGAATAGAAACCATCTTGCCTTTGAGGTACTCATTTATGACAGTACATGATGGAGTAGGTTGAATGATTATGGGACAATGAATCAATGATCTATAGGTGTAATTGGTGAAATGATAGGGTGACAACATGATTTATTGTGGAGGAAGCCACAGTTCCCATTAGATGATTTTCTCCAGTAATTTTATACATTATGTTATGTAAAGATGCTGAATGAATGTGAATGAGGTTAGCAGAGTGAGAATAGTGAGATTGCAGGAAAATAATGCTGAGTCAAGGAAAACATTTAAGTATCCACAAAAATGTTAAGATCAGAATTAAAAAAAAAGGTGAAATAGATTACAGGGGTTATTCACCTTCAAACATGTTTTCAGTTCGGTTATTTTCAGATAATACAAAGATAGATTTTTTCAATTGCTTTCTATTTTTATTTTTGACAAATAAAATTGTTAGCTTCATTAGTTAATACATTTCTCAGCAGCACCAGCTATGCAAAATTTGCAACAATTGTATCAACTTTAACAGCTGTTTTACAATTCTCTAATTAATGAGAACAGTACAGGTATGCTGGCAGCTACAGATATATATATATATATATATATATATATATATATATATATATATATATATATATATAGGTAAGAGAACAAAACGAAGGTTGATGTCCCCAGGGCAAGGAGTAGTAGAGATAAATAGAGCTGTCATTTAATTTGTTTTTAAAGCTGGTAAATAGAAAGATTACTTTTTGTAATTATATATGAACGGAACTAATTTCAAATTAAGGGATAAAGTTTATAAAAAGCATAGAAAACACCTTAATCTCTCATTTACTAAACTAAAGGTGGCCATACATGGAAAGGTGAGGTTGCCAAGTGAGCGGATCTTCTCCCGATATCCCCACCTACAGGTGGGCTATATTGGAATAATTTGGTCATTTGGCCTTGAGGCCAACTGATCAAATTAAAACAATGGGTATAGGCACTCGTTGACTCAGGGACCGCATCAACGAGTGGATGCTGTCCCTGATCAGACGAAAAATCAAACCTGCCCGATCGAGATCTGGTTGATTTCAGACCCGTTGTTAGTGCCCATACACGGGCCGTGTATGGGCACCTTTAGATTGTAAACTCTACTGGACATGGCATTGTCTGAATGTGTATAGCAATGAAACCAATAACACTACCATGCAGGTTGGCAGATACAACACAGCAGGGCTTTATGTTTTGGATGTTAGCCCAGACCTGTTCTGGTTACATTTTAACAGTTAGGAGTGAAGAAAAAGATATAATGAACATATTTCAGTATATTGTAGGCGCTGCCATTATCTACAGTCGCTTACAAAAACCTTTCTCTGCAGCTGTGAGTTCATATTAGGTCAGTTTGCCATGTGCTGCATCCTCCAGGGTGCTTTTTGTTTGCCTGTATCTGGGCCAAGAAAACAATACTTGACTCTGTAAGCTAAGAGGAATGATTCAGCATTGTTGACAGATGCATTAAAACTGACAGAAATAATCTAAACTTGGATGCGGAAGTAACTCTGTATGCTCATTAGAAACCATTCAATTTATAAGGAATTATATACAGAAGCATACTGTACATTGTATAGAAGAACCTTCTAGGAACCTTGAAGCAAGATTAGCTAAATAAACATTTTTAGCATATCAATACAGTGCTGTCGTTGTGCCACCAAAGGGGAAGCAACAGCACTTACAGTTTGTATAATTTCCAAAAATTAAAGATAAGAAGTCACAGAGGAGTTAAATGATCATGTAAAGATCATTTAACTTACTGTTAAAAACATTTTTCAAAAATTTGCAAATTAATTTATCTAAACCACAGAGAATGACCTTTGTCCTTTGACTCTTGATATCTTACCTTAAAGGAGAACTAAGGCCTAGCTAAAGAAGTAGGGTAGAAATGTTGTACATTACGTTTTGGGCTTCTGTACCAGCCCCAGGCAACCATAGCCCATTAGTAGGGAAGATCTGTGCCCCCAAAGATGCCCCCAGTAGCTCCCCATCTTATTTTCGGTTGATTCCCTGCACATGCTCTGTGCAGCTGTCAGTTACTGAGGTTAGGGACTCACTCACAATATACTGTATATACAGAAAATAAATGTCACAATATAAGGCTGATTAGTAATTAATACATATGATTACTACATGGCAGTGCAATAGTATGGGTTGGCCTGCACTCCTTTATTTAGGTAATGCCCGGTGCAAATCAGATAAGGGATCTGCTCCGTTTCCCTTGCTGCTGTCCTGAGGAAGACACCCCTCTGTGGTGTTAAAAATGTTGACTAGAGATGACTTTAATAAAGTAGGGTTTTTTTGTAGTCCGGAATGCATTAGTGTATTTTTTGTTTACTCAGAAACCAGTGCAATTAGCATCAGATTTTAAAAAGCAGCCCTGTACCTCTGCTTGAAAATCTGTGAAGACCCCAAAGCTTAGCTTCTCAACAGCTGCTCACAGCACACTGAGCACGAGGCTGTCAGTACTGGAGGAAGAAGACACATTGATAAATCATTCCATTTTTACTATAGCTAATTATATTGCAGTAACATCACTAAAATATAAAAAATAGATGGAACTGAGCTATGCGTCAGAGATTTACTGCCATAGCAACCTGTTATACGTATGTAATTGCAAACGCAGCTTCAGTGTGTTATAAGAAAAGATTCAGTTCCATTACCTTTTATTAGTCAGAGATACTCAAAAAATATGTTATTAAAGACAAACTATAGATTAAGGGAGAGATTTATAAAAATGTGAGATTAGCACTTAATACATAAAAACTTACACACATTCTATTCTTTCCTATGGGATTTTTAGAAGCACATTTATTAATGGGTGACAATTAAAGTTCACCATTTTATGCTTCTAAAAATCCCAGAGGAATTTACAGAATGTGAGTTTTAATCTATTAAGCTCTAAACTCACGTTTTGATATATCTGCCCCTACATGTGAGTTATTTACTTGCTAAGCATTATTACTAACATTTCAATATATTCAGTAAAGTAAACCTGAAGATATTCATATTCTCCTCTTGCACTGGTGGCAAATAGCTATGCATAGAAGAAGTTGCACTTTCTGTCATACAGGGCAGGTAAGTTTCAAAGCTGGGATCTGGGCATCTAGACAGTGTGGCAGCATGGGGTTGTCTCCTCAGGAGTGGATGTGGGTTGCCACTTTTTTTTTCTTGTAATACTGGCCTTTGGGTTGGGAAGGAGTAGGCAGAGGCTTAACATGGAGCAAGGCAATGAATTCACAGGGTGGGGAAATGGGTGAAGTGGATGGGGAATGGGCATGGAATGAGCAGCATGGGTGGGGAATAGGCAGGTATGTACTTATAAGGAGTAATCTTTTAATAGAGAGGGTCAGGGAAGGTAAAATGGATAGACTGTGCAAAATAAAAATGTTTTCGATATAGTTTTCGAAAAAGTAATCTATAAGGGCTGGAGCAGGCAGATGTCTTAGGGCTCTGGTACACGGGGAAATTAGTCGCCCGCGGCAAAACTCCCTGCTCGCGGGCGACTAATCTCCCCGAGTTGCCTTCCCCCTGCCATCCCACCGGCGAACATGTAAGTCGCCGGCGGGATGGCAGACGCGGCGGCGCGATTTCGCGCAAACGAGGCTTTTTCGGCGATTTCCCGAAATCGTCCCGCCGCGTCAGTGACTTGAGAGGGTTGCCACATGGGACATAACTGTTCAGTTAGTTTGTATTTAAATCTGACCTGCGTGCTCACAAACTAACTGATTAGTTATGTCTAGTGATGGGCGAAAAGTTTCGCCAGGCATGGATTCCGCGTTTCGCCATTGGCGGATTGTTTCGCGAAACGGATGAAAAATTTCGCAGCGGAAAAATTCGCCGCACGTCCAAAAATTGTCGCCGGCGTCAAAAAAGAATAGTCGCGGGCGACAAAATAATAGCCGCGTGTGACGAAACAATAGCCGTGCGACAAAACAATAGTCGCGGGCGACGAAACAATAGCCGCGCGACAAAATAATAGCCGCGTGCGACGAAACAATAGCCGTGCGACAAAACAATAGCCGCGGGCGACGAAACAATAGCCGCGGGCGACGAAACAATAGCCGCGCGAAAATAATAGCCGCGTGCGACGAAACACTAGCCGTGCGACAAAACAATAGTCGCGGGCGACGAAACAATAGCCGCGTGCAACGAAACAATAGCCGTGCGACAAAACAATAGCCGCGGGCGACAAAACAATAGCCGCGCGACAAAATAATAGCCGCGTGCATCAATTTTTTTTGTCGCACAACATTTTCGCCGTTTCGTGAATTTTTCGCCGTTTCACGGATCTTTTGAAAGATTCGCGAATTTTTCGGCGAAGCGAAACGGAACAGATTCGCTCATCACTAGTTATGTCCCATGTGGCCCCCCTAAAGTCACTCACTAACTTAGAGGTTAGAGAGCTGGAAGCAGAAGTAGAGTTCTGGCCATTATGTTAGACAGCTGTCCACTCCAGCCTTTATAGATACATATTTGTCTAACTAATTATATTGCCAATATTTTTTATTTTGTGCAGGCTATCCATTTTTCATGTTTAATTTTTACGCCGGACTATTCCTTTAAGTTAACTTTTAGTATGTTAAAGAATGGCCAATTCTATGCAACTTTTCAATTGGTCTTTATTATTTATATTTATAGTTTATTTTATAATTTGCCTTCTTGTAATTCTTTGCAGCTTTCAAATGGGGGTCACTGACCGCAGCAGCTAAAAACGATTGCTCTGTGAGGCTACGGTTTTATTGTTATTGTTACTTTTTATTACTTATTTTTCTATTCAGTCACTATTTTGCAGAAAGTATTTTTAAAACAAGCATTGCATTATTCCAAAATGTAATTTATGTACCAGAAAGGAGAACATGATGCCAATGCACAGGCTATGCCATTTTAGACAGTGAGAATGGCAGTAACATCTAGGAAGTGCAGAAATGTAAGTGAAAGTGATTGCTGTGCCTTAAAGGCATAGAGGCAGGAAAGGAAATATATGATTGAGAGCTGAGATTTTCAAATGAGTTTAAATTAATTAAATGTAATTAAAAAATTATTTGGATTTAATTTAATGTTTAATTTGAAAAGGGCTTTTATTATACATCTTTTTATGTCTGGGTGACAGGTCCCCTTTTAGTCTTAATAGCAAAGTATACCAATATGCGTGTAACACCATTTAGTATCTATAGTACCTCCACTCTGTATAACCTTCAGATGGATTACCTTGGACTTGTCTAACAAGGCCAAGTTACCGGTAGAGCACGTTACATGGGACTTTCTATCTCAGGTGGGTTGCAGTTGGTGGAGGAAGTGTTTAATTAACAGTAACACCACATTATTAAAGTGTTTTATAGTAAGTATAATGTGCTGTTGCCCTGCACTGGTAAAACTGATATGTTTGCTTCAGAAACACTTCTATAATTTATATGAATAAGTTTCTGTGTAGCCATGGGGGTAGCCATTTAGTCCAACATACAGCTAAATGGCAAAAGTTAAATAGCAAAGAGGGAATATGCTCTGTAGAATACAATGGGTTTAGTTCTTACACAGAAATCTAAACCCTTTGTATTCTTCAGAGTTTATCTCTGCTATGTAACATGTGCCTTTTCTCCTTTTGTAGACTGAATGGCTGCCCCTGTGGCTAAACAACAATTTATTTATATCAACTATAGTAGCATTTTTCCTTTAACTTCACTGAATCACATATACTGATTTCTTGGGCACCAGGGGTTCTTGAAACAAATAAGCTTTTTTTGTGGATGTTACACAATCTCTTAGGTGGTACTGTTCAGAATGTACTGTTAGTTTTAATAATTTCATCCCTTGGATGTTTTTTTTACACAGTAATAGTATTTGCAACACCCCAGAGGTAGTATTCATTTATGAGTGCACTTGTCCCCAATAATGATGAACAAATTTCTTCGGCAGCCACTGATTCAATTTGTTGCAACAAAAATCATGCAGTAGCCATGTTTTGCAATTTTTTTGCGATTTCACAAAATTTTCATAAGCTCCCCAGTGCTATACCAATGCTCAGAGTGATTCCTTGTGCTAGGAATCTCCCATTCCTAAGCCTAACCACTAGTGAGCAAGCTATTACAGAAATTGTCCTCACACTGTCTTCTCAGTATTAGGAGAAAAAAAGCACATGGTAACTTCCCTGGCCAACTACTAAACTACAACTAATAACCTACAACTAATAACCAATATAGAGTCAGCATGGATAAATGTGTATTTGCTCTCTTACCTGTACAAGGGACCTTACCAGAGCATGCTATGTTATAAATGAATGTAACTACCACTCTAAAATGAAGCACATCATTACAAACACTGTTATTCAAGCCATGGGGACTTAGCAAATGGAATCATGTAGCTATACTTTGTGGCTTGCTTTGTCTCACAGAATATGTTGCATGATGAATCACTAAAAGTGAGTTGCACTTATTATGTGACTATTTTAAATATAATATATAGCAATTTTCTCAAATATACCTCTGATTATGAGTTATATGAGGTGCATACTCCATTACTCTATTGAGAGCAGAAAAAAAGCAAGTATGCACATTATGGAAAACTGAGCTTCTCTTTGCAAGGTTGTGTGCACCTGTATAGCTCATTTCACAATAGTCATCTGCTTAGAGAGAAGTAATTGTCTGATATTCTCCATTAGTAGTGTATGGTTGTCATAGAAATTACATAGGTATCTGTAAAAAAAATCTCATTCTTCATGAATAAATGTGTGATTTCTTAACCTTAATTTATTGCTTAGGATGGTATTTTCTAAGTGGGCCTTTTCATCACTGAGATTTATGTTCATTAGGAGCCCGAGAGTTGAAGTGAAGGATTTATACAAAGCTCTTTTTGAAGCTTAAAGTATGGTATAGTGGAAAATTGCTTAGGACTAAATTTTCTTTCATTTGGACAGAGATCCTCAATGGATTTGCCTGTCCCTTTCTGTGTTTGTGTGGCTCATGGGGCAACAGTGCTTTGTGGTAATAGTATCTTAATTGCGTATATGTAAGGACATATCTGTAAATGGCCACTTGCTTTACATAAGAGCAAGGAGTGATGTATACTAGGGGGCAGGAGCTATTTTGGAAGTGAAGTGAGCAAAGCACATTTTTCTTATCCCATTTCCTTAAATTAGAACTTAAAAGTTTTCACTTTGGGTCATGGAAGCAATTTTAAATTGAAGTGCCCTGTAGAGCAACAGTTCCTTTCTAGCATTTCAGTGGACTTAATGCAGTGAAGCATTTCCAAACCTTTGCCATAGGCTTCCAAGAGATGGAGTGTGTCATCTTTCCAAAATATTGTGTGCCATGGGATATATTAATTGTATTTCTAACTAATTAGCAGTTAGTGTTTGATAAAAGCCCAGCCAATGTTAGCTATTTTTAATAAAGCTTTCTTAATTGGGATATTGCATTTGTATTTCTTTTGGGTGAAAGTTTCCTTTTGTTAATGCTCACAAGCAACAACCTTTTAGCCTTTGTTTCATAAAAACCTACAAATAGACTAAATCTATCTATAAGTTAGGCTTTAATAAGCAATAAGTCTATTGTGTTCTGAAACACTCTACAAACTAAAATAGAATCCCTCCTAAGAGGCCAGTCACTCACATAGGAAATAAACCTTTTGTGACACCAATATGGCTGATGGTAAGATTTACTTTCTGCCTGGATCCCAAGATGTTTTCGTTATCATGTTCTCGTGCTGTCTTATGACAGGGGAACAACCCAAGTCTAACTATATTTTTATATATAAATACACATATTTGTGACATTTGCTGCTCGCTTGTGCATACTAATGAAAAAGGTATCCAGTCCAGTGTCAGGTGTTTCCTGTTTTTTATCCTGCCTATGTGATTGGTTACTAGCCCTATGTTTTGCTTTATTAGGGCTCATTTAGGTACACAAGCGCAGTGGGCAACTTTCCCTTTTCCCCACCGTGAGGTACTTGCATCTGAATGCACTCCTTGTACTTACGTGTAGTTGCAATCAGCACTACTCAGCCATTCCTGCCTTCTGTTCCAAATCAAGCCCTGCTACAGCTATTGTCAACTGTGGAAAAATATGTACATTGTGGGAAAAAAAACATGGCAGTTGCGCTCAGAATTGCACATTGCTCACTACATTTGCAGACATAAATGAGCCCTTTTGTTGAAAACACTGTGCTTTATTTTTTAAACAGATTACTTTTAATACTCTCATATTTATTTAAATAAAATCCACTTTCTCTCTTTTTTCTCCACCAAATATTTCATACAGTGGAGGAGAAATTAGTATTTAATAATAAAAAAAAAAAACTAATCAATTCTCTTTCTCCATGTGTGTTCTGTTACATTAAATGCAGAATAACATCTATTGAAATCTACTGTGAACCTTTTAGACATAATCAAGTTTAGTATGGTGCAAATATATCATGTGCAAATCACTCTCATTCAATGCATGATCATTTTGCAGCTATACACTACATGATTATTGGTGGAGCAGAGTGCTCACAGATCACAGCATGACATTCATTTTAATAAAACTATGGTGTGCTATTATGTGCAGTTATTATCCAGATCATGTAAAAAGCTCCATTCCACATAAATCAAAATGATGGTACAGGATGAACTTGGTCGAATGATAAGTGATATGTAACAGAACCCTATACAGGACAGGGAATACCCAGTGTCTTTAAAGGAAAATAAAAATACATAAGGTACTTAATGGATATGCTAAGAAAGTAGGTTCTAATACCAAAAGTTGGCTTTTGATACTAATTATAACAGGGCCAGTCACTATGTGGCCCGGTCGGTACAGCGACATTAACTCCTACCTTGGCAAACATACCCACAGATTAACAAGTATCAAACTTTTTTGTTTGTGTCATATCAGAAATCATGTATGATATGGGATAAATTAGTTAAATCTGCTGTACCTATACCAAAGAAAGTTAGGTTCACATTTTTGGGTCCCCCTAAAATGTGATGTTCAAGTGTGGATTTTGTACTCTTTTTATTCCATTTTGTGTAAATATGTGCTAGTGTACTTTGGAGCCATTGTGGTCTCCTGTGTATGAGTGAAACCATGCAAAAAGTATGGGATATATTTTCCCAATATAGATCTTTTATTAAGTGCAAGTAAATATCTCCCGTTCCAAGACACTATGCAAACTGTGCACATAATCCTAATGATATCCAGTTCTGCGTCCTGGAACAGTTACAGATTCCAAATGGAGGAGGAGATATACTCAGATGTCTGAAATGCAGGGAAGTCTAGATTAAAAACTTCACCACTGACTGGGCTAAATAGAGACTGATTTACATGTGTTTCTCTAAGTATAATTTAAAATTTGTACAGTTATTCCTGATTCCTGAGGTCCATGCACCCCCAGCAGTAAGGCAATGAACTGTGTATGTGTGACTTGGCCCATAGGATATAATAGTACAGAATTTAAAATGACTGTTTGCCTTTATATAATGGGAGTTGGGATTACCATGTCATTATGTCATGTGATTTCTTTAGTGTTTAAATGTTTGTTATGTTTGTAAGTCAGTATGGCTTGGGGAAGGGGTGGATACCTCCTTAACATTTTTTTTAATAAATATATTTTGAGAGAACAGTGCTGTGCTGTGCTGTGTGTGTAAAAAGTTCATAATTGATGTTTTTCCTTTTCCTGCATTTCTTGTCTTCCAGTGTAGCCTTTACCAAGGTCATTTGTGTCTACTGCTTTCCTTATGGCCTTTTGTGATGGAATCCTCACCAAATAAATGACAAGGGTGAGTTGTGAGAACAAATGAGGAGTTTATGAACCAGTTCTTGGAGCTGTTCGTTGAGTACAAGAATACTACTGCAGAAGAGGAATTACAATCAATTCCATGGCTGAAATAACCCATTAATTTCTGTGGCTATGGAAACAAGCTGACAACCACTTACGCTAATATTTATGGCTCACAAGTCTTTCAACAATTCTAGCACATGTAAATGGATATTACCTACTGTAGGGTTTTATAATGCTACATGTTGTTTTTAAAACACAGCTTCATTCCAGTTTATCCTAAAGGCCTTGCCTGTCACCATTCTCTCATCTTGTTTGTATTGTACATTGTGTGTTATTCCTAGGGGCTGATTTACTAAGACACGAATTCCGACCGAATTGGAAAAATTCCGATTGGAAAACGAACATTTTGCGACTTTTTCGTATTTTTTGCGATTTTTTCGGCGCCTTTACGACTTTTCGGAAATTATCGCGACTTTTTCGTTACCAATACGATTTGCGCGAAAAAACGCGAGTTTTTCGTAGCCATTCCGAAAGTTGCGATTTTTTCGTAGCGTTAAAACTTGCGCGAAAAGTTGCGCTTTTTTCGTAGCGTTAAAACTTAAAAGGCGCGACGTTTTGCGCAAGTTTTAACACTACGAAAAAATCGCAACTTTCGGAATGGCTACGAAAAACTCGCTTTTTTCCGCAAAAATCGTATTGGTAACGAAAAAGTCGCGATAAATTTCCGAAAAAATCGCAAAATACTGATCATTACGAAAAAAACGCAATCGGACGCATTCGGCCCGTTCGTGAGTAAGTAAATGGGGGCCCCCTAGTGTGCGCACAGAGACAAAGGGTATCTAACTCCTACTCTCCATCTCTGTTTGAATACATTTGGTTCTCAAGCTGTTCTCCACAGCAAAAAACATACATTTTCAATAATTTAAGTCCACATATTAAAATAACAAGTCCTATTCATTTTTGATTAAATGGTTTTTATTGACAAACATCCTTAAATTGGACATTCACCTTTCCATAAAATGTTCTTGAATGTCACCTCCTCCTATGCATTCATTAGCAATTACCAAGATAAGGTTCCCACAAACATATATGAAACCACATGATGCTCCACGGAAAGGGACTGCCAACACCCTATTCCATTTTCAGGCTTTTATCTTTGCTCTGAGTACATCTTGTGTGGAGACAGTGGAAAAGAATATAAAAAGCCACTTGCTATACAGAAAGGGCATAAGACAAAGATGCTATTGTGGCTTGCCTTATGGTAAGTCAAGCCCTTCTTTTTTCATAAATGCTGCTCTACCATGTCATCTGCCATTAGCACAATAATTTATATGTATTACTGGGCAATAGGTATAAAAGGTAAACATCCTCTTTAAAACAGCCTGATGCTTTTCTTGCAACCAATACTGTTGGCCTGGATTCACCAGGATACTGTGAAAAATCCTGGTGGACCCTGCCACCAACATTCTTTTCTACCTTCTCTTTTCCTTGTGTTACTTGTGTAATTATTTGCCTAGTTATTTGCTAACTAGAAGTAGCAGCTACAAAAATAGACAATGCTGATCATTTACTGATAATTGTCTCTACATGTGTATTAGCAGAGGCAATTCCCACTATTGTCTATGGCAGGTTATTTTCTGGAATTGGGAAGGAGATATACCTTTGAAACTCCTACCTATGTTAGGAAACAGCTGTATCACTCACTTTCATATTGGATGGCCACAGTGATTTTTTTATGACATGGTCAGAATATTTCCCAGCCATCAAAAAAGATCAAGCCCAGTGTAGAGGCTTCTGTGAAAATAAAGGAAGTCTCTAAGCAGGAGCCAAAGGCTAGTAAAACTAGCTTTGTATATATGTATATGTATGTATATCTTTATTTATAAAGTGCTACTTATGTACGCAGCGCTGTACAGTAGAATACATTAATACAAACAGGGGGTTAAAGATAATGGATAAATACAAAGTACAACAATAAATACAAATAAATACAAGGTACAGTTGCAATAAGAGTCAGAAACAAGATGAACGAGGTCCCTGCCCCGTAGAGCTTACAATCTATATGGGAGGGGTAAGTGCTGTAAGTGCTGTAGGTCACAGTGGGTGACACTACAATATAAGTGCCAGTTCCCAGATCAGGTGCTGGGTGAGTGCTCCAAAAGGTAGTCTTTAAGTTTAGATTTAAAAAGACTTAGGGAGGATTCTCTCCGGAAGAAATCAGGGAGGGCATTCCAAATGTAAGGGGCAGCAAGGCAGAAAGGTTTAAGGCGGGAAACAGCAATAGTAGTGGGGGGCGCAACCAAATGGTTGCTCTGCGAGGAACGAAGGAGTCGGCCAGGAACGTACGGAGACACAAGGGAAGAGATGTAGTGAGGGGCAGAGGAATGGAGGGCTTTGAAGGTTAAGAGAAGGAGTTTGTACACTATTCTTTGTTTAATAGGAAGCCACGATAAGGACTTTAGCAGGGGAAGGGCCTGAACTCTCCTGGATGAGAGGAGGAGAATTCTGGCATAGTGGTATGTTAAGGTGAAAAATACACAAGTCAGCATTTCCAAAAAACTTTTCAAATTTACCTAGTGGGAGGCACACAAAAATCCCATTGGACTGCTGATTCTGCCTTACATAAATACCTCCTGGCCCTACTGCAGGAAGGTAACTGCGATACTGACTACTGAACATGTCAGGCAGCCTCTTTTTTGTATAGAGGTCTCTACTGCCAGTCTGTATGTGAGCACATCCTGAATGTTTAATGCAGCATAATTACATATGCTCTTTTTTTACTAAAGGGTAGCCAACAAGTTTTTATAACCCCACCAATAAATCTCTTGTTACTGCCTCTCTTGGTGGGGAATTCAATAACTTGCACTTACAGTACGGGATCAAATGACAAATCCTCTTGCAGCTTAGCAAAGCATGTTAACAGAAAATCATTTATAGGTTATTGGCAGTCATACTGTGTTCCACTGACCCAGATAGCAGAAAATAGTCTGGAAGATTATTGTGCCATTATTGGGCCTAGATTGCCAGCTTCTGCATGTCACATGGTTAGGCCATTCATCACATATAGTCAGTAGACAGTAAAGCTCTGATGCTGGCTCGGGTTTTGCAGATGAATTCTCTTTAAACTAACTGGTGTATTACAGAATGCAGATTAGTGAACCTCTACTGGAGACCTTTAGTCTTTCATTAGAAGTGCAAAAAATCTAATCACTATAGTTTTTATCTGACTAACTGTAAACTTAATTTTAATAGGAACGGTAACTAGTTCAAAGCAGTCTGGGATTTTGAAATATGAAGCAACAGAATGGGGTTATACTGCACTCCCACATAACTTGATGATATTGTAAAAAATATTAGATTAGCCCCTCACCATGAATAAGTAAGAAATCTAGGAACAATGTATACCCCATTTACTGCTTTCCCAGCCAGTGCATTATATATATATATATTTATGTATAAAATACATATTATACTGCATGTGGCGATTGACACTTTGTTGCCAGTTGTTTCGGAGAGGGTACCTGTCTTTGTGCAGTTTAGTAATATTGCTTAATAATTATATTTACTCACATAATTTCCAATGAGTAACAAAGAGTTCTAGCTACTGAAACCCTTGTCATTTTAAAAAGAGTTCTAATCACAGGAAGTGAAGTTTTATATTCTTTCTCTAAATCAGGCATGCAGCAACATCTGTTAGTCAATAAAGATATCATCTAGCACACCCGCTGTTGGCTTCCAATTAAAATAAATATATCATTGATGTCACCTTTTAATTGAAGTAATATGCAAATATATTTAAATCAGGCATATTTGCATCCTGTTAAATTGGGAATACAAAATGCTTGATTAAGGCACTTTATAGCTTGATACTGTAGCTTTGGGTTCTGCTTACCACTGGGATCTGGGATCTTGTGCTTACGAGTCCTATAAATTCCACTTTGTAAAAATGAATGAATCATCATACTAAGATTTCCATAGCAATTCAAATGAGTAACTTTTGTGACGTGACATAGGGAGCATATAGAAATAGCACTGCAGTGGGAGGCTGGTTTCCTTTCTGATTTTCTTTCTTGCAATATGCAGAAACGAGGTTTTGTACGATACGTGTATGGGCACCTTAAATGGGAGAGCAAGAGATAATAGACTTCTTAAACAACCATATAGTATGAGCTGTAAGTAGCACAGGGATAGAGATTAGTGATGTGAGGGTCGACAAAAAGTCGAGTAAAGCACAGTTCAATTGTTAAGTATATAGCTCTCTTACCCCTTGTATTTTGTGGAGCTTCCATATCTGCTAGTGGATGCGCATGTGCTGCCCACCACTTTATCCCTATGAATACAGGAGTGCAGCATTACTGTGGAAGGCTCAGTTCTTTGTGCTCCATTCTGGGAGGCCAATGAGCTTCATTTTGCATAGCAACCTACAGAAGTTGTGCAAGAAAACATGAGATTTTGCATACTCTTTTTTTGTTTTTTTACACCCTGTTTGTGCCATGAGTCAAGGTCAGAAGAAGATGGAACAATATTTATGTTGTTTTTATTTTATAAAGAATCCCTCACTAAATTGCCATGCGTTTAAATTACATAAAAATATACAATAGGTGTTTTACATTTACACTGCTCCAGTGATAGTTTCCAGTTAAATGGCAGATGATTTGGTCTAGTGAAACGCAGCAATAGTATATAACTATACCCAAAGAAAGCTAATCTAATATACTGTGCTATATTAGAAACCAAACTCATTTTGTATATGTCACAATAATCTGTTATGATCTATGATAATGCCAGAATGATTTTACAATGCGTTTTCAGAAGACCAATGGCTTGTCTTGAAAATAAGGATGCCATATTTGGCAGTTAGCATGAACAAGCCAGAGAGTCAGCTTCTTTGCTTTCTGACTCCTTGCTTACCTCTTGAATGAGGAAACTGTGCATAGATCTTTTGCAGGGCCTCTATCCCTGTCTAATAAATTCTCATGCAGTGTACTCAGACTGGATTAAACAATGAATTAGCACAAAGGCAATTAAGAGGCTAATCCAGATCACTGTAAAATATTACTTGCTTGTCAGATAGAAGCTCTGCCATGGCAGCAAATTATTATGAGTTTTATCACAGTTTTGCTGTTTCTGCTAAGTATTAGATAAATAGTTGTGGGAATTATTAATATTATTGTTTGTGTATGTATTCTCAATTGCATTTATCCTAACTTTCCTTGACCCTAAATATTTCTGTAGTACTTTATCTGAATCCCAAAAGCCACTGAACTACCCTTCACTCTTTATAGCCAATTTATAATTGTGTGTAGGTGTTCTGTAAAACAAGCACAGATGGTTATATGGGAGGAGGATTGTTTGCACCGATCTGATTCATATGCTCTTGTTCACTTGGTATGTTTTTAAGTTTTTATTTCTCTGTTGCATTGTCAACATGTTGGTTCTAAATTCAGAATCGTTTTCACAGGACAAGTTTTTGTGTTTCATGATTTATAATTACAATATCTTGGAATACTGTTCTGTTTTTTCGTATTGGGATGAGTAAATGGTAAACAGTAATGTTTACAGTAAAAACGTCTGCTGTTCTCATTTGATGTAGAAGTTATCCTGAATCCCTGCTTTGATTATTTTTCCACCAGGGCCTTGCCCTTAAAGGAACAGTAACACCAAAAAATGAAAGTGTATAAAAGTAATAAGAATAAAATATACTGCTGCCCTGCACTGGTACAACTGGTGTGTTTGCCCCAGAAATTTATATAAACAAAGCTGCTGTTTAGCCACAGGGGCAGCCATTCAAAGGAGAAAAGGCACAGGCACATAGGAGATAACAGAACACTATTGTATTCTAGAGAGGTCATCTGTTATCTGCTATGTAACCTGTGCCTTTTCTCCTTTTTTCCAACTTAAATGGCTGCCCCCATGGCTACACAGCAGCTTATTTATATAAACTATAGTAGTATTACTGTAGCAAACACAACTTTTACCAGTGCAGGGCAACAGTACATTATATTTTAATTACTAAAAACTTTCATTTTTTGGTGTTACTGTTCCTTTAAAAGTTATTGTAAGACCCTTATTATTGTAAAGTACAGCTGTTACTTGACCTTTTCTCCACCCCACTTAAGTTGGCCACACACGTAGCAATTTCGATCTTTTGTGCGACCATTGGTCGCACAAAAGATCGTTCCCACCCTCCACTGACGTTCAGGGCTGAATTTTCAGTGTTTCAGGTTTTTGTCCTTTCCTTATACTCACCATCACCCATCATCTGCCCACTATAACTTCCAGAATGTCTCCTGGGTTTCTAGTATGTGTCCTACTTTTACAGAATGTAAATATTATGCTGCCTTAAGTGACCATAAAACACAAAGATATGGTGTTGTGGCAGATTTTTAAGAAGTAGGCATTTCTAAAAATGTGCCCCTATATTCTAATATATACCTAATATCGGTAGTTTTAAGCTGGTCATACATCTGGTTATACTATTAATAAATTACATTTGGAGGATGTAACCAATATTTTTGTGTTATGAACAATAGCATTATCTGCTTTTAGACAAATAGAGAAAGATTTATTTTTATAACAATGCTAGGGCTAAATTGCAAGGCAGTACTGTACTGGGACAACTAATAAAGCTTCCACTGTAACCTAAATGAAGTATTAGTGCTGCAAAAAATGCAACAGTATAGGTACATGACTGAAACACTCAAAGAACACTAACACTTACTAGACTGTGCTTAGTATAGAGGCTAATCACATAGTTTTTTAGTTCTATGGACCTATAAAATATAAAGAAATGTTCCAGACATCCCCTACATCACATTTTAAGCAATTTTCGATTTCTTATATCCACATTCAATCAGACAATGCTTACAATATTGATGTCACAGTATGCCCTGCGACTTGGCCCTATGTTTTACTGTATGACAGTATATTGTGCAGGAGAGGCTTGGGAAGAGAGGGCAGGAGAGGCAATTCTTATAGAAGCAAGAGAAATTCTGGAAAAATGTCATTATAACTTGGGCAAATTCCTTTAAAATGTAGCACATTGCTAGAATGAAGTGTTTGGATACTGGCAGGAAAATAAACTGGAATAAGGCATCCATAACACAAATGAATCATACACACATATAATCATGTAGTGTGTGATTTGTGAATTGTTATTACACCTGATGATTACCAAAAAATAGGTCTGAGCACTTTGATCTTGCCAGCCTATGTGATTACTACCATTTAGCATATCTGAATCGGAAAATCTACAGAACTGGCACACAAATTTGTTATTACCAGTACTGTATATTTTATGACAGTGGCACATAAAAGGTTAATAAATATTAGCACTCCTGATCTGGGGCTATACGAAGACCCAATCTTGTACCAGATGAGTAAATATGCAAGCTTAATGAATTCCATTCTACATCATAGGTCAACTGCCCTGTAATAGAATTACCCTAGGAGACACTTATATCCTAAGATTCAATATTCTTCATGTAAATGGGTCTAAATTACAGCATTAATTGATTCTGACACAACTGAAAATATTATCCACAGTGGGTGTTTTCACCAGTTTTCTATTATTCCTACACTTAGGGATTTCAGGAAAGGCAAGGCCGTGACTAGAATCTATACATGTTGCTATGGCAGCAAATGAAATACATGGGGCACCAGAGACCATTTGCCTTAAGCCACTACCACACATCAACCAGCGATGCAGAACATACAAAAAAAAAACCCAAGACTTTTTTATTCTGAGAATCTATTGCTGGCAGCAATCAGCGTACAGTCATTCTGTTTGGTTGTAATCCATCTGTGTACAGCTGGCAGTGAAATATTAATGCACACATCTACTGAACCTAATCCTCCGGGATTGCTTTAAATTGAAATCTAACCAGCACTCTTTTTCTATTTGTATTACAGATGGTTGACCTACAAGCACTGTGTGGATTTGTTTGAAACTGTATAGATTGCTATATAAATATTAACTAAAGTGTGTGAGTAAAGCATGAGTTTGGTCAAATGAAATGGATAATTTTAGGGAAAACAATAATAATCTATACGAGTTCAGAAAAACTCCATATAGTGGCGAAAAGTCAGTCCTCTCAAACGGTCAGACTATGATGGTAACTCTAAAGCTGGCCATACACGTACTGATAAAATTGTACAGTATAAAACTAAGTTTCATACGTGTTTCGGACCGTGTGCGCTCCAAATTATCATCCCAATAATTTTGGTACCATGGCGATTGGTCGTTTACCGTTTGGCCAGGTTAGAAAATTTTGGTCGGATTACGATAAAATCTGCGCTTGTATTGTGTATTGGACAATATCCCTGGGGGACCTACAATGGAAGTCATTTTCGTACGATTGGTGTCTGCCAACTATTTCATGTTCAGAACATCCTCCAATTTGTATTTTAAGGGTTTTATCCTTCAGTCTAAATATTAGTTTTAGATTGTTGCATTTAAACATATGCCCAATATCTGAACATTTGTTGGAAGAAGACTAAAATCTGAACATGTATGGCCATCATAAGTATAAATATAAAAGCATATCATGGAATTTTGGAATTTTCCTCCGTGGAGATAGGCTCTTTGCTGTTTGGTTATTTTCAGTCAGATGCAAGCTTGCAGGCTACACTTTTCAAAGTCAGGGCCATCTTTAGTGTTGGTGATATTCAGGGCAAAATACATATTGCTGGGCCCTATTAATTTATGTAAAGTAGGGTCCAAGCCAAAGGTTTTTGTTGAAAACTGTAAAGGTAGCTGTACATTGAAAGAGCCACTCATTTGCCATTCCCCAATATGCCCACCTTGAAGCCAAACGATCAGATCATAATTGCCACTATATAGGTCGTCAGATTAAATACTGCATCAATGTGCAGACCTCAATCCAATGGAAAAATCAAACCAGCATGATCAAAATCTGGGTGATTTTTGGATAGCCCCATCAGAGAGCCCCATAGACAGGGCCACAAGGCTGCCGACTCAGTCTGCCTGCATAAGAACATTTATGGCCACCTTAAAGGAGTTGTTTACCTTTAAGATAAGTTTTAGTATGTTATAGAATGGCTATTTCTAAACAACTTTTCAACTGGTCTTCAATTTTTTTCTTTTTTATAGTTTTTGAATTATTTGCCTTCTTATTCTGCCTTTTTCCAACTTTCAAATGGGGTCACTGACTACGGAAGCCAAAACACTATTGCTACAATTTTATTGTTACTTTTCCATTCTCCATTCAGTCTCAAAGCCTGATTGCTATGGCAAATGAAGACCAAATGCAAATTGTCTCAATAGCACTCTCTATATCATACTAAAAGTTAAGTTTAAGGTAAACAACCCCTTTAACTTGCAACACTGTCCGACAACCATTAGTGGTTACTGGAAGTTATAACAACAACTGAAGAGCCTCAGGATGGACAGAATAAACATAAAGAATGCATTGCCATGTGGGCTTATCTCTCACTGCCACATCCTTTTCTATAAAAAAGGCACCACCATTTCTTAGTATAATCTGCTGTCCATCAGCCACAGCTATTATCTTCTGCTGTACTGACTGCACACCATACAGCAGGGCTAGGGCACTCACACCTACCCGAAAACCCTAAACAAAAGTCAACTTTCTTTATGCGGGGCTCATTAGCTAACCATACCCCACCATGATCCAGTGAGATCTGACCACACTAATTTGCCAGTTACAGTTTTGCAGTTCTTTGGTCTGGTGACTGGTTGTTAAATTATAAGGATATTTTTCCCTTTTCTGTGATCACAATCTGTGCTCTTATTTCTCTATATAGGAGAATATAATAAACATGATTTCCTCACGGTTATCTTATACATCATATACATATAGCATGCATTTTAACATCAGCATCCCTAAAGCCGGCCATACACGCACCGATATTATCGTACAAAACCTTGTTTCATACAATATTCGGTGCCTGTATGGCGGCTCAAAGAGGCGACCAGTATCGCAAAGGCTGCGGATATTGGTTGTCTAGTCGATCGACGTTTAGGGCTGAATCGGCAGGTGGAGGTAGAATTTCTATTGTTTCTACCCCCATATCTGACAATTCAGCACTGAATGTCAGTGGAGGGTGGGAACGATCTTTCGTGCGCCCATTGGTTGCACAAAAGATCGATATTGCTACGTGTATGGCCACCTTTACTCTGTTGTTTCCTTCCCAGCCCTTATGACTAAATTGGCTTCTACCCTGGCTAAATTCCCGAGGAGATGTCAGCATGATATGTGGCAAAACATGAGACTTAGGTACAGATTCTTTAAGTAATAATAATCAGAAGCTAGAAAATAATACAGGTGAGTTTTAATAAAGTGGTATGAGACATAAATTCTATATATCTTATCAAAACACAAATTTCATATATCTTATCTACAAACTTGAGATGTATCTCAAAAAGTACTTTATTAAAGACATGGCAGGTCTTATAGATCCTTTTGTTACACAGAGCTAGTTAAGTAATTAAATGCAAAGCAAAGTTTTTTTCTATGGAAGCAGAATAGTGTATTCATTAGAATGTTTTTCCTCAGTTTTTATATTTGAAATGTTATGAATTTTCACTTTAAGATGAAAGAGTCCTGCATCAGATCAGGTACCTGCATGTTAGCCACAAAAAAGTGGGTATTTTAAAGGTTGCAGGTAAGACTTGGGGGCTGATTTACTTACCCACGAACGGGTCGAATGGAGTCCGATTGCGTTTTTTTCGTAATGATCGGTACTTTGCGATTTTTTCGTATGTTTTGCGATTTTTTCGGATTCTGTACGAATTTTTCGGATCCAATACGATTTTTGCGTAAAAACGCGAGTTTTCCTATCCATTACGAAAGTTGCGTAAAAAGTTGCGCAATTTGCGTAGCGTTAAAACTTACGCGAAAAGTTGCGCATTTTTCGTAGCGTTAAGTTTTAACGCTACGAAAAATGCGCAACTTTTCGCGTAAGTTTTAACGCTACGCAAAATGCGCAACTTTTTACGCAACTTTCGTAATGGATACGAAAAACTCGCGTTTTTACGCAAAAATCGTAATGGATCCGAAAAATTCGTACAGAATCCGAAAAAATCGCAAAACATACGAAAAAGTCGCAAAATATTCGTTTTCAAGTCGGAACTTTTCCAATTCGGGTCGGATTCGTGGGTTAGTAAATCAGCCCCTAGGAATGAAGGTAACTTGTGTCAGTGTTAGCTAATTTTGCTCATTTACATTTTCTGTTTTTACCCTTTTCTGATGACGTCCCTTCCAGTTTGCTATGACATGATTTCTGGTTTCATGGTGGCCGCAAGGTAGTGGGTTTCGAATGGATGTGAATAAGGCAGTTGCAGGGAATATCCAAGCAATCGAGGTTGGGTCTGGGTTTCAGGAATTTGACCAACACAAGAGCATAGAAATGGCAGCAAATACTAAAAACACAGAGGTACAAAGTGATGGCAGTGGCTTTATCTAAATTCTTCCAATAGAGGTCTACCCTAATTTAAAGTGGTGGGTTACCTTTAAATGATCTTATAATGCTTTTAGTATGGTGTAGACTGCAATTAGTCTTGTATTACTTTTTTGAGTTTCTTACTCTCTCCATACTGCTTCTATTACAGTTAATATCTGAAAGCAAAGCTTAGTAATAAGAAGTTTTATAGGAATATACATACAATATGCATGTCTGTAACTACCCTTCACTCATGTGTCACAGGCACTGGCAATCTTTTCTCATGCTGAATGATTAGCAGCCTTGGATTTGTTCTAATAATTACATAGAACAATGCCAGTGAGTGACATTTTATGTGTCACTGCAGTTAACTCACTGCCACCCCCACATCATGTAGGAGGGCATCTACTTGGAAAATAACTGCACTATTTTTTTTTTAACAATTATTACTCCTCCTAAACTACTGCCTCCTTCCAATCATTTCCATATGTCACAGTATACTTAAGTGCTGTCCAATGTCAACTCATCACACAACAAACATTAAATAAAAAATAATGTGTTGGTCAGTGTTATCCTCTTGTAAATAAGGAAGAGATGGGCTCATGCATTTTCTCATGTCCTCTTTCCCTACCCAATGTACTATGGGGGATGCAGATTTCTGTAAAGGCAGGCATACTGATTTACGATGACCTGGGTCTCTTTCAGCAGCCTTCTTCTTGGTCAGAATCTCATTTTCCCAGCATATATTCTTATGCAATCAACTGCCACTAATTGTAGTCATATATGTACAGATTTGGTTGGGCAGTTTCATGCCTGACCATCTGGAAATGCATGGAACATAATTTTTGGCCATACTGTTGTCTGTCTGTTCAAACTAATCAGGGGAAGCAGACCATGCGGTTGCAGGGGGGCCAGAAGTGTAGGGGGCCCAGTGAGGTCCTAATTAATGAGCAATTTCAATAGATCATTGTAAGAATATTTTGGGGCCCTAAATTATATTTGCTGTGGGGCCCAGTGACATCTAGTTACCTAGTTACGCCACTGAAACTAAGAAGAGGATGAATGGGGCATCAGTAGATGCCAAACTGAAAAGCTGCAGTCCTTAGCCCAAACAAACTTATAAATACTATTAGGCCATCTATGTGTATGGGCAAACCATGTATAGTTTCAAACAGAAGGCTTTAAGGACCGAAATTTTTTTTATAATTTGCAGGAAAACCACTATAAACTAGGATTCTTTCTGTGCAGATTTTAACAAGAACTAGAGATTGCATTCTATTTTTACATTGGTTCTTAGGGGCTGATTTACTTACCCACGAACGGGTCGAATGGAGTCCGATTGCGTTTTTTTCGTAATGATCGGTACTTTGCGATTTTTTCGTATGTTTTGCGATTTTTTCGGATTCTGTACGAATTTTTCGTTACCAATACGATTTTTGCGTAAAAACGCGAGTTTTTCGTATCCATTACGAAAGTTGCGTAAAAAGTTGCGCATTTTGCGTAGCGTTAAAACTTACGCGAAAAGTTGCGCATTTTTCGCGTAAGTTTTAACGCTACGCAAAATGCGCAACTTTTTACGCAACTTTCGTAATGGATACGAAAAACTCGCGTTTTTACGCAAAAATCGTATTGGTAACGAAAAATTCGTACAGAATCCGAAAAAATCGCAAAACATACGAAAAAGTCGCAAAATGTTCGTTTTCAAGTCGGAACTTTTCCAATTCGGGTCGGATTCGTGGGTTAGTAAATCAGCCCCTTAGTGTGGTCACCTGAATTTGGCTTCATAATATGCTCTATATGAGCTTTTCCGAAATTGTGGAGTGCTTTCCTCTGAGTGGGTCTAGAAATAATTTGCCATATTCCCGAATGTCCAGCTAGAAGGCCAATGAATGGTAGAATTTAGGGCAATCACTTGTTTTTTGTCATATATGTTATTGGATTTATGGCTGATTGATACACTGATACACGTTTTTTCTCCTAAACTGGTTGCTTTAAATGGCATCTGGAATTCAAGTATTGTAACCTAAGAGCATGGAAATGGTTAAATAAAATGTATGAATACTAAAAAATATACTTTTTCATATAGGGATAACGTACAATTAATTTCCATGTGAATCCCCAGGTCCCGAGCATTATGGATAACAGGTTCTATAGCTATAGTATACTTAATAAGTATACTAGCATAAAGCCTAACAATACCTTACATAATGCCAAGCATCAGTGGGAATGATGTTAAGGTCACTACCACCACTGGACTTTGGCTTAGTGGCAATATGTTCTCTGGATGATGAATCAGTTTCCTGATAAGTTTGAGGGAGAAGAAATAAAGGACTATGGCTATTTTCCATGATTTGTGCTAGGGCTCCTGGTTCCAGTAAAAGAATTACATTTAACAAAAGATAAGAAGCAAGCAACATTTATCATCTCTGAATATCCCAAAGAAAAGAATGTTGTTTTAAGAATGGCTGTTATAAATGAAAGAAAACACAATTTGAGCTAAGCCTTTATCTCATTATCTATGTGATAAGAGGTCCATATATATATATTATTCTGTGTGAGGCCCAAAACCTCTATTTCCAACACTGACTGGGCATACTTTGCTTCAAATAATAATAATGTAAGGTGCTCGAAGTGAGACAAATTATGGAAGCGTAAATGTGATTGTTTCCACCACAGATATTGAGTAAGCACATCTTCTACATAATACAGTGGGTATAAGAGAAAAGGCCAGGCTTGGAAATGAGTTGGCATATCTTCACTTATGTGTAGTGTATGTAAATGTCATTTGTGTCCTGACAAATTTTTTTGTTGTGCCATAGTGTATAGGTGTCACATCTGGTGGAGTACAAAAGGTTTCAGGGTACCACAATTTGCTAGCAATATTCTATTATTAATATAATAATTGTTAATATAATAATAATCATTAATATAATAGAATTTCATCATTGGCATGATAACATTATTATAGCATATTAAAATGGACTAGGTTGCATGACTAAGATATTTTTATTAATTCATAAAAAGCTTTAAGATTACAACCCATTGTAATGTATTCTGCTAATGTTTTAAGTACTCTTAAAATTTATACAACAATCCTTTTTTTTTAAATAAAGAAGATGTAACATTCATTTCTTCTAGAAAATGGGGCCAAATGTATTATTAAATAAATGTATATTTATAATTAAAATATACTCTGAAAATTATTAATCAAGTTCACTAATGTGCAACAGTGCAAGTGACCTCTTTACACTATTAAGCAAATTAAAATATCAAACTCCTTAAATATCTCTTACTGCCAAATTACAGATAACTGATTTTTATACAGGAACAATAAAGTTATGCTTTAAAAAGATGATTCTTTGAGAGAAAGAACTCATGTGTTAGCACTTGCAATGCAAATCTTACCTTGCAACAGCCTTTTTGGGGTGGCCACTGAAATGATTTTTACTAGCAGAGATTACACAGAATGCAGAGAATTTGCTAAAGCATCAAAATACATGAACAATCCATACTTGGCCACCCCAGAGACGCAACAGTTTATTGGCCCATGTATGGAGCAAAGACAACAGTTTTCCTGAATAATATCTGGCTGCTCTTTATAGAAAAGAAACCCTCAGGCAAGTCAACAGTATAACAGTTTATATTCATATTTATAAAGGTAAGTACTAGGGATCAAAATGATCTAGGATTTCAGGCATTTCCCCACATTTTTTTGCAAGAATAATTGTGGCTGTTCTCTGAGTTATGCCACTGCAGTTATGTCCTATATATCAAAATGGGCACAATTGTGTCTAGCATTTTCAGAGTGGGTATGTGTCACTTCTGGAGTGCTCATTAAGAAAGGTATATGCATTGATTTATTGGATGCAGGATGCAAGTTAGGTGTACCAGTTGAAGCAACCTGCTTTGGAAACCCTAGAGCTGTGGCTAGGTTCAAGGTGTCAGTAGCTCCAGGGTTTTTCAATGCCAATAAGTGTAGTTGCGCACCTTCATCAGAAGAGGCAGGATATAGGCATTGGGAACCACAAGGAAGTGCAGGAACATGTTAGACACAAGTACCTTAATGAATTGTTTCAATATATGCACCAACATATTCTGCAGCACCGTACAACAGCAAGGTGTATATATCAAATATATATATATGCGTATTTACATATCTCTTGTCATTTTATTTAACTTTCAACTTCTAGTAACAAATTCTTGTTACTAGAAACTGCCATTTGATAAGAATTAACACTTTTTATGAATCTTTTTGGTGAACTGAATTGTTGGCTTGGGTGCATAGTGCCCAATTGGAAACCTGACATCAGGAGAGGATCTGGAAATCCCTTTGGAAAGCCCTTTCTTATTTCCAGCATATGCTAATAAACATTACCATCTGACACTGTCTTCATCTAATTTTTGTAAGAATGGAACCTGGATGCCCTGTTCTCTTGTAGGCACTGGGATGCCCAGTCCAGCACTAACTGATAGAATGATGAGTTTAATTTTAAAATTAAAATTGAAAAGTATATGTTTATTTTTCTAATGCTTCAATGTAGCAGCTCAGTAATACAGGGGCAGACTAGTAACTGTTACAGTTTGCTGCATTACTCAATACATTTCTCAGCTTCCTTTGATGAAACTCTAGGATTATGTTCAGCAGATCCAAATGAAACTAATGTATTGAAACAGAACAATTTACAGTTGGTAACTCTCCCTCCTCCTTACAGAGTTGCTCCTGGGAGACATAAGGAGGTGAAAATGAAACTTTAAACTTCAAAATTAGAAAAATGGTCTTTAGTGTTAATTTGGTGCACTATCTAAAACCACCTGAACTGAAATTGAGTGCTTGGAACGCTTCAGACATGAAGGAATCTCTTGAAAGACAGCACAAGGACACAAAATACTTTGAATGACAATACAATTAACATGATGTGTATAGGACTAAACTGTGGATGTTGCCCTTTCTTTTTCTACGAAATACTAAGCTAAAGCTAGCTCATAAAGACATAGCTATTATCTAATAGAGAATTAATGTGGGATATAGGCTTTACATGGGTCATTAACTTTTCTCATTTTAGAGGCAGATCGAGATAACCAAGTACTCCGAAATGATTACTAACAAATGTATTGTGATTAAGCACCCATCTTAGCTATTCCATGATACAAACTCTAGCAGTGGGAATCAAAGCCTACATTCCCTGCAGCAAGCATCATACTTTATAACAAAGGAAATTGTGTTTTACAATGACTACCCAATCATAATTGGTATAATAGATAAACGATTTAAGCACACACACAAATAATTGGTATGACAGGATATACAGGTGGACCACCATCTGGGGGTGGGGAAACAAAGGGTACTTAAGTCAGTGGCCCCATGTCAGAGGAGCTGGAAAGGTGCAGTTCTCAGGTCATTAAATTGGTAGGGTTTTGGTGGTTTGTGAACAAATTTTGAAACAATGGAGTGTGCTAACTTAGTACTGCAGAGCCTCGTGATTACTGATGGTGATCCTGGGGATATAAAATATTTTCTAGTAAAAATAAATGTGTTTTCTTACCTGTTCCTGCATCCCAAGTAGTAGACATGCTGGACAACATGTGGTCTGATTACCACATAGCACCAATTTCACCAGGGTGCACAAGTGCAACAGACACAGATGTGTCAGGCAGCAGTACTTTGGAGAAACGACAAACGATAAATAAACACAAGTGCAAGGCAAATGTATTGTGTTTTGATAAATGCATGTTCACAAGTGAATACATGATAGGATGCATGCACTATACCCTATACATTATTAGTAAACCTATTGAGGGAGGTATTCTGCTGTTTCCAAAGAGCAGTAATTGCAAACACCATCCCAGTGGGACTCACCAGCAGTTACTCTGATACATGACATTCACAGCTCAGTGACACAGGCACAATAATCCCCTGGGGCAGTCTCACATGGGGGCACCTATAGCATTTATTACTCCTGGCAACAGGACTCCGGTGCCCCCATAGCCAACAGTTCAGAATGAAAATCGTTTGCTTTACTTATATAAAGTAATAAACGCAGGGCCGCCGCTCCCTATAAGCAGAGTATGCAGTCTGCATAGGGCACCAACTCCCAGGGGGGCACCATCCCAGCTGCTCAAAAAAAAATCGTTTTTATATATTATAACATATGTGAGTGTATAGATTGGTAGATGTGGGTTAGGTGTGCTGTGTTTACTTGGATGGGTTGAACTTGATGGACTCTGGTCTTTTTTCAATCCTATGTAACTATGTAACTGTCCCGCCGGTTTTTATAGCGCATCCCGCTGTCCTGGATAGTTCATTCAATTATGGGGGCAATTGGGGGCACTTACTATGGGGGCAATTGGGGGCACTTACTATGGGGGCATTGTCTATGGGGGATATTGGGGGCACTGTGTGTGGGGCCCCTATAGTAGGTGTTTTTTTTATTATTTTATTTTTACTTCCGTAATATTTGGGGGAGGGGGCACAAAAGTAAATTTCTGCTTAGGGCACCCATTTGGCCAGCAGCGGCCCTGAATAAACGTCCTCAACCACTGCAGAAACTCTTGCCTGATGTATTTAAATCACGTCTTAATAGGGACTTGTGCTCAGCAGGTTGGTTTATGCAAAATCCACAGCAACTGCTGCTTTTTGCAGACCCCTCGACCTTTTCTAAGTACAAGTGACCTTGGCTAATGTTCCACAACCTAAATCCCGCACAGCTACCAGCAGCCAGGGGACAATTAGCCTGGCCACTTCTCCATGATGCCAAAGGATGCTGAGGAGGCTGCTGCTAGGCACCTGTTAGCTCCGCCAGCTTTTTTGACTGATAGAAAAGAAAGCCAATCAGGCTCTAGGTTTGGCGCCCCGCCGCCCAATTGCTTCGATGCGTGGGAGGTTCTAGTCTGTGTGTAGCTCCCCGCATTGTCGCGGGCGGGAGGGGACAGGCACAGAGACCGGTCTCCCAGCAGAGCTCGGGTGCGGAAGGCCAGTGGCAGCGTATGGAAGAGATGGAGGAGGAACTGAAGTGCCCGGTGTGCGGCTCCTTCTACCGGGAGCCCATTATCCTCCCCTGCTCCCACAGCCTGTGCCTGTCCTGTGCTCGGAACATCCTTGTGCAGACTCCGGACTCAGAATCCCCGCAAAGCAGACGAGCCTCTGGGGTGTCCGACTATGACTACCTGGACCTGGATAAGATGAGCCTGTACAGCGAGGCAGATAGCGGCTATGGGTCGTACGGAGGGTTCGCCAGCGCTCCCACCACGCCGTGCCAGAAATCCCCCAACGGGGTGCGGGTGTTCCCCCCAGCCATGCCCCCTCCCATGCAGCCCCATCACCAGTCCTCCGGCGCACTGCTGCTTCCCATTGGGCCCCGCAATTCGTGCCTCACCTGCCCGCAGTGCCACCGCAGCCTCATCCTGGACGAGAGGGGATTGCGGGGCTTTGCCAAAAACCGGGTCCTGGAGGGGGTGATCGAGCGCTACCAGCAGAGCAAGGCGGCCGCCCTGCGGTGTCAGCTGTGCGAGAAGAGCCCTAAGGAGGCCACTGTTATGTGCGAGCAATGCGATGTCTTCTACTGTGAGCCCTGTCGCCTGCGCTGCCACCCACCCCGGGGCCCGCTGGCTAAGCATCGCCTGCTGCCCCCCGCTCAGGGCCGGGTGAGCAGGAGGCTGAGTCCCCGCAAGATCTCTACCTGCACTGACCATGAGCTGGAGAATCACAGCATGTACTGTGTGCAGTGTAAGATGCCCGTGTGCTACCAGTGCCTGGAGGAGGGCAAGCACTCCAGCCATGAGGTCAAGGCTCTGGGGGCCATGTGGAAACTGCACAAGGTGAGTAGGGGGTGCAAGGGAGGTGGGCCCTATGTATTAGCCCTCCCATATACTGGATTTATGTGCTGAGACACCAAACACCTGGCTGTACTACTCCCTGCCTGGCTCTGTGCTGTGGCCAACAGCCACCTATGTCCATTTGAGCAGCTCTAACCTTGGGCAACTAGTGATGCCCATCACATTAATAGTATTAGTGAAGTCATTATTGATCTAATAAGTGAATACATTTCCAGCTGGGCCCAGGGCAGGCTGGCTCACACTGCTGGACTCCCGGAGCCATGGGCCCTGATTTGTAAGCCCATGCACCTTTATTGGACTCATCTGTACTAGAATTTACAGCCACAAATCTGCCCACTAGGCCCAAGGTTTAAGCTGGGGTGTCCAGCTTGTAGCAATGCAATCAATTCCAAGCTTCCATAGTTGAGTGCTTTTGGAGGATGGTAGGATTGCCATCCAAATATAAAGCCTGTCAGGGGGTTTCAGCAGTTGTAGTTCAGCAACAGCTGGAGAGCTGCAGGTTGGACTTATCTGTGTCATTAAACTATCGATTAATAGCAGAAAGTACAGGTATAGGACCCATTATCCAGAATGCTCGGGACCAAGGGTATTCCAGATAAGGAGTTTTTCTGTAATTTGGATCTCCATACCTTAAGTCTACTAAAAAGTCAATAAAAATGAATTAAACTCAACAGGATTGTTTTGCATCCAATAAGGATTATTTATATCTTAATTGGGATGAGTTGCAAGGTACTGTTTTGCTACTATAGAGAAAAAGGAAATCCATTTTAAAATTCTGAATTATTTGATTAAAATCGAGTCTATGGGAGACAGGCTTTCTGTAATTCTGAGCTTTCTGTATCATGGGTTTTCCGGATAAGGGATCCCATACCTGTACTGGCAAATTTTGGGCTGTCCCCACAAATTAGTTTAGCTGCCTTGAGCGCAGGGTAAGCCAACGTTAAGCTGGTTAAGAGAAGTGATCATTTATGAAAAATAAATTAATTGCTTCTTTAAAGAGTTCTGATCATTTAAACACATGCATATTGTATTGCTAATTATAACTTGAGTGTGTTGAAAGCTGTTCTTGGTTTACAACTCCAATCTCCCACCAACAATCAATCACCCCACACACACTCACACATGAACAGTTATTCATAACTACACCCAGATGAAATAGCACAAAAAAGGCACCATCTCCTCAAAGTATACGAGCCAATCACTGTTTACTCTGTGGTACCTTCCTACATGATGTCACAAGGCATTCATGAGTCATTGGGAATTAGTTGTGTTCATTCCTGGGACACCAGGAGGATGCTGGGAAGGCAGACAGGAGAGCCGCAGGTAAGCCTTTCCTGTGCTATTTAATTTATGGATTCTAAAAGTTGTGCTGAAGAGGACAATAGTTGGGCAAAATTCATTGCTACAGTGAATGTTTTTTTTTTTTTTTTTGAATGATCACTATGCTGATCCTACATATGGAATGACTTGTAGCTTTAATAATTTCAGTAAAAAAGTCTTGTTTTTAAATTACTTGTCACAGCCTATGTGATTTTTTGTTATAAACATTTAGACCTTGAAAAAATCTTACAAATCATTTGAAAGTAGTCTTAAATCCCAGTCACCAGGACAATTCGACATGGGATGTGGGCTTTAAGACTAAATTTACACTTTGTGGCTGTCAGTGGATGCTGGGAATTTGGCTTTAACTGTGTCATTAGTTGTGTTAATCTGTACTGTGCTATTGAGCTTCCTATTTACAAATGACTGTTGTAGGTGCCCAGGGTATTTAATGCAACTTGGGCTTCCTTAATGACTGGGGCACACACAGAGCTTTTTCCAATGGCAATATCACCTTTCTGTGGCTCCCAG
This sequence comes from Xenopus tropicalis, assembly GCF_000004195.4. Classification (NCBI taxonomy): domain Eukaryota; kingdom Metazoa; phylum Chordata; class Amphibia; order Anura; family Pipidae; genus Xenopus; species Xenopus tropicalis. The sequence continues at coordinate 96,100,223 of NC_030684.2, forward strand.
TTATACAAATGGAAAAAGTTTAAAAGCATCAGTACTGACAATTATGGGTTACAATAAGGACTTTAAGAGTAAAAAAAGGATTAATAATTCTTATGCAAATTATCTATCTGGATTTGGCTCCCAAAGTTATTTTAATTCATATATGAAATTGGCCCTTTTTAAAAGGATCCCTTCTTTAAGACAAGGCCTGATATATTGGTATACAGGAATTTAATGCTTTTTTACCTTGTGTGGAGAGAGTATGTCCAGTAGTATCTAATGCCTATAGGGAAGATCTAGTGGTGGTAAACCCAGAGGTTGTTCTAAAAAGGACAGTTGATCTAGATAATACTGTAAAGGTGTAAATGTTTTTATGCCATATGTAAAGTGTGCTTATAATAATTTCCAGGGTACTGTGGGTCTGATAAAGCAGACACTGTGACTGGGGCACGGACTGATTAGAGTTTCAATATATGTGTATGAATTAATTATCAAAACTTTGTGTGGCCCTACATTTTTTAACAACCTTGTGGCTGTCATTGGATGCTGGGATGTTGTGGAGTCCAGTAACTTCTAGTTAAACCACTGTCTGTGTCCATGAATCAATGAACTGCTTCCAGGCTTGAATTTATTTGGCTTCAGCCACAATGGGTGTGCCATTGGGATAAAACATGGCAACTGGCCTGCTGCTCAAGCATTGATACAAGTCCTTAAATCTAGCCAGGGAACTCATGCTGAGGAAAAGCCAAAGTGAACCATTTATCCTCTTCAGATTTTGGCATTGTCCCTTCAGCAAGAGACAGAAGAGATGGCAGACAGCCCCCTCTCAGCATCAGCCCAAGGATAAAGAGTCAGATCCCGCACAGCAGCGGCTGCTCCTGCATAATGAGTCTCTCTAGTGTTTCGCTTCAGTCCCTGCAATATATTTCACATAAGAGCCAGTTCTGGTAGATATTAATTGAACATCCTGCTGAACATTTACTCAGAGGAAATCAAAAGCAGAAATCACAAAAACCAGTAAGACATAATACATAACACACTAGAAATTCTGTCAGAATCCATATTTGTGATTTATTTACCAAATGGATCTCTATAAAAATCTGATTGTTATAGTCATAAAATAAAATGGTTACAGGGGTGTGTTTTAAAGCCGGTTAAAGAATCGGTAGTGGTGTTCTTCCCAAGCTGAGCATGGTTTGCACTTGTCATTAAAAATTGCAATTTATTTCACAGGCTGACAGCATCAATACCTCAAGCAGCCTCAAAACTGTGCATGGTTAACAGCTTATAGATAGGAAATGACATATTGCCAGCGATCTGTTTAGTTTATCTGACTGTATGACCATGTTTGTCCAATACTGCCTACTGTCATTTCATCTATTCTTTTGCAACTGACAATATTTGTTTATTTAGATAATGAATATGGTGGAACTGCATTATAGTAGCATAATCAAAGCCTCTAATGAAAGTGGTACCTCAATCTCAATCTATCTCAATGGACTTCTATTAATGAATGTTGTCATACAGGGAATGTGGTGACTGGTCTCTAAATCCTTCTTAGGCTCAGAATTTGACATAACCTTTTTGGTAGCTGAATTACTCAAAGGTAGTCCTTATTCTCAACATGGAATGGTAACGCATTGCAGAGCCCTGTATTGCTGCACATCCTGCAGGTACCAAGCTGATAATGTATTGTATAGCTGAGCACTGATGTCTGCTAGATACCAGAGAGGCATGGAGAAAAGCAGCTGTTGTATGGAGTGTTAGATGTGTCCTTCATTAGACATTTATTAAATGAACATGAAGGTAATGCAGTTTATTCTTACTGATGTAAAGCAATTCTGTGTTGTAGGCTTTTCATATATCTGATATATAGCTTTTGGCTATGCATTGTATGGGTGTGTATGTATGTGTGTACTTTTTTATTGGAAGATTTGGGCACACACCTTGGTTATGGTTGGAAAGTGGGTCTGGACTGCAGAAAGATGGTTTATGAGCCACTCTGCACATTAATTCTTTAACATTATTGCTACTTACTGGCATTGCCTTCTGTAATGTAACCAAAGGGTTCAGTCAAAGTTTGATTTGTAAATAGGCAGGTTTTTCTCTATTTTTTATTCTCATATACTATATGGATTAAATAGACATATGGTAAACTTATGTAAGGGTGGCATCAAAAGAAAGCATAGCTGCCCACTGTCCCAAGTTTCTAGGAACAATTTCTGCATGTGACTCAGGGAATTCCTTCCTTGGAACTGCCCTTGGATTTTAAACTGACCAACTGCACTGCTGACTGACTGCACAAATCTTTCAGAGTTGTGAAATGACAGAATGAACATGAGGTCCTAAGCACAATGGCACTGAAATAATCATGCTCTGTTGTCTTTTCATGGAGGTGGTAAACTGTCCCTCTTTTCTGATATTGGCAACTAAGGGGAAGGGCCAGTGCCTCTGTGAGGTTAGATTGGCAGCTAGTCATGGAGGGCTTCATTCCTGTGGATTAACAGAGGACATTTAAAGGACCAGCTTAATGGTCTTACTATACTGTAATTTTACTAGGGCAATATTTTGACTATATACTTGAAAGAATACATTATATGAATTTTTATTCTGCTTTACACTTTGGCCACATGAATTGGTAAGTGTGAATGAAGCTGAGAGGAATATGTGCCCCCTCCCTTCCAGATACACCAGTCTGAAAGCTCCACTGAAAAAAGTACTGGGAGAGACCAGTTGTCTGACAGGGCTGTTACAACAGTCTTTCCAAACCACTTTCAGGGGTGTCATTAAATGCTCCGATGGCTGGGCACTAAGGGGCAGAAAATTTTTTAACATTTTTCAGTGATACTACACTATCTAACCTCAGCTTTCAGTTACAGGAGACACTGCATATGAAATAGCTGTTAGCATTCTTTCTTATACACTGTACATAGTGTATGTTTGATGGGTCAGCATTAATTAATATTACACCATACAACATGATTCACATACATGTAAGGGACATAAGGCTTAATTTACATAGTCAATTAGATGGGAAAAATGGATGTGCATTGATGCCATTCATAAAAGGGTATTGCACCCATACATGCTCTTTGCGCTTGCAGGTGCTTGTGGGGAACACCAAAGCACCAGCCCAGCCTGCTCTGATGCATAGTACACAAGCTTATTGACACAAGGGAACCCTGGAATTTTCACCAGCCTGCAGGTGGCTGTAATGCCAGGGTTCCCTTAGCATGGTGCAACAGCAGCCGCATCTGGCAAGTGAATGAAACACTACTGCTGTTAGTAATGCTGCACAACAGAAGTGATGCCTACAGAATTTGTCTCCTCTGCAAGCTTTGTCAAACAGATGCTAAATTTGCACCCATATATTGGTGCATCATGTGCAAATTGGGATGGATGAAAATTAGCGCGTACCTGCAGTTATTATGAAATTCTGGGAAAATGCAGCATTGTGGGAAAAACCACAGGGAATTGCATTAAAAAAGGCCCTGCATTCAAAAATGAGCCCTCTACTGTAGAGGGTACTTATACCTGTGTTTCTCTCAATATATACTATTTTTGTTGTCTTGTAATATTTTATAGCATTATATTTATGTGTGAACCTTTCATTGGGGAGTCCATGTCTATTCCGCCTGTATTTAAAAAGAACCATTTACAGTTACTACACAGATAAGGTTACTTTGTTTTAGTACTGGTTTAAATAGTCAGAATCAGCACCCGGGGTTCAGTAAACAAGCTCTAAAATGCAGGGAAAAATAAAGCAACCCCTCCTACAGTTTCTTCTGTGAGTGGTTCCACCATCATATGGAAGAAAACTGCACTTATAGGCTGTTAGTACATTCTAGTTAAGTCTAATGGATATCCCATCTAGTTTTCAGTTATTACAGAGTTGTAAACCCGTTGTTGGTATGCTTCGATTTGCACAGACACAGTAAGGTGTTGTGACTGGCTGGGCTACTATAGCACATTTAAGCACGTTTAAGATGATATACTGGGATATGTGTTTTACATTTTTGTAATCCTACTTCTGTTTTTTGTGTAGGGAAATACGTTGTATTACCGTGTACTATGGAAAGACCATCTCTCTTAGACCCCATTATAAGCAAATAATTCTAATTTTTTAAAATGTTTTCCTTATTCTCTCTAATAATAAAACAGTATCTTGTACTTGATCCAAAATAAGATATAATTAATCTTTATTAAAGGTAAACCAATCCTATTGTGTTTAATGTTAAAATAATTTTTAGTAGACTTAAGCCACAGAGATCCAAATTATAGAAAGATCCCTTATCTGGAAAGCCGAGCATTGTGAATAATCTGTCCCATACCTGTACTTAAAAGCCTCTTGACTTTCTGACAAAGTGGATATCCCCTGCAATATACAGAAACACTAGCACATAGTTTTGTTATTGTGACATATTTTTAAAAGGGCACCTTATTCCACCACACTGTGCAAAAGAAGGAGATATATATTTTAAACTTCCAGACATAGACTCTCAGGAATTAAGCATCAAGCAGTAAGGTTAAGGCATTATTAAGCGAAAATGTCAATAACCGAGCACAATGGGAAAAAGAGCTTGTGGTGCCCAGAAGGCAAATAAAGCATTTTCAATGCACTGACCCTTCTGTGAGGTAATCAGGGCAGAGTTGATTTAGATGCAGACAGACGGATGCATGCTACATGATGTGTACAAATGAAGCAATTTGGATCTTCATCTCTGCAAATACAGCATTGTGAAAAGTAGATGAGATCACTGAATCTTAGTTGCAAATAGTTCAGTGCATTCTGAGCCCTGCCCAGTGGATGTTTATATGTCTCTACATCTTGTCTGGTACCATGCTGATTCCACCATTAAAAAGATATACACTGCTCGTCTCTAGTGGTCTGCACAGTGTGACAATGTCAGTGCAGCAGAGGTAATCACATTTTATAGTGTAATTGACTGTGCTTTGGGGGAATGAATACATTTTCCTACAGGCATTGTATCTTACATGATCTTATATAAATGCTTAGGTAACTGCACACATATCTGGTAAGGTATACAAGGAGCTTGATGAATTTATAGCCAGGTAAGCACAATTATTTGTTGCCAACTAAAGCATTATTTTGTACTGTATGTAAAAATTATTACAAAAACTGGATTATGTTTCTTATATTTTATAGTTACCTATTGTGGTATGGAAAGTAAATCTGGGAAGATATTGGAATGGAATAATACAAAATGAGACATAGAGCATTGGGGAGTGAAGGCTGGAGGGTAAAGGAAGAGATTAGTATTGAGCAGGAGAGAAATGTGTGTATAATGGGAGGAGAGTATTTGATGGACAATGAGAATGTGGAGAAAAGAAAAAGACATGAATGTGAATGAGCTGGAGGGGGTAGGAGTGGATAAGAAAGGAGAAGAGGGGGTGTGGGGGCTGAATAAGCGGGGAGATTATAAGAATAAAGATACGAACAAAATTAATACAGAACACTTTGTAATGGGGAATGAGGGTTGTAAAAAAGGGAATTTTATAAGATCAACAAGTCAGGGTAGCTCTTTTTGATCATTAAAGCCTAATAGTAGTCATATTTGACTAATTTACTCAATAACCTCATGCAGTGCTCTCTGAATTCTGTGGCTGCTGTCTTTGTTCTCATTGTGCAGGGGGTCCTAAGAGTGACAGCACACTACAGTGTTTACAGCTGGAGGGGGCTACTGTGTAACCATATTCATTATGTGGATCTATCTAGGTATTTGTAATAGGCATAGCATTATAACTAGCTGTAGAAGAGAATTGAATAGCTGTGTGGAGAAATGGCATTACATAGGTCAGAACTGGGACTTGGAGCATAGGGAATACTAGGGACAAAATAAAGAGAAGAGAGTTGGTTACAAATAACATTCATATAACATCTTGTTAATTTCTTCTACCTGAGTAAAGCTGGCCAAAGACATTCAGATTTAAGTCTTCTTCTGACAAATGTCTGGATATCGATCGGACATTTAAATGCAACTATCTAAAACTAACATTTAGATGTAAATGGTAGGATAAAATACTAAAAATAACAAATCAGAGGATGCTCTGAACATAAAATAATTGGCAGACAACAATCATATGAATGTGAAATGCATTGTAGGTCCCCCAAGGATATAATCAAATGCACAATACATGCACAGATTATATCGTTATCCGACCAAAATGTTCTTACCTGTCCGATTGACTAAACGACAGCTTGCCATGGTACGAAAATTATCTGGAAGATAATTTGGAGCCCACACACACAATTCTTGAGCAGATTGTGGAGATTAGACTGAGTTTAATGTTGCAGCACAAGCATCATTTGAACATTTCCCTCTTGACTTTAGGCTTTAAGCAAAAGACATATATGTTAGCAATAAGGAAATTATATGTTTATTGGTTTCACCAATAAGGTAAGCGATTACAATCACTGGGGGTGGGGTGGTGCCTAACATTTGCCCCCCCCCCCTAGTGATTTTTACCTTTCCTTCTCCTTTAATGTACTCTAGGACCATTTATTTGCTACTTCAGATTGGGGGTCTTTTTAGGTAAATTTGAGGAAGGCATTCCCTGAAAGATTCATTAAATCTGTGAAGAAAATGGTACAAAACATATTAGGTGCTAATGTGGGGGCTGTTCTAATATCTTGGTTTAGTAAATGGTGTAAAATCTCTTTGCTTTCATGTCCAAATTCAATTTTTAACTAAACAATTACACAATGTATGATTCACAATGTATGATTTTTCTAAGAATTAAGATGATGTCTTGACATTATTCTTTTCAGCATGATGAGCTCACCCCCTTTATGTATGGTAGATGAAATCAGTGAGTATTAATAATGTTAGCATGTCTGTGGTCTATTTGTACACAAGCCGCTCTGTAATGGTTAGTGAAGGTACAATTATCGCACTCCATTCTAGCAAATTCTTGTTTTTCTACCAGTTGATTGTAGTCAGTCAGCAACTATATAGAAAATACTTAATTTCATCTTCTAAAGCAGACATTATTGAGGTTAACTATTAAAACTAGATTACATACCTGAAAACACACATGTAAATTTTACTGGGAATAGTGTCTTTCAGTGCTCAGAGTGTCCATGTCTCATGGGGTCCTGTCATACCCCTTTGCAGATAAATGCGGGATTCTTTTAATAATTAGTCATAGACTTACTTGTGCCATGTATGCATGAAGGTTTTATCCTGCAGGATATATGCTGCAAGCTTGTGTGCTATAGTGACTTATACTAATAATGGTAATAGCAGAATGGGTGTAGCATGGATGCCTGCTTTGGAGCCACAAAGAGAAAGGTGCATTTTCCTGCTTAATGTAGTTATTTATTCCAATACTATTGCCACATCATTACAATGATTGAACCTGCTGCCTGTGGGAGCAACTGTCACAGTGACAGTCATGTAACGGTGCTTGATTGCTGGTGCAGCTACAGGAGTCTGACTTGCTATTTTTCAGGGCACTTTGTGAAAGGCTCAAGTTAATATCTGTCTTTTTTTTCTTTAAGAGTGCTCTAATTTAAGGCTTAAAAGGGATTATAGATTCCCTATAGGCATAGGGTTAATGTCTGTGTTTATATTAAGTGGTTTCTAGTGAAGAAGAGAAGATTTACAGTATGTCAAGGGTCAGTGTTTGCTAAAGGCATTTCATGCTGGCAATAAGGTTTGTTTAGTAAGTGCTGGTAGAGCAGTCCCGCTCTATACAGACATTTATCTGAAAGAGAAGGAGTAACAAGTCTATAGGTTCCCATAGTGATGCTGGGGTGGAATGCATGTAGCAGATGGTGTTTAGGAATCCTCCTCCTCATTTCTGTACCCTAGCAACATATACTCAGGGATGTGTCCGATACATGCCAAATTCACCACTTACCTCCTCCTGCCACCTCCTGCTATTTTATGCCCACATCATAACCCCCCTCCCAACCAAACACATTGTTCCCAGTCATCAGCTGTATGCTAATTAGAGAAATCAAATCGTTTTCTCCTCTGCAACCTGCATCAGCTAGATCTCAGCCACCAGACATTCGCTTATTTTGTAAGGAAAGCATGGGGATCAGCAGCCCTTGCATGGGAGCTCTGTGATTGGCCCCGTTGTGTTCTGTAGTAGGGAAACTAAAAATGAACCACTTGCCTCCATAGTAACCCTGCAGAACAGTTGACATTAATAGTGACATTTTCCCTGCTAGCTTTCTTTTGTATTTTACATATAAAGTTATTAGGGATCTTTATGAATTTAGACTTACTGAAAAACTATATCCCGAACAGTGTAGGTCGCTATGTTATATAACATAAAACTGCTCATATGTAAAATCCTGCTTTATACAAATAAACCATTTTCTTAAAAATATACTTTTTAGTATGTGCCATTGGGTAATCCTATATAGAAAACTGCCATTTTAAGTACTGAGGGCCCGCCCCCTGGGATCATACGATTCATGGTGCAAACAAACAAACCAAGGACATACAAACATGTTAGGTCACGTCAGCCAATGAATCGGCAAAGTTTTGTCTTTTACAATCACATGGTGGCTCAAGGTAAACGATAATATTTACCGATATATATATATTTATTGATTTATTTACTGTTACTGTTTATAGTGCCAACACATTCCGCAGAAATGATTAATCATTCACATTAGTCCCTGCCCCAGAGGAGCTTACAATCTAAGGTCCCTATCACATTTACTATAGTCAGTTTAGTCAGAACACAGTTAACCAGCCTGTATGTTTTTGGAGTGGCAGGAAACTGGAGTACCAAGAGGAAACCCACAAAGACACTGATTTCTGGGAGGTTTGATCACTCTGAACTGATGTCCTTAGTTTTTTCGTAATGATAAATTCCAACATCATTATTGATGGCAATCAATCGATTCATAACAATTCTTCATAAACAACCCCTTTATTAAAGCATCATTTACTGATGCATAACATGGGTTCTACATGCATGGAATGATCCAGAAAAACATATACAGGTATTGGACCCCTTATCCGGAAACCCGGTATCCAGATATCGATCCTTTGGACCGATTCGGCAGCTAATCGGCCCGTGTATGGGCAGAACAGAGCGGCCCGGCCGACCTATATCTGGCCTGAAATTGGCCAGATCTCGATCGGCCAGGTTAGAAAATCTGGTCGGATCGGGGACCGCATCGGCTCGTTGATGTGGTCCCCGAACCGACTGCCCCATAGCCACAAATGTAATCCGATCGTTTTAAGTTACTTTCTACCCGATATCGCCCACCCGTAGGGGACATCGCTTCAGTATCCTCCCAAAGTTGGTCATTACAGGAGGACATATAAGACAAAAAACTGATGACATTTTTAGTTTCTTATATTTTAAATAGCTGTCCAAATTAATTATTTTTTTATTATTTTTTTTTTACAGTACTGAAAATGAGTCAATTAATGTTTCCCTAAGGCACTTGATTTAGCAACTAATTTAATAAAAATGTAGTAAGGATACAGTTAAAATCTTTATACATCAAAGTACACGACGATCTGGTCATGAAAAATCAGGATTTTCATACAGGTATAGGACCCATTATCCAGAATGCTCGGGACCAAGGGTATTCCGGATAAGGGGTCTTTCCGTAATTTGGATCTCTATACCTTAAATCTACTAAAAAATCAATAAAACATTAATTAAACCCAATAGGACTGTTCTGCATCCAATAAGGGGTAATTATATCTTAGTTGGAATCAATTACAAGGTTCTGTTTTATTTCTACATAGAAAAAGGAAATCAGTTTTAAAATTCTGAATTATTTGATTAAAATGGAGTCTATGGGAGACGGGCTTTCCGTAATTCGGAGCTTTCTGGATACCGGGTTTCCGGATAAGGGGTCCGATACCTGTATATGTTTTTCTGGATTATTCCATGCATGTAGAACCCATGTTATGCATCAGTAAATGATGCTTTAATAAAGGGGTTGTTTATGAAGAATTGTTATGAATCGATTGATTGCCATCAATAAGGATGTTGGAATTTATCATTACGAAAAAACTAAGGACATCAGTTCAGAGTGATCAAACCTCCCAGAAATCAGTAATTTCATCATTATTTATCAATATGAATATATATATTATAAAATGACCATAGCCGACTGTAAATGTATTTAACATTCCAGACCACTTGGTATTTTGGTTTTTCATAAAGAATTCTGAAGGCATAAACAATAATAAATATCAATAGTTATTGAGTTGTCTAACCTATTGAATTGATTTGGCAGTGGGTTTGATTCCATTAAAACTCAGCCTTAGAGATTCCCTCACTGAATATAATACATCTTCCCTCCAAAATCTTTATCACAGACTTTAATTATCTGCACCATTAATTGGAGCTCTTCATAATTTATCCATCAAAAGAATCATCGTCAATCCAGCCACTCCACAAGTGGCCATTTTGACTCATGAGGCGGGTGTAACCTAACAACAACTTACCGGTACATGGTACTCAAACTTACATGGTACTCAATTGTGAAAAGCACAACATACCACAACAGAATAAAATCACTGGTAAGTGAGGCAGAACAGAAGGTTTATACTGTACATTAATATTGAAAATTAATATCAGTGAAAATATACATGTTAAAAAGTGTCAGCTATAGACCCCAAAACACTGGGCTCACAAATATATCTATGAAGGCAGGCACATGCATTGTTTTCCTGTAGGTATGAACCCTAGATTATGGAGTAGTACATGTGGTCAGCAACATGGCTACGCAACAGCTTACTGCATTTTTAATACTGACAGACTGAAAGTGTATTTTACAACATCTACAGTGACGTTACTACCAGGGGGAACAGGGGGAGCCACTGAAATCAGGCCATCCCCTTATGGGGCCCGAAGAAGGCTGTGGTGGCAGCGAGCCAGTGACAACTGGTAGGGGATGGCCGGTATATCTTGGGGTGGGGAGGGAGACGGGATAAAAGGGCACAAGTTGCATATTTTGCCTCCCAGTCCCATGGGCATCTTATTTCATACTAAACGTGTATATTATAACAACTTGAGATAGATAACTAACAAAAAAGTCATTTAGACCAATATATGACTGGATTTGTTTGCTACACACTTGGTTACATTTTGTATGGGAGTATGTAGAAACATTATTTTACTATCTGATAGATAGTTTTGTCAGTCATTAAAGGGATTCTGTCATGATTCTTATGATGTACGTTTTATTTCTAAATTACACTGTTTACATAGCTATCTTGCTACCTTCCCATTGTTCTGCTGATTGGCTGCTGGGGGATAAAGGCAGGGGGCGCTTCTGCCATTAGGCGAGTTGAGAAACTCGCCTCAGGCGGCAGAAGCGCCCCAGTTACCAGGGGAGGCAAAAAGCCGCTCCTGGTAACTTTAAGAGCCAAATTTCCGGAAATTCGGCTCTTCTAGTGCAGAGAGCGCAATTGCACTCTCTGCACTAGCGATCTCACCACCCCCGGACCCGCTCCTGCGCTCAGAAGGTAAGCGCTGGGGAGCGGGGGGGCGGCATCCAGGCGATATTTCCAGAATCGCCCCTGGGTAAAGGGAAGGGAGTGATATCACTCCAACTTGCAGCTTAGCAGTAAAGTGTGAGTGAAGTTTATCAGAGCACAGGTCACATGGCTGTGTCCCCCTGGGAGATGAAGAATATGGCTAGTCCCATGTGAAATTTCAAAATTAAATATAAAAAAAGATGTTTGTGCTTTTAAAAAAAATATATTTCAGTGCAGGATTCTGTTGGAGAAGCTCATTTAAGTAATGTGTTTTGAAAAAAATATGTTTTCCCATGACAGTATTCCTTGAAAATGAAGCTGAAATGCCATTTATAGTGGCACTAACTATTAGTAAGAGCTAAGGCTAATGGCACACATAGGGGCTGATTTACTAACCCACGAATCCGACCCGAATTGGAAAAGTTCCGACTTGAAAACGAACATTTTGCGACTTTTTCGTATGTTTTGCGATTTTTTCGGATTCTGTACGAATTTTTCGTTACCAATACGATTTTTGCGTAAAAACGCGAGTTTTTCGTATCCATTACGAAAGTTGCGTAAAAAGTTGCGCATTTTTCGTAGCGTTAAAACTTACGCGAAAAATGCGCAACTTTTCGCGTAAGTTTTAACGCTACGAAAAATGCGCAACTTTTTACGCAACTTTCGTAATGGATAGGAAAACTCGCGTTTTTACGCAAAAATCGTATTGGTAACGAAAAATTCGTAAAGAATCCGAAAAAATCGCAAAACATATACGAAAAAATCGCAAAATACCGATCATTACGAAAAAAACGCAATCGGACTCCATTCGACCCGTTCGTGGGTAAGTAAATCAGCCCCATAGTGTATGTAGAATATTTTCGGCAAGCCGAAAAACCGATTGCCGAGAATACGCCACATAGGCTTAAAAATCCTCCTAACTGTGCCTGCACCCGAATGCATTGAATACACTTGGGTGCAGGCACATGTAGCCAATATGTGCCGAAAATGCAAAGTCTTGCGTTTTTTGGCGGATATCGGCTACATGTGCCTGCACCCAAGTGTGACATTAGCCTTAAGGTGTATGCACCACAGAATTGCATAACTAAGTGCTCCAGTGCTGCCTTCCCTGCCTAAAGTAAGCAGCTAGTAAATATTGTATGGGAATTAGATTGGAAATTATATGTGGATTTGATTCTAAAATGACAATGAGCATCTGCTTCCCTGTAAGTTATTTTCGGTTAAATTATTTAGAATATTGGAGCTTTAATTATTGCTTTTTTAATTCATTATTGCACAGCATTGAATAGGCAGTTTTGTACTCTCTTAGTAAACTGATTCTATCAAGTATCTTGACATAGGCATTGGTTTCCTCTGTTCTATCCTGTGCATGACGCATCAATGAGTCTGGAATGCATATGAAAATTGCTTTTCCCAGGTCGATAGAAAGAAAAGGATGGAGAACGGAAGCTGCTGCAACTCAGCAAGAAATGCAGTGCCATGGGTTTAGCTTCTCTGGGATAAATCTTTGGTGGAATTAAATAAAGTAACAGTTAAATACTGGGGCTGCACAGCCTCTCACCAAAGCAACAAATAGCAAGCAAGGTCCTCTATTCTCTTAGCTTAAAGGAAAAGTAACACTAAAATTTTTTAAGTAAAAAAGCTATTCTACCCTGCACCAATAACTGACCTATCCTGCAAACCACTTAGTATTTTAAATGCTTTAATTGAAAATACCTGCTAAAACTTGGCTTCCTGTCAATTGAAGTAAGGCAATATGGTGAAGGAAGGAGCAACAATCACTATGCGATTATCGATTGATCGAGCCTAGCCTTCTTTCTGTATAGGAAGGAGTCAGGCTAGGCTCGATCAATCGATCGTCGCACAGTGGATGCAGCTAGTTCAATTGAGAGGAAGCCAAGTTTTAGCAGGTATACTAAGTAGTTTGCAGGACAGGGCAGTTATTGGTGCAGGGTAGAATAGCTTTTTTACTTAAAAAAATTTAGTGTTACCTTTCCTTTAAATGCTGTATTCATAAGTGTGTGTGTGTGGGGGGGGTACGTAGGTGTGCCTTCTCCCACGACCAACCCATCCCCCAGTGTTCATGTCATTCAGTTGTGCAGGTTAGGGAGCAGCTGCAGACACAGGCAGTTTTGAGACATGTGCACTACTGGTCTATCCCCTAAAATGATTGTAAATGCCCAGTCAGAGGAAATGGCTTTAAAGGGTAAGGACAAGGTTTTAAAGATCTAGTTCACCTTTAAATTGAATTTTAGTATGAGGAATACATTGATATTCTAAGACAATCTGCAGTTCATGCTTTGTTTTTGTGGCTTTTTGTTTAGCAGATCTCCAGTTTGGATTTTATCAGCTATATCAGTGCTGTCCAACTTCTGTTGTAGCGAGGGCCGGAATTTTTCCGACCTACGTGGTGGAGGGCCGATAATGGAAGCCAGTTTTGACCACTCCCCTTTTTGAAACCGCACCCACTTGAAACCACACCCATGTTATCACATGACCATACCCATATTAATGGTTGTAGTACAGCAAAAACCTGCCATACTCTGCCTGCCCTACCCTGCCTGTGTGTGCCATACTCTGCCTTCCCTAACCTGCTTGTGTGTGCCATACTCTGCCTTCCCTACCCTGCCTGTGTGCCATACTTTCACTGTGTGTGCCATTCTTGGCTGATTTGTGCCATACTTGGCCTGTGTGTGCCATACTCTGCCTGCCCTATCCTGCCTGTGTGTGCCATACTCTGCCTTCCCTACCCTGCCTGCGTGTGCCATACTTTCACTGTGTTTGCCATTCTTGGCTGGTTTGTGCCATACTTGGCCTGTGTGTGCCATACTCTGCCTGTGTGTGCCATACTCTGCCTGCCCTATGCTGCCTGTGTCTGCCATACTCTGCTTCCCCTACCCTGCCTGTGTGTGTATGGCACACACAGGCAGCCTACAGTGACACAATGCTGGCACTGCTCCTACAGTCTGCACAATAACTATATATTTAAAAACTTTTTAATTGCAGTACCACCTCAGTATATGTTCTTTTTGTAGAGTGCAGGGATTATTTGTGGGTTTCTACTGCTCCTGAGGTGTGAACAGGGGAACAATGGGAGTGATTACAGCCTGAGCCTGAGGTGTGAACATTGCAGGGGGTGAACAATGCAGAGATTAAAAGGTGTGAACAACACAGGGGATTACATATTTAAACAATACAGCCTGATTACAGCCTGAATCTGAGGTGAGAACCATGCAGGGGGGGCAGTTAATCACAGTACTGATACCATTTAAAGTTTACACAAGAGTAAGCCATCAAAGCAGCCAGACAGGTGGGGGGCCACACAGAGGGGGGTCGCGGGCCGCCAGTTGGACAGCACTGAGCTATATGGTTGCAAGGGTCCAATTTATCGTAGCAACCAGACGTTGGAAGAGACTGGAAGATACATCTGAATAGATAGAGAGATAAAGTAAAAATATCATTTAAATTGTAGACTCACAAACTAATAGCTTTATGGATACTGGAGTCATTTGCCACCATTTCAATGCTGGCATGAGGTAGAATTCAAATGTTATAAAAAAAATAAAGACCTGTGGAAAAGTTGCTAAGAATAGGACGTTCTATAACATACTAAAAGTTAAAGGAGAACTAAGCCCTAGCCCCCCTCCACTTTCCTCCCACCAAGCTCCCTCCCAACAACATCTATTCTTTTCAAAAGTCTCCCTGTGTCCTGACCTGCCATACATTTGCAGAGTTGCACAGTGGAGTTCAAGGGGGCCATTGTTCCCTGTCCTCTTCTCTCACAACGCCGATCTTAGAGGAGCATGCACGGCTGAATCCATGGCCTGAATCAGCTTCAATTGCGCATGCTCCCTCAAGCTCAATATCGACAATCTGACTGTTTAGGGGTGATCTTTAACTCCTCTCTCTCCTTCTCTGAACAGATTTACTCCACTGTCAAAACCTGTCACTTTTTTTTACGCAATATTGCCAAGATCTGTCCCATGCATGCTCTCATCTCATCCCGACTTTACTACTGTAACCTGATACTAACTGGTCTTCACAACTCTTAATTTTCCCCTCTACAGTCTTAAATACTGCTACCAGAATCCTCTCATCTAGGAGAGTTCCAGCCCTTCCACTGCTAAAGTCCTTATCATGGCTTCCCATTAAACAAAGAATATCTTACAAACCCCTTCTCTTAACATTTAAAGCCCTCCATTCCTCTGCGCCTCTATACATCTCTCTTGTTTCACCATACTTTTCTGGCAACTCCTCACAACGCAACTGCCTGGTTGCGCCCCCCACTACTACTGCTGTTTCCCACCTTAAACCTTTCTGCCTTGCTGCTCTCGACATTTGGGATCCCCTCCCTGATTTCCTTCTGAGAGAATCCTCCCTCAGACTTTTCAGAAATAAACTCAAAGCATATCTCCTGGGGCACTCACACAGCAACCGATCTGGGAACTAGCACTTATATTGCAGTGTCACCCACTGTAACATACAGCACTTATATTTGCCTATTTGTGTCTGTAAGTTACCCTCCCATTTAGATTGTAAGCTCTATGGGGCAGGGACCTCCATCCTCTTGTCTCTTTGATTCTTAACTTTTTACAACTGTACCTTGTATTTATTTGTATTTATTGTTATACTTTTTATTTATCTATTATTATTTTAATAACTTTGTTATATTCATCTATTGTTCTGCTGTACAGTGCTGCGTACATAAGTAGCGCTTTATAAATAAAGATATACATACATACATACATACATACATTCATACATACATACATAAATAAGAGGATCAGAAGACAGACAGATAGATTTATAGCAGGTTAGCCCAAAAGGAGACATTTGCAGGGAGGGAGCTTGGAGGGGATGCGGTGGAGGCGGTGGAGGGGAGGAAAAGAAATGGGTAAGGGTAAAGGGAACTTTATTATCACGGGGAGGTACGTTGGTTGATGAGAATGGGGAAAAAGCAGAAATTTTGAACTCTTATTTTTCATCTGTCTATACATCTGAGGAGCCAGATAATGAAGGCTTCCTTTTTAATATACCCAGTGCTAGTAATTTAGCTACTGACGCGTGGGTCACTCAGGAGGAAATTCAAAAGAGACTTGAACATGTAAAGGTAAACAAAGGTCCAGGACCGGATGGGATTCATCCCAGGGTATTAAATGAGCTGAGCGCTGTGATTGCCAAGCCTCTTCACATAATTTTTCAGGATTCGTTGAGGTTTGGCATGGTGCCGAGAGACTGGCGGATTGCTAATGTGGTGCCGTTATTTAAAAAGGGATCTCGTTCTCAGCCTGAAAACTATAGGCCTGTTAGTCTGACATCAGTAGTAGGAAAGCTTCTGGAAGGGGTAATAAGGGATAGGATAGTTGAATACATTGCAGTTCACAATACTATTAGTTTGTGCCAGCATGGTTTTATGCGTAACAGATCTTGCCAGACTAATTTAGTTGCCTTTTATGAGGAGGTGAGCAGGAACCTTGATGCTGGAATGGCAGTTGATGTCATCTACTTAGATTTTGCTAAAGCGTTTGATACAGTACTTCACAGAAGGTTAATGATCAAATTGAGGAATATTGGCCTAGAACATAATATTTGTAATTGGATAGAAAACTGGCTGAAGGATAGAGTACAAAGAGTGGTGGTAAATGGAACATTTTCTAATTGGGCCAGTGTGGTTAGTGGAGTACCGCAGGGGTCAGTCCTTGGTCCTTTGCTTTTCTATTTTTGCTGATGACACTAAATTGTGCAAAACTATAAGTTCCATGCAGGATGCTGCCGCTTTGCAGAGCGATTTGACAAAATTGGAAAACTGGGCAGCAAACTGGAAAATGAGGTTCAATGTTGACAAGTGCAAAGTTATGCACTTTGGTAGAAATAATATAAACGCAAACTATCTACTGAATGGTAGTGTGTTGGGGGCATCCTTAATGGAGAAGGATCTAGGGGTTTTTGTAGATCACAAGTTGTCTAATTCCAGGCAGTGTCATTCTGTGGCTACTACAGCAAATAAAGTGCTGTCTTGTATGAAAAAGGGCATTGACTCAAGGGATGAGGACATATTTTTGCCGCTTTATAGGTCCCTGGTAAGGCCTCACCTTGAGTATGCAGTGCAGTTTTGGGCTCCAGTCCTTAAGAAGGATATTAATGAGCTGGAGAGAGTGCAGAGACGTGCAACTAAACTGGTTAAGGGGATGGAAGAGTTAAACTATGAGGTTAGACTGTCGAGGTTGGGGTTGTTTTCTCTGGAAAAGAGGCGCTTGCTAGGGGACATGATTACTCTGTACAAGTACATTAGAGGGGATTATAGGCAGTTGGGGATGTTCTTTTTTCCCATAAAAACAATCAGCACACCAGAGGTCACCCCTATAGATTAGAGGAACAGAGCTTCCATTTGAAGCAGCGTAGGTGGTTTTTCACGGTGAGGGCAGTGAGGCTGTGGAATGCCCTTCCTAGTGATGTGGTAATGGCAGACTCTGTTAATGCCTTTAAGAGGGGCCTGGATGAGTTTTTGAACAAGCAGAATATCCAAGGCTATTGTGATACTAATATCTACAGTTAGTATTACTGGTTGTATATATATAGTTTATGTATGTGAGTGTATAGATTGGTTAGTATAGGTTGTGTGCTGGGTTTACTCGGATGGGTTGAACTTGATGGACAATGGTCTTTTTTCAACCCTATGTAACTATGTAACTATGTAACATAAAGATATGAACTACCCAATTCATACAGCCATCATTTTAATGTTATTGGTGCAGTTGAATAGCAGCCAACAAATCTTAGGATCGACAAGGACCATGGCTTGTGCTCCACAGATAACCCTTGAGCTATTATTTTTGCCTGCAATTTAACATGCACTTGCCCATTTAAGAAAGGTACTTCCGGATCATAGGCTTCTCTTTCAGTCACACCATTTGACCATAAATGCATGTACCATTCAGAGTACATGGGGATTAGCCTATTCATTCTGATTTCTTTTCTTTTTACATCATCTATGTTTTTATAAAATATTTTTCTACTTTAGTTTCCTAAACCCCAGTTTATTGTCAGTACAGTATCATCTATCATATTTGAGCCATCTAGTACCTCCTAGTCATAAGCTGAAAAGAACACACACATGGGCAGTGCCTCTTTATGCATTTTAGTATCACATATAGACTACCAAATGCTTTTGCTGTACAGCGGGTTCCCAACCTGAAGGCTGCCAGCTAAACTGCAACTCCCAAGACCTTTATCAAAAGTCTTCACTGTGAGGGGTGAGCTGTCATTCAACAACATCTGCAGAAAGACAGCTTGGAAACACTTGAGAAATCATAACCCTCATGTCTCACCCACTAGCTTATTTTTGACACCTACAGTACCATTCATATTTTACCATAATACCCACTGCAGCCCATAACAAATTTTGAAATATTAACTGAGCAATATGAAAACAGTGACAAGGTCTGTCCTGACACTGTTCTAACTGCAGCAGAGAACACGATTACGGGTGTAGGAAGCCCACTATCCAGAAAGTTCTGAATTATGGCAAGACCATCTCCCATAGACTCCATTTTAATCAAATAATTAAATTAAATTGTTTTTAAATGATTTCCTTTTTCTTAGTAATAAAAAAACAGTATCTTGTACTTGATCCTTACTAATATATAATTAGTCTTTATTGGAGGTAAAACATATTTAATGTTGAAATTATTCTTTAGTAGACTTGAGATCCAAATTACAGAAAGATCCCCTATCTGGAAAGCCCCAGGTCCAGAGCATGGGTAATAGGTCCCATACCTGTACTACATTTCATATTTTTGTATGGAGACTTCCTTATTGATCAGCCATAAATATGTCAGAGAAAAAAATCAGTATATATGAACTCAAATCATGAAATGGCTAAAAGCAATCTAAAAGCTATCAATGAGATGGTAAATGTCAGTTTAGCAAAGTATGGCTCAATTATATTGCACCACTTACACATGTTAAAAACTACCTGTCATATATAGAAATGAGAATTCAATACATCCATTATACCTGATGACTATACATTGCACTCCTAACATGTTGTCTTTTATGCTTGAGGGCGGCTTTATTATAACGAAGAAGCAAATGCTGTATTATACATTGAGAATGCAATATATGATAATATCATGTCTGCTGGATATTCTTTTTTATGATATCATTAAAAAAAAAAACAAGAAAAACAAAACAGATTATATACAGCATTGTCATGTGTAAGCAACATGTTGTATACACTTGTGGTGGAGTACAAGTTAAATGTTATGTTATAAAATCTAAATTCATTTATACTTTAAAATTTATATAAAAATGAAGTCCACCTCTGTCCCTACAAGGTCTCTATCCTCCCAGAACAGTGGGTGGGTTTCAGTACACAAGCAAGTGCTAGATATTTGTACAGAAACTAGTGTGCTTTTGCATTATTTCTAGGGTTCACTGATGGGATTAATGAATGGAAGCTCATTACTATCTCTCTCATTCTCATTGTGGCATCAGGCCATGGCGACCTAGATTCATTGTTATAGATCCACCGCTGATCAATAATTTTATTTGAACCACGAGTAGCAGCTTCCGTAGATCTACTCTGAGGAAGCTTTAAAATGGCTGATTTATATTGCTGTTGCTCAGGCATTGTGTGCATAACCTCTTCCAACAGCAAGAAAATATTCCCGTTAATCATCATGATCTTTTTTTTTTTTTTCTACTGTATAATAGGCAGCAATATCTTTACTCCTGCAGTTCTGCTCTGGAACAGGCCAAATGTTTCTCTTTCTTGTTCCCAGAACAACATAAGGCTTTCTTCATTTTAAATGGAGTTGTTCTTTTGTCTGACACATGAAATGCAATGTCACTGCAGGCCTATAAACATTCAACATGGAATTGGATACTGTTTCAATTTATTTCTGTGTGGTTATTTTGGTAAAAGTGAATTGTCTTTTTATAAAACATCCACAAATATTTTTATTATATTGGTAAAAGCTGGAACTGAAACAACACAGTCACCAATACACTTTTAGGGCGAAATTGCTCTTTTTGTTTTTGCAGAGGTTGGTAAATTGCAGTGCTGTTACATTCACTCTTTTGGGCAAAAACAAATTCTTAAAATGTAAAAAAACAAAACAAAAACAAATCATAATCTTCTCCTTCCCTGGATCAGTGAGGAAATGTCACTGAAATTTTGGTTAAAAAAAAGTCTGGCACTTACACACTTTTCTTTTTTTCCCTTTTTTCTCCCCCTTTTCTTCTTGCTCCGTGTGGTTTGCTATAAATGTCAATATGTACAACTCCTCTATATCCACTCTGTACTAATGTACTATTAAAACTGTTAAAAACTATTGAAAATAAAAAATCTGGCAAACTTCTTTATAAATAGGCTTTTTTTAAAAAACATATATATTGAATAAATAGTTACAGTAATTGAAAGAGGAAAAATTCAGCATAACAATATGTCCCTAAGGCAGAAAAAGGTGTAGCCTAAAGGCTTTTTGAGTGTAGTCTGGTATCACAAAGGACAGTGGTTAGCCAGAAACTGGCATTGCTGGAAATTTACAGCACTAACTTCAGCAGAAACAACCCCCTAAGTTTTATTAATAGCTTCTATCCCTGCCAGCATATGTATTTACTCTGTGCTAAAAAAAAAAAAAGCAAATACAAATTTAATTTCATTCCTTCTATTTCTTCTAACATAGGAAGTTATTTCAGTTAAGAACCTAAAAGGAGAATTTGCCCACTTTCTGTTGGGGGTTAGATAGTAAATAATTGGGAATTCTTAAATTATATTTTATGCTGAACTGGTTTCTCCATGGGGATGGTTCAGGTGCCAACCCACCAGCCCAAAGATAGTCCGTTATCCATAGATATATAGAAAGGCACTATAAAAACAATCAAAATCCTTTCTCTGTGAACCAGAGACAATGGGGCACCACTCTTGGGGTATTCCAGTTGATTGTGAAATCTAATGTAAATTTAAACAATATAAATGAAAAAAAAACAAAATGAACAAGTGAGAATGATCCATCCCTTAGGCACAAGCAGGGAAGTCTCAGCCAGTACTATATATGTAGGCAACATACAGCCCTCAGATGCTGCTCCGTCTGTTTGGTGATTGCTGTTTTGACACATTTTGCTTTTTTAACTTGTCACATTTTCCACTCGCTGGCAGCATCTCATGTTTTCTTATATGTGTTTTTGCCAGGCTGTTATTGATCTGTTCTCTTTGGAATTGCTGAGCTATGCATTTGGCTATATAAGAAAGCTCAGAGCTCATCCTGGAAGCAGGTATTTTTTTTTGGTCCATCATGCCTTACTTTGGCTTGAAATCAGCTATGTGGGCTATTGTACTCTTATCCCTTTCACTTAAGCACATTTTATGTAAAATTCCTCCACTTTATGGATATAGTCTTCAGAATACTTTAGATGTTTCCAAGTAGTGACAATATATTTTTCATTAGTCCTTCCTGCCCCACTAAGACCTTGACTAGATTCCACCCCCCACCCCTGTGCATCCCAAAAGCTGCCTTGGTCATGCAATGTTGAAATTTCACCCAGTCGTCCTCTACTCTAGGTTTATTTATTCATTGCTTTCCCAGAAGGTAAGGGAAGGGTGTGGGGCTTTCCTATCCTTTTGTCATGAGCATAAATGGTTCTACTATATCCAGGCATGGTTTGTACTGCTATAAAACTCATTTAAAATAATAACCCTAATCAAATATTCATGTTATAAACAACAAGTGACAGGCAGAAATCTAACATATATTATATTTATTCAGATTATATGTGGCATTTGCTTTTAGTCACAGTGTCATTCTCACCTTTTTTATTTTATAGTATTCCATTAATCTTTAAGTGGTCCAATTTCTATAACAGCTGCTGTGCCCAAGCCCTTCCCTGCTTGACTAATTCTATTTCTCTTACAGCATCTGACTCCCAGACACCAAGCAGACAACTAATTGCATTCTGTGTGACCCAGGGAGCCCATGCAATATTCCCATCACTCATGCCTTGAAGGTCATTTTAGAGAGGGTTATAGCAGTCAAGGCAAAAGCTGAATTGGTGTAAATTCTTCTGATTTCAGAAATGCAGCTTGTGTTTTGAAGTTGCTGTTTATTTAGGAATAATCTGAAGGGGTTATGAGACAGAAAAGACACCAACAAGTAGAAAATGTAATTATATAAACTTGGCTAGGCTGCTATTCATTTTGTTAGGACCAAGAAAATTGCACTGTTTACCTATAAACCTAAAGGTTTAAACCGCCAAATATATTGTCTTTAGCATCTACTGTATATCCATATCATTATTTTTTTGTAAAATTGCTGAAGCTGGTAACTTGGGGCTCTACCAGCTCATATCATCCACCAATAAAATGCTCAGCCTTTGTGGTAATGTAGCATGTGTGAAGTGGTAATGTGATACACTATGGGGCTGATTTACTAAGACACGATTTCGAATCCGAATTGGAAAAATTCCGATTGGAAACGAACATTTTGCGACTTTTTCGTATTTTTTGTGATTTTTTCGGCGTCTTTACGATTTTTGCGTAAAAACGCGAGTTTTTCGGCGTCTTTACGATTTTTGCGTAAAAACGCGAGTTTTTCGTAGCCATTACGAAAGTTGCGCAAAGTCGCGATTTTTACGTAGCGTTAACACTTGCGCGCAAAGTCGCGCCTTTTTCGTAGCGTTAAAACTTAAAAGGCGCGACGTTTTGCGCAAGTTTTAACGCTACGAAAAAATCGTCGTAAAGACGCCGAAAAAAATCGCAAAATTACCGATCATTACGAAAAAAACGCAATCGGACGCATTCGGCCCGTTCGTGGGTTAGTAAATGTGCCCCTATGTTTCCCTTGTCATTTATCCTGAGTAGAAGTTCACTCAAAACCCAGTTTGAAAAATAATTGAAGGTACAGGACCTGGGGTTTGCCAGATTATGGGTCTTTCCATAAAATAAACATTTAAACAGTTAATAAATTCAATAGGATTGTTCCACCAATACGAATTAATGATATCTTAGTTGGGATCAAGTACAAGGTACTGTTTTATTATTACAGAGAAAAGGGAATCATTTAACCATTAAATAAACCCAATAGGACTGTTCTGCCCCCAATTAGGGGTAATTATATCTTAGTTGGGATCAAGTACAAGGTACTGTTTTATTATTAGAGAGGCGCAAATCCACAGAGCAACTCAGATACCCTGAGACAAACTCTTGAAATACAAACAAAAGACAGAAAACAACAGGATACATATTGTAGTCACCTACCACCCACAGCTAAACATTATTAGAAAATAGCCATACACCTGCAACCCATGCTCCATACAGATACCAGACTAAAGGAAATATTCAGTGAACTACCTATCCTGTCTTATAGACAACCTCCTAGTCTGAGGAAAATGATTAAACTGCACAAGAAAGAAAGATCTATGAATTTAAATGCATGGAGTTTTCACATTAAGATAGGGCCTTAATTTGGGGTCAGGTTTCATGTCACACTATGTGACCTGACTGAATCCAGACCCCTGGGCTATTTACAACCCACCCTAAAAAACAGTAAAATTATCTCTATCTATCTGTAACGTCCTAATTTATTTCTTTGATTAAACAGTATATATGTTATGCCATTCCAGGTTTCATTTATATTGTGCCTGATGAAGGGGCCTTAGAGCTCTGAAAGCTTGCAATAAATTTGCATTGTTAGCTTATATAGGTATCACTTTTACAATATTTTTGTATTTGTTTGTTTGTTTTATTATTACAAAGGAAATCATTTTTAAAAATGTGAATTATTTGTTAAAATGGGAAACAGCCTTCCCAGAATTCAGAGCTTTCTGGGTTTCCAGATAACAGACCCCATACCTGTACAATTCTTGCTTTTCACCTGGTTACAGTAATCTTAAATGTTAACCTGAACCTGTCAACCTGGTGTAAATTGCCTGAATTTCTTAAATTTGTAGACCTCAAAGTAGTGTGCAAATTTGTATCCCATTTGTCATTTGAATTTTAGTGGTGGGGGATCGTTCTTTCTATTGTAATGTCATGCAGAATCCCCTTAAACTTAATTAAGACTTTGAATCCCCTCCAGAGGGGGATATTGCTGAACAGCAGCCCTCCCTGTTAATGAATGCAAAATTAAAACAGGGCAGTAGGGTTAATACATGTGAGATCAACCTAAATGTTTTAGCCATGTATTTAAATAAAATTACTACAAAATGCCCTTAAGGATAAGATAATCAGGAAGTAAAATGTTATTATTGCTTCCATTATTTTCAGCTAGGCAAATGCCTTTATAGTATGTTAGCATTGTGTAAATTGATATACGTTGAATAATATACAGTCAAGCTCTTCTTTCCACAGTAGTTAAAAAAAATAGTATGTATTCTGTTTCTTTCAATAAGGGGAAATAAATATTGCTTTTAATTTCTCTATTAAACTTAAAATACAATTATGTAATATCTTATTGTGTAGGTTTAATTGGCTTTTTTAAATATGTCTCTAACTCACCTTAGTTATTCTACATTATAAAAGTTACTCATGTCTATGGCTCTTATTTCTTTCTAGTTTAAAGAACAACTCAGGCAAAGCTTCTGCACTTTTGAGGAAATTTCTCACTAGGATCCCCTGCATATTCATTTCTCCCTTACCTGTCATATACCCTCAGTGCTCCCTCATATTGTTCTACCCCTACCACTAAGCAGGTCTTGATGTTTTGGCCTCACTAATCCATATGATCTCTCTCTCACCACCTTCTTATAATGCAATCACAGATAAGCTTTCATTCAGTTTGTTTTTATACTGCTATGATGCTGCCTGCCACATGGAGCTACTCAGAGCACCCCCACACTGGAATTTCAATACAGCGAAGCTATAAGACTTTTGATCTTAGCCCATATCTCTCTTTTCACTTGGGCCTTCCCATGCCATGCACCATTTTCCCTAATCTATAAGTGAGTTCAAAGGATTTAATATGGGTACCCTCCTAATTTATAAACCACTTGGGAGAAAGCACCTGATATCCCTGTACCCCTAGGGCCTGCCTGCCGCCCACCCCATGCCTTTACCTAAATGGGACTACACCTACACTTCTATTAAACAGTATACATGAAATTATTTTGTGACCCAAACCCCAAATCACGCTACTCCAGGATGAATTGCCAGTTGTCCTCTTGTTACACAGTTATTGTGAAAAAACTGATCTACAGTATATTTTTAATCACCAATTTATCTTTTTTTTCCAGAGTCAACTTTCCCAGGCCCTGAATGGATTGTCGGACAGGGCAAAGGAAGCCAAAGAATTCCTCGTGCAGCTACGAAACATGGTCCAGCAAATCCAGGTACATTTATCAGCTGACAAAGACACAAAGCATAAGGTTAATATGAAATTTGTAATTCTATTTTGCACAGATTCTTATATCATCAGAGGTGGAATACCATGAGCAGATAGTGCAGAAAGAAAGCTTAGCACATTCATCTTTAGGTTACTAGTACAGTTCTGTCAGGAAGGGCTAACCACAATTTAAGATTGCTGTGCTTTCTCTTCACCTTCAGGGATTGTATCAATCAATATATACATACAAGCACATAAGCAATTGCTCTCTAGCAGGAAGAATGCCGGGAGCATGGGAGTACTACAGCAGTCAGATTTTCCTTTCAGGATCATTTATTTGCATCCTTCACTGTTTGGATGCTCTGCAGGAGGAGACAGCCCATCACCCACCCTCCATTGGTCCCTATTAATGGATAAATGTACTGACTGTGAATTGCAGCTTCCATTAAAGGGGAACTTATCTATTTTTATAGTCTTGTTTATTATTGAATAACACTGAATAGTTTCCTGTTTCATTACTGTTTCAGGTTTTAAATTGAAAAGTGCCTTTTTATTGCACTTTTTAAATTTTTTTTACTAGGAACCTACCCATTGTTGCTGACTTTTTATTGTATTTGTGCTAATAGATTGCATTCTTTACTAGTAACCTGCCCATTGTAGCTTGACACACATTTATATTACTTTTAAAATATTCCTGCATTCCCTTTTTATTTTATTCACCACCCTACACCATCGGTAATTCTTCTAGCTATGTCTCTTTTTCCAGTTCCCATCAAAAATTCTCTTCTTATTCCTCCCATTTTCCTCTCCTGCAATCACATTAATAACATCATATCATCCCAACCACTGCTACCATCTAGAATTGGTTCAGAGACAAAAGGGCCCATTTCTAATCACATCCAAAAGTTGAGTCGCTATAGAATGGACCAATGATTAATTAAATATTAGCTATATTTATTGTAAAGATACTGATACCAAAACTTAAAACTTTATTTTACTGTCTTTGCATGAATTTTGCCATAAAAGTATTGCCTAATGCTTTAGCATTACCTACTGTATCTGATGCCCCATGTTCCTCTATGCAGGGGCATAGAGCAGCAGGAGTCTGTTATTGTTAGAAATTCTAACTAAATACTGGAGAAGGGACAGCCAGGTTGGAAAAACAAACAGGTTTAAGAACTTCATGTAACAATTACTTACAAAAGCAGCCAAATCAGTTGACAATGACCTATGTGACCTATAGGTATCTTTCAATGTACATTAATATTTTGAAGAGTAGTTTTAGTGTCAGTATCACTTTAAAGGTACTTGCATCCAAAAATATTCCTTTTTATATTATTTTTTAATTATGTGAATAGTAAAAAAATGAAGCAAGAAGGGGTGGGAACTTTATTATCACGGGGGGGTAAGTTGGTTGATGAGAATGGGGAAAAAGCTGAAATTTTGAACTCTTATTTTTCATCTGTCTATACATCTGAGGAGCCAGATAATGAAGGCTTCCCTTGTAATATGCCCAGTTCTAGTAATTTAGCTACTGGCGCGTGGGTCACTCGGGAGGAAATTCAAAAGAGACTTGAACATGTAAAGGTAAACAAAGGTCCAGGGCCGGATGGGATTCATCCCAGGGTATTAAATGAGCTGAGCGCTGTGATTGCCAAACCTCTTCACTTAATTTTTCAGGATTCATTGAGGTCTGGCATGGTGCCAAGAGACTGGCGGATTGCTAATGTGGTGCCGTTATTTAAAAAGGGATCCCGTTCTCAGCCTGAAAACTATAGGCCTGTTAGTCTGACATCAGTAGTAGGAAAACTTTTGGAAGGGGTAATAAGGGATAGGGTACTTGAATACATTGCAGTTCACAATACTATTAGTTTGTGCCAGCATGGTTTTATGCGTAACAGATCTTGCCAGACTAATTTAGTTGCCTTTTATGAGGAGGTGAGCAGGAACCTTGATGCTGGAATGGCAGTTGATGTCATCTACTTGGACTTTGCTAAAGCGTTTGATACAGTACCTCACAGAAGGTTAATGATCAAATTGAGGAATATTGGCCTAGAACATAATATTTGTAATTGGATAGAGAACTGGCTGAAGGATAGAGTACAAAGAGTGGTGGTAAATGGAACATTTTCTAATTGGACCAGTGTGGTTAGTGGAGTACCGCAGGGGTCAGTCCTTGGGCCTTTGCTTTTTAACTTGTTTATTAATGACCTGGAGGAGGGCATAGACAGTACTGTTTCTATTTTTGCTGATGACACTAAATTGTGCAAAACTATAAGTTCCATGCAGGATGCTGCCGCTTTGCAGAGCGATTTGACAAAATTAGATAACTGGGCAGCAAACTGGAAAATGAGGTTCAATGTTGATAAGTGCAAAGTTATGCACTTTGGTAGAAATAATATAAACGCAAACTATCTACTGAATGGTAGTGTGTTGGGGGTATCCTTAATGGAGAAGGATCTAGGGGTTTTTGTTGATAACAAGTTGTCTAATGCCAGGCAGTGTCATTCTGTGGCTACTAAAGCAAATAAAGTGCTGTCTTGTATAAAAAAGGGCATTGACTCAAGGGATGAGAACATAATTTTGCCCCTTTATAGGTCCCTGGTAAGGCCTCACCTTGAGTATGCAGTGCAGTTTTGGGCTCCAGTCCTTAAGAAGGATATTAATGAGCTGGAGAGAGTGCAGAGACGTGCAACTAAACTGGTTATGGGGATGGAAGATTTAAACTATGAGGTGAGACTGTCGAGGTTGGGTTGTTTCTCTGGAAAAGAGGCGCTTGCGAGGGGACATGATTACTCTGTACAAGTACATTAGAGGGGATTATAGGCAGATGGGGGATGTTCTTTTTTCCCATAATAACAATCAACGCACCAGAGGTCACCCCTTTAGATTAGAGGAAAGGAGCTTCCATTTGAAGCAGCGTAGGTGGTTTTTCACGGTGAGGGCAGTGAGGTTGTGGAATGCCCTTCCTAGTGATGTGGTAATGGCAGGTTCTGTTAATGCCTTTAAGAGGGGCCTGGATGAGTTCTTGATCAATCAGAATATCCAAGGCTATTGTGATACTAATATCTACAGTTAGTACTAGTGGTTGTATTTATAGTTTATGTATGTGAGTGTATAGATTGGTAGGTGTGGGTTAGGTGTGCTGGTTTTACTTGGATGGGTTGAACTTGATGGACACTGGTCTTTTTTCAACCCTATGTAACTATGTAACTATGTAACTATGTTTATGCCTGACTGATGGAGTTATGGATCTGTGCCAACACATTCCTCATTTCCTGATTAGGATTAGCATTATGTGGTTAGCAGTATACCATATACCCCTACTATAGGGGTTTCCAGCCAATGGTATTTTTTAACTTGCTTAGTTTATGTGTGAACACAATGATATGTCAAATGGGATAGACAGCTGTTTTGGTGACCTGCACAGGCAGCTGGATTATTCATTCTAGCAAGAAAGTCCACATTATAAGGACAAGGACAATAAATCTCTGCTACTGGTGGCCACTAATCTCCCTGAAAAGCCTTTCCACCGGCAACAATGACAATCACCGGTAGAAAGGCTTTGTTTTTTTGAAGTTGCTTGCAGAAGGAAACTTTGTAAAAACGGAGTGACGAGTAGGCTTTCCACCGATGGAAAGGCTTTTTAGGGAGATTAGTTGCCCACAGTAGCAGAGATTTATTGCGGCGACTAACCCCTCTGTGGGGCATTAGCCTAGATCAGTGACCAATCTGCTTGTGCACCTGAGCAATTTCACGGTTTACTGTAGGTTCTGTAGAGTGTTCTGCTCAAGGTATTTTATATTATTATTTTTAAATTAGTGACTTGGATGTGGAGGAAACTTAGACACAGGGACTGCTCTCTTTATTCAATTTCTCTCTTTAGTTATAATTACAAAATCTCTTATCTGATTTTTTTTTTCACTTTACCTTTAGTGTACCTTCACTTTTAAATTTTACCTTCTTTTTTATATCTGTCACCTCCCTATTTTCTGATCATCCCAACTGTTTGGCCTTACTCTCCATCATCTAGTTCTTAACTTCTATATTTGTTATCTCTTTAATATTGATCCTTTTATTCTTTAGGGCTCATTTACGCCCTCAGATTCAATGGGCAAAGTGCCGTTTTGTCACTTTGTTTCTTTCCCACAATGTATTGGGTTTTCCGAGAATGTAAGGTCATTGTGTGCACAATCAGGGTGTTGAATTGGACACAACTGGACTGCATTTGACTCGTGCACTTTGTGTCCAATTCATCAAAATGGACAGTACTGCATATGTGATTCAATGTAAATCTCCACAATATTTTTTGCAGTGTGGCATCAACTCACATCAGTTTTGGGCACAAGTGTGCTACATCTAGTGGACTGACAGAGCCCTGTAGCTTCTACCTGTCAGGAGGTAAAGGTAGCTCTAGGATTCACTTAGCATTGTGTGTAAGTTGACAAAGCAGTGTTCAATTCAGAACGGAATGCAGGAAGGAGTGATCAGTGCTGAGAGCAACTAAATGGAAGTGCACAGAGCGCATTTGGATGCAAGTACCTTTAATGAGCCCTTTTGTCTTTATTTTAAGGTAGATATTTAAATAGCTGACCCTATCTGCTTTTCTAGACATATTACATTCTGTTGAAATGATAACAGTATGTAAATGAAGTCGGGTATCATAATTGTTCCTTTCAAGCTGTAACATGAAATGAATAAAACTTGTAATCACCACATGTTTTCTACTAATTATATGGCAAGTTTAATCTTTAGTAGTAACTGCAAGCATACATAGATCAGGGGTACAGGTAAATGCTATGCATAGAGTATAATAGTACAAAGAGCACTGTAGTGTTCCAGCACATACTTACCAGCACGTGTACAACAGGAGAACAGTGTGGAGTTCGAAGCCTGCCTTGTCGCTCAGTGTGATGCTCTGATTGATGCTTTGAACAGAAGGAAAGTTCAGCTTCTCTCCCGTGTGAACAAGGAGCATGAACACAAACTGAAGGTAAGAATAATTCCGCTAATAAACTTGCCATTTCTAAGTTGAATACTAGAAATATCACAACTCTACTTTAACACATGCAACTGTCTTTGGTGGCATTTGAGTGAAAATATAATTATTTAATGCAAATACTGTAAATGACAAGCGGCAGGACATAAAGTACATGGTGGAGGGAGAAAGTATCATATCAGCTGAATATGCCATTTAGTTTATTCCTTTGTATCTAATTAGCCTCTAAGGTGCCTATGAGAATATAAATTACAGTGTGATGAAAACATCATTTCTGTGCATATTTCCACAAAGTCACATCCTTGTATGGACCTCAATAGAACATCATCATCTACTGGTTAGACATAAATGTAGCCGTTATCTGTAAGTAGAATCACTCCAGAAAATCAAGGGATAAGGCAATGCCATTCTTATGTATTGAATTAAAATGCTCACATCAGCCCTGGACTGCCAATCTGTGGGTTCTGGCAAATGCCAGAGGGGCTGCTGTAAAATGCCATAGACAGTCACTATTTATTGGACTGCTGGAGGAGCTTTTTTAGGCCTATTTTGAAGCCTAGGCATGGTTTACTTTATTGTTTTGTTCCAGTTAGCTCCTGCACCAGAAAGCATATGTTAAAAGCTGCTGCTGTACTATGTGTATGAAATTTGTGCATACACTTTTTTGCTTAAGGGAATGTAGGTAAAAGGTGCTGCAATCTGCAAGGGCCTTGGTAGCAATGGCACCCATCATTATTCAAGATTTATTTTCTCCTTCATTACTGTAGTTGTATTTTCAATTTATTGACTCCTCTAACAGATCAAAGCAAATATTTAATTTTAAGAAAATATATTTTTTTTTTGGGGGGGGGGGGTTGTGTAATCCTTAACCCTTGTGTTTTCCTCCATTCTTAGCACAATTGTATTTGCCTTTTGATTAATAACATTCAGACACATGCAGACAGGGAAGATTATTTTCCCCTCCACCAACATACTTAAAATGCAGATTATCTGCTTCTTTCATCATAGTGAGTGACTCTGAATCTCCTTCCATAACATGGTGATGCGCAAAATTGTAACAGCTAAAGACACGTGGAATAATTTATTGGAGGCAGGATACAGGCAGAACATTTTGGCTCCTACAGTTTAATATATTGGTAACAATGTGCAGTTGTGTCTAATGTTGCAGTAATGCTAACAGACTAGTGATTTTCTTGTAACTGGAAGAAATAGCAGGTAAAGGAAAATGTGGACTGTCATAGATAGACTTTATTATAAGCAAATAAATCTAATATTTAAAAATGATTTCCTTCTGTAATTAATAAAACAGCAGCCTGTACTTGGACCCATCTAAAATATAATTAATCCTTATTGAAGGCAAAACAATCCTATTGGGTTTATTTAATATTCAAATTAATTTTAGTAGACTTAAGGTATGGAGACCCCAATTATAGAAAGATCCCTTATCCGAGCATTCTGAATAACAGGTTCTATACTTGTATATTCAAAACAGGCATTGGCCAGATGGACTTACCAAGCAGATTCATCATCAAAATTGCATACAGAATTTCAAACATTAAAGGAACCAACCGCTATCTTCACTAAACACTAGCTTCACCCAGCTGCTGGGATTGTACCATCGTATCCTGCTGCTTTCCACCTTGTAACTCTCTCACATTTCAGTTCCCAGTATACTGCAGTTCTTATTTATATAACTTGTGCATACACAGGAACATGGTAGTTGAGATTAAAATAATAGTAAAAAAAAAAGACACATATTCATTGTCAGCATCAGCTGGTCTCTGAAATAATCACTCCTTAGCATTCTGTATACCTTTGGGAGTCATAAAAAAAACCAATTATTCTCTAGGACAAGAGTGGCAAAAAATCCATTAGGAATAAAAAATTCAGATTCTGATTTTCGAAATAATCTTGATATTAAGAAGTCTCTAACACATTATACATGTAGCTGAGCTGAGCATGACTCTGCACATAAATTGACTGGCTCTCAGCTCAGATAAATCATGTCCTGCCTCCTACTCCCCTCCTTGTCAGCGAAAAACGTATCCATCATTACACCTTTCTCTGAGGGCAGCTCTGTTGCAGACAACAAACAAAATGACCGCACATATATTGAAAATGACTACTGCACTTTATCCTTATCTTTATTTCATCAATGCAAATATATATATATATATATATATATATATATATATATATATATATATATATATATACAGAACCAAATGGAGCACACCTTAAAAGAGTCCAAACGCCCAAGGTGATGGCAAAAATTTTTTTACACAGACAGTAAGTCTGTTTCGAGCACCAACTGTGCTCTTCCTCAGGGACAAACCCCTTGTCCCTGAGGAAGAGTATAGTTGGTGCTCGAAACGTTGGACCTTTTTTTTGTTCTAATAAATTTGTGATTTTTTCTGCCAAGTCCCTGTGTGTGCGGCTTACTGTCTGTGTGTGTACACAAACACTCTTTAATTAATTTATTAGACATACAGGTTTGCCAGTAGCAATCACAACTTAAAACAGACGTGTGTGCTGAAATGCACCCTTTGTGTCTGACTCTGTTTGACCTGCACAGGTGTTACATGTTATAAAACTAAAATGGCAGAGAAAATTAGGGAGTATAGAAAAATCACAGAAGGCAACCATGTGCATAGATTGGCTCCTTCTTCAAAAGCATTGGCTGATTCTTTCATTGCTGACATGTGACATGCTAGTAGTACCAGTGCCATGTACTATAGTCATTGTGCAGTGCATACAGCACTAAGCCAATTTGAACTGTCAGAAGCATGGTGCTAAAATAATTACCTGCGCCCAATTTAGATTTTTTTTCAGATAGATAATGCTTTTTTATTGAATTAAAGTAACCATTGTAAGTTAGGTCCTTAAGGGCTGTTACAGACAGGGAGATAAGTCGCCGCGTGACAAATTTCGGCAACTAATTTCCCCGTCTGTCACAGCCCTAAAAGGGCTTACATTAATGGGTAGTAAAAGGCAGTAGTATGCATTTATATAGGCCCTTATCAGGCAGCATAAACAAAGAAGTGCATATGGCACCTTACCCCATGAATGAGACCATTTGTGTTTAGGCAGACATACAAACTACATTTATTAACACAATTCACCATTAATATGTATTAATGAATCATTTCTAGGTTGTGCGAGATCAAATTTCACACTGTACTGTGAAGCTACGTCAGACCACAGGGCTGATGGAGTATTGTCTAGAGGTGATCAAAGAGAATGACCCAAGTGGATTCCTACAGGTATTTGTCTTTCTGCTTATTTCAGTGCTTAATATTGTCCGCCTTGAGGCATTCAGACTGTAATTCCATCTTTTGTAGAAGAGCTGATGTCATACAATTTTAATTGAATCAAAAGAGGCTTCTAATAGAATTGCTTCCAGAACACATACATTACCTTGTTGGGAAAAAAGACTATTTAATAAATGCACACCACATGGGGATAACAGAGATTGCTATTAATGTCCCTGCCCTGTCTGTTTCTGCTCCTTTGTAACATCACACAGAAAATTAGTTGCCCCTTTAGGTCAGATAATGATGCTTTCCAGTACTCACAGTATTTTTAGCAGTATAATAGCAGTCTTCTCTAAATTCACTCTTCAAAGTCCATTTCTTTAAAAGTCCATATTAAGCCCAATAGCAGATTAGAGACTGGAAATGATTGTTACTTTATCTCCACTAAAATCAGAATGTTTGGAAAGGCAGCTCATATAAGGAATAAAGACATGCTTCTGTGTTTGCACTAGAAGCTTCTTTTATCAACTGTGCTTTCCTTGGAGAATTTCCAGTATGCATTTATTAAGCTTCAGTATCATTTTATTCCTGAGGTTTTTACCATAGGTATATATATATATATATATATATATATATATAATTGGGTTCTGCTGCAAAGCCAACCTTTGATGTATGTGTGAGAGAGGAGTCTCATACACTTGTATCACTATACTGTACCAAGATCTGTATGCCTGTGTCATCTGAAAATAGCCACAACATTTTTACTAGTGCAGTCTATGGCAGTCATTCCCAAACTGTGGAGCTGGCCTCATGGGGTCTTAAAACAGTGGTAGTGGATATCAGCCTAAAGATATTCTTGGAACTTTGGATATATATATGTATATATGCACTTAAATTTATGGATATTAGAAATGGCCAAAAGTGTGTTAATATGGGTCGCAGATTCTGACGTGACTACAGTAAAATATGTCTGTTACAGTTCTGTGTTGTAGCTTATATTTGTGTAACTGAGTAAGGAGTTTTTAGAGAATTTATTATCCCATAGATATTAAGTAAAGTATGAGGGAACAACATCATAAACTCATAAAATATTCCTTTCCATATTTGCTTGAGAAGAATGCCCAAGACCAAATTGGGCAGTACTGTATATTAGCTTCCACACATAAGTATCAGTACTATTATACAATGCCATGTTTTTTTTTACCGTAAGGGCAGAAGATCCTTCTGTTTTCCTGCCAATTATATAAAATACAATTACCATAAAATAAGATGCAGTTAGGATGTTGAAGCTATATGCCTAAATACTGTGTGAAATTAGATTTCAGATGCCCTTATTCGGAGAGTTCACCTGACTGAGGATCAGTGGGGGAAAGGAACACTCACCCCTAGAATGACCACCGACTTTGATCTAAATCTGGACAGTGCACCACTCTTGCAGTCGATCCATCAACTCGACTTTGTACAGATGAAAGGTAAACTGTCTCATATTGTTCACATGATGAGATACTTATTAATACAGATGTATATGTGCATGATATACTTTTAACCTATTAATTTAATCATGAAAATGTTAGGTTTTTTTTTTAATTCTTGAGCTAAACAGGGCAAGTAGTGGAACGGAAGATACTCCATGTTTGGTCCTTGCCAGTTAGGTTGACTTTATATATCCCTCTTCCTTCTTTCTTTGTTGTGGTTGATTTGTTATCCAGAGTCAGTTATGCAGGGAGATTATCTGTCCTGTGGTAATCCAATTATCTAATATTAAATGACCCAGCAGGATCCTGTGTGGACCAAAACTGCAGCAAATCCCAGTAATTTACAGACAAAGTGTTTCAGTCAAAATTTCAAAGTGTTTCAGTGCAAAATTTTGGAACATGGCTTCTGAGGGGTAGAACACTGAGAGCATCCTAATGGAAGAACCAGTGAGGCTGGGGGTGGAAGGCTAAAAGGTCCATATTTGACCACATTAACATAAAGGAGTAATGTGCATTTCATGATTCTTATTATTGTCTGTTCAAGGGAATGTTATGGGTGTAGCATGAGGAATGTGAATAGCTTCTATAACAATACAGTGTATTTATTGCACAGTGGAAGGGATTTTTTGCTCCATTAGCGTTCCTTAACATAATCTCTTCAGTTCTTCTGCTCAGATGGGACTGAAATCAAGCAGAATCCTGTAAAAAGTTGTAATAATAACATTAAATATTTACAAAGTACCACCTAAGAATGTTTACAATTTACTTGCAAATGTCTTATATGCTTCAGTGAGTAGAGGTGGGTTTCATTACCCACTTAGATATATCAGTGATCTTACATGCTAAACACAATAATACAAAAAATGTTTTTTGCAAAATAGCATATTACAAATATTGTGCCCCTGATAGGGATATGGTACCTGTACTGGGGGCTGCCATAACTATCAAAGTTGCTATCAGAGAACAGCACTAGGCTCTGTGTAGTGGAATCCAACCTATGTAGGTTACTTTGTTAATTTTCTGGCTGTTCTCCTCTCAGTCTATATACGTACATACAAACACACCCACATATAAATATATAAACACACCCACACAAGCAAACATATACATACAAACACACGCAACCTAGGCACTGTACATTCCAGGCTCTAGGGTGCCTATATATGCTGTAAATATTGTCCTGACACACACATCACCGGTCTAAGCTGGCTGGGCCTCCTAGGCAACCTAACTCGTCACCTTAACCCTCCCCGTGTGCTATTAGGAGGGGTAGACATGATGTGGGCGATGGAGGGCAAGGGCCCTAACTAGGGGTAGGCAACAGAAGAGATATGTGTCTTGCACTTCATTCCCCCCCACCATTGCGCCCTAGTCACGTGCCTCTTCTACCTACCCCTAGTTCTGGACCTGCACATACTTTCATACTTTTATATACACACACACACACACATATATATATATATATATATATATATATATATTTATATTAATTTATTTCTTTATAACCAGTATTTCCATTATACTTGTCAAGATATTATAGGCTTTAGTTTAAAATGGGTTTATCTTGGATAGGTTTATAGAATTGATTATGTATGGAAGGCACAGATTTATCAGAGCCCGTGGGAGTCATTTCTTGCTTGTCAAGAGCAGTAAGATCAGATCCGACACTCCAACACAAAATCGTGGGCTGAAAACAGCCACACAATAATTAGATGCCTGAATGGTGCTTATTATCCAGACAGATGCTCAGTAAAAGGCACACTGGATTTAGAATAAACATGAATATTTTGTTTGTAAAATGTATTTAAAGAAACAGATTAGTTGAAAGAAAAATACCTTTACCAAGAATATTAAAGAATTTAAAGCCTCTGTACTCATTGAAACAGGGGCGTTTCTGACCCCTGAGCCCCCCGTGCTTACCTTTACAGTGCCATAGGGGGTCCCGGGAGGCGCATCGCTATTTTAGAGAAGCAGTTTCGCTTTCTGCAGTAGCAGAGCCGAATTTTGGCTCTTAAAGTTACCTGTTAAATTCAGCAGCTTTTTGCCACCCCTAGTAACTCTGGGGGTGCTGTGGCCTGAGCTCGCTTCATGGCAGCAGCACCCCGCTGTAGAAACGGTGTGGGTATCCCCTGAAAAGTTACTTGTACCTATGTGAGATTCATGCTACAGATGTGGGACCCATTATCTGGAAACCCATTACCCAGAAAGTTCCAAATTACGGAAAGGCCATCTTGCACAGACTCCATTATGAGCAAATAATTCAAATTTTTCGAAATTATTTCCTTTTTCTCTGTAATAATTAAACAGTACCTTGTACTGTATCTGATCAAAGATATAATTAATATTTATTGGAGGAAAAACAATCCTATAGTATTTGTTTAATTTTTAGTAGACTTAAGGATGGAGATCCAAATTACAGAAAGATCCCTTATCTGAGCATTCTGGATAACACAGCGCTGCAGAATATGTTGGCGCTTTATAAATGTAAATAATAATAATAATAACAGGTCCCATACATGTACAATGTTACAATATGAGGCATATTTTTAATCTAGCACTAGTTGCACCCCTCAGCGGTATAGATGCATGTGCTCTTTAAGGTGATGGTACAATAATGTACACATTCAACAGATTTTGAACACATGAACACATTCAACAGATTTTAAATCTAGAAAATGAAAATGTCATTCAAAGACATCTGTAGAACCGCTGTGGACTCTGGGGGCCTAGGAAATCTGTTGGAGTCCTTCATATTGCAACTGTATTTATGTCTAAAGGCACAAGTGTAGTCTGATGTGTAATTACCACAAATAATTTTTTGAGCTGAAAACCTTGTTTCTGCTTCCTCCTTTTCAAGCATTTACCTTGCTTGTCTCCTTAAGAGGTTCACTTGGACAAGTAACAGAAAGTGCTGTTGTTTGTCAGTGTTAAATAAAGTAATTTAGCAGGTAACTGCTGTATGTGCAATTCCTTCCTCAGACAAATATTTCCTCTGTCACACTGCCAAACATTGGCCAGCAAATTCTTTCATCTCAGCAAGTTTAGCTCAGGGCAACACTCACTCTTTATTTTGCAGCATCATTTACAAAGTAGCATAATGCTTCCTTGAATCTATACTTTCATGGGGTTTTTATTATTCAGGTATATTTATCAAAATGTTCTACATTAACAGGGAAACAGTGTCACCATTTACCACACTTACGACAAGGACATCAAAGGATGACATACAAGGAGAATAAAAGGGTTAATCACACGGGGGGTACCAAATGTTAGGCACCCCCCAGTGATTGTAATCACTTACCTGATACCCCGGGAGGAGCACCACTGAGCGATCCTCTTACCGCTTCGTTTTTATCCTTGTGGGTGCACAGTAAAGAGAATTTTAAGAAAAAATCTGCCTTTTTCACTCTACAGTTCATATACTGGGGGGATTGTAATCACTGTAATAACTGTGATTAACCCTTTCATTCTTCTTTAAAGAAACATTAGGGCGTATTTAGTAAAGAGTGAAGTACAGCTATGCTAGAGTATGTCACTCGTTGATAAATATGCAACAAAATATCTTGGTTTCGAAATAAAATGAATAAATGGTCAGTTTTTTGTAATTAAACAAGTTCTCAGACCTGGTGATTAACTCTTTCCTTCTCCTTTAAAGGCCTCTTGTTTAGGCCTACTATTCATATGCAGTATAGATCTGAGCTCTATATATATATTGACAATTTATGAAGCCAGTATTAAACAAGGATTATGTTATTAATAAACTGTTATAAAAGAATTTCATAATTGAGGTTTTTGTAGGAATTGTAAAGTCTTATAAGCAGTGTAGAAGTGCACATTTATGTTATCCTTGGTGTAGGGTGCTATGGGATACTCTTTGTTTGCCCTTTGTCAATAAATGACATTCACCTCTTTTCACTAGTGCTTTGTGATAGCACTAATTCTGTTAATGAAATATATAACAAATGCTGTAATAATAAAGAATTGTACCCCAAGAGTAAACTTATAAACTTCTTGACTTCTATTAAGGCATATGAGATTGGTTATTAACTAATTAAATGAGGTGCTTTGTCATGGAGAATCCATGTTGTATCACTGAAGCCTACTGATAGTTTTACTGTTTGTGAATATTTTTCTTCTTAGTATCAATGGTCATGTGATTTTTCCCTCTGTAGTTCCCTCTCTAGTTCCAGCACCACCACTCTTGCAGCTGGAAGAATGTTGTAACCACAACAACAGTGCCACTCTGTCATGGAAACAGCCCCCAATGTCCATGGTGCAAACAGAAGGGTACATACTGGAGCTGGATGATGGAAATGGAGGTCAATTCAGGGTAAGACCAACTTAAAAACTATGATGCTGTAAAGTAGAAGCAAATGTGCACAATTTGTCCATAATACGTCTGAGGAGGTCACTTTCTGCTGCATTGCATACAGTTACAGAGGAAGCCGATTTCTTATTTGTATTGTTGGTAGATATCTTTGCAACTATCCACAGCAGTATAATCCCTGAAGAGAAACTAAAACCTCTTATTTATTATGATGATGGTTATTATTATTTACCCTTTTCAGTGTCTAGCTAAAATGAAAATCACAAGACACATTCAGTCTGCAAGGAAGCCATGTATTCCATTACAAATAAAAGGGGATGAAGCGCTGCCAGAGGAAATGATTGCTATTGATTTATTCAAATGGCTAACTCATGAACTCTCCTATTTCTGCAGTCAAAACAATGCACACAATCTATATGCAGGCTGCAGGCAATAAATTGCAAACCCTAGTTCATAAACTTTATTCCCAGCACTGGAGAAATGATGCAATAAAAATGTCCAGCACCAGGGGCTTTGTATATACATACATTGCCTTGAATGTTCATAAGTATTTTCATTTTAAATGCACCTGGTTTATCTGAAGCACAAATCAGATCTGGCACTCTTTCATTCAGCCCCAAGGAAAAAATTGTCCATTGCATTAAAATGGTGACATGGGAACTACAATATAATATAAATATAATAACAGTAACAATAATAATAAAACAATATAACTAACAAATATGATCTGCACTACATTCTAAACAAAATACATTTTTTAGACATGGCAAACCCTTCAGAGTAATAATCAGTAAAAACAATGCATTATATCCATATTAAAAAAAATACTGTTTTTAACAAGAGGAAGCGCAGCCTTTTGAAGTGCAGAAATCATTTGTTGAATTGAGCCATAAAGGCTTTGCACGCTTTGCACGCTTAGTATTGATATGACCAGTCTTTTTGAGGCATGGCTAAATATTCCGTAGGGTAGAGAAAAAAAAACAATTATATTGCTGATTAAAGAAGAGTATTTATGAAGGTTTGACTTTCCTTTTCATTCACAGGAAGTCTTTGTTGGGAAGGAGACAATGTGCACAGTGGATGGCCTTCATTTTAATAGCACATACAATGCACGAGTGAAAGCGTTCAACAAGGCAGGGGTCAGCCTATACAGCAAGACACTGGTTCTGCAGACTTCTGAAGGTAATGGAAATTATATGGCAATATCTGTCTCTGGGCAGCACTTGACCACTATGTATTATCTTGCCAACACTATGAATATGCTGGTATGGTATGAAACATTTGTTTTGCTACTTTCTCTTAGCCCTTTGTTTGTCTGCTGTAGTCATTGACTGACAATAGTGGTAGTACTAACTTATGAAAATGTACTTTTAAACGTCACAATTTCAAATTAGATTTTTATGGAACCCCTTTAGAAGTTACAGGCATTTGCCTGGTCAATGCTCACACATAGAACAATTAGAAAAGAAAGAAAGCATGCTAGTTAAAATCCTAGAATGTACTGTTTCTACATAGGGTCTGTTTAAAAATGATGCTTAAGAACAAGCCTTAATGTTGAGGTGTATAATGAGGTAAAAGGCCTCTAACACCAGCAAAAATATAGATTCCTCTCGAGGCAACTTGCGCGATTTCAGTGAATGTATGCCATCCCCCGGCGATTTACATTTTCGCCGGTGGGATGGCAATCCAGGGAGATTAGTCGCCTGCAAACAGGGAGTTTTGTCGCGGGCGATTAATCTCCCCGTGTGCCAGAGCCCTAAAGAGAAAGTCTAAGCTAGGGATCCCTCCCAGAGATGGATAAACACTTAAAAAATGTGTGCATAAAGACACTGATTGTATTTAACTATGCTCTTTATCTGTTATGTTATGTTTACCTGCTGTGTCATTAATTACCAATCTGTTTAAAACACTTTTTGTCACCCATCATTTTGTGTAGAGATAAGTACCAATCTTCTGAAGTAGTATTTGGCCAAAATTTGAATTGTAGTCCTTACTCATATTCTTGGCAAGGGCATGCACAAATTAGAGAAATAATATCTTCATTTTTACTATTTTCAATGTTGGTGTAACTAAACCTTTTACATGCATCCTGCACCCTACCTCCTCTTTGTGCTGTTTCTTGTGCAGTACAGTCACCTGAATCAGGAAGAGTAGAGTGAAGTGGAATTTTACACATTAATAGCTACTAAAAATACACCAGTCTATTACATTTCTTACATTAAATCAAAAATAGAAACTCATCAAGCTTTAAATCACCATGATAAAATGTCATTTACCATCTGTTTGCACACACCTGCTATTTTCTTGTTTCTTTTATGTTATATGTAGGTCTCTTTTTATGGGCAAGTTTAAGGGAAATATCTTTTAAAAAAAGTAATATGTGTAAGATTATCGTTGGGATTCATTAAATGTAAATGTATGTTATAGTACAATGTATAGTTAAAGAATAATATTAAGAAAAGTATTATTTCTAGTTGATGCTACTCCCATCCCACTGCACACACAGCAAGGTGCCATCAAGATGCCAAGTACCTTAGAGTCATGACAAGGGAGTCCTGCTGTTCTCCTTTAATGGTGGTTCTGTGCTTTCTTG
Source organism: Xenopus tropicalis (assembly GCF_000004195.4). Classification (NCBI taxonomy): domain Eukaryota; kingdom Metazoa; phylum Chordata; class Amphibia; order Anura; family Pipidae; genus Xenopus; species Xenopus tropicalis. Next base: position 96,142,657 of record NC_030684.2, read on the forward strand.
TTTGGCAGTATATCCAATTCTGGACAAATATAGAACAAATCTAAATCTCAAAAAAGATAGGCAATTCAAAAAGTATGATACTTCATTGAAGGAACATTTTTATCAGCAAACAATGTTTTATCAGAGTAGCTTGCGGTCTGCCTTTTCTTTACCCAGTTTTTTTTTTACAGGATCATCACCCAGGCCACTATATGGAGCCCATCTAGCTAATATAAAATAAAAGGATTGAATTAAGTATACAGAGGGCTGTACAAAGTGACCAGTATATGTTCAGTTGGTGGGGGTGGCATCTGTTCCATTGGTGCATTACAGTAGGTGTATGTAAAGGGTAACAGATAAATTGCCCCAAACAAAATGCCTTAAAATAGAAGTGTTTTTATTTTGTTGCCGAGAATTGATTATGAGTGTTACAATATACCTGTATATGTAATATACATATATATATATATTCAACCTGTATATGTTGTAATAAACTTGTGTACATCAGTCGTGTGAAGTCCTGTCATATGGACATATGTATCTGTAATGTATTATGGAAAAGAAAGTCCTGCTGCTTACAACAAAAGGCATACTTATTCCTGTAGGTATCAATTTTAAAGGAATAGCTATCTTGTATTGTCTATGTGCTGTACAACTGAAAGTGTAGCTGTCTGCTTTATTGTTTGTGTGGCTTTACTACAGAAGGAAAGAACTGACTCTAACAGGTGGAATTATTTCCTGGAATCCTAGAGGAAACATAGATAAAATGCATAGAGAAATAATGGCCCACCAGGTTTATGCTTGCACAACAAAGGGAATATTGGGATTTCTGGGGACTCATTTGAGTGACAAGATAATCTCTTGCACTCGGCAAACCAAGATTTTAGTTTATTATTCAATATAATACCTTATGTTAGTTTAGTAGCTATGTATGTGTAGCCCCATTAAGGACCAATTTATTACCAGTCAGTAGCGACAAGTAGCTGACTACAAGTAGTTCCCTGTGTCATTGCCCTAATCGTCCACGCAGATGTACATCATCACACCAGGCCCCCAGGAGTCACCAACAACCAGGTTGCTATCAACATATACCATATACAACAGTGATCCCCAACCAGTGGTTCGTGAGCAACATGTTGCTTAACAACCCCTAGGTGCTTGTTTTTGAATTTCTGGCTTGGAGGCAATAGTTGGTTGCATAAAACCCAGTGTAAAGCCAAACAGAACCTCTTATAGGCTCTAATTCCACATAGGGGCTACCAAATAGCCAATTATAGCTCTTATTGGCACCCCCAGGAACTTTTTTCATGCTTGTGTTGCTCCCCAACACATTTTCCATTTGAATGTGGCTCACGGGTATAAAAGATTGGGGATCCCTGCTACAACATATCTCCTGAAAATGGAAATGGGCTGAATTCACCACGAGTCATTCTGTTTGATTACCTACTTACTTTATTACTTACCGTATTTACATTTGTGTCCCTTTTTCAATATTATAAGCACTTACATATATCTGGAAAATGCGACAAAAAACAGCACATGGGCTAGTGAACCCTTAAACAGATGGCAGTGTTTTCTCAGAATGACTCCATGTTATTATGTTTGCCTGTGGGCCAATACTCAGCCCAGTTCTTGTTTTCTATGCATTCCTTCCATTCTTTGTTGCTGTATACGTAGCTTCCGGATACCGTAGCACATAACAAGTGCTATTCACAGTTTTCTGTGTGCATATTTAAGTGATGTTTTCTTGCGGTTGTAGGTTCTTTTACATGTTTAAATTTCTGTGATGTGTTTTCGATTGATCGTGTATATTCTGGACTTCTAGTCATAGTATGGTTTATGGCTGTTCTTGGTTTTGTTGGTTTCCTGCAATAAGTTAACTCATGGAATGCTGTGATATTTTTGCTTTTATATTTCTGTTCAGTGTGCTATCCATTATCATGAGCAAAATGCTTACTCCTTCTGTTAAAGAAGTTCCCATCTTCTTTTGCAAAGTGCCTAAGCCAGCAATGTTGTGTCTTCTTAATATGGCACAGGGAACCTGTGGTAAATACATTCAGCCAGAACTGATATGAAAATCCAGACTTTTTGCACAACCCTCCTTTGGTCAGTTCTACATATATATTTTCCAAATATCCACACATCCTACAGCCTAAATATATATAGGCTATAATATATAGTAACTGAATAAGCTGTTATACACCATGTTATTTTTTTTAATAGTAAAGGTGGCCACTTTGGCTCTTTCAGACTGAGTTGGCAGCTAACTGCTTCCTCCTCAGCTTTTTGGCGGTAGTGATGGATGGGGATAAATCTAAGTAGCTCTGCTTTACAGTTCATTTTCTTTATGTAACAAAGACATTTATTTCACCTGAGAGCACAAACAGTAAAGAAGGGAAATAATAATACAGAGCCCACTGTCCATGGGTGTATTCACTATGGTACTATATTTGGTTAACAGAGCCCAAGTACAAAAAGATTTAATGCTTAATAGAGGTGATACATAAAGGTAGCACAGTTTGTACCAGGTCTAGCAAACCAACGTAACCAATTAGATGTTTGCTACATAAATGTGACCTTCTGATTGTTTATTAAGGAGCTACTATACTTGGGCCCAGCTTGGCAACTTTTATTTCATTGACCCCCAGGAACACAGTTTAAATTAGTCTATATAGAGAGATTTTGTGAAGATATGAGCAGAACACATTTACAGCACAGACTTCTTTTTTTGGGCTTCAGCTGAATGTGTGCGTATATTGCTCCTTTATTCTCTGTAGGGGTGACAGCTTTTCCTGCTATGCTGGGGTAGTTCATATGTGTCAGCTTGTCATGTTTGTGTCACTTGTCAGTTCTGACATCAGGGTTTTGTATTACACAGTTCCCTTACAGCCCACTGCTATGTCTTTGTGCTGTGATGCTGCCATATTTCTATTTGTGTGTGAACCTACACACATTCCTTTATATTGTCTCTACCCAGGTCCTTTTCGCAGAATGTCAGCTACACTTGCAGCTCGACTGCAAGTCAACTCCATTCCCAGTCCACTTGAATTCCTTCAGCATGCAGAACAGGAATCTTGTGGCTCTCCAGGTAATGGCTCATTTGCCTCTTGTTTTTAGATTAGTGTTGTTCACATATTGTATAGACTGGGCTGCTTGGCTGAGGTTTGCCGAGAGGATTATATGGCAATAATGGTGTGACACTGAGACGTCTGTGTAAGCCCTTGAGAATGCTGAAAGGGGGTGGATAAAATGCCTTAGTGGGTCACATAAGGCCAAGGCCTTAAATTATAGTTGTTTTGATGGGGATAGAAAATTTACTACAGATGCATTGCTGGCTGGTATTATGGAGTGTATTATTATGTAACTTACTATATATATAGTATACATAATTTCCAGAGCATGATCTCTTAGAAACCCTAAATGATCAGTCTTTAGGGCGTATAGATACAATCATTTATAGAGGAATGAGGACGATGAACAAGAAATAAATGCTTTTATTCTATTTTCTAAAGCTGACTGTACATGGGCCAATGTTTACATAGTAATGAACAAATCTGCAAAAAATTAGCAAAACATTGAAAAATTTGTAAACATTTTTTTTACTGCATTTTTTTCTGTTCAAAATGTAAGTTAATTCCAATTTTTTTTGAGCGAAAAATGGGTGGTTTTCTCTGCATTTTTGTCACATAGAATGCATTGAAGTGCTTACCAGTAGCTTTTCTCCCATTGATCTTCCCTGTGATATTATTCCAAAATCAAATTCCCCGCTGACTTTCCCTGCTTGTTGATTTAAATTACAGACCTCATAATCAGGCAGAACGTAGACCCGCAGCTTTCCTTTACAAAATGTAGTTCCCCCACTCGTTGATTTAAACTCCTGAATAAATGCAGACCCACAGCTCCCCATGCCCCCCCCTGACTTCCCCCCACTCATTGGATTAAATGGGGGCCTACATACGTTACCGAAGTAATGTTATTCCAAGCTCCCTGCTTTGTTCGCAAGACACAGTTTTGCGCAGGATTTCTAAGAGGTACAGCGGCAAATCTAAGACAGCTTTTCAGGAGAGGGGGTAGTTACCAACTTTTTGAGAGGTTTTTGTAATCCAGACTTTCAGTTTTTTTCAGCCCAACTGGAAATGAATTGAAATGCCAGTGTGAGCCAGGCCTGATCCCCTCATTTGTGTCCAACATTGTAGTTTTTCCAGAAGAGTAGGGGGTAAAGGCTGTTTTAGCAAAGGAAGGACCAGCCTTATATTAAAACCCTTCCTTTGGGGAATGAGATGTTGGACAAGGAGATACAGAGAGTGTATATAACAGATTTAATGGCATTTTAAAGGAAAAGTCAATGCTAAATAACTGCAGCCTTGTTCTTTAAGATAGTCTAAAGCAAAATGTAATGACTTTTACAGAACAAATTCATAAAAATCCATAGAAATATTAAGCGAAATTCTGGATGCTACAACAATATCCACCAGTTAATTGCTGAATGCCCTTTGTCAGGAATTTGAGTATCATTTCCACAGTGTGTGTAGCAAAACACACCTACATTTATGTACATGTCTTTACCTGTACTAGGTCCCTTTTCTCGAATGTCAGCTACACTTGCAGGTCGACTGCAAATCGATGCCATGCCTAGTCCACTTGAATTCCTTCAAAGCCCAGACCAGGAATCTTGTGCCTCGCCAGGTAACATCTCAATAAGGTTTTGCATGGGTTATAATAAGAGAAGTTTCAGTTAAAGGGAACTATGACCAAAATAGAAAAAATACATTTATTTATGTCTAAAGCAAATTGGAATGTTGAGCATTGTACAAAATATGTCTTACATTAAAAATTAAGATTTTGTAATACAATTTTCGCCTTACGTGGAGCAAATAAAACAGTACCTTGTACTTGATCCCAAGTAAGCTATAATTAATCCTGATTGGAGGCAAAACAATCCTATTGGGTTTATTTAATGTTTAAATTTTGTAATAGATCTTTTAATATGGAGATCCAAATTATGGAAAGCCCCAGATATTCTGGAAAACAGATTCTATACTTTTTTATACATTTCAGCCTATTATACTTTTACTTTTTTGTTATACATAATCAAACCATATTCCGATGCAGCAGGATGGGCTGATAGACGGTGTCTGGAGCTGTACTTGGAATTTCAATAATTTCAGTAATATTCTAAAACAATTTGCAATTGGTCATTTTTTATTATTTGTAGCTTTTTAAATACATATTTTACATGGGAGAAGGGTGGAGAAGGGACCAACCCTTGAGAAATTGTTACATTACAAAGTAGCAAATAAGATATTTTGGGACTGTGTGCCTCTGAGCTGAAAATAATGCAAATATTGAAGTGAATTTGCTAAACTACAACGTAAATTACTGGTATTCAGTCTTGTCATGGATCCCACAACAGCATATAGCGTCTGGATATCTATAAAGGAACAAAGATGTATGTATTGGTAGTTCTCACCCAATGTAATAGACCCAGTAGCTTATAAGGGTTATTGGTTTTGGGAAGATGTGCTGTATTGGATACTGATTCAGTCCCTGAAAGAGGAAAACATAGCTGTGGTAGTAGGAATATAGCAAGCAGTCTCTTTATGCTTTAGTATATTTAGTGGAGATTCCTGAAAAAGGGAGAGAAGCATGTCATGCCATTTGTTATATGCTCCAGCAAAAAAGCTTGGAATGGCATTGATAAGAGCTTTATATGGAAATTATTTTGTTTGGTTGCAGGTTCCAGAGTTCTTCTTCAGTTGGGAAGGTTACTTATTTAATTTACAGTGAGGAAAATAGTACCTTACATGGTTTAATTGTAAATAGCGGAGGATATGTCTCTATCTCTTTTTGAGTTTAGAGCTGTGGGAACATGGGGCATGGTTAGTCTTTAAGTAAGAAATGTGGAGAGATATTTTACCTATTAGTCCAACGCCACCATGATTGTGCAGCCTGTGTTGTTATGATTAAATGGGTGCGAGTATGCACCCATTTATGTCTGTGGTTAAATAATTGTTGAGCATGAACCCTGATTGGTCTTGATGTATTATAGATGTTATAACCGACTGTTTGCAGGGATTGTTGCACAGATCTTTACATCTAACTAATAAAAGCTGATAGTGTTTTATTAATGTGACTCCAGTCCTATATCTGAGCACCACATACGTTGTGGGATCTGTGAGTGGTATCCTGTTAAAGGATTTATGTTCAACTGTTTCTATGCCTGGACCAACAACCATGCTTTTATTCCTACCAAGTTTTTTTTTCCAAGGGCCCTGTGTTCATATGGATAAGAACACCACTGTTTCTAGAATTTGACGTGTGTATCAAATGAGCTAATTTTCAAAGATAATGTTTTTTGTGGTGTTTTGCATAATAATATTTCATGTAATATTCTTGTATCCTTATGTCTCTCTCTGTCTCTCTCACTTGTGATTAACAGAGATATGTAGAAGAATTATATAAGCAGTGACTCAGATTCTCAATCTGTACTTAATCAAAAGGAACATTAAAGACTTCTTTTTCTTACTAATATCCCTGCAGTTCCCTGGTTTGCATTCGATCCTGGTTCAGCACATCCAGACATCATTTTTTCTAATGACAACCTGACGGTGACCTGCAACAGCTATGATGACAGGGTGGTGCTGGGAAAATCTGGGTTTTCTAAAGGGGTCCATTATTGGGAACTCACAATCGATCGTTATGATAACCACCCAGACCCCGCTTTTGGCGTTGCACGTGTTGAAGTGATGAAAGATGTCATGCTGGGGAAGGATGATAAAGCCTGGGCCATGTATGTGGATAATAATCGCAGCTGGTTCATGCACAGCAACTCACACACAAACAGGTAATACCTCCTGATATTTTAGTTGACAGTATTTATTACTGGCAAGGCGTGTGTATTTTTGTGTCTACAGAAGATTAAAACCCCAATTTTTGCAATGGCTCTGTCTTATTAAAGTGGGATGCAGTACAGTTTACCAATTGTAGAAAAGAATATTAGATACCCACATCTTCAACACTAACTTTCAAGGCATGTAAAGTGAGTTGACCTCTCTGTCGTGCATATGGCCAATGAATGCACATTAGACTCCAGATCAAAGGAGGAAACTTTGTACAAGCACAGGTCTTATAGCAAACGCAGTAAAGCGAACTAAGGCCTAGTTATTAACACATAAAGTATGACTGCAGCAAACTTGACTTCTCTTGTTTTTCACAGGAGTGAAGGTGGCATCACAAAAGGGGCTACTGTTGGTGTCCTCTTAGACTTTACCAGACGTACCTTGACCTTCTCCATTAATGAAGAACAGCAAGGTCCAGTTGCTTTTGAAAACATGGAGGGGTTGTTCTTTCCTGCTGTGAGCCTGAATAGGAATGTGCAGGTACAATACATAATATCAGAGTGAAGAGTATTCATTATAGACACATCTAAAATATGGCATGACCAAAAAATTACATTGGATCTGGGGGATTAGGGTTTCCTCTTAATGAGATCTCATTTGCCATAGTGTTCAATATAATTAGTAGCACTGTATAACTCAACCCAAACCTCTCCACAAATCACAGGCAGACATGAAAGACAAAAGAGAGAGTCTTTTTTGGTGGCTGCCTTAAAGAAAGATGGCATGATTTACTTACTCAAGGCCTGTTGCTAACCTGTTGCAGAGGAGTGGAATAAGTACAGTGCTCTCTCGGTCATCTTTAAAGCTGGCATTTTAAAGAGGGTGATACGAACACTGTACCTGTACTTGTGACGGAGTTATCATGGAACAGTTGGAAAATACATAAGAGAAGTTACTTCCTAGGAGCTCACTCCTGCATCAGTGGCCGAGACATGGATGTTGGTCCCCACAGTAGAAAATGCAAAGTGTAAATGAATAAGCATTGTTCAGGCTCGTACAGAAGGAAAACTGATGATCAGCTTCTGGACTGTTTGGGGGTGTAAAATAGGGTTAAGATTTACACATAAAATGAGATACATAACAAAGAATTGTTGTTTGTATTCAGAAAGACTCTTATGCTTAATTGTCAATAACTAGTCTCTTACCACAATGTATAACAAGGGCAACTCTACCCAAGCTTCTTAAATCTTAATCAATACAGTATATTAACTTTGACAGCAGTTTTAAGGGTCTCAAGTTGCAGAGAGGGACTTTGTATATATATTCTGTTTATCACTAAATGAAGAACAAAAGGTTTGTGTAGCTTAAGCTCCATAATGGAGTGGTAGCAGGTGGTTTATTTACTAATATGGGAATCCAATACTAGTAAAGGCAGAGAATGAAACTGACAGAAGTGTGACTGAGAGAAAAGAACTTGTTTGGGTACTGTAAGAATTAAGATACAAAAGGCCTTAATTACAATGCCCCATATACTACAAAATAGAGAGCAGAGACCTGCGGACTGTGCATTGAATCAACTGTGGCCTGCTTTAGGCAGTGCTCAATTCAAGAAAGACAGGCGGTGGGAGGCACGTATGCTGTAAGGACAGGGCTGAGCTGCATCCCCTGTTGCTTCTTTCTGCACGGAGTTCTGGGTTTTTGATCCAGTGTCAGTGCAGAGAGCAACAAACTCGGGGGTGCAAGTGCTATTAAATGTGCACTAAGGGGCGGGCACTTGCTCCCTCAAAATCCCAATTATCTTTCTGAAAGCAATAATGAGGAGAAGGGTAAAGGTGACAGAATAAATAAAGTATTGAATTTTAAATTAAAAGAGTATAAATACATTTTTGGCACAAAATTTACACATTAAACAAATGGGGGGTTTAAGCATTGCTGTTTAAATACTGTATATCGCAGATTATTTGTGTTACAGTCAAAGAAATCTTGAATTTCTGTTTTTCATTCTTTTTCTGTAAAGGTAGCTAACTAACTCTGTGATGTGATGCATTTCAGGTAACAATTCACACAGGATTGCCAGTTCCTGCATTTTACACATCCAGGGCATCTTTGCAAGCCTGAACCAAACCAAGGAGAAGAGAATAGCTTTTATCTGCCCCTCATCACAAAGAAACGTATACCCGGTAACCATTTCATCTTTTCAACACTGAAAGGAAAAAAGTATCAGGATACTGGAACCAAGAATGCATTAAAGCGTGTAGAAGGGGCAGACTGCCAGTGTAGTCATTGGAGGGCAGACACTTTGTCATGATCCAGGCATAAATTTGTTTTATCCATTTTGGAGGACAAATTGAGCTAGAAAAATGATTAATTCACTTGCCTGAGACAATTGGAGTTTCCTACAGATCTTGGAAGATGCATTAGCTAATGGTGTTGGTTCCATCTGAAAACTGAAAATGATCCATTTGGATGTCTACAAATTCTGCTTCTGACAAAACAAAAATAATACCTTCATTTCTTACTGTCATTTTGTCCCAGACTCAGGTCATGAATACAATGGCTCCAAAACTAAATGGGTGTAGTTTGTGCATTAAAATAAACTTCTCAGATCATAGAACCAATGGTGACAGGTGAATTCCAAGATCTCCGGCAGTGGCTTCAGCATATAAATAATAGACATTGGTAAAATAATTTATGTTGTATAGAATCCCAATGTGTGATACTGTCCAGCTCCTAGAGGTTACCATAGACAGAGGCCTCCCATGCATACGTGCCATACGCTGGCAAGTGCTGTGCCTTCTGTCTGTCTGCACATTCGCTTTGATGTTTGATAACTTCTGGAGTACTTTGGGCAGGTGAATTGTTAGGTGACATTAATTTTTGCAGCATAATTTTATTTCTGTGTTTGGACTTTGTCATTAATGGACCTTTTAGCTTCAACTCCCAAAACCAAGGAATATAAATGAATTAGGGTCACACTGAATGACTTGAAAGACTCCTCTTATATTCCACAGCACATTGCTGGTTTGTTTTTTGGATTGCCAGAAAGTGATGTGGATAAACTTCTATAGCCACAGGCCTCCTCCAGGATTCACTGCGTTACGGACTGCAAGATAAAGCCAAGCACCCTCTACAGTTTTGTATTACTGACCATTAAGGAATCCGCTATATCCCTGATAAATACCTGCAAATTAAGGATACACTGTATTACCTCTATTTTATTTTCACCAATCTATAATTTTGAAAGAAAAATCAAGTTTTCATGTTTCAGGTGCTTTGTGCATTGCTAATGCTGGTGGCAGGGTTAAACAGTATTAATGCTACTTTTTACACGCAGGTGTTCATTTCAGTTGATGAATGGCCTCCATAACACATCTGGCTGATGCACACATTGTATTATGCCCACAGGACAGACCTCAGTAAACATCTAATGGGCTAATTTAAACATACAATATCACTTAGAGACAGATATGAAGCCAGACTGTCATTTCATTGTTTTACCCACAAAGATAGAATCATTAGGGCGCTATTCAGTTTCTCCAAGGAATGATTCAGAAGCTAATGGGGTAAAACATAAGTATTACGCAATATGCCAAGAAATGGTACTTACTCCCATTTTATTTTCTCCCTGATTGCCGCCTGTATATAGGCATAGATTCAATTTCCAGATCCTGCTGTATTATTGCCCAGGCAAACAAATGGCATTAGTCAGGGTTTGCAGTAAGTCCTGCAGAGAAAAGTTCCTTTTCCTACTACATGAAAATGGCACCAGGCATAACAGGAATGCTAAGCAATATGTGTTCTACCTGAAAATGCAGCAAGAAAAAACACTAAACCCCAATGAGCCATAATGTTCTTCAGAGCAGCTTTATTGAGCGCTGACTGCTTGACGATTCAGACAGTGTGATTGAAGCACAAAACATATTTATTGATCCTGCAATTAATATTACACATGCTATCATTAAGCTTCTCTTTTCATGCATCATTTAACTCATTCTCAAACAGCCTCTATGAATTTCGATTTGTATCATTAAATTCAAGGACACACACACATTGTGTCCGTTACACATCTATCATGATATAAAAAAAAGTCAGAATTCAGCTTGACAGTTAATGATTTCTGAACTGTGCCAATTGCTGGTGATAGACCAATGATAAATATGATGGACTTGTAAAACAGCAGTTACCCACAAAGGGACAGATAAAATGTAACTCTGTGGGCGGGACTACAGTGCAGTGTCTTTTCTTGCCAATCATTTGTATACCCACTGCCAACCTTCTGCCAAAGGTAAAAGTCATAAGACAAAGAGATCATTGAATGTCCATCCTCTTCTGTATCTCTGTACACATAGGGCCCCCGGAGAGACTAACCATCTTTATTGTGAAAAGAAAGCTATAGACAAAATCCCTACATGAAATAACTGTGTAGATTCTTTAACCCCCTTGCCTGTAGAAGCAATTGTAGCTGTCTATTATTAACTTCCCCTATCCTGTCTAGTCTATTATGTTCCTTGGGGAGTCGTGGTGGACAGCAATCTAGCAGATTCCACAGACGTTTTACTCGATTGGCCTGTTAAGGGTTTACACTTTTTAGGCTTTGACCTTTAGCGTAGCTTGCCTTGGCTTTTCTATTATTGATTAAAATGTAATTTTCCCTATTCTCTTTTCTTTTTTTTGCTGTAGGGAAGCAGGTTGCCCTCAGTGATTATGGAACTTTATCTGTATATTTTTCCTTTGTCTTAAAAGCATTCTGCCAAAATTATGCTTCAATGTGTAAAATTTGTTTAAGCACTACATTTAAAGGATAAGTAAACTTATAAAATGCGTAAATGTAAAATCAGGGTGGCGCTTTTGTGGCAAAATGCATTTATATTAACGGTACATGTATCCTTTAATATCTTGGAGTTAAAAAATAAATAATGTAATTACAATTAGAAGTGCTTGGAATATCACTGTCATCAATTTTATTTTCACTTATTTTAAAGGTTTACTTATCCTTTTTTTTTTATTAGAGCACAAAAGAGGATGCCCAATTTTTTATCAGATGATATTCAGGGTGGTGTTGTGTAGTGTGGCTTTTATTTTACCTCCCTTCCATACAGGCAATATACAGTATGTATAGCTCATTGGATAAGTGGTGAACCTTGGGATCCCTGAGCGCCCTGTGGCCACAAGGTGTGCTCCCCCTATAGTTATTTCACTGTTCGGGATGCTCTAGTCACATGCTTTTGGGCAGCATTATCTTATCTGTTTGCATTTCTTTAAAAATACCCACTGGCCAATCTCTGATCTAGATCCAAAGTGTCAAATAGGAGAAAAGATCTGGCCTTTCATGGCTCTCAAGGTGGCCATATACGGTAAGATCTGCTTGTTTGGCGACTGCTACCGACAGTGGGCCAAATTGGGCTAATCGAATTACAATGGCATATGCACCGTTGGACCAAGGGCTGCATCAATGATGTGACGTCCCCGATCCCAAGGGAAAATCAAACCTACACGATCGAGATCTACCCAATTTTAGGCCAGTTGTCGGTCAGGTAGGCCTATCAGGGGTGCCCCATACATGGACAGATAGACTGCCAAATTGGTCTGAAGGACCCAAATCGGCATCTGAAATCTGCCCATATATGGCCACTTAAAGTCTGCTCAAGGGCTTGATAAAAAAAATCATCATTTAAATTTAATTTGGCACTCAGACATAACGTAGAACGTAGCCCACGTGTTGAGTTGCCCAGCGCTGGTCCAGGTCACGCAGTTTAAAGGGATAGCTATATGGATATCTAAATATATACACCCAAACTGTCTTCAGAGATCTCTATATTCTCAGTGAGCAAAAGTGGAGAGAATGCCACATGATTATAGCTTTGCAATAGAGGGCGTGGTAAGGATAAACCCTCCTGCACTATTAATGCCAGTTGGTACTGTCATATGTATATTGTTAAAGTTTCCAACTGTAAATGGGAAGTATACCTCATTTGTAAATGTAATATGCCATTTATTTAATCCTGAACTGGACAGTATGATGAAATAGCTTATTGTGAGCACAAAACATGCCTTCTGTGCATGCTTCACTTCATACATATGAATATGAGCTGACATGTTGCTTTCCTCTCAGCTCAGCCTTCATTATTAGTAACTTGCGATCTTATTGTATGGCAGTTCATCTATTGAAATGAATTTATGCAAAGAAGGCATTTGAGCCCAGCAAGCATTGCCTCCATACTGTCCTTACTAACAAGGCAAGTGGCTCACCAGGACATTTACTTGTAGCCACCATCTTTCTCTGGATTAGAATTACTTTGTCTTTATTTCTCTATATCTGTGTAAATATATAACACCTTCTTCAATCCTTGGTTTCTCAGCTGTGATGTATTACATTAACATATTGTAAGCTTTTGATTTCAGTATCATGATCCAGTGTGTCCACTGTCATCTGAAGTGCTCACTCACTGGAAGCTGCTGTGCAAGTACCGCCATTTTCCTGAGGGTTTTGTCCCTCCAGCAGAAAAGCACTACAGTGCACCCTACACGCTTGGCGCTTTCTATACTGAAAGGAACACTTTGATTATTGTGATTGTTACTCTTTGCCATTGTAACCAGCAATACCCAGCGTGTAACAATGCAGTACGTATGTAAAGTGCCAGATGGACATTCCCTGACCATGTAAATAGGTGACGTTGGAATTGGTGTTACAGATATATGTAGAAAGGTTACCTTTGCTAATTTATTTTTATTTTCACAGGTGCTATTTTGTCCACTTACTCTATATCCATTCTCTAATCTTAGCTGCAGAAAAAAAATCTGTTGCTGGACAACCCCAATGTTGTTTATTTTTCTGATGAGCCCCCATGGCTGGCCCAGAGCGGGCTTAAACCTGACCTCATGGCAATCCCTTTAACCCATTCTGTGCCAGAAAGGCTCTCCGGCACATTAACAGACAAGGTGTTCGGAGATTCCTCTGGTGGTTTCTGAATGATGCTTTTCATATTTTATGTGACTAGTAGTACAGATTGCTTTGTGTAGTATTAGATCCCTGCAGCTGCTGTACCGAAGGAATAAATTATGTTTGCTGTTCCAATAAATGAATTAGGAATTGCCTCTGCCTCAGTGATTATTTGTAATGAATTATGCACAGGGTATATAGAATACGCCTTCTGTGTGGCCTGGAATTTGGCACCTAGCAATAAAGGCTGGATCTGAATTGGTTAATAATTATAGAATGCTGGGGTTAAATGCATTTTATGTGAACGGATCAAGGAGAGTATAATGTGGAACATTTCTCTGGGCATTGGAATTTAAGAAGTGTGTAAAAGTGTAGCAAGTCCATAATACTGGGGTGCATGTGTTGTCCATTCAGTTTGTCAGCTAAGGGTGAAGACACAGAGCTACTGGTAGCAGCTACTTGGCACGCCTACTAAAATAGACAATGCTGATCATTTACTGAAAATCATCTCTATGTGTGTTTTAACATATATTCTCAGTATTGTCTATGGCAGGAGATTTTCTGGAGTTTAGTAGCCATGAAGACAAAGTAGACAGTCAGTGTATTTCCATGAGGGGGGAAATAAAATCTGATGGTGTCCGACAGACTGTATCTCTTGAATGAAGACATAGCTCCCAAACTACTTCTGTAACCAGGATCTGGGGGCAAAATAATTGTTTGCCAAATAATGTGTAAGCTGGCACCTAGGACATCAGTTTAGAGAGTGGCAGCAAGCAGAAATGGATTTATCCCCACAAATACTCGCCCTGCCTGCCTCCAGCAAAAAGTGTTAGCACAGCTAAGGTGTGCCTAGGCCAGCAGCACACACAAAAATAAAAAATGGAGTTCAAAGCAACTTTCCAATAGTAACGTTCAGTAGTTATAAAAATACCAGGGCAAAGAATGGAACAAATACAGCTTTCAAATGTTAATGCCATGAGTAAAAAGTGATTAAGGGTAATCTATTTGTTTTCTGCAGGAAGCCACAACTCTTGCAGAGTCGAAAATATCTTGTAATCTAGGAGAACAGGGATCACCACATGTAAAGTTACAGGAACAGTAACACCAAAAAATGAAAATGTACCAGAGTAATTAAAATATAATGTACTGTTGTGCACTGGTAAAAGTTGTGTGTTTGCATCAGAAACACTTCTATAGTTTATATAAACAAAGCCACGGTGTAGCTATGGGGGCAGCTATACAAATTGACATAGCGCTAGATGGCACGGGTTACATGCAAGATAAGTTCTGTAATACACCATTGTATTTTACACTGTAATCTCATATGTAAACCTGTGCCTTTTCTCCCTTTTAGAATTCGGAGAAACACAAACCAACATGTATGCCTTTTCCACTAGTGATTCACTTTATTGCCAGTGGACAGGCATTTCAAAGAGATTAGTCGCCTGCGATAGCCAAGATTTAACCAGGAGCAATTAATCTCCCTGTGGGTCATGGCCCTTATAGCAATGGCCCATGAGGAGGTTAGTCGTCGGCAGTTAATCTCAGCTACCGTGGGTGACTAATCTCCCTGAAACAGCAATCAAGTGAATCGCTGATGGAAAGACCTACATGTTGCTTTATTTTTCTGAAAAGCAACAGATATGGTTTTTCACCAGCGATTCACTTTATTGCCAGTGGAAAGGGATTTCAGGGTAGGATTAGTCACCCACGGTAGCAGAGATTTAACTGCAGGTAACTAATCTCCCCATGGGCTGTAGCCCTTAAGTGCATAAAGCCCTGATTTAGCCAATATACTGTGGCAGCAGCAGGCATCTAACTTTCTGCAAGTCACCCATCAGCTTAGAATCATAAATGTAATTTATTAAAGTTTATATTCCTAACAAGGATTATGGATCATCTTACACACACAACCAAAAATTCACTATAAATATCAGAAGAGGCTAGTAGCCGAAGTGCAAAATGAATTAAATGACAATGCAAATTGTGTCCTGATCAAGGAACACATGCCATGAATGCTGCTTCAACACTGACCCTGTGTGGTTACTACGGTGAATGCACTTTGTGCAGGTTTCTTAAACTGTGATGTACAATATTTTACCATAGTGCCCTGTGCTAGGAGTCACTGACACAAGCAATAACGGTAAAGGAGATACAAGGAGTACAAAAAAAAAAAAAAAAAACACACAATATAAACATAGGTATTTATTTTGCTCAAGATATGTTGCAGCAAAATTATTTAGATTTGTTGAATGACCATACAGTATAGTACAGAACATACCACCATTATTTCAGTCAGATACTGTAGATAATCCTACTACTGCTGGTCTCATAGTGCAAAGCAAGGAATATAAGATGCATTCTGGTCCCAAACCTCGACAAAAACAATGTTAGCAAACTGGACAGTGCTGAATTCAAGCTATTATTGTAGCCACTACTTCTGAACAATAGCTTAGGCTTTTGCTTTCACAGCTGCTTTTGCTTTCCCAGCTGCCCCTGCACCAGCATCCTCCGCCACATCCCTTGGCTCATTGGGTGGAGGGATCTTCAGATCTGTTGGCTCCACTCCCCAGATGTCCATGGCATATTCCTTTATGGTACGATCACTGGAGAACTTTCCAGACGCAGCTATGTTTTTAATTACCATTTTGGTCCATTCCTTTGGAGTCTGAAAGGGAACAGGGTACTCATTTGTATAGATAATTTCTTATTTTGCTTGCAGTCAATAAAAAGCTTTGTTTAGTAGAATACATATTTGTTGAAAAAAGAGTTCTGGATTTTTTTCTTTTTTTTTACCGCCTAGTGCTTTGAAAATTATTTTTAATGAAAAAGTTTAGAGAGCATCTGCACTTCCATAAAACATTTATATTACATGTTGTACCTTAGCTCAAAGCCTGGATACACAGCAGCCATTTGACACTGAATAACTCCAACTCTGGAATGGTCACATAGAGCTTTATGTACCAGATCCTGTTTATCCTGTGGCCTTATATACCTCTTTGCGACATTACTGATTGGTGCTTGGTATGCCAACCAATTTATGGGTGCTCTGAGCATACTAGGTTTGCATAAGTGCACCACACACAATAGACAAAGAGCTCCCCTTAGGCTGATGTCACATGGGGATAATTCAGTCTGCAGAAAAACGCAGGCCGAGAATCAGCCCCTAGACTGGCATCATCCTTTTTTGCCTACACCTGGAACCATTGTGTTAGCCTGGGTGCAGGCACATGTGGCAGATACAGCGCTATACAAATAATATCCCCGGCCCTCACCATAGTATTACACCCATCCACAGAAAAGCATTTGAGATGTAGCAAATTTTGTATTTAAAGTTAACCAGAACAACGGAAAAACACACTGTATAATACATGTAAATTACAGAGTTGCACTGGTTGCATTTGAATGAAACGCAATCCATACAGCCACTACAGCTGTATTTTCACATGACCTGAAAACCTTACTGTGTTCACAGCGGTCTCACCTTGTATAACTCACTGACTTTTTCTTGGCACTTGATATAGGCTTCATAATCTGCAAAGACTTTAAACCTAATGGAGGGGGAAAAAAATGTACATTTATACCTCAAATTATACAGAAGATGTGATACAGATACATGAACAATAAAAGATCTCAAGGAAGACATTACTTACCTGTCATGGTTGAACAACATGTTCACAACATCTTTAAAAAGATCAGGCTTTGCAGGAGAGAAATACCCACTTTTTATCTGATCAATCACTTTCTTTAGCTCGGGGAGTTTTTCGTAATATTCTTGTGCATTATAACTGACAAATAAAGATGATTTGTTTAAATAAAATAAAATAAAAAAAAAAAAACGCGTTCTAACTACAGCAATATAACAATATCAGAACTTAAGGGGATTCTGTAATGATTTTTATGGTGTAGTTTTTATTACTAAATTAGACTTTATTCATTCAACAATTTTAAATGTTATTCTAAAACTAATTAATCTTTTTTTTATTGTAATGTTGTGTAGGCAGCCATCTTAGGTCATTGCGCCTGATCCAGATCTTTCATAAAGGGCCAGCACTGCACAATAGATAAGCTATGGTTTCTCCTACTCCTAGTAAGTGTTTGGACATTATACAAGCCCTGTGCTGGGATGGCTTAAGATGGTGGCTAAAGGATGTACACAGTCCTTTACTTTTGCTAGGAACACCTGGTATCAGTATGACATTAAGATTAAAGGAACAGTAACACCAAAAAATGAAAATGTATAAAAGTAACTAAAATATAATGTGCTGCTGCCCTGCACTGGTAAAAGTTGTGCGTTTACTTCAGAAAGTCTACTATAATTTATATAAATAAGCTGCTATGTAGCCATGGAGGCAGCCATTCAAAGGAGAAAAGGCACAGGCACATAGCAGATAACAGATAAAACACTATTGTACTCTACAGAACTTATCGGTTATCTGCTATGTAACCTGTGCCTTTTCTCCTTTTTTCCAGCTTGAATGGCTGCCCCCATGGCTACACAGCAGCTTATTATATAAATTATAGTAGTGTTACTGTAGCAAACACACCAGTTTTACCAGTGCAGGGCAACAGTGCATTATATTTTTATTACTTTAAAGCTCTTTCATTTTTTGGTGTTACTGTTCCTTTAACATTCAGCTTGAAAACCTCAATTTTAAAGATTTGTGTAACAAACCTTGGACCACGGGTTCTGTTAAAACTGGTATTCTTTAGAATTTTCTCTTGTAGTTTATTCCCAATAGTGTGCCCATGACATAATGCTAAAAAAATAAATAAATTGAGCAAACAAGAATTCTTACCCCTTCTTGTCCAGTTCTGCAACATCCTCCACTCTCATACCAAATATAAACATGTTCTCTTCTCCGGCTTCTTCTGCCATTTCTACGTTGGCACCATCCATTGTACCAATAGTCAGGGCTCCATTCAACATGAACTTCATGTTTCCAGTGCCAGAAGCTTCAGTCCCCGCTGTGGAAATCTGTTCAGACAAGTCCGTAGCTGGAATCACTGCCAAGAGAAAACATTCTCCTCAATGACACCGTCAAGAAAAGTTACGAGGCCTGAATAATAGAGTGCCTGCTTAAGGAGGGGAGCTGTTTCCTGCACAAAATGCATCTGATTTATCCCATTATGTGTGTGTTTTGTGCATAAGTTTTTACAAATCACTAGACAACCCAACAGGGTGGTGAAAGAGACACTTCAACTACAGGATATAACAACCTGCAAATAAGATTCATCAAGTCTTTACAAATTGTACAATAATGGATCAGTTCGATAAACGGGACCTATTCTAATTATCTACCGTATATTACCCTTGTGTATAAACAGCTAGTTATCTTTAAAGGAGCAGTATACACCTTGTTCAACACAAGTTCTGTGAATAGGGCTTGTGCTGAACATACTTTTTGCCTATTGTTATTTCTTGAGCTACACAGGACACACAGTGAAGTTGAAACTAGACCAAAAATGTAATAGCTTCAGTCCTTCTGATTGCCCTGTTTAGCCCACTAAATGACAAAAACCATAGATTTTTTGTGATTAAAACACCATGGGTGTTTATTTAAGTCAATTTATAGAAGCTGCAAAGTAAGGGACTAAATCCGTAGCTGTAGTTCCCATGGGGTCACGGTCATTTAATATATAACACTAACCAACCTTTTTCCGCCAGTGATACTCTGTAGTTCTCAAGGTAAATAACCTTGAGCTTGTTTCCCACGGCTGGGTCATTGTTCACAATATCTCCCACAGATGTAATCAGCCTTATTATCATCTTTGCCATGTGATAGCCGGGAGCAGCCTTTAATTCAAAAGGAAAAAAAGAGGTAGATTTGCATCAAAACCTCTTTATTACAAGAAATTGTAAGTGAGAAGGGTTATGTTTCAATGTAACTAAAACAAAGTTACATTGCTTTCAATGTTTTAATAATTGGGTTGAAATGGTGAGAGTCCGTCTCTCCTCCCCCCATCCCCAACATTTTATATGCGCTACATAAAAATATTGAATTTAGATATTTACACTGCTTCTGTCAAAACAAACGTTCAGCACTTCTAGACTTACTTTGCCTCCAATGATAACTGTTCTGGGAATAAAATCCTTGGTCGGATTTGCTTTGATGCCTATAACAAAGCAGATCAGAATCACATCCTGATGAAGCAAGCCTGAAAATCTGGTCTGCCAATAACCATATCAGCCTGAATATGCAACTGACAGAAAACTGACAGAATCTTCAGTTTAATCAAACTAGTTTTATCCTTGAATGTTGGTAACCCCAAAAAAAAACAATCTGCCTATATTCTACATTTATGTGCAAAGCCCCTTACACTATTATCTGCATTCCAATTCCCGGTACAGGTATGGGACCTGTTATCCAGAATGCTCGGGATCTGGGCTTTTCCGGATAAGGGATCTTTCCGTAATTTGGATGTCCATGACTTAAGTCTACTAAAAATCATTTAAATATTGAATAAACCCAATAGGCTTGTTTTGGCTCCAATAAGGATTAATTATATCTTAGTTGGGATCAAGTACAAGGTAATGTTTTATTATTACAGAGAAAAAGGAAATCAGTTTTAAAAATTAGAATTATTTGCTTATAATGGGGTCTATGGAGGATGGCCTTTCCGTAATTTGGAACTTTCTGGATAATGGGTTTCCGGATAAGGGATCCCATGCCTGTATTTAATTTATCCACAGAAACATTTTTCACAGCACCCTTCAGGGCATTTGCAGCTGACCCAAGTCAAACCATACAGAAGCTTTTAGATTTCAGTAAAGATGCAGCCATTCGTCACTCTTTACTTAGGGGCTTAACATGCCACAGCTGTTCCCTTATCCCACTGTTATGCACGGTTACCCAGCCACTAGTGAAAATCACTATAAGCCCCCACAAAAATACAAGGGTAGTTGTGTGTCTGTTGAGCTATATATGCTGGGAGGGAAGCAGCATTTTTGCTGGAGATTGGAAAGGTTTAAAGGTGAAGACACACAGATCTACTAGTAGCAGCTACTTGTTACAGCTTCAAAATGCCAGAAAATACCCTGCTATAGACAATACTGAGAATTTCCTCTGCTAAAACACACAGACAATTATCTAATATCTTCTAATAGTGCAGATGAGATCAGGAAGGGAAAAAAAAAAACACACACATTCTATTAACTTTAAGCTTTCATGAAATATGTTCAACATTTTCCATAGAATTATAAATAAAGAAAACAGTAGGACAAAATATAGTGTGATCGACATACTAAATTTAGCAATATCTGGAAATCCAACTAAATCCAGCCTAAAGATTGCTCATGTAAGTCAGCCTTGAAAGCCCCATGCAGCTGCTATATGCAGATGCTACATCAATAAATACACAAAATCACAAAAGTACAAGGTATAATGCTTTGTCAGGGGATGAGCAAAATGGACATTTCACAATAAGACTTTTTAGAATGATTCAAATGGATACTGGTTTATGCAGGCAAGTTATAATATATATCAAGAGGTTTAAAGCAACTTAAATTAAAAGTCACTTGTATGCATCATTTACATACAATTAGTAAAAGGCTACATCTACCCAAATCAAGTATAAGAATGCAGTCAATCACACAGGAAAAACGATGTTTTACATACGGTTGTACAAAGTGATAATATGGAGACAGTTGAGCAGTTGTCGTTTATACTCATGGATCCTTTTCACATGAACATCAAACATGGAGGCTGGGTTGAGCTTCATTTTATATTCCTTTTCCAGGTACTGAGCAAATTTGAGCTTGTTTTCCTAGGAGAGGAATTCTTTGTTACAACAATTTTCTGACAGAAAGCCTGATGAAATAATCACCAGTAAGTAACATGCACACTTGCCTCTTTAACCTTAGAGATGTCTCTGATAAAGGAGTTGTCATCAACAAACTTCTCCAGCTTGGTCAGCTGACTGAGGTCTTTAACATAGTCTTCACCAATTTTCTGCAAGAGGGAAAACATTTACCACTTCTTTGGTTTAATAAAGAGTTTGACAAGTTTACAGGAGGTACGAGGTATGTTGTACATGGTACAAAAAGCATTATAAATCCTGTAGCAATGCAATAAACATGCACAAAAGGCTTGAGAGCCTTCTGGGAAAAAATACCAGGTACCAGACCTCTGAATGTGTGGAACTTAATGAACTGGAGTTGCAGATAGCCACCTCTGGTTTATAGACCTTTAGAGGTATTTTGGGATATCAAGCTCAGTTGGCCCGATTAAAAGAGAGTTCGATAAAATCCTTAGGTATGATAAAATAGCAGTAAGTACACAAGGCTGAAATACGAGGGAAAAGGTTTTAAGACACTACAGGCTCAGAGTTGATACGCTAGGTAGGTAAAAGGCAAAAAATATTACCTCTGCTATCAGCTCAGCGAGGCCAGGGTTGCACAACAGAAGCCAGCGCCTAGGAGTGATTCCATTTGTCTTGTTCTGGAATTTTCCTGGCTCTAGATCACTAAAATCTTTAAACCTGTAAAACAAATACATGGTGCTTTAAATCTATTTTTGTATTTTTCCCCTTGGCCTGTCTTAATGAGCCCATAAGGTAACAGATGCCGCAGATGGGCTATGTGGTTGTAGCGATGTGAAGCAGTGAAGATCAGAGGCTGCCATAAGGCTAAAACTAGTTTGTCAGTAAAGTCTTTAGAAAACAAGAGTAAAAAAAGGAAGTAGAAAATCACTACCTTAATATTTCAGTTTGTGTTATGTTTCCCTTAGACCTATATAATAGAAAAATATATGCGGCTGATTTAAATACAGGTGCTTGCTGCACTACCCTGGCTTTGCATGGTTTTCCAAATAAGCACCAGTGAATAGCAATCTCTTGACCATGAGTCAAAAACACACGTTAAGCTTACACTTCATTTTTCACAATGTCGGAATGAATCTTGGCTACACCATTAACAGCATGTGATCCAACAATGCACAAATGGGCCATGTTGATCCTTTTCACGCCATCCTCTTCAATCAAGGACATCCTTCTAATCCTGCCAACATCTCCAGGGAAGAGCGAAGTTATTCTCTGTGATTGTGGAGTGAGAGAAAATGAGTAAATTTTTATATCTCAAACTACATACACACCAGCAACAGCAGCCATTACAAACCCACACACTACCTACCATCATGCAACAAAGCTAGTCGTTTGCATGTACTTTGCAAATAAGTGAATGAAGTAACATACCTGTTCAGTCAAATATATCCGTTAAACTGAACAAGTAATGAATAGTCTTTCTGGGTTTTCCATTTGGCAACTAAAACCATTGTTACAATTGTTCATACCTACTCACTTCTTCCCATTATTTACTGGGAAGTGACATGGGCAGTGTCATCTGATATTAGCCTAAATGTTTGTATCTGTTCATCCAGAACCAACACAAACCACTTCTTGGCAATTACTGTCCTATATTATATGTTCCATAACCCTGGAGAGAGCCACATAATGGCATTTGACTTGTTTGTATTCCTGCTTAAGTACGTAAACCACTATATTCTGCATAGCTTATCTGTAACCTGCTGCACACAGTTCTACCTGTGTATTATATAAAAACGCATATTAAAAAAACTCGACACATGCACAATACAATTTCTGTTGATTCAATAACAGGGAAGGAATGTCATTGTGAGGTTGGCAGCACACAAATTTACCCCTTATTGCTATGGGTTACTGCACTGTTGCAATATTGTCCACTTCGGAAAACACACCCTACTGACAATATCAACCTTTTTGTGTTAGAAAAATGAGCACGAAAACATCTTATTCCAGCAAAAAAAAAAAAAAAAATTGGAAAAAAAAAAAATTTGTTGGAAATATGAATTGGGACACTTAAGCCTCCAGAAGCAAAAAGCTGTTAGTGCTTACATCTAAGTGCTTTTGGTTAATTTCATAGATGATCTGGAGATGTCTTGGCAAGAGTTTTTCCACAAGGTCCACAGGCCAGCGCTCCAGAGCTTCAGGCAACACAGTGTGGTTTGTATATGCAAATGTTTTCTTTGTGATTTCCCAGGCCTGAAATACAGCAACACACAATTGTATTCTGTCAGGGAGAGTGGTAACTGATAGCTGCTAGGATACAGGAGAAATGCTCTCAGCCATACATGGGATACTTAGGGACAAATCACACACTGTGGTTAAATATTTAATTGCCAAATAATGAGCTGATGCCATTTCATCTCTTTCCTTAATTTAAAAGAGAACTAAACCTTAAAAATAAATATGGCTAGAAATGCCACATTTTATTTACTGAACTAATAAAGTATTATATATATTGGTTTCAGAGCTGCAATGCACTAATCTGTGTTATTTATTTATCAGCCTTCTTTTGTGACATTTATATCCTATATACACAGTATATTGTGAGTGGGCCCCTAAGCTCAGTAAGTGACAGCAGCACAGAGCATGTGCAGGGAATCAGCAGAAAAAGAGATGGGGAGCTATTGGGGCAACTTTGGGGGCACAGATGTTCCCTGCTAAATGGCTATGGTTGCCTATGGCTGGTACAGAAGCCCAAAACATAATGTACAACATTTCTACCCTTCTTCTTTAGTTAGGCTTTAGTTCTCCTTTCAGCTGTTTAATTTGTAGGGATTGCCATTATAGGGCTGACATATTTTGCAGCACTTTACATAGATAATACAGCCCTCACATCAGTCCCAAACAATAAAACTACATATATAATCAAACTTCTAGCATAACTATGCTATACTGTGTGTATAAAATGGAGGCATTGGTTGAATTTATGTTTCACACTTACATACTAAGTTGCTTGTCCTAACAGTCCTGCATCTACTTCTCACTTAAGGAAACTGACAATTGTTCGACGGAATTAAAAACTGATCAGTAAACTTTGATTTGTACCTTGTCCCAGGGCAGTTTTTCTACATCCAGGAATATCCTCATTAATTCTGGAATTCCTAGGGCTGGATGGGTATCATTCAGCTGAATGGCTACCTATGGAGACAGAAAAATGGAACAGGTTTAAAAATTAGCAGAAAAGATCTGGACCACAGGTAAAGCAATACAATAAGGACAGTGCTCCATTACTTTTAAAAAAGATGTAAAGCTTCAGTCAATGGGGGTGCCAAATGTTAGGCTGTAATCACTTACCTGGTTTGTGAGGCCAGTGCCCTGTTAGCAGAAAACCGCACAGGGTACCAGGTAAGTGATTGCAATCACTGGGAGCTGCCTAATATTTTGTACCCCCAGTGATTGAAGTTTTCCTTCTTCTGTAACAACTATACAGCCTAAAAAGCATATAATAAAATACAGACTACACAGAAGTAAATATTGTGCTATAAAACATCCACTATCAAGCTGGTGAAATTAAACAGTATGTTACAGTTAAACAGGAGAACTTACCTTTTCAGGGAAGGAATCAAATGAAGTTCGGACACTATCCCGACATCCTAATTTTGAAGCCTTGAATCGGCGAATTATATCCTGAAGGGAAGCAGCCACCACAAAGTACTCTTGCTTCAGACGAAGCTCTTTCCCTTCAAAGAACTGCAGAAAAGAAATATTAGAACCGGCTGCAGATGCTCAGTGAGGAATTGTCCCTCTTCATGCTATTCACATTCTATGACATCAATTGTGTCGTCACGTTACAAAGCCAGGCTTTTTAGACTGCAGGTCATTTAGTGATAAAGGTTTCACAGAAGAATTTAGCAGCATGAGCTGGACTTACATTATCATTTGGATACAGAACACGGGAGATGTTTTCAGCCAAGTTTCTGTCCAGCACAGCCTGGATATAATCACCAACATTAACTAGGAGGGCAAAAAAATTTAGGTTCAGGAATGGAGGCACCATCTTCTAACTGTCCCCCCAAAGCTGTAAATTTGGAGAATCCAGGGTCAGCACAAAACTAGTCAAGGCAGAAAAGTATTGTAAATGTTGCTACACTACCAATTGTTGTGCAATCTACTCATTCAGCTCACACACCAAGAGACAGGTTTATATGCTCAATTTGGCTACACATGTGGTTGGGATGAGCAGATCTCATCACAAAGTGTGAAAAGGTTTTGCCAATCTGAGAAATGTAAAACAGTGTATTATGTTACCCTGGGTATTCAGCTTTTGCTCCTATGACAGTCTTTTCAAGCAAGGAACATGGGGCTATTACAAATGTTTTGTCACCCCACTAATTTCCAGCTCTTTAAGTGGGAAACAAAATAGTAATTTCAATGTAGCATTCGTTTCAATGCCAATAATCTGGACTTCCAGGTGCACTCACAAGTTGTATGATAAGTTTTTAGGCTTATTTATATAGTGATAACATTCCACCGCACTATACAGAGATTATACATTATTCACATCAGTTCCTTCCCCAGTGAAGCTTACAGACTAAGAACCAATGACATTTACACATTCAATTTTATCAAGAATCAATGAATCAGCCGGTTTCTTTTTAGTTGCTCTACTCTAAAACATATCAGTCAGCATTCCTCAGGCACTAACATGTGACCTACATTATGTGCCACTGCCATAACATCATTTCAAAATTTTGCACTGAACACCGATTGTAACTTTGAGCACTGATTGGACTCTGTTTCCTGATACTCCGGGGCGGTGCTCATTTTAGCAGAATACTGCACCGGCCTAGAGTACCTGCGACAGAGCCTCTTTCTGCCTCTGCGCCACTTGTGCATACGGAGTGGAGTGGAAAGCCTAACTGAAGCAACAAAGTCAGCTTTTTTGTGATTCCGAAGATGATGAGTGCATGAACTCCAGATCGGTGCAGTTTTCCGCTAACAAAAACCCCCAGGCCCTGTGATTGTAACTTTACTTCTCCTTTAAATGCTAAAACTGCAAATACATTTATTGGAAGTCATAGGGAAACAGATTGCAGAATTAATTACACTAAAATCTAATCATATAGCCAGAAGAGAGACATTTAATATTAACTGGAGACTAAAACATTAAGCATGCCTGGGCAAGTTGTTTTAATCCAAAGAGGCACAACCCCTTGGTGCTAAGCAGACTACATACACAACATTCTTTATTCTGACATAGGGCTTGTACTGTAAAACAGATTGTGCAAACAAATTAGAACGGGTGTTTTAATAACTTATCTGCCACCAACAGACACAAGAACAGGTATGGGATCCTTTATCTGGAAACCAGATATCCAAAAAGCTCTGAATTACAGGAAGGCCATCTCCAAATAAGCAAATAATTCTAATTCAAATTTTTTTTTAATTTTTTCGTCATAATAAATCAGTACCTTGTACTGGTAACTAACCTGCATGAATCCACAAAAAAAATCCTATTGGGTTTATTTTATGTTTAAATGATTTTTACAAAGGCATAAGGCAGTGAGATCCAAATTACAGAGGGACTCATTATCTGGTAAAACCCAGGTCCCAAGAATTCCAGATAACAGAACCTATACCTAATATCTAGTCCTGTATAACCTTCCAGACCCCTTTGTATAATGCCCCTTTCAGGTACAGGTATAGGACCAGTTATCCAGAATGCTCGGGGCCAAGGGTACTCCGGATAAGAGGTCTTTCTGTAATTTGGATCTTCATACCTTAAGTCTACTTAAAAATGAATAAACATTAATTAAACCAAATAGGATTATTTTGTGTCCAGTAATGATTAATTATATCTTAGTTGGGATCAAATACAAAGCACTGTTTTATTTTTACAGAGAAAAAGGAAATTAATCTTAAAAATCTGAATTATTTGTTTAAAATGGAGTCTAAAAGAGACAGGCTTTCCATAATTCACAGCTTTCTGGATTTCGGGTTTCCGGATAACAGATCACATACCTGTACCATGTATATATAATTCCTCGCATATGCCATGGTTGCAGCAGACACCAGAGATAACATCTCGAAGAAATGCATTTAAAGAACCTCTCTCAAATAATACCATTATTATTACTACTTTCTGGTAATTCCAAAATAGTAGTATCTATCAGTTAATTCAACCACCAAAAACCCAGTGTGGCTCTCACAGATTTCCTTGCAGGAATTATGCCTTCCCAAAGAACAGTACATTCACTGAACACTCACAGTCACGAAGGTTGAAGTCATTAGGTGCACGAGCAGACCAAAGCCGCATGGTATTTACAGTGTTGTTCATGTAGCCAGGCACTGGGGTATCATATGGCATCGCCAATACAACCTGTTTAAGGAGCAAGACATTTTTATGACACATTCATAACCATATGCTGCTTAGTGACAAAAGTGGTGACAAGGATTTCTCAGAGACAGCAGTGGAACTACTAGCCTTTATGTGATCATACTGAAAACAATGCACAAAAGATATCTCACAGGGAGGCATGTGACAAGGTCAAACTGAACTCAAGCAGAGGGGGTATTACTGGATGCACACAAGAGTGTTAGTAACATGCTTCTTGTGTACATACAATCATCTCCGACATGCCCAAATTGGCCAAAGATTCACTCAACCTCTGCAAGACTAATCAGATGAAAAATCTAAATCTAAAAAATGGAGAAGATTGATCTGTGTTGTGATCACCTTGCTTCAACTCAGTGGTCAGTGAAAAACATACAAATATTTCACAGTCATCCTGCCCTGAAGCCAGATGAACATGCAACCCACCTGTGTATCCACCCATCGAGGCCCTGTTTTGGTGCTCTCCACTCTTCCATAGAAATGAACAGGAAGCATAAATTCTGGGCGTGCTTTTTCCCAGGGATTTCCATGTCTCAGCCAGTCATCTGCTTCTTCTACCTGTTTTCAAAAACATAACAGCAACATAAATGGATAAGGAAAAAGTTTATAGAAGCACAAAGATCAAACCACAAAGGGTTCAATGCATGAACCCCATAGCTGCAATAGTTGTCCCAGCCTGGCCAAATAAGTTTTCTAACATGATCTGGCCACATGCAACATAACTTGCTGTCTAATGTCGTTACATGATATAACTAAAATGGTGAAGACAAAACACATTTAAATAGTAATTACTTATTAATACGGATTAATATTATTTTATCTGCTCTGCACCACTGTAATGTATTAAACTACCCCTAAAGACTATGGACTTTTATATAATAAACGTGATATTGGTTGCTAGACATGACACTTTGTGACTAGTACCCCATTAATTTCTTAAGACAAAGGGTTTCTCAGTTACAAGTTGGGTAATGCATACAGGACGTGGTTCCGTTTTTCCAGAACTTGCTGTTAATCATTTCTCAATGTTGCCCACAACTTTGCAAAGAACATAAGCTTTATATTGCTTAAAAAGGAGTTTAAGATGTATATTTTTGTGTGCTATAAAATTTTTCAGCTGGTTTTTTTCTGTCCCCAGTTCCCTCATATGTACTGTATTGCACTGAATTCAAGTGTCTCACATACTCAGCGTTGAAACTATAATCTGTTTGGTATATGTTACTATATAGAGTGGCTTTAAATAACAAACGTTGATTTTAATATGATGCAATAAACATCTTGCGTTTTATTAAAGTAAGATTTTGTCAGACCAAATTGAGGTAAAATCAGGTCTATGTAATGATGGATTAAGTCTGAAGATGGAACAGCTATATCACCCAAAGAAAAGCATTTTTATTTAGCAAATTACCAGCTAAAAAATATGTTTCGAAACATTGTTACCAGGATGTAAACATGGATTTCAACATTTGTGAAACAAAATATAGTTTAAGAGTCGGAATGCATGGTTTAATGACCACAATGCATTTTGTGATATTATATTATCCTTTTGTTCACAAACTTAATTCTGTTCTCATTCTTGATTAAAAATATGGCTTTTGTATTTTTTTTTTTTTTACTAGTGTATACTGCACAATCACATATGCACCCCGAGAGAAATTAATTGTGTCCAAAAAAGTAATGGGGATATTTTTGCATACCAAATGTGTTTTCGTAAACAAAATATTCACAATATAAACTGCATCACAAAAATTTTATGTATGCTGAGAGAAACAGTGTCCCAAAATATTGGGGATAATTTCATATACAGAATTTATTTTTTGTAGACAAAATGTACTTCGTAGAAATGGCAGCTCAGACAGCCACTGTAAAAGTGTCCTGCCAAAAGGGAAAACATGTTGTTAGCTAGTATCTTCATTTCTAAGGTTAAAGTCAACTAACCGGCAATCTACTGTACCTGCCATCCATCTTTGATCTTCTGATTAAAGATTCCATACTCGTAACGAATACCGTAGCCATAAGCAGCGAGTCCAAGAGTTGCCATAGAGTCCAAAAAGCATGCTTTAAAAAAAAAATAATAAATATATATAGTATATATACATATACATACAGTATATATACACATACATATATATCCACACCATCCACCTTTCTGATCTAATGTAAATCTCCTCTCTTCCCAATAGGACATAATTTGTCACTTGTTTTTGAGGTTGCTACATCGTTGACATAACACAACGGCTGGTAATCTTAAAAGGGCAGTCAACATCTAAAATACACACCTTTATAAAGCACTAATGCCCATATAAACTTTGAATCTCTTCAAAGCGTGATAAAGAGCTCTGAATTAACAAACCCCTTCCTTCCTTAAGCTGTAGTTCCTGAGATAAGAGTCAGCTCATTATACAGAGGGCTTATTTGAGGGCTGGTAATTAGCTTTATCAACTTTTTCTCTGCTAAGGGAACAGGAATTTCTAAAGTAAAAGTGGTTTAATTTTCTGTAGCTCAGAAAATAACTAAAAAAGCAAAACTATATTCAGCACACACTTCAATTATGGAGCTCAGGGTTAAAAAGTGTGTATATGGCACCTTTTAAATATGTGCACTTCTGCACAAGAATCAGACAACTACTTTGTTCTAACAAGGTCAAAATTACAATGTAAATTGCTACTGCCCTTATTACTGTAACTGTTTTTTGATGTCCAAAAGCCTTACATTTTTGCCAACTGATCTTACTAATGTCATTGTGCTGCTACCAATTAATGACACCAGTTTTTAGCCGAGCCATTATACCTGCAAGCCTTCCCAGACCTCCGTTGCCAAGACCAGCATCTTCTTCCATCTCCTCTAGTTCTTCTATGTCCAAGCCAAGCTAGAAAAATATACAGTGGAGTAATAGTCGGGTAAGGCTAACTTTACATTGTACGCATGCATTGAGCAAAGTGACATAACTTGGTTTAGATCAGGGGTGCCCAACCTTTCTTACTTATGAGCCACAGTCAAATGTAAAAAGGAGTGGAGAGTAACACAAACATCATAAAAGTTCATGAAGGTTAAATAAGGGCTAAGATTGGCTATTAGGCAGCCTCCATGCACACTATCAGCTTACAGGGGCTTTATTTGGTAGTAAATATTGTTTTTATTCAACCAAAACTTGCCACCAAGTCAGGAATTCAAAAATAACTGCCTGCTTTGGGGGCACTGAGAGCAACATCCAAGGGGTTGGGGAGCAACATATTGCCCCCGAGCCACTGGTTGGGGATCACTGGTTTAGATATAAGGTAGGGTCTGCTTTCACTTCACCCAACGAAAGTGGTTTTGTCACTACAAACTGCAATACTCCTCAGATACAAAAAAACATGGGTCAACACCAACTGATTTCAAGTCAGCAAGTGCCATAGCTAGAAAAACACAAAGGACCTACCAGAGTTAAACTCCTCAACAAAATCCTCCAACAGAATTGTAAGTCAGTCTACTAAGAAAGTCTGCAGCAATTGAGTTTCATTTATATATGGATTTCTGAGCAAATTTACACATTTACAAATTATTATTAAAGACAGATAGGGGGGCTTTACAAATATTGACTTAAATAGAACTCAGCACCTACCTCATGACAAAGAACCCAACACCTACTAAAAACGACAAGATGAACCTTGTAAATGAGAAATAACACTAAAATGATACTTTGGTGTTACCAATCTAAGAATGTGGAGATTGTGAAAGCTTTAATTTCTTTTTATTTTAGCAATTGTTAGCAAATGGTGGTCACCATACCTGCACCTTTATATCAGATGCGCTGCCACTCACCAAATTAAATGCAGCTTTTTATACCAGTGAAAAGGTAAATTATTTTCAATGGAAATATTCCAAAATTGAATAAATACTCACAATTGTTTCATTGTTTAAATTTCTTCCTAAACAGCTCAACATAAAAGTTAATTAAAACAAACCGAAATTTATCTGTGTTGATACAACAGCCTTTTCATTACATGTCCTTTTCTGCAAACTAGGCCAATGGCATCACCTGAATTTTTTTTTTAACCAAGTTTCAGACCTCTGATGACTGATTAAATTATTGTGTAATTCCTTAAAATATATTATTCAGAAGTTTGAGGTTTTTTGTTTTTGCGTTTTAATATTTTTTCATATTTTATATATCTTTAATTTTTTTTTTTTTAATATTCTTTGTTTTCCTTGTAAATAAGGCTGAATGCAAGTTATCTGATACATCGCCTGAGGACAGCTTGCATAGGGAGAGGTTTTGGTTCAAAACCAAAAGATCTAGATTAATTCCTTTCATTGATAGCATTAAATAAATATCAGTAACAGTAGAAAATTTTATAATCTGTATGTTTAAGGGCTATTAGGGCTCTGGCACACGGGGAAATTAGTCGCCTGCGACAAAACTCCCTGTTCGCGGGCGATTAATCTCCCCGAGTTGCCTTCACCTGCCATCCCACCGGCGAAAATCTAAGTCGCCAGTGGGATGGCACACGCGGCGGCGCGATTTCGGCAAATCGCCGAAAAAGCCTCGCTAGGCAACTTCGGCGATTTGCCAAAATCGCGCCGCCACATGTGCCATCCTGCTGGCGACTTACATGTTCGCCGGTGGGATGGCGGGCAATGGCAACTCGGGGAGATTAGTCGCCTGCGAACAGGGACTTTTGTCGCGGGAGACTAATTTCCCCGTGTGCCAGAGCCCTTATAGCTGCAGATTTGTGCTACATACAAGCAGTCATGGGATTAACACAAAAAAAGCAGCCGAACATGTTGTTCTAAACCCATAAATGGTGAGTATAATGTCCATTACAAAGGATAGCATTTATATTTATTGTTTATTTACACTTCCTATCAAGGACACAATATTGCATAAACAACATTCCTCTAATGTATATTTGCATATATTTGTGTTCTGTATAACCACATCTGCGCACTTAATACATTTTTCAATTAAATGTATGAAAGGAAACGGAAGCTCCTATTAAAGCCATACAGGGACAGTTAAAGTGCATTGCACACAAATTATTCCAGATAGATACATACCTGATAAATTGCTTCATCACAGGCATTCTGAAGACCCAAATTTATCATTGTGTTCTGCAAGGTCCGGCCCATGTAAAACTCCAAGGAGAGATAGTACGTCCTCTGGGGGGGGGGGAAAGTAATTTGTTATTTGTGTAATGCAAAAAAATCAAGAACAGCTATTGGAGGCCTGGGTTTCATTCCTGATGACAGCTTGTGGCAACCTCCCATAGCAAGGTCACTTTACCACCTGATTGCCCAGGCACCATAGGAAGAGAAGTATTCCCAACAATGGGAAACCCCATGTTAAATACTCATGTGAAGGTATAAACTGCACTGAACCAATCTTTCTGTCAAGTCTGATTGAATTGGTGCCATAATATAAACTGGGCAATGGTACAATAATGCAGCAAAAACCTAACAAGAACTAGTCATCCATCCATTTGTATTGGTGTGGTTCACCTTATCAGCAGGAATTCAGATACAACAAGTTTAAATTAGCCGCACCCAGCCTTTTCTGAAATATAGAATATTACAAGAATACTTATTGAGCCTGCATGCAAGACTATACTTAGGGGGCACATTTACTAACCCACGAACGGGCCGAATGCGTCCGATTGCGTTTTTTTCGTAATGATCGGTATTTTGCGATTTTTTCGGTAAATTATCGAGACTTTTTCGTTACCAATACGATTTTTGCGAAAAAACACGAGTTTTTCGTAGCCATTCCGAAAGTTGCGATTTTTTCGTAGCGTTAAAACTTGCGCAAAAAGTTGCGATTTTTTCGTAGTGTTAAAACTTGCGCGAAACGTTGCGCCTTTTAAGTTTTAACGCTACGAAAAAAGCGCAACTTTTCGCGCAAGTTTTAACGCTATGAAAAAATCGCAACTTTCGTAATGGCTACGAAAAACTCGCGTTTTTTCGCGCAAATCGTATTGGTAACGAAAAAGTCGCGATAATTTCCGAAAAGTCGTAAAGGCGCCGAAAAAATCGCAAAAAATACGAAAAAGTCGCAAAATGTTCGTTTTCCAATCGGAATTCTTCCAATTCGGTCGGAATTCGTGTCTTAGTAAATCAGCCCCTTATTATGGCAACTAAAATAACATTCCTCAAAATCCCATTCACTAAGTAGATCACCACCTTGTATGCATTTAAAGCTTGCCCCAACTTGACAGATCTGCTTTTTGGAGAGGTTCCCAAATGGTAGCCAAACTGGACAGATCTGATCATTTCTAGCCAAAAATAGGATCACATTGAGCACCTGTGCAGAACTGTAGGTCAAGGGCTAGTGGAATTTTCTGCTCAGATCAATAATATATCTAAACACCAATAAGATTATTCATCACACAGGGAAAAATCTGGGGTTCATACGTAGGCCAATGTGCTGCCCATGCTACCAGGAGTAGTTGAGTCAGCAGCCAATATATATCCCTGCTATCTCAAGGTCTGGGCACTATGAAACTGGCTATACATGTGTAGAGACCCTTATATGACAAGATGTCAACAATGAGTGTACTGCACAATATGGCCATCAATTGAGTTACCCATGGAGACCCATCAGACAAGGGTTAAATGCCCAGACACTGCAACCTTTACTTAAAAGGGTTTTCTAGCCCTCACTCATTGGGGAGGCCATAGTTTCAGTGCCTATACATGACCCAATAGACTGTTGGTTGACTCAAATGTGGTCAAATTAAGTTTCATATTAGGTTAGATTTTATTACTCTTTGCTTCATTACTTCATTCAGCAACCAACATATCTGCTTACATCAAATGCATTACGGCAATTGTTCTAAATGTTGTGGTATATATTTTTAAATGTTGTGGGAATATTTCTAAATGTTCCATAGGTTCCAAACACATCTTGCTTATATTTAACTAAATTAACAATACCAAGGGGTCGAGGGAAGTGTCACACAAATACAAGCAGCCTGTTGGTTAAAAAGGCTACTGCACTGAAATGATCTCACAGAACTGCACTGTCAGCAATGTTTTCCTGTGAAGGCCAAAGCAGGATTTCAAAATCATTACCTTGTTTTTCACCAGTGCATTTTCTTAGTTAAAACTAAAACTTGAGGACTGTTGGCACCAGCCCATCGTGTCTGATTCTGCCTTTAGGTACTGCGGGAGTATAGAACTATTGCATAAGACGACTCACAGTACCCAAAAATGTAACATCTTGAAAAAAAAAGAGTTTTAAAAGGGTGTTAAGGAGTTAATAACAATATACTTCCTACGAATCGAGTATAAAGTTCAAGAGACCCACCCTGAACAAATATTTTATGCACTTTAATATGAAAACAGAACATTATACTAAATACTCCAGAACAAGTGGAAGCGCTCTAGTCTGGAGCATAACAGTGCCAGTGTGAGAAGTTAGGCCAAGACTGTCAATCTGTAGATTCTGGCAAAGGAAAGGAATAAGTTCTGGAAGATAGTGACGAATAATTTCCTACAGCAGTGCCCTGGGCTGGTGCAGCTTTTAGCAAATAGGAGCACCAGCCTAGGGTATTGGGTATTTGGTATTGGTATTTAAGATTTTTACTGTGAGCCAAACCTGTAAGGCCATGGCACACAGGGAATATTCTCCACTGGTAAAGAAGTGATCTAACAAAGTCACGCAGCCTTTCATTAACTTGAATGTAATTTGTTTTGACACTTTTGCAGCTATTGCAGGTAGACTGAAGAATTTCATTTTCTGACACAAATCCACTAATGGTAAAAGGTTGTGGGTAAGGCACCAAGAGGCAAATATCACCTCAAAATGGGTAGTCAGTAGTAGCCATAACAACTGCAAGAATTGTTAGAAATGTATCTGTTTTCCTGTTAATTCTTGGACAAATATGGATTTCTGCTATGCTTGAGATGTCATCCTGTATAAAATCACTGACTGGTTCTGGCTTGCCAGGTACTCAGAGCAAACTTAACACTTCAGCTACTGCTGTTACAAAGAATCGCATGCATTTATTTCCTTAGGAAATGGAAAAAATTATAGAAATATTAAGAGCTGCAATTAGTACTGCAGAACAGCACACACTTTACTACATTAACCTTTAATGGCTGGGCACTGACTAAAACAAGCTTTATACCAATGGTACTGTCCATATACTACGGTGTAATTCTTTACTTAGAATAGACCACAAGCAGAAATCATTGCAGGCTGCAACTATGTTGCCTTGTGGTTTATTGCTTCTTGTGCATTGGGGAAAAGGCTGTTGCACTGGAGGTACTTGTGCACACCTGTCATTATTAAACAGGAGATGCAGAAACCTACTGGCCAAGGAATTAAAAGTACTCAAACTGCCCTAAAATGACTGATAAAAAGAACTGTTGGGACTCCCCTGGCTCACAGGGGCTAAACAAGCTAAGGTGACACCACAAAAAAAAAACATATAATGAATGAAACTTTGGCATTGTTACTAAATGGGGCATTTAGTCCTTCAAGACTCTTTCCACTTATCTGAAAATAGACTATTACAAATAGTTCCTTTCTTCATCACTTCCTATTAGTGCACAGTATTTGGGCCTGTTTCTGTGCTATGGGTAAACTAAAGAGGCTTTGGCAGCCGAACCGTGTTTGTGTCACACTTCCCACCGATCAGCCCCAACCAGAACAGACAAACCCTGCGGAGGCGCAAACAAGGACTCGATTATAAAGCTTTGCTGAGGAGCACGTAGTCTCCTTACGGATATTTAACCTCTTAGCTGCCACAGTCTGCAGCCTCCTCTTGGAAACATAATAGGTGACAATTACATTCTAATTTCAGACAGTATGGGAGATATTTAACTCATCTGGCACCGATATAATCCCAGTAACAAACTTGCTTTGCAGTGTATTTCACAGTTCCACCCTTCCCATAAAGTTTATTATATAACGTAGAACCGTGTAGCGGTACCGAACTGCAACAATCAGCACTCCGGTACTCAGTGCGCAGCTGCACAGTCCCAGGTTAAGCTTCACCTTTGCACATTGTGTTTGGACAAATCAGGCATCGTAACACTATTATACTATGCGGTACTCAGTCACATAGCTACATAGTTTAAGTTGGGTTAAGGAAAGACCAGAGTCCATGAAGTTCAACCCTCACTCGGTTGTAGGAAGTTAAAGTACAGTTAAAGCTGCAGGGCAGAGTGTGCACAGGATGGGTTAATGGGCTAGGGAGTACCTTGGGATCCTTCTCATAGTAGTACTGCTGGGTTCTGATCCACCTGCCCACCAGGTGATCCCGCACAGTGTGCGCCAGGGCGAAGTAGTAGTCTCTGATCGTGGCCACATTGCGGTCTTTAACCAAGGTGAAGTGCAGGTGCCTATTGAATCCTTTCTTCAGCTCTGCCACATTCTCCACCCCGACTATCCCCCTGATACTGATCTGCTTTCTCTTCTCCTGGTCGGTCAGAGGCTTGGCCATGTTTGCTGCCCCGCACTGACACCAATGACAGGCGAATAGCAGCGAGAGACTGCGACTTCCCTTCTTATCTCCTCCCCTGGGCTGGTTATTGGGCTGTGCAGTGGGGAAACCAATGGGACTGGAGGGGTGTGGTGTGGGCACCCCAAACTGACTGCTGGCTCACACCCCTTGGCACCAAAGTACGGGCATTGCTAATAATCCGTGAGTACAGAGGCAGTCCTGGCCCATTCCCTTGTGCCTCACTGCGCCTGTGCTTAACAACTGCTGTGTCCGGTTACTTTATGCTCTGCTTCTTATGCTCTCACATATCGCACTGAGCTACAGCCAGACCCCCAGTAGTGGAAGAGCAGCAAATTAGTGACTGAAAAATAAAGTACTGTTACAGAATGACTCATATATTGATCCTTTACTGGTATGTACAACAGAAAATAAAGCAGTCATTGCTGTCAGTCAGGTGTAGGATCAACAGCAGAACAAGGTGCCTTTTTCTCTAAGCCAGTGCATGAGCTGTGGAAACACAAGCCAAGAGCATTCAGGTGTGTTGGGAAGCTTATTTCAACAACAGTTGGTACTTCCATAGCCCAACAAACCTGTTATTCACTGGCCAACCCTAAAGGAGTCCAATGGATTGGCCTGTGGCTATTGTACAATATGGCCATACACAGCTATGGCCTGTGGTATAATTTTGATTGGCAATCTCCTTCTTACTGAGAAAGCAGACCGGTAGCGGCAGGATATAACAGGCCCATAGAGACACCCCTAGACAGGCAGTGTAGCCAAATCCAGGGCCCCATCAAGTACTTTTGAGTCCAGGAAAGAGATCTTATTGTCAAGCCTTTGCAGCCACCCCAACAATTTTGGGGAGTCCTTAACACAAACATCAGTCCAACTTCAAGGTCAAGACATTAACATTTCTCAGAATGGTTTTTAAACTTATCAATTGCTTATTACAATATATGGAATAGGGAATGTTAGTATGGGGTATGTCCAGGCCCGGATGTGTGGAGAGGCCACAAAGGCCCGGGCCTAGGGCGGCAGAAGTTTAGGGGCGGCATGCCGCCCCGCCGCAAGAACATTTTTAAATTTTGCTCCCATACGGAGCAGTCGGGACCTCTCCCCACTGCTCCGTATGGGAGTTAAAAGGAGCGTTCGAGCATGCGCAATGGGGAGCTGGCACGTAGCGCATGCGCACTGGGAGGGCCGCGTTTGCGCATGCGCACTGAGGGGGGGGAGCGTTCGCGCATGCGCACGGGGGACTCCCACAGGGGCGGCCTCGGGGCGCACCGGATAGAAATCTATATATATATATATGTGTGTGTCGAATCCAAAGAGAGCAGTCACGGCACAAGAGTCAGTGACATAGTCTCTACGCGTTTCGATCCCCAAGGAATCGTCATCAGGATATATATATAAATATATGTATAAAATATGAAAAAGGAACATTACAGACCTCAACGTTTCAGTTCTCCACAGGGACTTTCGTCAGGAGGCAGTACTGTCTTTTCTCTGCCTCCTGATGAAACGTTGAGGTCTGTAATGTTCCTTTTTCATATTTTGTAATAAAATGTATCTTTTTTCAAATATTTTAAATCCTGTGAGTGCTGACACTTTTTTGTCTTATTGTACTATATTTGCTCTTGCACCCAGGTATAATCATTGTTAGTGGTGTGCACCAACTGGCTGTCTAAATATATATATTTATATATAAAAATTTATAAAGAGTGACTTAACAGGCCTTTTACACAATGTTGAAATACATTTTATGTTGAGTTTCTTGGTCACATTCTGAGACCTGATTATCCCTCCCCAGAGAAAGAAAACAACCCAGGTCATTGCTGGAAAATAAACAAGGACAAACTCCCAGTCAACATCAGTAAATGACACCTACCAGCTTTTTATTAGAATGATCCCCTAGGAACATGTGTTCTGATAGAATTTTGAAATAAAATGAAAAATACATTAAATGACAATGCTTATGTTGTAGAGCAATTGAATTTGATGGGCCTGCCATTTCTGCCCATTTGCCTATTTATTAAAATGGCTAGGTTGACACCACCCAAAGTGACCATCTATAGCTGAGCATGTATGACCAGCTTTTAAGGAACCGTTCAGTGTAAAAATAAAACTGGGAAAAATATATGCACTGCGCAAAATAGAAAATATTTCTAGTATCGTTAGTAAGGCAAATCTCCAGTAACACTGGAGTGAGTGGATGTCTAACATAATTGTCAGAACGCTACTTCTTGCTTTCAGCTCTCTAACCTCTTAGTTAGTCAGTGACTTTAGGGGAAGCCACATGGGACATAACTGTTCAGTTAGTTTGTGAGCATGCAGGTCAGATTCAAAAGCAAACTAACTGAATAGTTATGTCCCATATGCCCCCCCCCCCCTTCAAGTTACTGATTGGTTACTGGCTGCTAACAGCTTAGAGAGCTGTAAAGGAGGAAGTAGAGTTCTGGCCATTATGTTAGACTTCTGCCCAGTCCAGCCTTTACAGATTACATTTAGCCTTACTAGCTATATTGAAAAATTTTTTTTTTGCACAGTCTATTGATTTTACCTAGTTTCATTTTTACACTCAACTGTTCCTTTAAGGTCATTGCTAAACAATACAGATGGTGAAGCATTTTAAACAGGGGGCCTTTGCATATGCAGGCATACCATTAAATCCACTAGTCTTGATGCCAGCTGTCAGAATGTTCAGTTACAGTAAAATGAGGTCAGATTTGCATGGCAGTAAATTACAGAGCGATTAGTGAACATAATGTATATGCCATTCACCCAGCACTGGTACAGCAAGTACAGTCATGGCAGCAATCCTTGCTGTAACATGTTGAGATTTTTATTGTGCCATCAGCACTGCAGATCAGCATCTTCCCACACCTCCAGGTATATATAGCCAAATTGCAACCCATTCTGAACCCAATGCTCAAGAAAATGTCCTGTATTTCATGAACATAGCAACCACTTTTTGGCACAAAGCGATGTTCAGGAATCAGTTGGGACACTCAGAGTCTGTGATTGTGCATCCCTCCAACCAACATAATAGCAAGAATATTGATTACCTGTGCAGCAACATCATAAGTAACTGGAAACCAGGGATACGCCACCTCAGGCAAGGGCAGCTCTGGGTATAGGCTTCATCTCGACCCTTACTTATTTTATATTTTTCCAGGACATCTACTTGCAGCTGATGTGGACTCAATTCAACCACAATATGCACATCTGTTTATGACAAAGTTAATGGAATCCCTGTCTACCTATGTTGCTAAGCCTTTGGCCTATCCCACTAAATTGATAATTTCACTTAATCATCTGCACTGGAGGAGAATAGATAATGATTGACATTAACAGTGCCTTAACTATACATAGTGAGAATGAGAATAAAATTGTACATTAATTACAAATTTGCAATTGTTTCAAAATTATTTGGAAATTTAACTGCAAAAAACAGCAATATCTGCCTGGTTGTTTACATCCTCTGCACCCTTGGCTCTCACTCCTGAAACAATGTTGCAAGCCAGCTGATTAAAACTGATTCTCCTAGTTAGTAGAACTGATTTTGCTGCAAACACAAATAACTTTAACACTACTGACATTTTTTAAATTAATGCATATTAAAAAGTTTCTTACAATTTAATTTCTTTCATTTTGCAAAAGAAAACGCTTTTTTGGTGCTACCATCTCAGGAAGAGGTCTATGTTCTCTTGAAGTCACATAGAACATACACATCTGGAGGTTCTGCACACAATCATGAAGGAGCTCCAATATACACTGCACAAGGAAGGCATAATGTGAAGATATTGCCAGTACATTCTCTCTTGGCATATAGATAGCCACCTAAGTGTAATAACTGAGGTATAAATTGCAAGCTCCCAGGGTTAGTGGTTCACCATATCTGGGTACTGGTCTTAAGTTGCTCCCACCCATCAGCTTAGTAGTAGATAAATTGAGATTTTAAAAAGTGGTATAGTTGCAGCTTGGAGGCTTTTGTGTATTAAAGGGCAGTGGCAAACTGGAAGATTTGTCGTCCACAGTTAAATCTCGGCTACCATGGCCGACTAATCTCCCCAAAATACATTCCCACCAGCAATAAAGTGAATCACTAGTAGGAAGGCCAGGCCCGGATTTGTGGCGAGGCCACAAAGGCCTGGGCCTAGGGCGGCACAAGTTTAGGGGTGGCATGCCACCCCGCTGTAACTCAGTTTTGATATTTTGCTCCCTTATGGAGCAATGGGGACCTCTACCCACTGCTCCGTATGGGAGTTTAAATGCCCGCGCCTGCAGCGGTGGGCGGGCGTTAATGTTCATTCGTGCTTGCGCATGAGCACTTGCGGCGGCGGGTGGGGGGGCAGCCTTGAGGAAGGCATACACGGCTCTTCATTTAAACAGTTTTCCTGCACAGTAGACCTCAGGCGACTTTTGAAAACATAGCGCTACGTGTGTTTTGCCACCAGCAGTTAACTTTATCAATGGTGGCAAAGCATTCAGGGAAGGTTTGTCGCCCGCAGTAGCCAAGATTTGACTGTGGCCAACAAATCTCCCCATGTACCACTGCCCTAAATCTAATGGGAGATTAGCCAGGCTCTTGGCCTGCAACAAAGCAGACAGCTGGATGATTTCTTATTCTGGCTTGCTTGGCTCATATGGTTATTGTAATGTATGTTATTGATACAGATAATAAACAAACTGTGGCCATTGTTATCCACCCAGCTCTGGTCTCCATGTGATTGATTCATTTTAGTAAACCAGTAGCTCATCCATCTTACTGGTCCCATGACACTCATGTCACACATCTCTCCAGTGGCATAACTAAGTGCCTCTATAGCTGCTCTAGTCTGCCAAGTTATCAGACCCGATGCTAAATATTTGCAGGGGGCAAACATGTTAGAGCGTAGGTATGAGCGGATGTGAGGGGACAGTGGCTAGGTACCTGTGTGCAGCGGGGGCCTGGCGCATTCTTAGTACACAATGCATCTTTCTGCTTACATGAAACCTGTGCACACATTCACACCACTCACAGTATTAGATACACCTTCAGCTATGGCACTCACAATGCAGTGTACCTTATAAAATGTGTGAAATGCCACAACAAGGGAACTTATGTAGTTAAAAAAGGGGGGGGAAACAGGAGCAGTCTGCAGTGATATTTTTCTGCAATTGCATTTTTAAAAAAAAAAAAAAAATTTAAATCTTCCCATTTAAAATGTGACAAGATTTTTATATTTTGAAAAAAGTACATTGTACTTCTGTGTATATTAATCTGTCATTTCAGTTTCAGTATAAAACTATACCTGAAGAAGGCACCTTGACAATGGCACTGAAAGCTTGCAGCAGTGATCATGCAGGACCCAGTCAAAGCCCAGATCCAAATCCAATAGCAAATATTTATATTCAAACTGCTTGAACCTATTTTTTATAGGTAAAATTGCAGCACTGTATGCAGCTAACATATGCTGCAAAATCGTTTCTTTTTCTATGCACTTTTTTTTAATCTTTGCACACAGCATTTCTCATCTGATGGCATAAGGGCCATTTTGATCTCCCTAAAGGCCCCCATACACGGGCCGATTTTTTACAGTCAAACGGCCGATTCCCAAACGATCCGATACTATCGTTAAGTTATCGTATAGTTGACATTATCGTCCCCAAAATCGATCGGCCAGGTTTAAAATTTTTAGTCGTTTAACGATAAAATCTGCCAGTTGGTGTGAGTGTCAGACATTTGTCTTCGAACGATTGTTCTCTGCGCATGTCAAGATTGCCAGCAGCTGAACTACATAAATAACACGAACATAAATAAACAAATACTGCTTCCGCCACGACATTGGATCGTACGCAAATTATCGTTGCCCGTGGATGGCATATCGTATGGAAACCCGATCGCCATACGATCGTTTGTCGATATAATCGTTCGTCGCACAACGAGTGAAATCGCCTCGTGTATGGGAACCTTAAAGCTGGCCACACACATGGCGATCTGGCACGGTCGCACGAAACATCGTCAGATCCGCCACACACCGTCAGGGCTGAAACAGCTGATAAGGAGGTAGAAACAATAGGATTTCTACCTCCTTCTGCCAAATCAGCCCTGACGGCAGATTTTGGTCAGGCGCCTTCTATGGCGCCCGATCAAAATCTTTTAACCTGGCCGATCGGCGAGTCGACCGATATCAGCAGCTTCCTGCAATATCGGTCGACACGCCGACATGCCATACATGCACCGAATATCGTACGAAACGAGGTTTCGTACGATAGTATCGGTGCGTGTATGGCCAGCTTTAGGGGAGTGCAGTGAGCAGAATGGCCCTTCTAAACAGCAGCCGCATCTCATTAATTTAAAAGGAAACACAGTGTCTGAGGTGGAAACTAGTGGTGTCAGCTTTGTAACACTTTGGTGTGAAAAACTAAGCTTTCTTGAGTGATACACTATTAACAGCTGTAGTGCCTGCAGCACATATTCTATTTAAATGAATGCTAAGTGGGATAACATTGAGGTTATCACAATCATTACAATGCTATAAGCCTTAGGTCAGATGTCCCAAACCTGGGTAGCTGGGCCTCTGGGGAAGCCAGAAGCAGTGGATGCGGGTGCTCCTTACTGGTCAGATAGGTAGAGATTAGAGGTGAAT
The DNA here is from genome assembly GCF_000004195.4 of Xenopus tropicalis. Classification (NCBI taxonomy): domain Eukaryota; kingdom Metazoa; phylum Chordata; class Amphibia; order Anura; family Pipidae; genus Xenopus; species Xenopus tropicalis. The sequence goes on from NC_030684.2 coordinate 96,186,630, forward strand.
AGGAAAAAAGACAATGAAATAAATTTAAACTTAATCTATTCATCTGTTTCTAGTCATTTTAAATTTACTTTCCAGTACATTTTTCCTATGTACAGATGTCAGCATGCCCCTGGCACATCCAGCTGTTTAAAATGCTAAATTAATTTTGTCGGTGATGTGCAAGATTTGGCTCATGTATTCCTGGAAGCTGTTCCAGCAGAGGTGTCCCTTGGGCTGATACCTTGTGCTACATGGCTAATCAGAATGCAAGTGAGCAGATGTGCAGCATTAATGATCCCAGCCTCAAGCTTATGATTCTGATGCTCGCTCTAGCTGAATACAGAGGAGGCCTCTTATTGGCACACAGTACAGAAAGCATGACTCAGTTTCCAGCAACAGGGACGCTGCACAATATCTTTATGATCCCTCTAGGAGTAGAGTTTACACTGTCAGGCATGTGTAACTATAGAGTAAGAAGATTCTACAACTAACAGGGTGCCCAGGGGGTATAGGGGGCACAGACTGATATACAGTTTTACTATGGTGCCTATTGATCATGCTGTGTAGAATTATTTACATGAGAAAAAGTGTGTAAAAAGCAGTACAAAATAAACATTAAATTTATAAAGGTAAGTATTTAGTGCAGGTTAAATCTCTAGGGAAAAGAGGTGCATTATACATAGCCACAGCTTGTGGGTTACAATACTACCAATATTGCTCAAAAGCAGTAATGCTGTTTTAACTTGTCACCATGCCACCACAGAAATCCCTGTAGCTACCACTTATTTTCTCCCTGTAGGAGCTGCAAGTTGGTACCCCGTGCCACCTTCCAGCTAGTGTCTCATTTGCAACACAGGCTGTGGTTGGTCACAGCACAAAGACATGTCAGGAAACACTTGGTATACACAATGGTATATCTATGAGGATGGCATATCATATTTAGTGGAACACTGGTTACCAACAGCAGTAATAAGTAAGAGGAACAGGAAGTGGCAGATCATTTGCAACTGTCATTATCACTTGTAAGACAAACAACAAAATTCTAAACTCTTATATTTCAATGTGGATTTCTCTCTTTATAGTAATAATAGGTTACAAAATTAAGTTTATAATAACAGTGTTATTCTAATGGCTTATTTGTTGGCAATAAAGCAAGAGGCACTATCTAAGGGGAAGCAAACCCAACAGCCTGGTTACATTGTTACATAGGGTTGAAAAAAGACCAGAGTCCTTCAAGTTTAACCCTTCCAAGTAAACCCAGCACACACAAATCTATACTGACCTATCTATACTCACACACTCACATACATAAACCATATATACAAACATCAATAACAGCTGTAGATATTAGTATCACAATAGCCTTGGATACTATGCTTGTTCAAGAACTCATCCAGGCCTCTCTTAAAGGCATTAACAGAATCTGCCATTACCACATCACTAGGAAGGGCATTCCACAACTTCACTGCCCACACCATTATAAACCACCTATGTTGCTTCAAGTTCTGTTCCTCTAATTGTTTTTATGGGAAAAAAGAACATCCCCCCATCTGCCTATAATCCCCTCTAATGTACTTGTACAGAGTAATCATGTCCCCTCGCAAGTGCCTTTTTTTGGTTGCTTCTAGTAGTACCCGTAGTTTGATTTGTTTCCTTCAGTATTGAGTCAGGCCTGTTGTACCACCCAACAAACTAAGCCTGTATTCTGATGTGCCTCCTACCGTGCACTCTTTTCCTAATCAGGAGCTACCAGAGGGTAAACCGTTAGGGTGAAGACAGCATTAGTTTAGTAGCTGCATTAGATTAGTTACATTAGATTACATTAGTTTAGTAGCTGCATTAGATTAGTTACATTAGATTACATTAGTTTAGTAGCTGCATTAGATTAGTTACATTAGATTACATTAGTTTAGTAGCTGCATTAGATTAGTTACATTAGATTACATTAGATTAGTAGCTACAACGTTTTAAAAATTCACGGTGACCAATTCGCATGTGATTAATTGCAGGGACTTACAGTACAGTAACCTATGGTGGGAAAGTCTTGACAAATAATTGCTCCATGTGTCTTCGCCCTAACAGTCTACAGGCCATTCCATGAAACTGGAAAATTTAGCAACGTTTGGTTTTCTTCTCAAGATTTCTGATTTGCATACAAATGAGCATAGGGCTCCCTCTGCAAATGAGTCTGTCATGTGCAGTCACTTTGTTTATTTCTACCAAGAGCTCACCATTCAGGCTAGGCAAGCCACTTTCTCTAAGAGAAATATTCCATATGCTCACCACAGCAAACAACTTTTGTTGCCTCTTTATTCATCAAGTCTGAAGGTATTCCTGACCTGATTGGGCCAGGATCTGCTAAGCCATCTTCAGATACTGCCTGCTAATATCTAGATCCACTCCTTTGGGCTTCTAGCTAAGCTGTTCGCTTCTAACTTTACTCTGATTGCTACTGACCCAGTATGAATTATAACTCTATTGGTACCACTGTTTAGCTAACAAGAGAGGCACATTTTCACATTATTCTACTGACCACTGGCTTGATATATCCCTGTATACTGTATAGTCTATCATCCACCATGGCTCATAAATTTAATGTCAATGGACACTGGTGGGAAGGGCAAGTGTCCAAAAATTGAAGGAAAGTAATAATACATTGCTGCCTACAATGCGTAACAGTAAATTCACCTGATTTCTTTGAGTCCTGATAATAGACAAGCTTTTTTTCAATGCACCGAGATGCCAATATGCACTTATAATGATATCGAGAACATATCAGGAAGCAGAGAAAATGTAACATCCCTAGCAATTAGGACATTTCTGGATGTAATAGCCACAGTTCCACATTTGTATAACCAAATAAACAAGTCTCTATTCGTTCTCAGCTCTGTGTCTATGAGTTTGCATTACCCAAGCGTATCCTTGCTTAAGAGGAATTCCTATGTGGTTGTTGGTTAGGAACTTCTGTCATAGCTGCTTTCACAAGAATCTTTATTGGAACCACACCAAATTTTCTAAAAATGCTTTTATTCAGTGGTAAAATATGCGTCAAATGGCCCCCCCCCCCCCACAAGAATTTTGCCTCCTCCGGTGATGACCTGAATCCTCAGGAGCATGCTTGCTCCCCCATTAGAAGATGAGGCAGTTCAGCATAAAGAAGATGTAAAGGAATCCTTACTAAGGCAGGACCCCCTCTCCCCCAGGGGGTCTACTGCATGGTAGCCAAACCCCTGCAGGTTGCAAAGTGCTAAAAATGAAGGCAAACCACCATATTTTATTGCATGATGCTCTGCACTGGACTGGAGTACAACAAAATTAAGGAGAAAAGAAAGACAACCATCTCTAGTTCTATTCTATTTACTTTTCTTAGAAGAAAAAGAGATACACCTCAATATCACTTACATTTACTTCTCCATACAGAATACTAGTAATTATTTATTGTGCTGCCCCAGCAGTTAATAGTTGTGTATTAGGTTTAAATATCATGGTTTATATGCATATACATTATTATACTGCCACCTATTGACCAATGTCATATTGCAAGATGCTTATTTCTTAGTTGTAAACCTTCCCATTCCCCTTCGTTTTATGTGAGGTTAGTTCCTCCCATCATCCCTTTCCTGTTCCTGCTTTCCACATGTGAGGAGCTACTCTATGGGTTAGGAAAGCAATATTCTTTTTTGACCTCCAGCATTTGTTCATCCACTCCAGCATTTATACATCTGCTCTATTAATGCAACCTCCCCCAATTTATTAAAATGACATGTGCTATAGATAAAGTTTTCTTTATTTAAATAGTAAAGAATGAAAACTTTTTTCAGATTTTTTTTAGATTTTATCTATTAAGATTCCAAAAACCAAGATGCCTTATAAACATGTAATTGAACTATAGCAACATTAACAATAACATCTATAGAGGAGTAAATTGAAGAGATCCTGAGAGGTGTCCTTTTTCTCTGAAGCAAATTAGAGAGACCATAAGAGGTTGACTTTCTCTTCAATGTTCAATGCAAAAGTTAATTCACCTGATACAAATTTGGGCAATGGTGCAGTTACGGTGTTTCCCTACCAAATACTTGGTGAATGAGCACTAAGGGGTACAATTTAAGCAATCTCTTGACTATGGGTGACAGCAGGCAGGGAGCTGTACCGCTTACATGAAATTGCCTTTGGTGCAAAACCAGATAATGTATTTCTAATTGTCTTCAATATGGACAAAAGGAGTTTTTATGTGGGAATGCCCCATGTGCTGTTATCAGTCAAAAAAATTGAGATTTGCTACACTCAACTGCTATAATATACAGCATGGTTTTACATATGTATCTGCCACTTTCATATCCATTAAAATTTTTTGCAGTTTATACATGATACAGTCCAGTGTAAGGTATACACAATATAAGTCCAAAAGCCATAGGATATTCTACAGTTGCACTGGACCAAAATGTTGCTTATGTTTCAAATAAAGATGTACTGTTGTATAAAGTTCTCATACTGTAAAAATGTTGTTAAACTGTTGTAATGTTGTATAAAGTTGTTTTACTGCATAGTACAAAGTTGTACTGTAGGTTATACTGCATACTTTTATTCAAAAGATCTAAACAGCATTTCTACTGCAGCATATCTGGACAAAATGTATCTGAGGAATCTGTATCTGTATATATATATATATATATGCTATCATTGTTCTTCATAATTAACACTTTGTGGGCCAGGGTCCTTCGATTTGACAAGCTGAATGTCACTTAAAGGGTTAAAGATGTTTGGCCACAGACACAGGACAATTAGCATGTTGGTATTCTTAAAATATAATGGAAGACAATAAAAAGAACACCATTTTATTATTGACATGAACAATACATTTGCAAAGACTTTAGTCCATCTGTACATTCATATATTATTCAGGAAATCCCTGGAGAAAGAAATAACAGTTACAATAATTATTATCTTTGAATCTTGAAAAAATAAATAATAAATGCAAATAGCATTGTACAGCATCTCTCCTCAATTTTACATGCACTTATTTTAAAGGTTTACTTATCATTTAAAAATAAGATGTCATTCAAAGAAGTTTTTGGATTCCTATCCTCCTATTTATTAATCCTGGGTCTCCAGATGTTGTTGGACTAAAACTACAAGTATCCTCCAAAATAATATCAAGAATGCCTTTGGAGTGCCAAACTTATCCCTTCACCCCCCACAGGATAGTCTTGAACTAAGCAGTGTAGCAGCCAAGGTATGGACCTTGGCCCCTTGCCAGCACCGACACCTGTATGTGTAAACATAATTGCCCAGGAAAGTGTGTGTCTTGGCAGAGACTGGAAGTAAATGGTGCAGGCTGCACAGTGATGACCGAATATCACTAAAACATTAGGAGGATAAAAGTTATGGATCAAAGGATATGTTTGATATTCTTTTATGAAGCTTTGCCTTTCAGTTCTCATTTGATACTCACTGGGGACAGCAGTTGTGTGAAGGTCACAATAATGGGACTAGCTGAAACTAGCCCGTGTAAATACACTGTGGGTTACTGTAGCTTTGTACATTTCATTTCCAGACCTAGGAATACTAAAAAACTAACTAGTTTTTTTCTCTGTACAAGCAAAATGTCAAACTTACCATATAATTTCTGATAGTTTGGGATCTTTGTAAATATTCTCATGTTGATAACCCAGGTCCGCACGGAATAAAACTAGCTTGACATCTTTGGAATTCTGCGACTTTAAGGCAATGTCATGAAGCTGTGGAATAAAGAATTGCAAAAAAATTAATAGCAATTTTATTTTACAATTAAAACAGTAAGCAAAAAGTATATTCAGCATAAGGCTAATGTCAGTAGCTCATTTTGGTGATGAAATCTGCTGTGTGCCTGCACCCGGGACAACGCAATGGCTCTGGGTGCAGGCACAGAGAGAGGCTGATACCAGCATAAGGGCTGATTCAGCCCTGTTTGGCATTAGCCTAAGCCCTGTATATAATGAACAAGGCTGTATTCTGCCCATTAAAAGAGCTCTAAACAGTTCTCTGCCACAACCTCTCTTTTTCCCTTCAGTGACCTTCCATTTTCATCAGGTGAAGTACTTATCCACTTTAGATGTGTTCAATTGCATCTAAAACAGAGCAGCAGGAACATGTGCCTAGGGTGCAATGGTAGATAAACATGCACTTTGTAATATCAAATGACAATATACCTTTTTGGCCATAAAAGATGGAACAACAGTATCATCTTCTGCATGCAGAATTAAAATTGGTGTGGTCAATAGTTTCACACTGCAATGGGAAATACATCATTAGTTTTCTATGGAACTAACAAAATGTACTGCACATCTACTACACCTAAAGGAACAAACATCCTACCATATAACCTAATGTAAACACTCTGAAAATGTTTGCAATTTTATCTTTTTTTTTTAAGATTTCATATTAGCAGTTGTTACAGTTATTATCATGAAGGTGTAACATAAGCAACCCCAGAATGGCACAGACTGGTTTTCTGAAGCAGTTTAACATTTAACGTTACAGAAGTGATAGAAGTAAACAGGAAAGCATCAGGGAATGCTTTCTGCAACTGTAAAATAAGCTTTTGCCTGGCCCTTGGCCAGACCAAACAGCATGGGATACTTAAATTACAAATTCACTATATTAGCAGTGTAAAACTAATATCATCTATCAACTATCTATAAAAATAAGGCAAAATTACAAAGTCCTTGGAAAAGTACTTTAAACAATTTTAGATTTAATTATACTTGGGGTATACAGTATCTCCCCTTTAACTTCTGCATTAAGGTAAATAATGGAGTACATAGAGGGGCTTGAGAAATATTACTTATGAATATGAAGATTTTCATTCATCCAGGTCATGGTATATCTAGTATAAATACAGTAAATGTAAAGCAACTGGACTTGTTTGGTAATCACTGAAGACGTTTCACTACTCATCCGAGCAGCTTCTTCAGTTCAACTGACTGGTATGGGAAGTCCTCACCATATATACTCTCTAAGAAATCGACTGCAGAAAGATAACACCCTCAGCAGCAGAACGAAACTCAGTCCGAACCAAGTATGTTTATTGTTAGATTTGTGCCTTAACACCACATACTTCAAATACAAGGACCAATTTTACAGGCAAAAACATGGCTGTGCAATGGGTTCACCAGTTTCGCCCATTGTAGCAAACTTGTATATGGAGGAAGTGGAAAGGAAGGCCCTACTCACATTCAATGGAACTACACCAAGTCACTGGTTCAGGTATGTAGATGACACGTGGGTTAAAATCAGATCCAACGAAGTGGCGGCCTTTTCAGAACACATTAACTCAGTGGACAACAACATCAAGTTCACAAGGGAGGATGTCCATGAGAACAAACTTGCTTTTTTGGACTGTTTGATATCCATTCAAGAGAGGGGTATCTTGAAAACAGAAGTATACAGGAAACCCACTCATAAGGATCAATATCTGTTGTTCGATTCCCACCATCCACTGGAACACAAACTGGGTGTCATTAGAACTCTACCCCACAGGGCGGAAAGTGTGACAACCGAAACAGAGTCCAAGGACAAGGAATGTAAACATCTCAGAGGAGCACTGAAAGCTTGTGGCTACCCAGACTGGGCCTTTGTCAAAACAAGAGCAACTAAGCCCAACAGGAACACCAAAAGGAATAACCGTCCTGAGGCAGAGAGAAGGCGCAATATAGTCATCCCATATGTAGCAGGAGTGTCGGAGAAACTCAGGAGAATTTAAACAAACACCACATCCTTGTGTTTTTCAAACCTAGCAACACACTGAGACAAAAACTCGTACACGCAAAGGATCCAACACCAAAGGAAAAACAAAGCAATGTTGTATACGCAGTCCAGTGTAGCAAGGAGTGCACAGACCTTTACATTGGTGAGACAAAGCAACTGCTCTCCAAGCGAATGGCTCAGCATAGGAGGGCGAACACTACAGGCCAGGACTCTGCTGTATTTCTACACCTAAAAGACAAGGGACACTCCTTTGAAAATAGCAACGTCCAAAAAAGAAGACCGCTGGTTTGAAAGAGGTGTAAAAGAGGCCATTCATGTCAAAGTGGAGAAACCATCCCTAAACAGAGGCGGGGGACTTCGACACCATCTGTCTGCTTCATACAATGCTGTTCTAACATCTGTACCCCGGCAGTTTCAGAACTCTCCACACATCCATTCATGCAACTCTAACAAGTAACACCTGTTTGAAGAGTTGCATGATACTTTGGTAATCCTTTCAAAGTAACTCCACAGCATTTACACCTCTGTGAGTTTCAGATGTCACCTTTCTGAAGAGTTACATAGTGCCATTGTGATTGGATTAGTGGAAGAGTATACATGCTGAGGACTTCCCATACCAGTCAGTTGAACTGAAGAAGCTGCTCGGATGAGTAGTGAAACGTCTTCAATGATTACCAAACAAGTCCAGTTGCTTTACATTTATTTATACTAGATATTACTTATGAATTTTAAAAAACTGTCAAAAGATCAAATAAATTGTTATTATCACTATTCTTCTATACTCTTCTTTCACTGACATTAAATACTTACTTTTCATCACTGGGAAACACAATATTGTTTAGTGTAAATGTGTCTAGGAAGAAGTATTCAAATCCTGGAAAGTTGTGGTAGATCTAGCAAAAAACACAAATGAAATAGAAAAGGTTATTTTGAACTTTTAATTAACTAAGGGTAATGCCGGAATTGACTTAGTATCCACAATTCAACACTTATGTTAAGATAAACCACACAAGCTACTTATGTCACTCTAATGCAGAGATTTTCAGTTCAACCCCCATTTAAGATCTGAATGTTGGTCTGGGCTCCCTTATCATCTAACAATGTTACAGACACGTAAAAATATGCCATTTTTCAATAATTGAGAAATTAATCTATGCTCACTATGCCTATTTGATCTTCAAGCTGGGATTTCAGGTGTATCTTGGATAGTATCTATTCATTGTAGTTTTTTTTTATAATAGTGCAAAATATATATATATATATACACACATATACAATATATATCATCAAATCAGTTGCTCTGTAGTTAGAACTTAACAGTAAACGCTAAAGTGAGCCCCAACTACTTACACTCCCAAAGGGATGATAAGCACCAGCTTCACGGATGTTGGTGTAGGGTGATTCCAATATGACAACATCAGCTGCACTTCCTGAAAAAGAATAAAACATCAAATAATTTTTCACCTCAATTTCTTAAACTGCTATATCCCTATCTTGGGTCTCTTAAAGGGGTGGTTCTTAAAAGGGTCAGAACCTAAGAAATGGGGATATATAACTGTACCTGCCATCCAGGCCAATTAACACAACAATTTTAACAATAAATGTGGTTATGTATAGTTTATATATCTTTTACAGTTCTCAGTTTTCAAGGGAAAAAATACACTATTATTCAGCTGAAACATCATGTAATTGACAGTGTGAAGCCACTGCAACGAGGCGGCAACAGGTTAATGTTACTTAATAGTTTGGAGATCCAACTGGGAACTTTGGCACCAAGGGGTTTAACTGCTTACCTGGGACAGATTGTAAATTCTATAGTGGCAGCTGTCAGGCACCAGACTGCTAACACAGTAGAACTGATCCTTCCAGGTTCCGTTATGTGTTTAATTGCAAAACATAGCACAGTAGTATTAAATAAGACTAACCCGGAAATTATTAATAGGGAATACACTGGCATGTACAGTATATGTAGCGCTTTTTTATGTATATGAACGCTTATTTATCTTAGTTGCAATTTCAGATGATTACAATGAATCATAATGGAGCCTACAACTGAATAACCTATGAAAGTTGAATCATTAGTTTTCCCTAAGGGCACTTGCATTACATTGTGTATTTGATGTGCATTTGAGTGCACCTAAACGCAACTGCTAGCTGATTTCCTTTAATTCTGCCTGGCTGTACCCACCAGCACCATATCAATAGATGCGTTACACTGCATACAATATGTATTCATATAAACAATATATGCAATAAAATATTGAGATATTTGTTTAAGTCACACAATTACACTTCATTGCATTTAAAACATGTAAATAAAAGCAATAGTTGTGGGGGTTAATAAAGCTGTTTAACTATTAATATTTAATATAAGGCTTAGTTCCTTACTGCACATGTCACATCTGCTATTTGACTTTGGTCTTCATTACTTACCCATTTCCTGTAACTTTCTAGCTGCATTTGTAGCCACACTATATTAAAAAGAGAAATTGTATAATACATTACATTTTTAGCAAAATTTAAATGTATAGTAAAAAAGGTAAGGTTCATAATATGTTTATTAGCTACAACCTTATTCATGCTCTTGTGATGCCTTAGGGTAGATGGTTTAGACCAGCGATCCCCAACATGTTGGTCACAACTCCTTTGATGTTGCTCCCAGTGACCTCAAAACAGGTGTTCATTTTTGAATTTCTGACTTGGTGGCAAGTTTTGGAGGCATAAAGTTTATGTGTACTGCCAAATAGAGCCTCCTGTAGGCTGTCAGTCAATCCTGGGCTACCATATAGCCAATCACAGCCTTTATCAGTCACCCCCTAGGAACTTTTATCATGCTAGCATTGCTCCTCAAATTTTTTTTACATTTAAATGTTGCTCACAGGTAAAAAAAGGTTGAGGACCCCTGGTTTAGACTAAAGTCACAAATTTTGTAGGATGTACTTCTCTCAGCCTGTCTGTTCTAGGCAGGAAGAGAGAAGCAGATCCACTCACATCGGCAGCTCTGTGTAGCTGCATGGACAGGCACAGAGCCAGTTCAGCCCAAAAATCCCCAAAGCATGCATTTTCCGCCTCAACTCTACTCTGTGTTGCTGCCCTTAGGCCAACACTGTGCCTATCCGTGCAGCTACACAGAGCTGCAGATGAGAGTGTATCCACTACTTTCTGTCTGCCAACAAAACGCAGGCCAAAAGAAGCGGACCCTACGCAATGTGTGAGGGCCCTTAGCCCTACTAGATATACACAAGACTAAAGCTCAAAAAACTTTATTGTTGTATCTCACAACATGTTTTGGGAACAACTCCCTTTTTCAAATGAGTGTAGAGAAACATGTGGATGAAGGACTGACCAGTTATCACCCAAGAACAAAGTGTTTTTTTATTGAATTGTGCTTTTTTCATCCTCAGCTAGTATGAGACTATCCTGTCTATGATTGTTTATATTACAATCAAACACCAGTGGAGAATATGGGAAGTGTATGATGTTATAAGGATATAAGCAGTTATATGCCAGGAAGCAGGCTTTTTAACCGTTACATCCAAAATGCATGAAGAGGAGGTTAAAGTTTCTCTTCAGTCACACACATACTGCTTTTCAAGTGATTGGTTTTATAATCCCTGGAGGCATGTGATGGATGGGCCAATAACCTAGCCCATGGCAGTTTTGAACCAGGCCACCAACATATACAATACTCACAAGGAGTCCTTTAAATTGTGTATAACCAGGGCAAACATGGTGGGTCAGAAAGAAGGTAAGGCTAATGCCATACGAGGCTGTTTCTCCCTCTACGTTTCACTTCCATCCGGAAAATGGTGTAAGTGCACTGACATGCTCCACCATGTGTTTGCCTTGTCACGTCTGTCCATGCACTTACATCACTGGGCAGATGGGAGCAGATTGGCCTTTTCTACACCAGTTTGTATGAAAGCAGAGAACAGCTTTGTGTGCCATTAGCCTAAAAACGAGACCAGCTGTGAGTTTTGATTATTATAGTAGAAAAAATGTAATAATAAATGTGACAGAAAGGTTGAGATGGAGAGTTGTTTGCTTTTTCCTAGTGTTTGCAATAAAGCTTGAGTCAGCTTCTGGCAAGTAGTGAAAAGATGGCACATAATCAATATGGAAGAGAAGGCAGTTCAGAGAGTAGCATAGGATAAAAATGCACAGGGTGGGGCAAGTGAATGGAGAACATTAATGAGAACATAATAATCGCCTTCAATTGCGAATGCTCCATGTAGTTGATCTTAGAGAAGTGGATCTTTAGGGTACTGGCACACTGGAAGATTAGTCACTTACAATAAATAACCTGCAAATGCTTTCCAACTGGCAATAGTGTAAATCACTGGTGGGAAAACATATGCTGTGCTTTGCAGTAGCAAAGATTTATCATGGGCAACTAATCTTCTGGTATGCCAGTACCCTAAAGATCCACTTCTCTGATATTGCGTACATAGAGTAAATTTGCATTCGCAAATTGAAGGTGATTCATATTCGGCATCAACTGTGATCTCACAAAAGACCTGAAGCAGTGCAAGATTATGTCCAACATTACTACACTACTCTACATTTTTTAACCAGCGATACCATGTACTTATGGAGCCCCCTGTGTGACACACCTTCAATTACTAGCAGTTCAACTGATGCAACATCAACTATGCAAATAACCTGGTAATATAGGCGTTTAGTAGTGATAAGCAAAATTTTTAGGCAGGCATGGATTTGCGGCGAATTTCAGTGTTTCACCATTGGTAGATTGTTTTGGGAAATGGGCACAAAAATTCATGCCGGAAAAATTTGCAGCGCAACAAAAAAATCTACGCGCTTTGCAAATTTTTGCAGGGTTTTGTGAATCGGGACAGATTCGCTCATCACTAGTGTTAAGTACATGGTCCTTTTGTGATAGATCACTGAGCACCATGCAACATGGTAGTCTTAACCTTGCAAATTAGTGCATGATGTATGGACATTATTTTACAGTGATTTGGTGTCTATAGCTGCATTAAAATAGTTAGAGAATCTGCTTCAAAGAAGAATTATGAGAATAAAAGAACATTTATTAAATCCATTCAGCAATTCATTGGATAGCACACAATTAAGTTTCACCAAATACATGATACTTCACCAACATTAATATTTCCCTTTGAAAATTCTATTTGTTATCCAGAACTTACCCAGAACCTAGAGAATGCCCCCAGATACATACAGGAGTTCCTCTTGAGCGAGCTTTTACCCATTCATACAAATATACTGAATCAGTGGTTATTCCATTCTCAGTGGGTTCTCCCGTAGAATCAGCATACCCTTATTAAGATACAAAGCAACAGTTTTTTTTGATGCAAGTGAGATGTAAAAGAACTAAATAAGTTTTATAGTATTTTATACCTCTGTAGTCAAGGGACAGTACATGGAACCCAGCTGCACTGAGAACCTATAAAGGGTGTTGAAAGAAATTAGAAACTGATTAAAAAAAAGGCTGACTATATCAACTAAGTTTCGAATGCCTACATAGTGTGCCCCAGCTATAACACCCAGTCACTGGTCTCTCCACACAAATAAATACACAAACCCAAATCCAGTGAGATTTTTTTTTTACACATATGGGCTGAGTGAAGGTGCTGAGTGAAGGTGCTAAGGAATTGCAGTCTACAGTGACAAGTTCTAGGGCTCCTTTTAACTTCCTTGTTTGGGATATGTACCATACATATGGATATCAGTCTGGATCATCAGGGCAACAAAAATTGTACAAAATTTGGTTTCCAGTGGTAGCCAGATATTTTTGCCTCAGACTAATACACAAAGCCTCATATAATAAAAATGTCTAGTTTTCACATAACTATATAGCATATACAACATTCTGGCTAAGGATACACAGACATAAGTTAATGCTGATACTAATTCATATAGGCAGAAGAGCCTTTTACGCAGTAGTTAGCACTGTGCCTTGCAGCCCTGGAGTAACTGAGTCAATCCCAGCTAGGACACTATCTTGCAAAGAATTTCTATGCAAGATAGTTCTATGTTCACAATGCTCCAGGTTCTGGCTTTCTAAAGGTGGCCATACACGCACTGATAATATCGTACGAAACCTCGTTTTGTACGATATTCAGTGCGTGTATGGTATGTCGGCGAGTCGACCGATATCGCAGGAAGCTGCTGATATCGGCCGACTCGCTGATCGGACCAGTTTGAAAATTTTGATTGGGCGCCATAGAAGGCGCCTGACCAAAACCTCCCTTCAGCGCTGAATCGGCAGAAGGAGGTAGAAATCCTATTGTTTATACCTCCTTACCTGCCGATTCAGCCCTGAATGGTGTGAAACATCGTCAGATCGCCACGTGTATGGCCAGCTTAACACACTCCAAAAACTTACAGGCAGGTTAATTGACTGATAAAAATTAGCAAAGCGCATGTGTGAATGTGACAGAGACAGGATGTTTAATCTCTGTAAATTGCTGTGAAATTTGTTGGCACTATGTAAGTAAATAATTACAATAACACATAACAAAAACCATGTTTCTTTACTAGGCAATATCAACTCTTTATATCTTTGCAGTCAGTGTTTAAAAAATAGTATGCAGTTGTTCTCCAAGTCAGTAGATGTTTAAAGGACATAGTACTTACCTTCACCAGTTGCACTCTGTGATCCACTGCCCTGAAGGAAATAAAAATGAGAGCTTCTTATTATAACAGGGAAAACTAGTACCCTCCCATTGTGTAAAAAATTATAACAAAGTCTAGCTTATATTTCTTTCTAAAATGACAGTATGAATGGGTCACCCACATTTCATTTACTGTGCCAGATACCTATTATCCTTGCCCAGTCTTGTTTTTGTACAGGTTCCATTTGTTAATCATCTGACATACTAAAAGTTTTGACAATTCTTACATTTCCATATTAAAAAAGTTGTATGCCAACATAAATTTACAATATAAGCAGGTGTGCTAATTAAAATAACTAGTGTAGTATAGTATACCAAGCTTGATAAAAGGCAAAGCCTGTTATGTCCTGTAACAAAGTGTAAAAGTTGCTGTAATGCCCTAGGAACTAGGGCTGGGCGATATACCGTTTAATACCGAATACCGGTGTTTTTTTTTTTAAAACTATATTCATTTTTCAGATACCGCAATACCGGGGTGTCAGGGTACTCACCCGTGCGACCCGGTCTTGCGTTCCTCCTTGCGTGCGCGCGTGTCCCATTGTCCGCGGGATGCTGCGCACGCGCGGCCAGGTACGCGTGCGTCAAAGCGCACGTACATGTCAAAGCGTGCACGTCCGTGACGCGCTGACGGCACCGGTTCTGCGCATGCGTGGGGGGTATTTAAAGCTATCAAACACCTCCTCCTGTGCTATGTTGTCTGCGGCCTTGCCTGGGAAACTAAGCCTGATTTACCTTATGACTTTCTGTTGCCGATCCTTCGCTTGCCTGACTCTGATTTTCAATACTGCAGTAATTATTCTCTAATTTATTAGAAAATGGGGTTAGCACCTAATCATGCATGAAAAAAAAAAATACCGTAAAATACCGTGACACCGATATAATTTTGAAAAATACCGTGATATAAATTTTTGGTCATACCGCCTAGCTCTACTAAGAGCAATAAAGGCATTTTATTTAAAAAAAAGAGCGGTGCTGTTACATATTGTTTGCAATACCTAGGGGCCCATTTACTTACTCACGAACGGGCCGAATGCGCCCGATTGCGTTTTTTTCGTAATGATCGGTATTTTGCGATTTTTTCGGAAAATTATCGCGACTTTTTCGTTACCAATACGATTTTTGCGGAAAAACGCAAGTTTTTCGTAGCCATTCCGAAAGTTGCGATTTTTTCGTAGCGGTAAAACTTGCGCAAAAAGTTGCGATTTTTTCGTAGTGTTAAAACTTGCGCAAAACGTCTCGCCTTTTAAGTTTTAACGCTACGAAAAAAGCGCAACTTTTCGCGCAAGTTTTAACGCTACGAAAAAATCGCAACTTTCGGAATGGCTACGAAAAACTCACGTTTTTTCGCGCAAATCGTATTGGTAACGAAAAAGTCGCGATAATTTCCGAAAAGTCGTAAAGGCGCCGAAAAAATCGCAAAAAATACGAAAAAGTCGCAAAATGTTCGTTTTCCAATCGGAATTTTTCCAATTCGGTCGGAATTCGTGTCTTAGTAAATCAGCCCCCTAGGGTAGTACAGCAGTAACTTTGCTAAAGTTAGTTAAATGGCTACTCTCTTAGTTAAATGTCCCTTCTTAATCTGTCAGTTATATAATTTTTAACGGATTACAGCAGCACAAATATGGCAGCCCCCGCATAGAGGTGATCTAATAATATTTATAAGCATCAGGCAGTACTTTTTTAGCCAGTGTCAATATATCCTTAAGGCAGTTAATAAAATTATATAGTAAATAGTATCCTACTTATCTTGGCCATGGCCAGTTAACTGCAGGACATTTTATTCACCTTGTTCCCCCATTTCCATGAAGATAAATGATTACTGGATTAACATCTGATAGTGCTTCTTCATACCAGGCCTGGTCTTTGTGCTTTGCCTCTTCCCATCGGCTGACTGGAAGAGTATGCCTAAATGGCCAAGAACATGTATTAACAAATATATACAGGCTGAGAGATAGAGGAATAAGCATGCAAGTTTATTCAGCACATTAAGTCCTGATTAATAAAAACACATAAAGCCTGAAAAATTCTCCATGCACGGCAAAAATCTAGGCTTCTCATAAAATTGGTCCAAGTGTATGTGATAATGATAGCAACTTTAGATTGCTTATATTGTAAAGTGCACTGGGGCAGGGGCTGATACAAAATGTATATAATCTCTGTAAAGTGCTGCAGAATAGGTCCATACTATAGAGAGGATTATAATAATAATAATAATAATAATAATAATTCTAATGATGAGTCTCTCTGTATAAGATGATGGATACAAAATGTGTATCATTAAAGGAGAAGGAAAAGTAAAACTAAGTAAGCTTTATCAGAAAGGTCTATGTAAATACAGCCATACGCATTCACAGAAACGCTGCACTGAGTCCTCTAATAAAAGAAACACAGGATTTCTTGTCTTCTTTTTTGTAAACATGTTGTTTGGGTGTCTGCCTTCCTCTCTCAGAAAAATCCTTAATTCCTGTGGCTCTCCCCTCTCCTGCCCCCCCCCCCTCCTAAAAGAATACTAAGGACTCCCTCCCCCCTCCCTTAGGAATGTGTGAGCTATAACCGCTAGACTGCAAACAGGAAGCTATTTAAAATGGCAGTTGCTGTCTTAAGCAAACAGAGAAAGCTTCTAGGGCACTTTACTCAGGTATGGCAATGCTTTCTTCAGAATAAATATATTGTTCTTGGTGGCACTAATGTGGTGAATCTTTTGCCAGTAAAATGCCAAAATGACTTTCCTTCTCCTATAAGGGTTTCCTTTGGGTACTAAGAATATTGGTAGGTTAAATCTTTTCTTATGAAGACAACCCTAGTGAGAATGAGTGTGAGAAAGTAGTAGGGACATTAGATTGTAAGCTCCACTGTAGGCTTAAAGTAAATAATGATAAGAACCCCTCTGTAAATAACACATCAGTTCTATGGCAATATTAAGTTGAAGCTGCATGTTGTGAGATCATACTAAGATGTCTATACTTGTTCTACTGGTATGTCAGCTTCTTATGCATTATCATACTGCTTGGAAAAATGTACTCAGTAAATCCAATTTTTTCTGAATGCTAAACTAGATTCCAGTCTAACTCACCAAACACCAATAGTAACTCCATCTTCAGTTGTGAGGTAGAAGTTTGTTGTGTGGTTTAGTATTAATTTTGGGTTTCTGAGATCCACAGAAAATGGAACTTTTACTGAAAGCACAAGGAAAATTAATGAAATGGCATAATGAGTATACATTTATCTTGTGAGTAGGGTGGTCATGCACAACAATCGTTTTATCATAAACAAGTAAAGAAAGATGTATTTAAATCACTTCAGATCCTTAATACAAAAGGGGTTATGGGAGCAATCTAAGGCTAAGTAAAATATAAGTAAAGTACAGGTATCGGACCCCTTATCCGGAAACCCGTTATCCAGAAAGCTCCGAATTACGGAATGCCTGTCTCCCATAGACTCCATTTTAATCAAATAATTCAGAATTTTAAAACTGATTTCCTTTTTCTATGTAGAAATAAAACAGAACCTTGTAATTGATCCCAATTAAGATATAATTAATCCTTATTGGATGCAAAACAATCCTATTGGGTTTAATTAATGTTTTATTGATTTTTTAGTAGACTTAAGGTATTGAGATCCAAATTACGGAAAGACCCCTTATCCGGAATACCCTTGGTCCCGAGCATTCTGGATAATGGGTCCTATACCTGTACAACTGAAATGCAACTGATCTTTATTTACTACAAACATACAAACACCTAAGCAATTTTGTGATCATAACCTTGTAACTTAAAACCTCTGTATTTAAAAATGCATGCACTTGCACAGACTAAATTACCATTAAAAGGGGAACATGGATTGGTCAGTTCCCCTTTTTATGTGTAAGTTAAAGGAACAGTAACACCAAAAAATGAAAGAGCTTTAAAGTAATAAAAATATAATGCACTGTTGCCCTGCACTTGTAAAACTGGTGTGTTTGTTACAGTAACACTACTATAATTTATATAATAAGCTGCTGTGTAGCCATTCAAGCTGGAAAAAAGGAGAAAAGGCACAGGTTACATAGCATATAACAGATAAGTTCTGTAGAATACAATAGTGTTTTATCTGTTATCTGCTATGTGCCTGTGCCTTTTCTCCTTTGAATGGCTGCCCCCATGGCTACACAGCAGCTTATTTATATAAATTATAGTAGACTTTCTGAAGTAAAAACACAACTTTACCAGTGCAGGGCAGCAGCACATTATATTTTAGTTACTTTTATACACTTTAATTTTTTGGTGTTACTGTTCCTTTAAGCCAAATCAGCTAAACAACAAAAGCTTAAGTTTTATTTTAAGGAAAATGGCCATCTATTGATATTCTTTTTTCCTTTGCTAGAATTTATACATTTCTTGATACCCTGGGTTAAAAGAAGTAGATGGGAATAATAGAGAAACACAGACAAGAAGTGGGGGGAACCTAAGATGCATGTTTATGAAAAGAAATACAGTGACCCTTTCTAGACCCTCTTCTAGTTATATAAAAATCAATAGAAAAATAACTGATCAGAGTATATTTACAATATTCTACTGTACAGCTCTGTGTACATAAGTAGCGCTTTATAAATAAAGATATACATACATACATAAAGATATACAATATATTTGTTTTTAGCACTGATTTAAATCTGTTGCATTTGCATGCATCATTAATGTTAAAAGCAATATTACAGATATCGGACCCCTTATCTGGAAACCCGTTATCCAGAAAGCCAGTCTCCCATAGACTCCATTCTAATCAAATAATTCAGAATTTTAAAACTGATTTCCTTTTTCTATGTAGAAATAAAACAGTACCTTGTAATTGATCCCAACTAAGATATAAATAATCCTTATTGGATGCAAAACAATCCTATTGGGTTTAATTAATGTTTTATTGATTTTCTAGTAGACTTAAGGTATTGAGATCCAAATTACGGAAAGACCCCTTATCCAGAATACCCTTGGCCCCGAGCATTCTGGATAATGGGTCCTATACCTGTATATGCATGTAGAAGCAATACTTACATATGTTTAAATAAACTACCTTGGCCAGCAAAGCAGGGAAAAGTCGAATGATGAATGGTACACTTATGTAGATGCAAAGTAGCACAACAACACTTGTTTTCAGGTAAAAGGCCCAGCGTAAGGAAGACCTGCAAGAAATCATACAAAGAACTCTCATTTATGTAGGTCTAGAACCATAACCACAGTTATGCCCTCTCCACCTTGCACCAGACTAAAGATCTGGCGCGGAATACAGAGGGAGCCCTATGTTTAACATTTGAACAAAATAAAATGCTAAATAAGTATTCGGTGCCTGCATTATGGAAGTTCTAATTTCAGTAAAAAAAACTATTTGTCCAGTGAGAAAATAACTGCCTTATACTGACATCTACCAGGGAATCATAAGGAACTGGAAGTTACATCAAACATCCCAGATGCAGTGTAGGAAAGTTCATCCTACAAAATCTTCCACAGTGAAGCCAAAATTAATTTCAAAGAGTTCAGTAGCTGAGGTTGTGTAGGATTTGTCATTTACTAAAACAAGACAACTGATTAAGTTCTGTAGATCATTTTATTTTATATGAATAAAGGGTGTTACCTCCATAAGGTTGAAATTTTTTGACATGCAGCCACATTACAGTAAAGATCCATACTTTCTTACTTTTTTCCCATAATTCTGTTCCATTCTGACCTTGCTCAGTCCTGTCTCTTTATAGAAAACATGCTCAGTGTGCACTAGGCTGCTGCATCTGTGGCTATGTCATTTCTTTATTGTCTTTAGGCAGTCATGTCTGACACTGTTACATAGTATCTTGTTTACCTTAGCAACCAGGCAGTGGTGTGAATGAGAGACTGGAATATGAATAGAAGAGGGACTAAATAAAAAGATAAGGAATAAAAAGTAACAATAAAAATGCAACTGTAGCCTCAAAGAGAAAGTTTATTGGCTGCCAGGATCAGTGACCCCCATGTGAAAGCTGGAAAGATGTAGACAAAGAAGACAAATAATTCAAAAACTATAATTAATAAATAATGAAGACAAACTGCAAAGTTGCTAGGAATAGGCCATTCTACAATATACTAAAAGTTATCTTGAAGGTGAACCATCCCCTAACTAACAAATGATTGTTTATAGTAAAAGGCACAAAGTTTACTCAGGTACAGTAATGCATAGTAACTAATCAGATGTTTACTATTAAAGGGGACATATTGTGTGAAAAACAATATGGTGCCAATGAATTGTACTCATCTATATATAGAAGGAATGTGCTTTTAAAAGTAGTGTTTTGTGCTGATTTATTGCAAATATCTCCAAAAACTAGTCCTGCCCATGCATTCCACTTGCTGCTGTCTCCTTTCCCAGGTTGTGCAGGGGGAGTTGGCAGCACTCAGCACACTGCACTATAGGATAGGAACCAACCAGAATCTAGGCTTACCTGACTGGCAGGCCCGGGCCTAGGGCGGCACAAATTTAGAGGAGGCATGCCACCCCACTGCAACAAGATTTAAAAATTATGCTCTCATACAGTGTAATGGGGACCTTTCCAACCAACGGGGGGCCTTGGGGTGCCCGGAAGACAAATACGGTGCTGCTAACTGGGATCCCAACCCTGCCTTTGCTTGTGTGACTGCAGGGCTGTGATTGGCTACTCCCCTACTTTGCTTCTGGCAAGGACCATTAGGATACGCCCACCCCTTATTTGAAACACAGTCAGAGACCTGAGAGGATCTATAGGGAGCACCGATAAAGGGGCCATTTTTACAGATAGTATTACTTTTTAGACCAAATTGAAACCAGCACCATATATTATTCATAACTGCATAGAAGAATATAGTTTTTTTTCATTTATTCTATATGTCTCCTTTAAACAGGGGGACAGAAAATGCTACCTTTTGATTAGTTGCAATAGGTGACTATATATGTAGCAAATATTGCAGCTAACTCCAACTCTAATGTAGTTTTTAAAGTTGCATAATTTTCAAATTAAGTAACAACCCAATTTAGAGAAATGTTATAAATTTTAATATCTGGGATTAATGATTGAGAAATGCTGCTAAACATAACAGCAACTAATGCCCAGGCAGGCCCATGTAATTCAGAAAATACAGCACCTCTCTAAAGACCCCAATCATATCACTTAAAAGGTTTTGTCAACTCCTTCTTAGGACATTCCCTACTCTGTTTTAAAGGTTCTATGCAACTTTAGTGTGCATCTTCAATGGCATCGGTCAAACACACATAAAAAGCTGTTAAAGTCCTTTGCAAATTAAAACATCCATGCCTGTTAAAAAAACCCATGCCTCTGCTGTTGATCATATATTGCCTGCCTTGCCTCTATGGCTCAGACAGAGGTGGGGCAGTCAATTACTTTCACTTTTCTTTCTGCAGACCCAAAATTACAAAAATTGCCAAACTTTTAGTATAAGAGTTAAGTTGTTTTCAGGGGTCATTTTGTTACTTCCATTTTATCACCAAAGAGTGCTACAGAATGCATCTAATGGCTGGGTATTATGTTTCAACATGTATTCATTTTTTGAAAGGGAAAAGTGATATTAAATGAAGACTTATGTTAGGGCAGGGCTTGGTGGTTGACGTTTGTCGGTGTTTAATAACCCATTCCCCCTGCTGTACAGCATGAACACTATTGTACAAATAAAACTATTGGGTGCTATGGGTGAGTGCTGTGTTTCGGAGAAATTAAAAATAACTGCATTGCAGTCAACCACACTGAGCCTTCAGTGCCAGTTATGCTTATGTGCAAGCCAACCTACAAACTGAGCCATCAGTACAAAGTGACACACATTCTTTTAACAAAGTTTATTCTGAAACTTTTTTTCAGTGGATAATATGTAGGTAAAACTTTTTGGTGGCATGGAGAGAAAAAAACGTTAGGGGTACACAACACTCTAATAAGGGGTATATTTATCATGCTGTGTAAAAAGCGTAGTGAAGCATTACTGGTGATGTTGCCCAGGGCAAC
Organism: Xenopus tropicalis; assembly: GCF_000004195.4. Classification (NCBI taxonomy): domain Eukaryota; kingdom Metazoa; phylum Chordata; class Amphibia; order Anura; family Pipidae; genus Xenopus; species Xenopus tropicalis. The sequence goes on from NC_030684.2 coordinate 96,209,001, forward strand.
CAATCAGCAATCAGATTTCAACAGTTAGGCTAATGCCAGATGAGGCGTACGGCGTATATTTTCGGCAAGCGGAAAAAGGCTTGCCTAAAATACCGCCCTACGCCTCCTACTTGTGCCTGCACCGGAATGAATGGAATATGCTCAGGTGCAGGCACATGTAGCCAAAATACACATAAAAACGAGAGAGATGCGTATTTCAGCTACATGTGCCTGCACCCGAGTGTATTCCATTCATTCCGGGGCAGGCACAAGTAGGAGGCGTATGGTGGTATTTTAGGCAAGCCTTATTCCGCTTGCCAAAAATATACGCCCTATGCCTCGTCTGGCATTAGCCTTAGAAAAACCAAAGCAAAGCATCTCATTGGCTGCTATGAGCAACATCACTGGTGAGGTTTTACTTCACTTTTTATACAGCATGATACATATACCCCTAAGTAAAACTTTCAACTCTAAGTAAAACTTAAAGCCAATCACGGTCCATACATTACTAGAACCATGAAAGTTTTACTAGAGTGTTGTGTTCCCCTAACGTTGCTAACAAGCAAAAAGTGTGTAGCCTTGAACTCGAGTAGTATGAAAACCCACTGGTTTAACCATACCTCCCAACATTTGAAAAGAGGGACAAAAAGTTACCCCATTTTTAAAAAAAATACTCCTTTTATATATATATGAAATGGCGGGATAAGACGCAAATGTGCTATACCCTCATACTGTACTACCTAAGGAAAACAATATAGCAACTCCTACATTAAAATACAAATATAGAGAAAAGGCAGTCAGTTATAAGTGAGTTATAACTATGTACCAGTTTTGCCCCCCATACACAGTACCCCCATACACAGGAGCCCCCCCATACACAGGAGCCCCCCATACACAGGAGCCCCGCCACACACAGTGTCCCCTATACACAGTAGCCCCCCATACACAGTAGCCCCCCATACACAGTACCCCCCCCATACACAGTGCCCCCTATACATAGTGCCCCCTATACACAGTAGCCCCCCCATACACAGTGCCCCCTATACACAGTAGCCCCCCATACACAGTGCCCCCTTTACACAGTAGCCCCCCATACACATTACCCCCCATACACATTACCCCCCATACACATTACCCCCCACAGTAGCTCCTCCTTCGTCTGCGGCTCCTCTCCTTATGCGGCTCCTTGTGCGGTGGCGACAGGCCCTTTTATATAGTTGCGCCCGTGCGTAATGACGTCACACGCACCCACAGACGCAACCTTATAAAAGGGCCTGTCGCGCTGTATAAGGAGCCGCATAACGAGTAAAGCCGCTGGGGAAGTCTGAACGTCCGGCTCCAGCCAGCGCATCCTGCTGTGCTGGATAGTTCAATGAATGTCCCACAATGCGGGACATTCATGGAACTATCCGGGACAGTGGGATGCGCCATGAAAAGCGGGACAGTCCCGCGAAAAGCGGGACAGTTGGGGTGTATGTGTCTGCTATATTTTATGAATGAGCGATACTTCCCCTGCATGCTGTGCTCTGCCAGAGATTCCCAGGAGTGAGAGATATATGTTAGGGGTGGAAAGGTGAAACTGCCCAGCACACAAATAAAAGCAGCAGCCTCTTCTGCCTGATAAAAGACAGAGGCACCCTCAGCCCCTGACCCACTGAGCAGGAGAGGAATGCAGCCAATGCCAATAGTTAACCCTTGCCTGTCACAAATGCTCCTCCCAGGACAATTAAACATCAAGGTAAGGCTGTGAGCTTGAGTGTAGCAGGGGAGATTGAAGAGTTAAGGGGGCGGGGCTTTATTCCCCAGAGCAGAGCAGGCACAGCAATCAATTAAATGGCAAAGCTGAAAAGCGGGACATCTAACAGTGAATCCGGGACAGCGGGAAGTGCCATAAATATCGGGACTGTCCCACTGAAAGCGGGACGGTTGGGAGGTATGGTTAACTTCTTAGGAGACAGGAGTCCTCAATCCAGAAACCTACTTACCCCGTGTTTCTGCTTTCACTCCCACCCCCCTGATGGTGGGGAAGCCCTAGTTGCTTCCTCCGTAGGCGAACCTCACCCTCCCCAGCGAACACAGTGGCCAATGGATAATTCAATGTTGACAGCAGAGCCATCGCCAAAGCAAAACCATCAGTATCGGCAACCCTGTACCGCCCACCTTAGGGACTATCTGTTACAACTAGTACCGCTCCCTCTGAGGGGAAGTGATTGAGCCAGCGAGGATCATGTGACCTAACGTCATTTGAAAGCGTAACTCGGTGCATGATTCCAAGTCTAAAGTGTGGGCGCTTCAAGTAAAATGTGGGAATCTTTTTCAAAACTGGGATGTGGCTGTCCTCTGACAAGTAGCAGTTTTGTATTAAAACGGGGATTTGGGGGGGATGAGGGAAATGGGAACAGGAAGTGCTTTCAGCGGAGGGGGCTCTGTCTTTTATCAGGCAGAAGAGGCTGCTGCTTTTATTTGTGTGCTGGGCAGTTTCACCTTTCCACCCCTAACATATATCTCTCACTCCTGGGAATCTCTGGCAGAGCACAGCATGAAGGGGAAGAGGTATTGCTCATTCATAAAATATAGCAGACACATGCACCCCAACTGTCCCGCTTTTCATGGCGCATCCCGTTGTCCCGGATAGTTCCATGAATGTCCCGCATTGCGGGACATTCATTGAACTATCCAGCACAGCGGGATGCACTGGCTGGAGCCGGACATTCAGACTTCCCCAGCGGCTTTACTCGTTATGCGGCTCCTTATACAGCGCGACAGGCCCTTTTATAAGGTTGCGCCTGTGGGTACGTGTGACGTCATTACGCACGGGCGCAACCATATAAAAGGGCCTGTCGCCACCGCACAAGGAGCCGCATAAGGAGAGGAGCCGCAGACGAAGGAGGAGCTACTGTGGGGGGTAATGTGTATGGGGGGTAATGTGTATGGGGGGTAATGTGTATGGGGGGCTACTGTGTAAAGGGGGCACTGTGTATGGGGGGCTACTGTGTATAGGGGGCACTGTGTATGGGGGGGCTACTCTGTATAGGGGGCACTATGTATAGGGGCTCTGTGTATGGGGGGGCTACTGTGTATGGGGGGCACTGTGTATGGGGGGCTACTGTGTATGGGGGGCTACTGTGTATAGGGGACACTGTGTGTGGCGGGGCTCCTGTGTATGGGGGGGCACCTGTGTATGGGGGGCACCTGTGTATGGGGGTACTGTGTATGGGGGGCAAAACTGGTACATAGCTATAACTCACTTATAACTGACTGCCTTCTCTCTATATTTGTATTTTAATGTAGGAGTTGCTATATTGTTTTCCTTAGGTAATACAGTATGAGGGTATAGCACATTTGCGTCTGATCCCACCATTTCATCTATATAAAAGGAGTATTTTTTAAAAAAATGGGGTGTGGTAATTGGGGCGTGACCACAAAAGTGGGCGTGGCCACAAAAGTGGGTGTGGTCAAAAATTGCCGCGCTGCACGTGCCAAAACTTTTTGTCCCTCTTTTCATTTTTCAAATGTTGGGAGGTATGAAATTGTATTAGGCAAGAGTAGAAGTGGATATGATAGCAATGGATTGTATAACAGTGTAAGGCCCAGTCATAGACAAAGGCTAATCAGATTTCAAGTTATGGTGCTAGTTCAACACAAAATTAACTTTAGGATGTTGTATGCATTGCTATTAAAAGACAATCTGCTACTGGTCTTTTATAACTGGTTCTTTTTTATGCCCTTTTGGTATTATTGCAAGAAAAAATATACTTTCAGAATAAATACTTAACTAAGATAATTTATATCATAATTAGTGACCTATTAAAGAATTGTATCTAACTGATATATAGTTATCAGTACCTATCTCCTTTTTTTTTTTTACATAATTTGCCTTCATTGAGCCACCATTTTGTGAGGGTCTGTGTGCTCCCTCAGTAGTGATGATGTGTGGGTCAGGAACAACCAGCACCCGACCCTAACCTGCAAAATGTTGCCATTGCAGGACCCACACCCAACCTGTACACACTTCTTTCCACTTTGTATGCTACTTCTCTGGTTGCCCTAGGTTACAAGACAGGGAAACTTAAGGAGCAGAGGAAGTATGCACTTCCCCATTTTGACCTACAATAAAACCAAACCTGCAGTGGTCTCCCAAATTTCAACCCTAACCCACCTGACATGAGGGCAAACCCTGCGGATCCTATGGGTTGTAGGTCAACCAACACATAACTATCCCTCAGAGATCACAGGAATTACACATAATTTAACTAGAAGGAAAACATGATAGTAAAAGACGTATCTCTTTCCATTCATTGGTTGATATAACCTGGACATGTATATGTGCACTGTGTTTGTGTGTGCAGTGCCAGAGGGTAGATTTAGTACTTAAAAAACAAATAGAAATTCTACATCCACCTGCTGATTCAGCCCTAAATGTAGATTTTGCTTGGGCGCCTTAACCTGCCTGATTGACAAGACGACCGATATCCGCAGCCTTTGTGATATCGGTCGTCTCGTCAAGCCACCATACACGCACCAAATATGGTACAAAACGAGGTTTCGTACAATAATATTGGTGAGTGTATTGCCAGCCTCCTAAACTTTGGGCTACCTACCACAGGGTAGACACAGAATACAGTCCTGCAGTGGGTCTGGTGCCCATAGAGCAGTGCAGGTATGGGATGGATAGATAAACGTGGGTCAGGTCTGGTAAAGCTTTTGTATGTCCAAATGGACAAAAATACTGTAGGCAGGGCTGGGTACATCTAATCAGGCCCACACAGCTTCCTAATCCTAAACAGTGATTGTGAGGGGGAAACCAATAATATAGAGTTGAGGTGAACTTACTTTCTGTCCTAGTTATTGCTGGAATTAAGGCAAAAAAATCAGCTAAGCAGTAAGTAAGGCTATGTCCTAGTGAAATAGATTACTAGGCCAAGGGTCACTGACATAAGCATTGGTCTTACGGTAGAACTGCAGAGAAAATGCATATGTCTAAGCAGAAAGTTAATTTAATATGAAAGGAAGGTAGAATAATTATGCAATTAAAAAATGAAAATAAACTACTACTACTTAGTTTACTGCAAGCTACAACATAACAATAAAATATAATCTAAAAGGCAAACTTACTTTTAAGTGCTAGTGAAATAGCACTTGCATGTACGGGAAATTGGAGAGTATACTGTATATACACGCTGCTCTCAAAAGACCAGTTTATCCCTGGGTTCCTTACCTCTAAACCCTATTTGATGGCAGAAGCACAGTTTAAGTACTGATTAGGAAAAAAATGTCTTCCTAATATGGTTTTATTCACATTGAATTTACAGAGAGCTCCTTTTATTGAATTTACAGAGAGCTTCTTTTATGCAAATCTGTCTCAAGCTGAAGGCTTCAGGTAGAACAAAGTCCATATGTGCAGTACTGGTCTTCATCCAGTTAATGATTTTCAGAAATGCAGTGCTAACGCTGTATTTATGCTGAAGTACTCACCTTTTTTTCTTTTTGTAAATCAAAGATTCTGATTGCTGACCCATTCCTTGTGGTGATTGTCCTGAGCCCTTTTTCTGGGATGCATCACGCCTTTTCATTCTGAATCCTTCCTATTAAGAGGTCGAATGAAGATACACACACTTGGTCACAGAAGAACAAGTACAGTTGCTTCGTCTAAATTTATTGCTTCATAATCAGAGTATAATCTGCCACAGCTAATAGCCACGCCTATGTCCTTGTGACTACAAACTTTAACCTAAAACCACTTCCCATAAACTCATAAAAGCTATATTCTGCACAAACATAGTAATGGGAAACCACTTCTGAAACATTATTTCTGTGAAGCTACAATTTAATTGTTATTACTGTTTTTTACTAATCATTCTGTGCAGGGTCTATTCTATTCATATTCCCATATTCATATTCCAGTTAATGATTTTTAGAAATTCAGTGTTATGCTGTATTTATGCTGCAGTACTCACTTTTTTTTCTTTTTGTAAATCAGGTTTTATGGGGTCAAAGATTTCTGATTGCTGACCCATTCCTTGTGGTGATCATCCTGAACCATTTTTCTGGGTAACATTGCGCCTTTTCAAGACTCCTTCTTCCTAAACTTATATCCTACTCAAACATAGTAATGGGAAACCACTTCTGAAAAGTTATTTCTGTGAAGCTACAACTTAATTGTTATTGTTACTTTTTATTACTTATCTTTCTAAAAAAATTTCTGTTAAAATTAACATATGGTAACATGAGTAAAGGGTGCCCCCCTTAAGGTACTGTAATGATTTGTCCAAAGTATGGAAACACCTACTTGTCCAAGTGGATTATATAACATACAGGATTATATAACATACAGAAACAGTAGTGGTGTTCCTTTTAATTACATTTAGTTGTATGTTAGCCTTATGTATGTATGTAGCCTTATTAACTGTGGCCTTAAGTGTAGTGTTGCTGGACCTGTCACTAGCTGATGTTGCTGGGAAAAGTCAGTTGCTCAGTAAGTCACTGTGACCTGCTAAGATGACTGATGAAATATATGGTGTTTGCTAGCTTATCTTCATGTTTTTAAGGTGCATTGCAGAAATAAGTGACATTGTTGAAACATCACGTCTCAGTAAAGGAGAACCAAATTAATTTACCTAACTTAATCTATAGTTAGGGAGCATGGCCTTTGGAATGACTGCACTGCTCATGCTCCTGTCCTAGCCAGGGGATTTAGTTAACAAAATGGAGAAGGACTAACATGATCCTAGTACGAATGTAACTGAGGCAAAATTATGTAACTGAATTATCTAGGAACAGAAAACTGTGAAATTCAATTTTCCTTGATATGGGACTCACTTATACCATTCATTGTCCTTTAAAGGAGAATGCAAGTTAAAATTTAAAAAGCATACTGCCCAATAGTCCTCCTATTGTTTAGTAATAACGCCACACTTTTGGCTCACCTAATCAAATATTTACTCAGTCACACTTACTTCACATTTTCTACCTGTTTTCTTGAACAGGCAGCCATCTTTAAAAAGGTATTCTTCCTTCCTTTCCATCCTTTCTTCATACTGCACATGTGTTTCATTCCCCCCCCCCCGGCAGATCCGCTTCTGATTGGCTGGTGGGCATGTGTAGCTCAGAACAGGAGACAGGATCAAGTTACACACATGCTCAGAGAATAGGAAGGCTGCCGCTGGCACCTACAGGAAGGGGAGAGAGATTTCAGTGATTTCAGTGTCACTGTAGTCTTCACACTGCTGTAGGCTGCCAGCACCATATCTCAGAGAAGCAAGCAGGGATCTGGGAATTTAGATATGCAGTAAGTACTTAAAAAGAATGCCTTTAGACTTACTTTTAATTTATATTAACCTTTCCTTGTCCTTTAAAATGACACAACTGTACTGTTATATTTGATGCTTTGTTATTACTATTAGTGTATAAACTATATAGGATTTGATCCATTTATGGATTTTACTTTTACAGTTTCCAACTTGTGTTTGATAATAGAAATGTTTAGGCATCGGTTTACTAAATTGTGACAGAGGTCGATAACTACTTGCAGCAGAAAAATTCCCAGAGCTGTTTAACAAGGTTTACTAAAGCCATTAAAACTTCAAAATTAACTAAACTTTTCATTGCCACCTGGCGAATGGTGTTCTTTGAAATAACCCCACAAAGTTGCATAGTGAGTGAGATGTGATGTCAGTTTTTAACATGTCCAGTGAACATTAGTGACTTTATTTGGAGAAGAATGATACATATATAGTGAATAATGTACCCCCTCTGGAACTTCAAGGTAAACATTCTCATATATATATTTTTTTAATCTTTGTTTTTATTTTGCGTCATCGTACATATCAGTTACAATTTTGTTATCGTTTTTGTCTTACATTTGCGTCTTATAAACAATATGTATTAATAGATGATATCTGGTTTAATATTTGTAATAAAATTTGAACTTTAACTTTCAGCTCGTACCTCATATTTTCCTGGGCCTTGTGGGAATAGGTTTTCACTGATAAAATGTTGCCAGCATTCTGTTTATTTGTTGACTCTGTCTGATTGTTTGGGGTAAGGACATTCTCAAATTTACAGGATATTTATGGTTAGTGTATTATACATGTATTAGGACTCATTGATAATAAGTAATATACTGTAAAATTATAATAACATCAAATATTAATTAATTGGTTATAAGTATATCTGATAATGCATTTCATTAATTACTTTATTAAAGGAGAGAGAAGTGGTTAATGACTTTTGAGGGTGGCAATTTGTTAGGCTCCTCCCAGTGATTATTATTGCTTACTGTAGACCCCAGGCTAGCAATCTTCTTTGCTGAAAAATATAGCATGCCTGTCAGTGTTCACACAGGTTCGGATTTCTGTTACAATATGTACAGTTTTACTTTTTCATTTCTAATTGCGCCCATGTGTGCACTGACATATGGATACTATACTTGTCAGTGGCTCCGCAACATGTAGTGGTTCGAAGCAGGTGTTTTCTCTGCTAGTGTAAAACCACTGGTGTAGAAAACATGCCTGTGCCTTTGTACTAATGCTGAATTTCAATATCATGTTTGTGTAAATAATGAAAGATACTTAGTACATTGGGAGCTGCTTTAATTTTGAAGCAAAAGCAATTGCAGATTTAATGGTGTCAGTCAGATTCAACTAGTAAACCAATATTTTAGTACCTTCAATGATAACCACTGGATGGCAGCAAAGAGCAGCATTCTAACTGCCTTTTTTCTCAACAAAATTAACTGACCATTTTATCAAGTTGATTTTTTAAATGCTATCTTAACAACTGGTGTTTCTGACAATGACAATGTTAGTGCTACAATGAATTAAATGCAACTGTTAATGCAGTGAAATAATCTTAAAGCACTGCTCTGATACTTAAATGGCCCATTACAGTATATGAGCTATACACCAAGACTAGACATGGGATTACCAGCTAAGATATCCACAATCAAAGAACTGCGGAGGTACTGAGCTGCATAAGTGGCCTCACATTTTACTCGTGCTTAATGAAATGTCTAGGATCAATATCAGCTAAAATAAGTGTGTTGAAGATAACTCCTTACAGCCTCAGTTTGTTTCTACAGTTGTGTTGTAACTGGAAAAATTAAGCACCATACTTTGCACATCCATCTACACAGAGGAGGCAAGCATCAGACAGAGATTTGAGGTTTAGAATAAAAACAGGTTTAATGAGGGCAACATAAAAATCTCTGTAGACATCATGTGTCCATAATCTCTTTTTGACCTTGATTAACGTCACATACTTGTCTGTCTTTTATATTTTCCAACAGACAGCCAATACTGTAGTTAAATTAAGTCTTTAGGAAGAACAGAATTATCTAGAAAGTTGCAATTATATACACATCTATAGCCGTATCTTAACATATATAATATAAGGTGACATACCTCCCCACAAATGCATGTGAATTTGGTACTGTAGTAATTTTCTTTACAGGGTGAATAATTGAAAATAAAAATGAATTTCTCTAGCCAAAAGCCTAAATGATTTAATTTGTTCAGAATAATCTTTATCTTTTGGCTAGTAGCACTCAGTATGGGATTTATGCATGATGCAGGCAATACAAAAGAATCTGTACTACAAATGCATTTGGCTGACATTCAGTGTGAATTCATGATTCACTATAAATCTTTGGCAATTTGCATAATTTCCAGGGAAATGTGTATCAAATTATGGAAATAATTATGGAAAGAGTCTCTAGACATAAATGTGGTATTGAGCTGAGGTGAGAACACTCTGCATTAAAGAAAGTGGGCTGCTTCTGTGAAAACACTTGTTTCATGTAAGGATCAAAATTAATTGTAATCAACTAAATTTTAATATTTCACTTTTTTTTGCAGTCTCTGTCTTCTGCTAGAAGAGCAGAAGGCCCATGATTAAGGCAGAAATCACCAAGTCATTGGGCCTAGCTGGAAACAGAAAGGCTAATTTCATAACACAGATGTTTAAATGTGTAGGCGCAGTTACCAGTAGCAACTAATCAGTTATTAATTAAATAATAAGTTAGAACATGAAAACAAAATTAACTGGGTCAAATCAATGAAAACTGTGCAAGCCCATCTCTTATATAAGACCTACAAGTAGGACTTGATTTGGCTCCCTTGGTCTGAGATTGTGGGGAGCATGGGTGCCCTTTCCCCATAAGAGTTATATTGCCTCCCCAAAATAAGATGGTGACCCTGTTACTCTGCTTTCTCGCAACTCATGAGTGCACAAGGTCTGCTGTTTTCACTTTCTGCACCTCCCAGAGTTTGGGTCAGAGCTGCACTTAGTACTTTCACTGAGTTTTTTTCCAGGCTGAGCACCAGGTTGTGATACATTAGAGGTGTCTACATGCCACATAGCTGTGTAACCCAATGCAAACTGGACATCAAACTGTTAAAAACACCCCTGTTTTAACTTAACACCTAATGACATGAGGGGGATAAGATGCAGTCAAATATAAGATTGTCTGATATTTCATCAAAATCACTAAATTTAGCTTTGCAACTTTCTAGTTTAGAGTAGAGAGATTCATTTACCCATTTTGGATTCGGATAAATGTGTAATATGTGTGAGAAAAGATGCTGCAAACAAAGTTTTGAGATTTTTTTTCAGATTTTTTTTTGGTATTTAAAACCCTATATCTTAGAGAAGTGTAATTACACAAAAACACACAGACTAAGAAATGTATAGTTGTATAGATTTATAGTTTTCCTTGGTCATCTAAAAGTCCCCACCCAGGAAATGTCCCTAAAGTGAGAGAGCACATTAAAAACTGTCTGGCTCATGTGCATGAAATGCAAAATTATGCAGGTACTTAAAGAGTTGTATTCTTTGCAAAACGTACTCATTTCTTGATATTCAAGCAATTACTCAAGCTTATTGCTAATGATGTTAATTCAATATTTTTTTAAACCCCATTCTTAGAGACTCTGCTCTTAAAGATGCATATTTTTCCCGATTCCTAACTGGCCATATGTTGTTGCCTCCACAAATACACAAGCTGCTTAGTGCTGATTTCTAAAGATCAAACATGGTGTCAGTCAAGAGGATAAAGTGCCGACAGGCTGTCTAAGCCTGAGATTTCCACTCAGTGGTAGCAGCAAAGGTCTGAGTACAATCTGCACTGAAGGCAGAGACAAGGACACCATGAGAACAGTGGAATACATTTGTTTTATAATCTTGATGAAAAAATTGCATATCTTTCACATTAATAACTATAGATGTGCTATAGGCGCATTATGTTTTAGATACTGCATATCATTTTTGCTATGTCAAAAATGGAGTGAAATAAAGAAAAATGTACTTATATTTGTATATATGTATTATATTTTTATACACTTCTCTACCAAATCAAATATGCCTGAGCATGTGATGGTCAACATTTGCTTTTGTAACCCATAAGGAGAAATCAGCAGGTACTATTTTCAAGTCAGCTGTTTAAAAGCAGACATCTGGTTGGGTTACTAAAGCAAACTTTTTTAAATCACAGGTTTTAAAGCATATACTTTCAGCATATGACATATAAGGGGGATTTAGTTGCTGCGATTTTTAAAAGTGAGTTCCAGTGACAAGTCGCTTGTCTTTTCTGAACAAGCAATTACTAGAGATTTCAACAATGGAGCAATTCTTTTTCCCACAAATCCAGGTGTCATATTCCCCACCCACAATTATAAATCACATTCAGTGCAATGGGGAAATCGCAGCGACTTCCCGCTCAGTGGGTTTTGAATGACAATACTTTCTTTGTAAAATCGCTTGAAAAAGAGCCTCATAGTGATTCAGAGCGATAAGCGACTTGAAGTAGTATCATTGGTTTAGGTACTGGCGATTTATATTCTTCTCTATGTAGAGACAAACCGAACGTCTTGTCGCTGGAACTCGTTTTTTAAAAATTGCAGCTACTGATCTCTCCATGGGACATTAGCCTAAGGCCTTTTTACTGATTAATCAGGCAGGCAAAGAAGTTCAAGAGCTACACAGCATCTAAAACTGCAGGAAACATTGTACTTTCTCCCTAAGGGGCATATTTTTAAAAGTGAAAATGAATTAAAATTTACTTTGCATCTTTTTACATGGTTGTTGTGTAAAAAAAAGAAAGAAGCAGAGAAAAGGTGGTGAAACCACAAGTAATAATTTGCATAACAAAGTGTAAAAAAATTGTGAGAAATAACAGCATAATTAGTAAACTTTATATGTCCCTTTTTTGCCAAGGAGTAAATTCCAGCATTAACTCTAGCACTTTTACAAACAGGGGCTTCAGAGTTTTGACATATTAAATTTACCACAAAGAGGAACATAGCATTATATAAACACTTTGCTATAAGTATGGGATTTTTGCACCAAATATTGTATGCTAACTTCATATGTTTATAAATAATATGCTCCTTAGTGCAGTATAGTATGTTACCTATTTTCTACTGTTTCAATCAATTTAATATTTGTAATAAGCATTCCAAAAAAGGAATGTAAGACCCTCCTTACTGGCTGAAGTTATAAAGTAAAACATCCAAAATGACTTAAATTAAGGTATGTACACATGGGCATATTGTCAGCCACAGGTTTGCCACCTTTTCAATAGTTACCTGTGGTGACATAAAGCAGGTGGGATGGTGACAGACAGGGTCCTTATGTTATGGACTAGGAAAAGCTGATTGTAAAGGGTGCTGGACTGGGCTGAGATACCTGTGCAGCTGGGGTATAAATGGGAGGCTTAGGTGCATTAATAGGCTGTTTTCCTAGAATCCTAATGTAGTACACTCTTATTTGTGGTATTGTCATATACTTACTTATTTTTTTTATAATAAGGATGCAACGGCCAAAATGGCAGGAGATACTATATTGATACAAGACAGTGTGACACATACATTTTTATCTCTTTTTAATAGCAGTTTTGCTGTGATATACAAAGGCCAATAGGATATGCTAATAAAGTTATCCTTTTTAAGACTACTTGTGCTTCACATTAGGTGTGGTTCTTGTTTTAGGGTGTAATTTTGTTTATAATTGTTTTATTATTTTAGTTTTGGATTCCCATGCCGCCTCGCTATCTGCAATACCATTTATTTTTTTCCACACAGTATTTTCAGTCAGGGGAAAAGTTGTCTTTAACACAATAAACCTTATAATGATGTTTCAGTGCAATGCAAGCACCTTAGACAAACACAGGCCAACTGAAAAAATATCTTCCTTTTATACTCATATATATATATATATATATATATACAGTGGTGTGAAAAACTATTTGCCCCCTTCCTGATTTCTTATTCTTTTGCATGTTTGTCACACAAAATGTTTCTGATCATCAAACACATTTAACTATTAGTTAAAGATAACACAAGTAAACACAAAATGCAGTTTTTAAATGAGGGTTTTTATTATTTAGGGAGAAAAAAAATCCAAACCTACATGGCCCTGTGTGAAAAAGTAATTGCCCCCTGAACCTAATAACTGGTTGGGCCACCCTTAGCAGCAATAACTTGTCTTTTACAGCGCTCTGGAGGAATTTTGGCCCGCTCATCTTTGCAGAATTGTTGTAATTCAGCTTTATTTGAGGGTTTTCTAGCATAAACCGCCTTTTTAAGGTCATGCCACAACATCTCAATAGGATTCAGGTCAGGACTTTGACTAGGCCACTCCAAAGTCTTCATTTTGTTTTTCTTCAGCCATTCAGAGGTGGATTTGCTGGTGTGTTTTGGGTCATTGTCCTGCTGCAGCACCCAACATCGCTTCAGCTTGAGTTGACGAACAGATGGCCGGACATTCTCCTTCAGGATTTTTTGGTAGACAGTAGAATTCATGGTTCCATCTATCACAGCAAGCCTTCCAGGTCCTGAAGCAGCAAAACAACCCCAGACCATCACACTACCACCACTATATTTTACTGTTGGTATGATGTTCTTTTTCTGAAATGCTGTGTTACTTTTACGCCAGATGTAACGGGACACGCACCTTCCAAAAAGTTCAACTTTTGTCTCGTCGGTCCACAAGGTATTTTCCCAAAAGTCTTGGCAATCATTGAGATGTTTTTTAGCAAAATTGAGACGAGCCTTAATGTTCTTTTTGCTTAAAAGTGGTTTGCGCCTTGGAAATCTGCCATGCAGGCCGTTTTTGCCCAGTCTCTTTCTTATGGTGGAGTCGTGAACACTGACCTTAATTGAGGCAAGTGAGGCCTGCAGTTCTTTAGATGTTGTCCTGGGGTCTTTTGTGGCCTCTCGGATGAGTTGTCTCTGCGCTCTTGGGGTAATTTTGGTCGGCCGGCCACTCCTGGGAAGGTTCACCACTGTTCCATGTTTTGCCATTTGTGGATAATGGCTCTCACTGTGGTTCGCTGGAGTCCCAAAGCTTTAGAAATGGCTTTATAACCTTTACCAGACTGATAGATCTCAATTACTTTTGTTCTCATTTGTTCCTCAATTTCTTTGGATCTTGGCATGATGTCTAGCTTTTGAGGTGCTTTTGGTCTACTTCTCTGTGTCAGGTAGCTCCTATTTAAGTGATTTCTTGATTGAAACAGGTGTGGCAGTAATCAGGCCTGGGGGTGACTACAGAAATTGAACTCAGGTGTGATAAACCACAGTTAAGTTATTTTTTAACAAGGGGGGCAATCACTTTTTCACACAGGGCCATGTAGATTTGGAGTTTTTTTTCTCCCTTAATAACGTAAACCTTCATTTAAAAACTGCATTTTGTGTTCAATTATGTTATCTTTGACTAATAGTTAACGGTTTTTGATGAGCAGAAACATTTAAGTGTGACAAACATGCAAAAGAATAAGAAATCAGGAATAAAATAGTTTTTCACACCACTGTATATATATATATATATAGTATACAGGGAGGAGCACACCCTATACAAGTCCAAATGCTCTTGGTGCAGGTCAAAAAACAAAAATATAATAGAAAGAGTGCCGCACACATAGGGACTTGATACAAAAGAAAAAGTGGTTTTATTGAAAAATTTTTTTTATATATATATATATCCCACTTACACCATTTTCCTACCCCTACTGCACATTTTGGAGGACATTCTACCACATGGTATTATTGGGCCCAGTATATTGGGGCATTCCTGCATGGCCCAGTTAAGACTGTCTAAAATGTGTATTTTGAAATATGCACTTCTATTCACCAAAACCCCCGATACTTTTTGAAGAGTATCTAGACCAGTAATTCCAATAAAAAAGCCTGCATTGTTCTTGGCAGAAAAGTAATACAGATGCTATAATGCTCAACATGATACAAGTAATAGGTCAGAACATGCCCAGTAACAAGTAGTAGCGCATTACAATGCCTGCTTTAGGGCATAACAAAACTGAAGCATTCTTCTGACATGAGATTTATTCAAGAGTCGATCAACCTCCAGCTCTTTCACTTTTTAAACCCCACTCATTCGGTCGGGGGGTTGGGTTGACCTTAGGTCGCAGCATCCGAGTAGCAGACGCACCGCTCCCTGCCCTGCTGGCTGCGTTCTGTGGCAGCTCCCCGTGTTTGCCTGTGGGGGGAGCGTGTGCGCCTTCTCTCTGGGTTCCATGTCTTTCCCACGCCTACAGACGTAAGGTCTCTCCTCCTACTGTCTCTGACCATTCAAACAGCTCAGCTAGAGATCGGTGGAAGGGTAACCGGGCTGTGGAGACCAGGGGACCAGAAGCTCACCAACTCCAGCATCCAGTCCCCATTCCCCCGGCCCCGTCACCGCGCTACACAGGGCAGCTCTCCGCACACACAGCCCCAGCCCCGGGATGGAGTGAGAGCGGATCTTCTGGCGCAGGAACAAGAGGGGTATGTAACGGTTTTAGAGGGGAGGGCGGTCTCTGGTTTAGGGAAGCCCAATCTGTACTTGTGATCCAAATGCTGAATCAGCCAGGAGCCAAGCCCAATGCTCGCGTTTCTTGTGCCGCTCATCTCACATGGGCGCTTGTGGCACAGAGCTGTACTTACCCGAGCGAAAATAGAGGAAACCAGAGTGGTGTCTGGCCAGGAAATCACTGTGCCATGCTATTGTCAGGGAATGGGATACAGGCTCTTAGAATGCATGCTACGTTTAGAGATCATGTACCACTGCCAGGGGCACCTAATGAGCATGTTTGGTGATGAGTAGAGATCTTGTGCCACTGCCAGGGGCACCTAATGAGCATGTTTGGTGATGAGTAGAGATCTTGTGCCACTGCCAGGGGCACCTAATGAGCATGTTTGGTGATGAGTAGAGATCTTGTGCCACTGCCAGGGGCACCTAATGAGCATGTTTGGTGATGAGTAGAGATCTTGTGCCACTGCCAGGGGCACCTAATGAGCATGTTTGGTGATGAGTAGAGATCTTGTGCCACTGCCAGGGGCACCTAATGAGCATGTTTGGTGATGAGTAGAGATCTTGTGCCACTGCCAGGGGCACCTAATGAGCATGTTTGGTGATGAGTAGAGATCTTGTGCCACTGCCAGGGGCACCTAATGAGCATGTTTGGTGATGAGTAGAGATCTTGTGCCACTGCCAGGGGCACCTAATGAGCATGTTTGGTGATGAGTAGAGATCTTGTGCCACTGCCAGGGGCACCTAATGAGCATGTTTGGTGATGAGTAGAGATCTTGTGCCACTGCCAGGGGCACCTAATGAGCATGTTTGGTGATGAGTAGAGATCTTGTGCCACTGCCAGGGGCACCTAATGAGCATGTTTGGTGATGAGTAGAGATCTTGTGCCACTGCCAGGGGCACCTAATGAGCATGTTTGGTGATGAGTAGAGATCTTGTGCCACTGCCAGGGGCACCTAATGAGCATGTTTGGTGATGAGTAGAGATCTTGTGCCACTGCCAGGGGCACCTAATGAGCATGTTTGGTGATGAGAAGAGATCTTGTGCCACTGCTAGGGGCACCTAATGAGCATGTTTGGTGATGAGAAGAGATCTTGTGCCACTGCTAGGGATACAGATACTGCCATTGCATGGTTTAACGGATCTCTTGGCACTAACTGGGAGACATAAACTTTAAAGGTCATGGGGATTGGTAAAGGGCTTGTGCCAGGGGTTTATGCAGTGGCTGTGCCAGGATGAATACACAATATACTCTTGGTACTACTAATGTGCAGCACTAGCTTCTACTGGACTGGGAAACTGCCTCAGTGGTTCAGTGAAGCCACACAACTGTTGTCACTATGGAGTTTCTATGCTGATTTGCAGTTGCCATCATACTTCTCTCCCTGCTTAATGAATAACACAGTGTATAGCACTGCCAAGGGTAGTGGTGTGTATTTATAGTGAAATCATACATCGGATATTTAAAAAATATAGCAGCTGATGTAACCAAAGAGTTAAACCCATAATCTGCCCTTTTTGTTGGCTGGCATGGGAGCTGTAGTCCAGAAAGGGAGTTTGACAGTCCCTGTATTCGTTCTGCAGCCTGTAGCATTATTTCATTACAACAGTGCATGTGATCCATGGGGGCTGACAGCAAAGAACCCTTGGGTGCTGTGCATTTCTCTCTGGGAATTAGCTGTTTTTTTCTGGCTAGGCTGGCACAGTTAGTTGCCTGGGCTTGTGGATGAGCTCTGGTGTAGTTAATTTTTCCTTTAACGCTCCCATCTGCTTCCTTTTATTGTCACTTTCAACAAAGTATGGCCATGAATTTCCAAGGGAAAGCAAACCACTTTTCCAAATGTTTTGCTTGTATCCAGCCCATTAACCCTTTTGCTGACATCATTTCTTGATTGTTGACCCATCTAGTTAGCTGCTTACTTTTTCTAGAAGCAAAAGGTAACACATTTAAGGTGACTTTCTGTGAAAAAAAATAACTTTTAACCCATAATAATGCATATGAGGGGACATTTTATGATCACTCCAATGTGTGCAAGAGGTTGTATGTCATCATATCAGCCATATGGTATTTGAGATTTTCTGCAGTTCTCTGGATTACAGGGGGGGTTTAAACTAATGAACATATCAGACCATTTCTGTGTGCAGCTGAGCCTAATATTTGTTTGCCCCAGACACAAAAGCTTCTCTCTTATATGTGTTTAATATATGGGTTACAGCAAGAGCTAATCTCCCTCCGTAAATAGGGTCATAGGGCTTGGGTATAATTATACTGAATGCAATCCCACTGAGTACTGTCTGCACACTAATGTTTGTTTCAACAGAGCTGTAGGCAGGGTGTGAAGTGTTTGTGTTAGTGGTAATGGACTTGTTGTGGCTCCTAACACACCTCAGTTGCTAGGGGAGGTGAAGCTTTGCTTTGTGTCTCCTTCAAACAAGCACAGGCAAATTACTGGTAAATGAATGCTACATGTGTATGCTCATAGACAAATGTCCATTAAGAGCCACCAGCTGGCAGACAATAGAAACTGAGAGTGACAAATAAGAACTAACTTGCCCACATCATGTGTTCCTTCTCTTTTATCCATAAAGCACCTACTGGCTTTAATTTCTTGATAGCCTTGGGTGCATCCATGGCACTCTGGAATTTTTTTTTCACTTTGCCTCTAGCATTCTAAATGTGTGCTTTTTCCACTAAAGTTCTATTTAATAATGGAGGTTAGGTTGCAAACCCTTAGAACTATGCTGTTATTTCCTTTTGCTCTTATTGTATATTGTGGCTTGGATATCAGCTGATGAATCCATTGCAGAGTGTAAAAATTATATTTTCTTTAAATTAATTATATATAAACACTGTTAATGTTCACTTTGATTTTATTGTTACTATTTTATTGGTTCATCTTAAAAGCAGATCATTTGTTTTCATTGTGTTTTTTCCATTGCATGATCCAACTATGTTGCATGCCATTGTCCTGAAGCAGACAAATAATAGGTTGCTTTCACTATTATCTGCCTGCATACACATATGAACGTATAAATGCTCATCCCTAGAAAAATAGGTCTTATTGGTTAGTTGCATGATAATAAATGGGTAGAAAGTTGACTAGATGTTTGCACTTCACAGAAAAAAAACAAAAAAAAAAAAGCGTTAGATTTGGTAGAGCAGCAAATCATATTGAATGAGTGAGTCGCTCATGTAAATCAGGCTTTTGTCTCTTTTCAGAGCTAGATATACACAGTGCTTGGGGTAGATAGGATATGCCAAGTGCAGCTGATTACCATTTACATTGCACGGATGCTGTTCACTTCCTAGACATGGCTTTGGTATCCATTCATTGCTTTGATCACTAAAGCTCTTTGTTTACACAGACTTTGTCAGAGCATTATCTCGTCATTTCCACTAGAAACATAGCTCACAATATTTCTATTTTTCTATTCAGGAACGTTCTCATATAAAAATGACTATTTTATGCATTTAAAAAAAAATATATTTACTAGTATTTAGGCATAGCTATTTTTATAATGGTCCTCAGAACAACACAGACTTTATATAGGTAATCGGGTCCCACAAAGCAGGACTGCCTAGGCCCCCTGAGATCATGCTGAACATCTTGGAAGCTTCTTACAGGCAGCTTCAAGGCTTATGGGTCACTATGAATGCTGGGAGCAACAAAAGGAGTAGTTGTAACTCCCTATTGAATAGAATTGTTAGCTTGCAATTAAACAATTCTGGAAAGAATTTAAGATGATATTTAGGCTAATTGATATAATTCAGAGGAAACACATTTTCATACTGCCACATGTTTGTTTTTAAAGCGCTTAATATGTTACAATTAGTATTCAGAATTATGTTGAATATTCAGAACAGGACTGTTATTTTCAATGCTGTTTGCATAAATTTGCCGCTCTTTATGCTCTTGTTTAGAGACTTGCTGCCAAGGGGGTAGATCACAAAGAATAGACCTCTTTATTGGAAGAACACTTAAGATGATTTAGCATTAAACACAGGAGAATGTTTCATATTTACAAGCACTGTGTTGGTAAAATGACTAATGATGTTTTACTGAAGTCTAGCAAAATATTTTAGCTAATAGTTTCAGGCTTTGGAAGAAAGCAGTCTGGTTAATTTGAAATGAAATACACATCATTCTTCTTGCCCAGTCAGGATCTGAAAGAAAATATATCGCCCTGCTGAGAGTTGAAACAATTATTTATGTTATTTATAATATGTGTATGCCCAATACATTGTTGTAAACATTAAAGCAGTCTGCCTGAGAGTCTGGGAAATAAGCCTTTATAATAATTTGCTGCTCTTTCCCCCTTTTCTGCCCACAGGCTCAAAAAGATTATTTGCACACAAATGCAACCAATAATCAGTAGCTTTCATGCTTCTCACCTATGAATGCTATTAACCAGATCTTCTTGGAGGCAGGCAGCATGGGCAGTATGATAGTGGCTGAAACTTATTAACTTATTAGATACATTTCCAAAAATGCAAAATGCAGCCTGCCTGCATAGTCCCACTGTCACTAGTGACATAAATATAGAAATATATTATTTAAGTGTAATAATGGTCTGTATGCATCAGTAATAGATTTAAGTTTTCTAGACATGTGACTGAACTGTATATTCTTATCTATACAGGTTTGAAACCTGTTTTCCAGGATGCTTGGGACTTGGGGTTTTCTGGATATTTCCATTATTTGGATCATTATACCTTACGTCAATTAAAAGAAAATCATTTAAACATTAAATAAACCCAATAGGGTTGTTTTGCCTCCAATAAGGATTAATCATCGATCGTTAGGATCAAGTACAAGGTACCATTTTATTATTAAAGAAAAAGAAAAGAAAGAGAAAAAGAAAATCATTCAAAAAAATGATTTCATTAAAATTGAGTCTATGGAACACACACAAACTGTGCACTTCCAGTGAGAGGACTTTATCAGCTGTCATCTGCATGACTTTGTCAAAGAAAATTGTGACCATCAGAATACTGAGCATGCCAGCTACTGTTGAAACAACTAGGAAAATTACCAACACGTGAAATTATGGTACATACTTTTATAAACAGCACAGTGTTATCTAGTGGGCAGGAATGGATTATTGGTAAATGGGCCCCCTTTTTTTTTTTTTTCTTTACTTTCTACATACTTATCAAACATACATATCAAACTTGTTTCCTTATAGTCAAAACGTCTTGCTTTGACGTTTCAAAGCTGACACCTCCTTGCCAGTACCATGTCTGCATTAAGTGTATTCCTAATTTATCTCTATGAAAAAAATTTACAAATAGGCCAATAGGTGTATTTGGACCATAATATAGCAGCATTAAGTGTGCCAAAGGCCTAAAGCTGGCTATACACAATGATATCCGCTATTTGATTTGTCACCAAATGAGCAGATCTCTGCCTAATTTGGCCACCCAAGCTGTAGACCAGGGATCCCCAACTTTTCTTTACCCATGAGCAACATTTAAGTAAAGATTTAAAAAAAAGATGGTGAACAACACAAGCACAAAGACCAATAAGGACTCATATTGGTCTTTATGCCTCCAAAACATGCCTACAAGTCAGAAATTAAAAAATGGGCACCAAATTTGAGGCCAATGGGAGCAACATTATGTTGCTCACTAGCCACTGGTTGGAGATGGTCTAGACAATATTAAGGCATATAGAGACCCATCAGCCAAGGGCAGGATCAGCGTGTTGATTTGCTTATTACCTGACGGGCGGGCCACATACATGACCCAGTAAGCTAAAGGGGGAGTCAACAGCATTTATCAGCCTGTTTATGGCCAACTTTAAGGACTGTGTTTTAGAAATGAATGTAAAACACAGTTCACATATTTCAGTCCACAGTTGGTAGATCCCAAGTACAACTGTATTGTTTACAGCACCTTACAAATATATCAGCTTCTTACAAATGTATCAGATATTTAAAAATGATTAGCAACCTATGTATGATAGCAAGAAGAAGCACTTTAATTTGTTAGTTATAAAACTGATTTGTAGATAATCAATCCAAATGTTGCTGAGTCTGACAGCAGTTATTCCTTTTGTCATGTGGCCAAGCATTGTATGGTCTTCAGCACCAGGAAGCAGTGACCTACATATGTCTGGTATTGGCAGCAGTCACTGGCCAAAAATCAGCTATTTCCTGGACATGGACCACTTCATTATTCATTTTTATTCTGCGGAAACTTCTCAATAAAAAATCCCTTCTGTTGGTTTTATATCTTTTCCAATGTTATTTCCCCATTGCACTAATGTTCATGAATTTTTGATAGTATATGTGATAAATTATGATCTAGCTTAGCATTTAAACAAAACAGTGAGCAGAGTCGTCTAATCCCATAATTTTATTGTAACCCTTTTTTGTTAAATTCCGTTTGTTATAAATTATTATAAAGGGCGATATACCTTGCTGGCCCTATATAAATAAAGGGTGGTGATGTTCTGTTGTAGCTTGTGAAGGAAATCAGAACAAATATTACTGATCAGCTTTCAAAGGGCTTTTAATTTTTTGTTAATCTTGTGACTAGCATTTACATACTACTAACCAATTATGCTTTATTGCTCAATTTCTTAGTGGGCTTCCAGTCCAGGGTCCTGAGTAGAATAATTTGATGAGCACAATATATACCAACAGCCTACCAGTGTTAATCTATCATTTTTACATCAATTAAAGGAACAGTAACACCAAAAAATGAAAGTGTATAAAAGTAACTAAAATATAATGTGCTGCTGCCCTGCACTGGTAAAAGTTGTGTGTTTACTTCAGAAAGTCTACTATAATTTATATAAATAAGCTGCTGTGTAGCCATGGGGGCAGCCATTCAAAGGAGAAAAGGCACAGGCACATAGCAGATAACAGATAAAACACTATTGTTCTCTACAGAACGTATCTGTTATCTGCTATGTAACCTGTGCCTTTTCTCCTTTTTTCCAGCTTGAATGGCTGCCCCCGGGGCTACACAGCAGCTTATTATATAAATTATAGTAGTGTTACTGTAGCAAACACACCAGTTTTACCAGTGCAGGGCAACAGTACATTATATTTATATTAATTTAAAGCTCTTTCATTTTTTGGAGTTACTGTTCCTTTAAATACTTGCCACACTTCTGAAATCACCAACTGTGCTACATCACTTCACGTTAAATGAAAGAAAACCAAGATTATTTTAATATAATTGTAGTTCCATATACGGCTACATTACTAAAGCAATTATGTTAATGTAATTTGTTGCAACCAGTGTAAGAAATACAGTATATTTAGTTGGGCAAACCATATTTGTTACCAGTCTGTAAAAGTTAATTTGATCCAAATTGCTGGCTCTGAAGGGTAACCTCACACCCATGATTACTTTGGTTTAAAGCTTTTGCATGGTAATGCATTCTATGTTTTTGGTCTTTGAGAATTTTGTTCCATCTTTGCTTGACAGAGTTAGCAGTTTGGCAGTTCACACAAGTAAGCAGTATGACAGTACCATAAGTAATTTCTGAATGTCTCTTAGGATATTTGAATACCAAGCATTTTAATCGCTGGAGGTTGAATCCCACAGGAATGAATAGAAAGTGGGCAAGTTTTTCAGTGCTAAAATCTAATCTCACATTTTGATAATTCTGCCCCTTAGTGTGGCAGTGCTTTGTCATCTAGGTGGCATATACTGACTGACCCCTATAGGTATCCAGTTAACTGGCCTGCAGGACGAATAGACTAATAAGATTTGGTTGGCTATACACAGGATTTTGCCATTGTTCTGTTCATTCAGGTCAGCCATTTGAATGATCCGATCTGACAGGCGGCAAAGAGGAGCTGTTGATGCATTGTATGCTTTCCATGCACATGTCAACATGGTGCATGAGTGATGAAGTTTCCAGTTTGCACAAGTCAACTGTGATCTGACTGGACTTAATGTCAAAAGCTGAACCCCATGCAGACACCTATGCCCAGACGATCAGACAGTATAGTAGAAATTGGGCAAACAGCCCAAACAAAACTGGGCCAGTGTGAGGGAATACAAGTGGCCATAGGCTTCAGTCACCCTTCTCCAGGTGGTAATGCAAATTGTAGCTTAGTAATGCAGATTCACACCCTTTCCTTTGCTTTTCTAGTCCCTTAATACTGAGGACTCAACTAGGGGTAGGCAGAAGAGGCACATGCCTAGGGTGCAATGGTGGGTGGGTGAAGCGTTGTTAGTGGGACTTTAAGGACAATGAAAGGTTAATCTAAATTAAAAGTAAGACTAAAGGCATTCTTTTTAAGTACTTACTGTATATCTAAATTTCCAGATCCCTGCTTGCTTCTCTGAGATATGGTGCTGGCAGCCTACAGCAGTGTGAAGACTACAGTGACATCACTGAAATCTCTCTCCCCTTCCTGTAGGTGCCAGCGGCAGCCTTCCTATTCTCTGAGCATGTGTGTAACTTGATCCTGTCTCCTGTTCTGAGCTACACATGCCCACCAGCCAATCAGAAGCGGATCTGGCAGAGGGGAGGGGGGGGAGCAATGAAACACATGTGCAGTATGAAGCAAGGAGGGAAAGGAAGGGAGAATACCTTTTTAGAGATGGCTGCCTGTTCTAGAAAATGTGAAGTAAGTGTGACTGAGTAAATATTTGATTAGGTGAGCCAAAAGTGTGACGTTTTTTACTAAACAATTGGAGGACTATTGGGTAGTATGCTTTTTATATTTTGACTTGCATTCTCCTTTAAGGAGTCAATTTTTTTTTTCTATAATTTTTTATTGTTTTTTAGAAACAAAATAAACATTTCACGTTACGTGAATCAAGTTGCATATTTTTTTTAACAGTTGAATAATATTGTCATAATGCTACATATTATCTTTATATAGAGATACAGTTGTCATTATCTTATTTGTGATACTGTGTGCCAGTTTGGAAAATGGCAATGACAAATATATTTCCATAATAACAGAAGAGAAAAAGAAAAGGTAGATAAGAACAGAGGAATATATTGTTCAATTGTACATAGTTCAATTTAAGAACACTTTACTACTATTTGGTTAAATAGATAGTAACTGGGTAGGAAGAGTCCCTCCAAATTTGTAGTTGCCAGATTTTAAGAAACAATGGATATTTATCTAGTGTGATACTGGTTAGCTTTTCATTTATAAATATCCAGTCAATTTTGGGCTTAAGTAAATTATAGTTTATAGAAGGGGATTTCCAAGATCTCGCTAGGACTTGTCTTGCAGCCAGAAATATCTGATTAATTAGTCTCCTTTGTGTGTTTGTCAACCCTTGAGCTGGTGCTCCCATTAATGCAACATATGGGTCTTTTTGCAAATTGACATTTAAAACTGCAAATATCATGTTATATACCCGTATCCAATATCTAATTGCTTGTGGACAAGCCATTGTCCCTGGTATAGAGCATCCCCTAAAACAATTCTCACTAGTGTTTGGATAAATATGTGATAATTTCTTTGGTGTGAGATACCATCGAAAGAGCACTTTATAACTTGCTTCCAATAAAATAGTGTTGTTTGAGCTTTTTCATGTATTTTCCCATAGTTTCTTCCAGTCGGAATCTTCAAGTGTTTTACCTAATTCCTTATTCCAAGACTTGATATATTGGAGATCTAATAATTGTTTTGGGGAGTTAATATGTTGGTATAGAATTGTAATAGCTTTTGGAGGAACAATTCCATCTGTGCACTATTTTTCAAAATATGTTTGATTTGTAGATTGAGGTATATACTGCTTCCAACATTGTGATATAATGTGAAGTATTTGGGATGCATGGAAGTATTCCAGATGTGGAAGATTATACCTTTCTCTCAAATAGTCAAGTGTAAATGGACCTCTCACTGTGAGTAGGTTCTTAACTCTAACAAGATTTTGATCTATCCACCATTGGAATAAGCGCATTTGATGTCCCGGGGTAAATTGGAGGTGTTTAAATAATGGTGCTACTGGGGTATGGGGAGAATATAATTTATATGGTGCTGTATAGATATCCCAAATTGCCAAAGAATGTCGCAAAGTAGGTCTAGTGATAGGTCGTCTATGCATCACTTGTGTCCAAAGCAAGGATTCTGCAGTGTAGGGGGCTGCCATATTGTTTTCTAGGTGCACCCATAGAGGAGTGTAAAGTAAAGTATTGTTGGTGTGTTGAAAGTGAATATGTGTCAATTGGGCGGCTATATAGTACTTACAAAGATTTGGGAGTCCTAGTTAAGGAGTCAATTTTTAATGTCTGTGTGGGGGTACCTGTACATAAAGGAGGAGGGGGAATCATCCCCGTTTTGTTCTACTTTCTAACCTAAAACATCAGGTTTGGAAAATATATGGTACTGCTGTCTGTGACATACCAGGGATTAAAATTATGTTATATTTGTTTTGTAAATTAGTTTGTATTTATATCCTTAAGATAAAAATGGTCTAAGTTCAACATGTTTTCAGAACATTTTTATACAGCCAAGTTTGGCTCTGAGGAGTTTTCACCATCTGCTTTTCAAACTGTTACTTCAGTTGAAAATGGCAAGCAGTGGGTTTGTTCCAGAATTGGATAGATTTTATGTCCTGTGCCAAAGGTGTGTGCTGTGCTATAATGTATTAATGAGGTTGTACAAAGCTTAGAAGCTGTGATTTGCCTCTGCATGCCTACTACATATATAACACGGTTTGTTTGGCGTCTCCTCAAACAGTTGGAAGGATCCAGTTTTCAGCACCATCTTTGATTTTTTTGTTAATAATTATCACAGTGGGAAAATAAATTAAAGGCTTTGGATAAGCCAGGTGGAAAAACTACTGTAGAAAAATAAACAGATATTTGTTTTAGAAAGATACTGAGGAAAAACACAGGATTCTTGTCTATTTCAGGAGAATGACTTCATTATGATTGCTAATTACGCTGCATGTTTTGGCAGTTGATCAAATCTTTTTTTCAAGAAGCTTTATGTGCTAGCATAATCTAATCAAGGAGACAGGGAATAAAAAGAGAAACATCCATCCTTTAATTCTGCGTGCTCTATGAGCATCAAATCCGTGCTGTGGGGGAAATAGGAATTTTCTCTAACCCCACCCCCCCAGTAAGTGCTTTAAAATGCCTCAGATGTAATTTCTTCAAAATGACTAAATCTGAAATTTAGGTTCAAAAGCTGGCTCAGCTTTGGTCTGTGAGTTGTATGCCTTTTACACTGGCCATTGGAATATGTGGTTTCAACAGGGATAAAAGCTTCATGTACAACTATGAACTATAACCCCCACCCCCATTCTGCATGTATCCAAGGAACTTACAACCTCCCCATCCTCCATGTGAAACATGAACATTTCAAAGGGCATGACAGCATCAAATAACCACTCACTTGTCCCTAATAAATATTCACATTGCATATTTAGTACCCAAGTGCTTGGATCAGGGCAAACAAGAAATCCTTATACATATTCACATTTCTTCATTTCACATGCCCATTTCAGACTTCTATTGTGAGAAAACAAATGTAATCTTTTTTCTTTAAAGCGTGCATTCTTACATAAATCAGTTAGTCAATAAAAGCTGTCAAGTTACCACTAAAATTATTTTTCTAGCAGATACTAATTAATTCATTCTTTTTTAGGAAACTGTGGTGGACTATGGGATGGATGAAGCTGAGCAGGACCAGTATGAAGCCCGACTCAAGGAACTTTTTGACAGCTTTGACACTACTGGTACTGGATCTCTGGACCAAGAAGAGCTGACTGATCTCTGTCATATGCTCCAGCTTGGGGAAGTGGCACCCTCTCTACAGCATGCCCTTCTGCAGGACAATCCTCTAGGCAGAGTAAGACAATTTAAGCAAGGGGGTTATGGTATTACATTACTCTTTTCTATATGATACAATAATGTAATGATATAAATTAGATCCAGCTACTCAGCAGGAAGACTTATTTTACTTCTTGTGGCATAGGACACATAATCCAGCAGTCTACTTTTCCATGCAACTATGATCTGTCAAGGATTTGCTGGCGATTCTCATGTTAGTCAAGGGGTTTGACTTCTGGAGCGTTGGCTCAGCATTTTTTGGCTGCTTAAAATCATGTATTTTAAAAAAAAAAAACAATTACCTTTAAAGAGCTGCTTTAGTCACAGGTACAGCCAATACAGCAATACACAAGAGCAGACCGATAAATACTACCTGTTAATTGGTTGCTCTGGCTTAAAGGAGAAGGAAAGGCTAGTAAAGAGTTAATCTCAAGCTGCAGGCATACCTTCAGTTCTCTCTATAGTGCCCATATTTCTCCCGTTTAGATGATCAGAAGCCTCATAGGCTGGGGAAGCCATTCAAAGGAGAAAAGGCACAGGTTACTTAGCAGATAACAGATAAACCCCCATTATATGGGGCTTATCTACTAGTTATCTGCTATGTAACCTGTGCCTTTTCTCCTTTTTTCCAGCTTGAATGGCTGCCCCCATGATAACACAGCAGCTTATTTATATAGTAGCTTTTCTGTAGCAAAAACACCAGTTTTTTGCAGAGCAACAGCACATTATATTTTAATTACTTTAAAACACTTCAATTTTTTGATGTTACTGGTCCTTTAAATAATAAAGGACATTTTTTTTTTATAAGTGACAGTTTATTTAAGCTTATGATATATTTTACATTCTATTCTAGCAAGCATTACATTATGATAACATGAGAAGCTGTTATGAGCTGTTTGTATGTTGGCACTAAGCAGCCTTTGTCACTCCAGTTTTTGCTGGATAACTACTGCCTGCAGCTAAGGCCTTTGGGAATTGAAGTTCACTCACAGATGGAGAGTCCACAATTAATTTATGTTTATTAAAGGTTATATGATGTCAGTGTTTTTGTTTTTTAATGAAATCTCGGGGGACGTGATTTTTTTTACAGCACTATTATTCACCGTTACATCATTGTATTTGTATCTCTGGTAAAATATATTGTGATAGATCATAATGTATTTTTAGAGCTTACTAAGAAATACTTACTAAAAAATAAAAACTAATGAATATAAATTACAAGCTTTAGAAAGTAGAATGGATCACAAAACTTGGTCTGCTAAAATATTACAGGTTGTGTTTTAGTGCCTGAGTTCATGTGTGCTTTAGCTCCTTTAGGGTTACCCCTGTTTGGGAATCAGTCTGCTCGTCTGTACTGTGGCACTCACAGACAAAGAAAGATCTAGGTCAGGGGTAAAACAAAGCTAAAAATGGCATGATGGCTGATGTCACATGGGGTGGATTCTCCTGGCATATTTCAACCATCTGCTCCCATAACTTCTATTATCTTTAGCAGGAGTCATATAGAAGTTCCTTAAAAATATGCTAGTGTGAGTGACATAATACCCAAAAATGTCTTTAAATGGAAAAGCTTTGCTACAGTGTTCTGAATCTGTAGTATTTGAATAAAAATGCAAATAAATTCTTCTTACGCACTTTCTATTACACTGCTCTCCAACTGGTGGCTCGCCCCCCCCCCCCCCCCCCCCACCTGTCTGGCTGCTGTGACTACTCATCTTTGTGTAAGCTTTAATTGGTATCAGTACTGAAATGAACTGACCGCTGCATTTTTCACACCTCAGATTCAGACTGTAACCTCCTTCATTGTTCACACCATTAAGACCTTAGACTGTAGGCACCCACATTGTTCGCCTGTTCATACCTCAGACTGGAAGAGCAGGCATTGGGTCACTGTATGTACTGCAGTACAAACTGTTTATCTTGGAGTGGTCATGATCAGTTTACCCGCGTAGTCATGATAGGTTTCCTTGTCCCGTGACATACTCTGCCTACCCTATGCTGCCTGTGTGTGCCATACTATGCCTGAACTGCCTTTGTGCCATACTCTGCCTGCCCTATGCTTATTGTGCGTGTACCATACTCTGCCTGCCCTGCCTGTGTGCGCCATACTCTGACTGCTCTATGCTGCCTGCGTGTGCCATACTCTGCCTGCCCTGCCTGTGTGTGCCATACTCTGCCTACCCTACCCTTCCTGTATGTGCCATACTCTGCATACCCTACCCTTCCTGTATGTGCCATACTCTGCCTGCCCTACCCTGCCTGTGTGTGCCATACACTGCCTGCCCTTCCTGTGTGTGCCATACTCTGCCATACTCTGCCTGTGTGTGCCATACTCTGCCTGCTTTATGCTACCTGTGTGTGCCATACTCTGCCTGCTCTACTCTGCCTGTGTGTGCCATACTCTGCCTGCAGTATGCTGCCTGTGGGAGGTGAACCTGGCAGGAGTTTGTTAGCATTTGGAAATAGTGATTATATGGTCCCTAAGGTGTGTAATTATGTACTAGGGGTTGCTGTGTTACCCACAGGGGAGGCATATGGATAACTTTTAGAATGTTATAGGATGGGGGGGTCACTGACCCCGGCAGCCAAAAAACTTTTGCTCTTTGAGGCTACAATTTTATTGTTACGTTTTATAACTTATCTTTCTATTTAGTCCCTTCTATTCATATTGCAGTCTCTCATTCACACCCCTGCCTGGATGCTAAGGTAAACAAGACCTTAGCAACCGGATAGATTCTGAAGTTCCAAACTGCAGAGCTTATAAATAAAAAGCTAAATAACTGAAAAATGTCAAAAAATAAAAAATTAAAAACCAATTGTAAATTGTCTCAGAATAGCAATGTCTACATCATATAAAAAATTAATTTCAAGGTGAACTACCCCTTTAAGGGTGTGGCTTAATATGATTATTAATATAAATATTAATAATTTTCTCATATGAGTGGGGGGGATATTCCTGCAGTGAGCACTAACCATTTGTGTTTTTGCTGTGCTACCACCACTAATGTGGGTATGGTCTTAAAAGGTTTTGTGATACCATCGTTGTGGTCTGAAGTGGGTGTGGTTTAGAAAGGGGAGTGGTTAAATCTGCCTTTGATTATCGGCCCTCAGTACTACAGAAGTTGAACAGTTCTTCACTGTTACATGGATTGGACTGATTTGGGATCAATAGCAGGACTTTCTGTTTCTAGGAATTCTGTCACTGGTGTCGGTTTTGCATTGGTGATTTCTTGTTTGACATCGCTGCAACTGCCTGACAGAAAAGGCTGCTCCAGTACAGAGGACGTTCATGATTTGGAATTACAAAAAATATCACAAGTTGTGGCATTTGAATGATATTCTTATGAAGTACTTTACAGTTTGCCCACTGATTAGTACATATGTATGGTCTCATGTCTCACTCATAAATGTTTTGTTATCTGCTATTTACAGGCATTTTAAAGTCTGCGTTATTGTACTGGGATTATGGTGAAGTACTGTATTCCATGTTAATTTGAGTGGATAAGTCTAGACACGTGACTGACTGAACATACCTATAATTCTGTTATTAGTTAACTCATAACCTCCTTAATCAGTGACCCCAAACAGTAACCACCTCAGTTCTTATTGCAATGTTTCAGCCTGGAGGTAACAAGCTCTTGAGTTTTGCTTCTTGGAATATATGAAAAAGCTTTTAAGTAAATATTACTTACAATTAAAGGCGCTTTAAATGACTGCGGTGTTTTAGAAGTCTGAACATTCCCTTTTGCATTTCAGTTGTAACTTGTTTGTCAGGTGATGTATGTAGACAGCGGGATTCTAAAATGATTTTCAGTTTATTTATGCAGTTTATATGTATCTAGTTGCTAGGGTTTTGGGTCATATGACATGACCCTGAATTTGAATGGGTTAGTTAGGTATCATGACTTCAAGTCCTTGGAGAATAATGTTTAGCCCTTTACCTGTCATGCATTCTTGAATCTATAGGATTGGTTGTCAAATACCTGACTGCTAAGTATTATAGATTATTATGGGTTTTTCAGTGTTCCATGGATAATGTAACTTGCTTAGTGAGAGAAGAACTACACAGTCCCTGCTCTGGCTGGCAATGAACTACATAAAAACATACTCCAGTGGTTTCTTTTACTGTATTGTAGATGCCCTGGTATTGCAGCTGTCAGGGCAGGAATAAAGAAGACCAGAACATTTCCCCCAAAATTATGTGGGTGGGGGCCTAAAACTGTTGTGGGACCCAGTGACTTCTAGTTATGCCACTGGGTTAGCAATAGACAGAGCTAATGAAAACAAACAAACAAGCCACCAGTATGCCTAATGCCGCGTAATGTAATTTTCATGTTATATTCTATTGCTGTCTGAACAATTACTCTGTGTATTAAACAAATGAGATTGCATGGCTAATTTATAGCTGCCAACACAACATCAGACCCTTGCCATGTAGAATAATCCCTTTGGGTTGTATCTGATTTGGTCACGGTAAAACTGTCTGGCGATTCAGCAGCATAGGCCATCTGTCTTATATGCAGCTGTTTGGTAGTGTTGGGTGCTACAGATTAAGTGAGAAAAATGAGACAGCATTCTAGCATTGTCTGACTTTTTATTCTTCTTTATATCAGATGGGTTGTTATGTGTCTCCTAGTGTCCTTTCTAATATTAATGTCTGGATACAGATTGGACAACGGCTGGCTAGCGCATATTATTAGAATTCATTTTTCACTTGTTTTGGCAGCTACTTGAACCAGGATTCCTCAGGGTGAGTTACCCCTCCCAAATGCTGCTCAGACATTTATGGGTTGTCCTGCATCAGCCAAGGCATGTGGTACGTTTTGCAGCCACTTCAAGGCCCCGACAGCCTGGGGCGACAAACAGACCCGACTGTCTGGACTTATCTCTGTAATTCATGAAGACAGTCTTAAGCCTATCTGCATGTATATTGTGGGCCTAAATTATACAGCAGAAATGTAGGAATATGACAGTTATGTTTGATCGTGCAACAATCACATGCAGAGAAAGAAGACTACTGCTGCATCCTGGGGTGATGTATGAGAGCCGCTTATTTAACAAGAATAATAAGTAATGCCATGTCTCCATTAACACTTTATTTCTCTCTCTGGCTCTTCTGGGGAGAGAATGTTTAATATGCAGAGATAAAACATCTACTATGTCTGAAATTAGGGATTCTTGAGCTGCAGCCTCGCTCTTTTCCATAGCAAAAGCATGGTTGTTTGAACTTTGACCAGCTAAGCTGCTCGGCAGATTAAAAATAGCGTCCTCCTAGTTTCAATGGTCCAGGGGATATACCGAGGTTTGCTAGTAGAAAGATAAGAGGAGGGAGTAGGGCATGGCAAGTAACTAACAGTGCTCCCAAGGTTTATTGCTTGTTGTATTGAATGGAAGGTCTGTGATCTTCCTCTGTCTCTGAAGCTGTTCCCCTGCTTTGTTTCGTCCAAACATATGATTATCTTGCTTGCCCTAATTAAGTCATTTGGATGCATCAATTTCCCAGCTGCTGGGGGCAAACTCATGAAGAAGCAGGCAGACCAGCTGCTGTGTATGATGTGCTTTATCAACCCCTGATCTTCCCAGATAGAGATTATCATGAAAACTTACTGAACATTATGATTTCCAGGCTTTACCGGTCTCTAAAGTGTATGCTTAGCACTTCCTTTTGCACAACAACAGAGGATTTGGCACAAATTTCCTGTGGGCTAGAGTACCATTTACATTTGTTTTTGTTATCAAGCTTTAAGGGAATTGCTCCAGCTCAGTGTGACAAATTTATTAGACTCTGTGTGTCCTGTACAGTTAGGCACAATAGTCCCCAACTAGTGGTTCAGGTTCAACAAGTTGCTTGCCAACCCCTTGAATGTTGTCCCCAATGGCCACAAAGAAGGTGCTTATTTTTGAATTCCTGCCTTGGAGGCAAGTTTTGGTTGCATAAAAACCAGGTGTACTGTCAAACAGGCTGCCAGCCCATATAGGGGCTACCAATCATAGCCTTAATTGGCACCCCAGGAACAGTTTTCATGCTTGTGTTGCTCCCCCAACTCTTATACATTTTAATGTGGCTCATGGGTAAAAAAAAGGTTGGAGACCCCCAGTTTAACTGGTCAGAGTATGGGAACCAGGGATAATGCTAGTATCACTTTAACAACCACTGCTTTATATTTTATTATTCTTATTGTTCTTATTATTATTAGAAGGGAATCCCCACAAAATAACATTTTGCATAATATTTTACATAATAAAACATAGCTGATGCTAAAAAAAACTTTATTTATAGATGCTGGACAGACAGATATAATCTATAAATAAATATAACATATTCCCAATTTTTGGTTTTACTGGCCCTCTTTTACTACCTTAAAAATACATTGCTGTTTTTTGAAAGAGTCTATTTAACACTCACAGTATGAGTGTGTGAATTGTACAGCATGCTGTTTTCTGGTTAGCCTAATAACCTCTAGGTTTCTTCATTGTTTCTTTGAGTGGCTGTCTGACTGGTTTGTCAAGGATAAGTATACTCTTAGGAAAATGCCTCCATCAATTTTCAGTCTGCACATTTGACCTCAGGCCTTATCTTTCTTGCTTGCTCACCTTTTCCCCAGTTGTAATAGTAATAGGAGTAACCTTGATCAGATAGAGAAAACTGAAAACTGGGTTATCACGCTGTAACACTTTGCACATCTTTTTCTTTTATAGGTTCATTTTGACCAATTTAAAGAAGCTCTTATTCTTGTGCTGTCCAACACTCTATCAAATGAAGATGCCTTCCAGGAACCAGGTAATGCATCTCTCACTGCAATATATAATTCCAAAGAGAGGAGCCAAAACCCTATGCACTAATATACATTTCTTTACTGTAAAAGCCGAAATACACAATTGAAGATATACCTCAATGGATGCTCAGTTTAAGGAGAAGGAAAGGTGCAATCACTGGGGGAGTGCTGATTGTAATCGCTTACCTTATACCCCGGGCCGGGGTAAAAGGTATAGTTGAGAGCAAACCTCTCTCTTCTTCTGTTTTTACGCTGCTAGTGCAGTAGAGTGAAAAGCTGAAAAAAAAAAGTTTGCTTTTTCACTGCATGTGCTGGCTCTGGGATTCAGAACATACACAAGAAAAGAAAGAAAATCGCTCTATAACCCATTGCTAGCATTAGTTAAGATGCAGAATACATTAGCTAAAGCAATCAGTATGAAAGCTGCCTCCATTTTATGTATATACACCATACTTAACAATACCTGTAGCCCCATACAGAAATTCTTTTTATAGTAGGTGCATTATTTTATTCCCACAAGATCAATGGCCCTCTGGGTCAAGCTTCTTTCATTTAACCATTCCAAGGGTTCACTGTCACAAAAACACAGTGCCAGAACTTGCTTTGTTCTCTTACTATAATTGTAGGGTAGCTGGTGAAACATGTCAGGGCAGTACAGATTAGGTGGAGAATAAAACTTTAGTGCACACTGAAAAAATAGATCTCATAATAGAGGGTCTATACACTGTAGATATTTTAATAACAACTCATAACAAAGTTGCATGTGAGGAAAAATTTAAAATTCCCCACTGATTGTCAACAGATATATAGTTCCACTTCAAGATGACTTTGCATGTTGTGGGAAGGGATTTAGTTCCCATTTGTGATAAAAAAAACTTTATTGTTGCAGATCATTATTAGTAACAAGTGGCAGAGTTCCTGTTTGCGGTGTGTATTGCTACATACTTACAGTTATTTCTGTTCCTTGAGCTATTAATGTTCTTTGTTATACCCAGTTGAGATATTTGCTACCCCAGGCTTATTGAGCTCTTGATTTGTCAATAATTTCTGACCTGGATAAGGAACAGGGCAGTTGCTTAGTGATTGAAGGATTTTTCCGTTACAGCCCATAGACAAATGTACATGCTATAGCAAAAGTGCGTAAGCTGTGTTCTTCCAAGTTAATCATCCTTATAAATGTAAACAAACAAAAAGAAGTTTATGCCAAAGCAAACTTGGTTTTGCTTAGTAGCTTGGCGGCTATCATAGAAGCATTCTTAAATTTAATTTACTTTTTCTGCATTCTTATTGCAGTTTATTTTATAGATATTGGGCTTTATGTTAAGGTTGTAATGTGGTGTTTTTGGTATGCCTTTTATTAGTGTGTATGTGTGCTTGTGTTGAGAGCCTTTTTTAACAACTGGTTAGATTGATCAAATATGTGGCTTTGCAGTTTTGATACTGACAGCCCCCTACATAAAGTAAGTACATAGAGAAAAAATCAGATATAAACCATAATGGTATGGATTTCTCACAACATCATAGCGTTGTCTGTTTTTTTTTTATTTTTAATTACACTGCTTCCAGGTTTTAAAATTACCTTTGCTTAAAGGGATCCTCAACCCAAAAACTGTTTTTGCGAGTGATATTTAATGCTAAGCACCTTCCCAGAATATATTCATTAAAAAATATGTCAATCCTATTTGAATTTATTTGAAAATGTTACTCCTGTGAAAAGAAAAAAAAAAAAAAAATATATATATATATATATAGCTGTTTACATTCTCTGCACTCCTGTCTCTGATTGAAAGACCTGGAGAAGAGGGACTAAGGAATTGTATTTGGGTGGAGGACCACTTTAATTCTACATTTACAATTTGAGCCACCTGGATTGTAATAGAAATAGCTGAGTCAGGATTTACATCTTTGAACATATAGATCCAGTCAAATGTTACAAAGCTTCTGTCATTTACTATAATTTAATCATCAACCAAAATTTCCTTTGAATGTTGTGTAATGGTGGAACTGAAAATGAATGTTTAGTTTTTATGTGCCTGCCATAATGTATGTATGTATGTATGTATAACTTTATTTATAAAGCGCCACAAGGGTACGCAGCGCTGTACAGTCTTACAGAATACAAAATTACACACAGGGAGGACAAGTGATATAATAAATAAATACAATAAATACATATATGTGTATATATATATTATAAGTGCCATGTGGTATGAGACACAGTAGGAAGGAGGTCCCTGCCCCGTAGAGCTTACAATCTGAGTGGTAATAAGCATTCAAGTCTGTCTTTGTGATCCAGAGTATTGTAGCTGAAAAAACAGATTATTCCATGTTGTAATAAGGAGGAGTCATCCAGCGTAATCAGCATTGCTGTTCTCTTTGTTGGTAGAAAGGGGCTCATCTGTCTTAAGGAGGTGCTTCAGCATTAGAGATGAGGCATTCTTTGGCCTATCCCTTACTGTTCTCTTAAGTGATAAATCAAAAGACAGACAAAAGCTCCTCTGTGACCATACACAAGGCAACCTTCTATGTCCTCTTTAGATTCAGGTTCAATCAGCAGTTTGCAATTATGTGCTTTTAATACTTCTTGCCAGTAATTTGCTTGCTTATACAGTGTGTCCTGAAAATGTCCTCGCTGAATCATTTGCATCGAAGAGGATGTTGAAATTAGAGCTCAAAACAGCTGATTACTGCATTGTTAAGCATGTCTAGCGATCTAGAAGTGTAATTTATCTAACGTAAGATTTAATTCTAGATACACACAGGGAGACAGGCACTTCCCAACTGGATGTGTGGCCAACAAGCTAGCAGTAACCGGATGTGTGGCCAACAAGCTAGCAGTAACCACTTATATCATCACATTCTTTAAAGGGGTAGTTCACCTACAAGTTATCTTTTAGTATGTTATAGTATGAGCAATGCTTAGCAACTGTTCAATTGGTCTTTGTTTTTAATTTTTTTTTATATTTTTTAATTGTCTCCTTCCAATTCCTTTCAACTTTAAAATGGGGGGGTCACTGGCCCCAGAAGACAATAAACAGTTGCTCTGTGAGGCTGCAATGTTATTGTTATTTTATTACTTATTTTTCTATTCAGGCCTTTCCTATCCATATTCCACTATCTCACTCACACCACTGCCTTGGTTGTTAGGGTAATTTGGACCCTAGCAAACAGCTGCTAAAATTCCAAACTGGAGAGCTGGTAAACAAAAAGCTAAATAATTCAAAAACTAGAAGGTCAATTGCTAACTAAAAAATATCAGGGATCCCCAACCTTTTTTACCAGTGAGCCACATTCAAATGTAAAAAGAGTTGGGGAGTAACACAAGCATGCAAGTTTCTGAGGGTTCCAAATAAGAGCTGTGATTGGCCTACAGTAGTCTATGCTTGGCAGTACATCTGTTAAAGGCAATGTGCCTTTAAGCCAGGAATTCAAAAATAAGCAACTGCTTTGAGGCCCCTGGGAGCAACATATAAGGGGTTGGTGAGCAACATGTTGCTGTCAAGTCACTGGTTAAATTAAAGATGAACAACCCCTTTAATAATCAATTATAATGCGTGATGAAATAAGTGAACTGTACATACCTACACGAGATACAGGTGTTGTCTTGATTCTCTATAATGCTCTCTACCTGCAGTTAATTTGCACCTAATACACATACCCCCAAATGTAATAAAAGGCAATAAATTTGACCAGATGCAGTAGTTTACACTTTATTACTGCACCACATATCTTCATCCTGTTCAGTATAAAAACAAATTGCTTTGGCACTATAGGCCTTTAAGAAATTGAAATATAGCAAATTGAGAAAATGATGCCCACTCTGCAGGGAAAATATCATGGGGGAACAATTCAATGGTAGTTATTCCATGAGTGCCTTTATTGCGTAGGAAGAATTGAAGAATTATAAATACTGTAACTGGCTAAAGGTGGCCATACACAAGCCGTTGCTAGCTGCCGATATCGGTCCTTTAGACCAGTGCTGTCCAACTGGCGGCCCGCGACCCCCCTCTGTGTGGCCCCCCACCTGTCTGGCTGCTTTGATGGCTTACCTTTGTGTAAGCTTTACATGGTATCAGTACTGGCCCCCTGCATGGTTAACACCTCAGATTCAGGCTGTAATCACCCTGTATTGCTTAAAAATGTAATCCCCTGTGTTGTTCACACCTTTTAATCCTTGCATTATTCACCCTCTGCAGTGTTCACATCTCAGGCTCAGGCTGTAATAACCCACATTGTTCCC
The DNA here is from genome assembly GCF_000004195.4 of Xenopus tropicalis. Taxonomy (NCBI): domain Eukaryota; kingdom Metazoa; phylum Chordata; class Amphibia; order Anura; family Pipidae; genus Xenopus; species Xenopus tropicalis. Next base: position 96,247,565 of record NC_030684.2, read on the forward strand.
CTGTTCACACCTCAGACAGACTGTAGGAACAGTAGAAACGCACAAATAAACCCTGCACACTATAAAAAGAACATATACTGAGGGGGTACTGCAAGTAAAAAGTTTTTTAATATATAGTTATTGTGCAGACTGTAGGAGCAGTGCCAGCATTGTGTCACTGTAGGCTGCCTGTGTGTGCCATACTTTGCCAGCCCTATGGTGCCTGTATGTGCCATACACACAGGCAGGGTAGGGAAGGCAGAGTATGGCACACACAGGCAGGGTAGGGAAGGCAGAGTATGGCACACACAGGCAGGGTAGGGCAGGCAGAGTATGGCACACAGGCAGCATAGGGAAGGCAGAGTATGGCACACACAGGCAGGGTAGGACAGGCAGAGTATGGCACACACAGGCAGGGTAGGGAAAGCAGAGTATGGCACACACAGGCAGGGTAGGGAAAGCAGAGTATGGCACACACAAGCAGGGTAGGGAAAGCAGAGTATGGTACACACAGGCAGGGTAGGGCAGGCAGAGTACGGCAGGTTTTTGCTGTACTACCACCATTAATTTGGCTATGGTCATGCGATAACATGGGTGTGGTTTCAAGTGGGTGGGGTTTTAAAAAGGGGAGTGGTCAAAACTAGCTTCCCTTATCGGCCCTCCACCACGAAGGCCGGAAAAATTCCAGCCCTCAGTACCACAGAAGTTGGACAGCACTGCTTTAGACCAATTCAGCAGCTTATCTGCCCATGTATGGGCAAGAACGACAGGCCTGCCCGACTGACATCTGGGCTGAAATTAGGCAGATCTCGATCGGGCAGGTTTGATTTTTCTGTGGGGTCTTGTATGCTTACCGTAGAAGGACAGTGAAAGCCAACTAGACTTTATTTAGGTGAAAACCTAACACCCCCCCCCCCTCCCCAATATGGGAGATAAAGGACATCCAACCCATTTTTGATTCCCAGCAATTAATGATTTCCTCAGGCTACTCTGACTGCACTTAAAAGAAGGGTTCCCAGCTCTTTTATGTCTTGATTAGATAGGTACCACACTGTACCCCCTGCTGAGTTTCTAGATCTGTCTGCTCGGTGATAAGTAGAATTTCAATGAAATCCTGTTTTATTCATAGTTTCATTACTGATGTGAGGCAATTGGTAGAGTTAAGAGTTATTAGCTCCCTTTTTACTATGGCCAATGTGCAGAAGTATAGATTGATCCAAGGTAAACCTCATGTATTATTTCTTCTCTCACTATTGTAAATGACCGATATCAAGATCTGATTCCACTGGTATCTGCAAATATGAACCCCTTATGGACAATATCATTTAAATAAAAATGTATTGAGTGGCCCTACAATGGCCCCTGTGGACCCAGTTTAAATGTGTTACATTTACAAAGGCTCTTGCTATGTGTCCACCTACAAACTCTTTCCATTAGTTCAAGTGCCATAATTTTTATGCCATATCAGGAAATCATACAAACTTTTTTATAAGAAGCTATTAAGATTGCCACAAATCAATGAACCGTACTTGGAATATAATCAGAATGTGTTGTACTGCATTAGTAACAACCATCACCCCACTCTATGTACAGTTTGAATGTAAAATGTAGAAATCTATGCAATGTTTCCTCTCTGTTGGGTCCTGGCTATTGTTAACATTACTTGGGGGAAGTGTTTTTTTACTTTTTTGATCTCTCTTGGCTTTTGTATATTATAATATTTTCTTTTCTTTATTTGAATAAGGTTATTTTATGTATTATGCGTTTATAGTCTCAGGTTTAGACATTCAGGTCCATATTAAGAACTGCATCTTCTTTAGGATGGTTTTAAGACATCTTTTTTGTTTCCATCATACACTTCAGTGCCCTACATTTATTTTTTTAAATTGTACAGGAGAAATTTTATAATAAAATTGTGTTTTCATCAGCAGCCGACTCTCTTGTTTTTGTATCCAGTTTTGTATGCATGTATTTATTTTCCAGTTGGTGCATTGATCCTAGCTGAAGTACGGTGTTCACAGTACAAACAGTTTAATGGGTCCAGAGAATTTCAACTAAATAAATTGCAGCTTCATAACTATATAATAAATAATTCATTAAATCTATCCCCTTGGCTATAAGACCTCTGCAGAGTTTTAAAAGAAGATATTGCCTTAATATCATTTGATGATGGTTTGTGTTGTGTTCAAAGAAGGGTAACATCTGCCCCCACATTCAAGGCATGATTCATTATATGTCCTTTATTTTTTAATTATTTGCTCTATATGTTTTCAGTTAGTTGAACATCAGTAGATGTTGGCTTGTTTCTTTTGTTACATTCCCCTTTAGATTGTAAGCCTGCTGGCAGGGCCCTCCTTACCTGATGTATTAATTTGTTGAAAAAAATGTTGGCACTACATAGAAAAATTTAATAATAATAGCACTAGTTTTCACAACAATCCTTTGGACCCACTATGTTTTCTGAATATACATGTTTGCGTACCTCCTGAAAATGCTGCACCAGCCATCAATAGAGAAGCCACAAAAATGCCAAATCTGCACGAGAGAAAAAAGGGCTATATGCCACTACCACAGACACAACAGCTGGAATGCTAAGTGGTGCAATGTTCACATCTTTTAAAGCACTGCATTCAACTGTGGTGCGATATAAATAGATACAATACAGTAATTTAGGGAACACTTGTGCCGAGGCAGTGGTTCATGCAGGCTGTACTCTGCACCTTCCTCCACCTACCTGTTGCACAAAGTTGCTCTGTAGGGCGCAACACCCAGGGCAAGTTTTTCCATTTTTTGGCACTTTGCTTGAGGCCAACAGAGTCCAAAAAGCTTCTTTTTAGCACCTAGCTATACTTTTCAGCCTATGTGCAAACTGTAGGACCTGTGCTGTACATAATGCTGTTCATGTCTGGATATTTTGAGTGCACACATTGATAAAAAAACAACACTCCATTAACACACCCGGAATGGAGATTATCACACTTCCTTGTATCTGGTTAAAGGAAGGAAGTGATAGGAGATGGCAATGAGCCAGCAAACTGTGGAGTATTGTGCAATTCAGTATTAACCACATTTTGTAATATCATGATAGATGCTTGGAAACCAAAGAGGAAAAACTCTTATACTCTGAGATGTTATAATTATCACTATCCTTTATCCATATGGTGACATTATTATTATTATTATGCATTGATCAACAGAAATGTTACATCAGTAGACAAATACAATTGGAAAATAACCAATACAAACCTTGCTTGTTTTCGCAACAAGGTTACAGTGAATAAAAACCTTGTTGTAACAGTCACCCTTCCACAGTGCCATGAGTATTCACACACAAATTAGCCTTAACCCTTAAACCTAAAAGGGTGGTATATCCCTTTTTTAAATATTAATTCAGTGAATAGGGCTTGTAAATATATTTTTGACTATTGTTATTAATAAGAAATATATCATCAATAAGCATTTTTTTTAATTTCTTGCACTTAACAGGGCAAAAACTGAAAAAGATAGATTGTAAGCTCTTTTGGGCAGGGCTCTCTTCACCTCTTGTATCGGTTATTGATTGCTTTATATTTTACTCTGTATGTACAATGTATGAAACCCAACTATTGTACAGCGCTGTGGAATATGTTGCATTCTACATCTGATTGTAGTGATGACCTTGAGTGGTTAACCTACAAAAAAAAGTAGGTACCCTGCAGGTTGCGGGTAGGATTTTCGGATGTGGGCACAAATGCAGTTTGTGGGTCAGGATGTGGTTCTTATCTATTTTTCTTATATTATCTTCTATATTATCTATATTTTACTCCTTTAAACATTTTTCTACGGGTTGCGAATAAGACAGTTGTGAGTTGGGTCGGGTAGCAGGTTCCAGCAGGTATGCGTGTTGTGGGTATGATTTGTGGGTTGCAGTCCTTGGGTCCAGGATACAAAAATGGTTCAACGCAGGATTAGTATGGGGTGTAGGAAGTAATATTATAACCTGTGTTTTAATCTTGTGCAGCAGACCAGCAGATCACATTTTCTCTTATTTTGGGGGAAAATAAAGAATTTTTGTTAGGCACTACATCCACTTTTATGGGATTTAATTTACAAATAAGTTGTTAGTGTTTTGGTGCTTATTTAGCTGAAATGTACATATAAATTTATCATATTTATTTGAACCAATAGTTTCCTGTACTGAGGCCCAGCCCAAATACATTAAAGATGGAAAGCGGTATGGCAGGAGGTCTATGCCCGAACTTCAGGATTCTCTTGAGTTTGATGAAGAGACAGTGATTGAACCTGACGATGAAGGTACCAGGTCCTCACAGGTCAGCTCAAGAAACTGCGAAGAGGTACGAACAACATAATAATATATATTTTTAAAGTACTTATAACTAGGAATGTGATAAGTAACATAGTTGTATTTAGCATTTCCTAGGAATTCTCCTCTTATCTTTAAAGCTAGCATCCCCTTCCTGTTTCCCTCAAAGGATCAAGTGTACTGCAACTGATGCATTAATGTTTCCAGATGAGCATTTTTATGGTTGAGATGAACAATTGCTTCAAAATATATTCCTCTTCAAAAAAAAAAAAAGCAACTGTCCACTGACACCCAGATAGATGACTAATGAATTCATTCTTAATCTCACAATTTAAAGACCACCAGCCACATCCTGCTGTCTGAATCAGTAATGAGCTAAAAACTCAGGGAATACTCCAGCTATAAATGTGTATAGAATACTGAATGCGGAGACTTCGGAGTCCTATGGTGTATTCCCCATAATACAGGGCCTGCCAGGCGCAGCTGTTCATCACAATATGTTTAATTATATTACCACTTCCAAACCTCTTGCCCCTGGATTGCAGTTCATGCTACAGGGATATTTTATCATTTGAAAGCGTGTGAGAAGCAGGCAGTTTTTCTGGGTTTTAAATAGCATGCAGGGGATTTTACAGCCTTCATTTTCTGCAAGTAAATTATAATTTGACATGTAATTTAATGTTTTTTTTATTGCTATTATAGTTGATTCTTCAAGCTGTTCGCATATTGCCTAAACATTAATTTTATTCCTTTCTCATTAATATTTGAACCTATATAAGGAAAGAAAAAAAAATTAAAATGTGGATTCTTATCAGAGTGCAATAATAAAATTATCCATGTGTAGACAGAGTGAGCCAATTAAATGGTTGTGGCTAATAATGGTTATTGTTAGAGAACAAATGTGAAAGCATAACTGTGTAAAACAAAGAACACACACTGCTGAGTGACCATTTATTCAGTATGGATAATAGCATCCTCGCAAGGCCTTTATCTCTTCCACGCCTGGCCTTGACAAATAGAGAAGAACATTCTGTATATTTCATGCTTTTTTTATTTTTTATTTTAGACAGTCGTGGAGGAATATTGAGTATATTGATTGTTCTTATATCTAAAGGGATTATGTTATTTTTATGGTGTAGTTTTTATTACTAAATTACACTGTGTGCATTTCAAATAAGTCTGCCATTTAAAATTTTATTCTTGAACCAATAAATATATATATTTTTTTAGTTGTGATATTGGTGCGTAGGCAACTATCTCAGGTTATTGTGCTTGACCTTTCAGAATAAGCCAGCACTGCACAATGCAACTGCTTTTAGATAAGCTATTGTATTTTCTACTCCCATGTAACTGGAGGAGTCATGGCCGGACTTGGGTGTTTTACTATTTAGTGCTATTCTCATATCCGTGGGAGCATTTTTAGCAATATGGGTGTCAAGAGCTGTTATCCTGTTACCTTCCCATAGTTCTGTTGATAGGCTGCTGGGGGAGGGAGAGAGGTAACATCACTCCAACTTGCAATGCAGCAATAAAGAGTGTCTAAAGCCACATGGCTGAGGACACCTGGGAACATGTCTAGCCCCATGTCAGATTTAAAAAGTAAACAAGTGAGCTAAGGGGCATGCATTTGCGCCCTGGAGTATGGTAAATGACCCATTTAGTCTATTCAAAGAGTTTATCAGTTAAACTCTGATTCTTGCATGAAGAGAGGTAGACTGTTGAGAGGAATACACTGAAAAAAAAGTTCATTATTATAGAATTATATTTAGAAAGTTTCTTATTTTCATGAAATCTTATATTCAATTTACATTTTTGCACTAGTTCCCCTTAATTTAGTTTTTAATTTGTACTTAACTTGCTTTTCTAACACTATATAATTTAGTGGCCCACTATAAAAACTAAGCTAACATCTTCCTAAATGTCTAATTTTTGGCTTTTGTGAAGAGTAGAATATTGTTTTGGAGTAGAAGACTCCTAAATACAGTTCAAGCTGAACTCGGTTTTGTTAACTAAACAATGTAGGTTTTGTGAAAGAGATGGGTTGGGAGCCAAATTTAGTAATTCAGTCATGCAGATACAGTTAGAAGAATATGATCTATTATAAAAATGAATAATACACACACAGCTTAAGCCAAGTTTTGTAGAGCTTGGGCATCAAGAAGCCTCAATGTTTTTGGTATATCATATGTTTAGGAGGTATTCTGGTACTGCTACTTTTTGTAATATTGTTGATGTTGTGTGCTTCTTGTACATAAATATAGTAATGTAAATAATAGCAGTTAAGAAACAAAACATATAATTTAGACCTAAAAACAAGCAATTGTAAAACATACAGTCCATTACAGTATTCTTTTTCACAGTACAGGTATGGGACCTTTTTATCCAGAATGCTCGGGACCTGGTGTTTTCTGGATAAGGGATCTTTCCATAATTTGTATCTTAAGTCTGCTATAAATCATTTAAATATTGAATAAACCCAATAGGCTTGTTTTGCCTCCAATAAGGATCAATTATACCTTAGTTGGAATAGTGTTTTATTACAGAGAAAAAGAAAATCATTTTTAAAAATTAGAATTATTTGCTTATAATGGAGTCTATGGGAGATGGCCTTTCTGTAATTTGGAACTTTCTGGATAACGGGTTTCCGGATAAGGGATCCCATACCTGTATATGGGTTAGCATTAGAATTCTGTGAGGTCTCACCAGACCTATATAGAACTGTATGAGCCCCTTCTCCATTGTGCATGAACATTATGTGTCCAAATTACAGTTTTTCTTAGTGCCATAGGAAAAAGCATTTATGCTGTTTGCATAAAAAGACCATAGATCAGGTGCTGTAGATTTTAAGTTTCTGGTCAGCTGTTTAATGTATGCCATGTGTTTTGTTACAACAATGGCAATGTGTATTATAAATGATAGAGTTGCCCGCCAGTACACAAAGATTAACTTACTACCATCCCCACAATTTTTATTACTATTATTATTTATAAAGAACTGACATATTTATGTTTTACTTTACTGTGATTTACCATAATCACATGATATACACAATCATATCAGTGCCTTAGTCTAAGGCCCTTATTACATTCACAAACGGGTTTATTTTATCTGGTGCCATTCTGTTCCAATATTCATTGTTCCCTTAAATATAATCTTTGTATAAGGGTGAAAACACATGGGGCAATTAGTCACTGCGACTACAATAGCACCATCTAATGGTGGCGACTTACCCTCCATAGGCTGGTATACAAGTTTCTGCGACTAATCGTGCAACAGTTTGTGGAGCACTAATTACCCACCGTGACTTTTTAAAAGGTTGTGGAGACCCTGGGTTGTCTTCATCCTAAGCCTTCATTTGAGTATAAAGATGACTATATCTGTGCTTTATCATCTGTGCAAATATTTTCACCATTCAGCTAACCCAAAAATAAGAATGTTGTTTCAGGGTTATAAATAAACTTCTAAGTCCTTGGGGTTGTACAGTTTTTAATGAATGTTTCTTTAGTTAATAAATGGCGAAACCCAGAACTTACTGTTCTTTTAATATCAGAATCACATGCATGTTCTTAAACCAGTATTTACAATAATTCATATAAATGCTCACTTAGTTTAGCTAGGTGCTAATGTGGTGAAGAATTTCATAAATAATAGTGGCTTAGAAAGCTCATATGTATTTACTTACTTCCAGTGTGCCTGTTGTGTTTTGTACTGTGAGTGAGGTGCAAGGGCAAGTCCAAAGTCCATGTGCCAAGTCCAAATGCATTCAGTTCACTATCTGTGCAAATTTTCATATTTAAGGGATATTTAATTACCATAAATACCATTTTGCCCACGTCAGCTAATGAAGAATTTTGTCACCCAAAAATAATTTTCTTTATTTAGTTGTGATTATCTCTCCTTCAGTACAGGTTCCCTCTAGTATGTCTTTCAGTGTGTGTAACCATCTGCTTACCCAGTAAAATCAATGACACTCACAACCTGGTAGCAGTTTGTGTTACAAATTATATAGAACCCCTGACTGCAAGTACACACAAATTAAGTTTGATGTTTAAAAATGAAACATAAATTTACTGTGTTGTACCAATTTGTTAGGCATCCCTTAATGACTTCAATTGCTAACTTGGGACCTTGGTCCCTTGATCCTTTTCCTCAGGGTGCGTTCTGCAGAGTTTGCAGATTACATTTCCTTTTTATTCCTCCCCATGGATACCCTGTGTTACCCTGAACATTTGCATTAGTGGTACAGAACAACTTCAGCATTTTTGATACATGTATGGGATGGGTTCTAGGAACCCGCTATCCAGAAAATTTAAAAAATGATTTTCTTTTTCTCTGTAATAATAACACAGTACCTTTGTACTTGATCCCAACTAAAGTGTACTTAAAGCATATTAGAGGTTAAACCATCCAGTTGGGTTTAATTAATATTTAAAAACTTTTTAGTAGACCTAAGTTATAGAGATCCAAATTATGGATCTCAGGGAAACCCAGGCCATGAGCATTCTGCATAACAGATCCCATGTCTGTACTGTGCATGCACACTCATTGAACACAGGGTAACCATGGGAATAGGATATAAAATGACCAGTGCAAACTCTGCAGAAGGCTGGGCTCCAAGATTAGTGATTAGAGTAGGGGGTGCCTAAGAATTTGTCACCCCCTCAGTGAGTTTTTTGTGCCTCTGCTTACTCTATTGGAAAGCAATAGTCCTGTCATTTGCAGGAAAAAGGTTTATGCAACATTTATTCCACTTTGCTGTTTTAACATCAGCACATCCCGAAGCCGTTGGCACAGTTCAGTTACTGTATTTTGGAAGATCGGTACCTGGCCAACAGAAATTGCAAACTGGCAAATGGCAGGCTTTCTTTTCAAGTGAAGCACATATTGAACACCTCCTTGAAATGGCACAACCATTGTTTTGTCCAGTTGGCCAGGTAACCTACAGTATTACCTCAGTTCCCCTGAAGTCATGAGGAAGTACTAGTGGTATTACTGGTACTAGTTTGGGCGTTTGTCAGTGCCAGCCATTATGTATGAGACAATTTTTGCCTGTCATTTTATTCCCATCAAAATGTCTTTATACTGTAGCATTTGCACTTTAGAATTTTATCAGCAGGACTGAATACTAATATATTGTAAGTGTTGTAAGAGCTCTGAAATTATTTTAAAACTGGCCTGTACCAGGTCACTCTCTCTGTTTTAAAGGCTGCTTAGACTTCTAGCAAAATGCTGCCAGTTTAATTGGTTTCTGGACATTAGAAATCTGAGCCCAATAAAATAATTGCAGAGCATAGTAGAGAAGCACAAATGAGGCGTGGAGAGATAGAAGGGATGGTATATATTTAGAAAATAATATACATCCGTGGCCAGCACACCCTTCAATGTTTAATCAAAAATTTATTGAAAATATATTGTTAAAACCGACGTTTCGGTCCTCATTAGGACCTTTTTTTTTTTTATCCTTGAGAAAGGTCCTAATGAGGACCGAAACGTCGGTTTTAACAATATATTTTCAATACATTTTTGATAAAACATTGAAGGGTGTGCTGGCCACGGATGATTATTATTTTCTGTATATACATAATTTAATTGCCTGGGTGCAGTCCGAAACAATGCAATAATGTATTATAGATAGATAGATGTATATGATATACAGTGGTGTGAAAAACTATTTGCCCCCTTCCTGATTTCTTATTCTTTTGCATGTTTGTCACACTTAAATGTTTCTGCTCATCAAAAACCGTTAACTATTAGTCAAAGATAACATAATTGAACACAAAATGCAGTTTTTAAATGAAGGTTTACGTTATTAAGGGAGAAAAAAAACTCCAAATCTACATGGCCCTCTGTGAAAAAGTGATTGCCCCCCTTGTTAAAAAATAACTTAACTGTGGTTTATCAATTTCAATTTTCAATTTCAATATCAATTTCTGTAGTCACCCCCAGGCCTGATTACTGCCACACCTGTTTCAATCAAGAAATCACTTAAATAGGAGCTACCTGACACAGAGAAGTAGACCTCAAAAGCTAGACATCATGCCAAGATCCAAAGAAATTCAGGAACAAATGAGAACAAAAGTAATTGAGATCTATCAGTCTGGTAAAGGTTATAAAGCCATTTCTAAAGCTTTGGGACTCCAGCGAACCACAGTGAGAGCCATTATCCACAAATGGCACAAACATGGAACAGTGGTGAACCTTCCCAGGAGTGGCCGGCCGACCAAAATTACCCCAAGAGCGCAGAGACAACTCATCCGAGAGGCCACAAAAGACCCCAGGACAACATCTAAAGAACTGCAGGCCTCACTTGCCTGAATTAAGGGCAGTGTTCACGACTCCACCATAAGAAAGAGACTGGGCAAAAACGGCACAAACCACTTTTAAGCAAAAAGAACATTAAGGTTCGTCTCAATTTTGCTAAAAAACATCTCAATGATTGCCAAGACTTTTGGGAAAATACCTTGTGGACCGACGAGACAAAAGTTGAACTTTTTGGAAGGTGCGTGTCCCGTTACATCTGGCGTAAAAGTAACACCGCATTTCAGAAAAAGAACATCATACCAACATTAAAATATGGTGGTGGTAGTGTGATGGTCTGGGGTTGTTTTGCTGCTTCAGGACCAGGAAGGCTTGCTGTGATAGATGGAACCATGAATTCTACTGTCTACCAAAAAATCCTGAAGGAGAATGTCCGGCCATCTGTTCGTCAACTCAAGCTGAAGCGATCTTGGGTGCTGCAGCAGGACAATGACCCAAAACACACCAGCAAATCCACCTCTGAATGGCTGAAGAAAAACAAAATGAAGACTTTGGAGTGGCCTAGTCAAAGTCCTGACCTGAATCCTATTGAGATGTTGTGGCATGACCTTAAAAAGGTGGTTCATGCTAGAAAACCCTCAAATAAAGCTGAATTACAACAATTCTGCAAAGATGAGTGGGCCAAAATTCCTCCAGAGCGATGTAAAAGACTCGTTGCAAGTTATCGCAAATGCTTGATTGCAGTTATTGCTGCTAAGGGTGGCCCAACCAGTTATTAGGTTCAGGGGGCAATTACTTTTTCACACAGGGCCATGTAGGTTTGGATTTTTTTTCTCCCTAAATAATAAAAACCCTCATTTAAAAACTGCATTTTGTGTTTACTTGTGTTATCTTTGACTAATAGTTAAATGTGTTTGATGATCAGAAACATTTTGTGTGACAAACATGCAAAAGTATAAGAAATCAGGAAGGGGGCAAATAGTTTTTCACACCACTGTATATGACTGTGCTGCTTGCATGTAGCCACCTAGATGGGGCCTGAAGCTGACTGCTTAGCGATAAGCTAGTAGGGTATGATCCTATGGGGATAAAATTAAAACATATGCAACATTTTCTATGGTCCCTTTCTATTCTGCATTACTATTTCTCTTTCTGTTTTTTCTCACTAATTCTACAATTCTCAAGGGGAGAAAGAAAAAGGAAAGGAATGGGAAGAGCAAAGTGAGAAAGAATGGATTATTTAATAAATAATATATATTAAAAAATGTGAGCAATTGATTAGAAATTCTGCACAAATAGCACAGGAAAATTTAGGATATCGCTGCTTGCCACAACACATTCTGTAGCGAGAAGTCATGCAGTTTAAAGACAACCAGCATTGTCACACGCCTCAGTAACCTCTTAAATTAGTCCTATATTCTGCAGCAGAACAAAGGTCTATCTTCAGCAGCAGATGTCACAGCGTAGGATGGTTGTTACAAAAAATGGCTGCAATAAGTAAACGGCACGAGTTGCAGATGCTTTGGTGGGTCCTGGTCAAGAAAGCAAGACCTCTGGCCATCTGTTTTTAAGCCCTGCAGAGCATGTGTGTGTACACAAAGCAGGCCCTGAAATCTTTCCTTTCTAAACCGATGCTCTGTAATATGTGTGACCTCCAATCCAGCTGCAGTATAGTGCAAATCTGTGTGACAATAGCTCAGTACAACACTAAGGTACTTGCTCCATAGCAACAATTAAAGTCACCTTTTGTTCTCTTGACACACATTGGCAGCCATTTTGGAATAATTTTGACCTTTGACCTTTTTCCATCCTCTTCTCTGTGAAGAAAAGCTGCTGTCAGGCCCCATTATAGTAATAAAATGGAAGTAAATGGAGCTGGGTGGTTTAGTTTAGGCACTAGCAGCTGAGATGAATAATAGAGGCCTTGATAAAAGCTGGCAATGGGTACTTCTTTTTTCCTTGCATCTGAACACAGCATAGCTAATGTCTAATCAGCTGGTTTTTTTTTGTAATCAGGGAATTAACATACAATCTTCACCTTCAGTTTTTCCAATTAATATCCAGTATGTTTGTATTTCATTTTGTTTTAGCCGTGGAAGAGTGAAGATGTAGAAGAATTTACAGCAGAAGGTAAAAATCAATCAAACATTTCTTCCTTGAAAAGAAAATTTAGGGAAAAAAATACATCTATGAAACAATTAATATTAAAATAAAATACACTTTATTTCAAATAAAAAGTAAGCACAAATTTCTTTGTATCACTATTTTGCTTCATTCATAAATAGATACTAACATTAACAATTTTGTTGTCCCACCAATATATATAATACATAATGCATTCCCTGATGTTGCATTTTCCTAGATCTTACACCATTTTTCCTCTGAAGAATGTAAAATAGCGGTTCTACTGTATATATAACTATCACTTTAAACTATCCCTTAATGCAAACATATTTACTTTTTTTTATTTACTTTTTTTATTATATTTAATTTTTTTTAAATAATAGTCTATGGTGTTGAAGGAAACCAGCCAATAACAACACAATGGGGTATGTTTATCATGCTGTGTAAAAAGTGGAGTAAAACATCACCGTTGATGTTGTTCATAGCAGCCAATCAGATGCTTTGATTTGGTTTTCTAGCTGTTGAAATCTAATTGCTGATTCGTTGCCCTGGGCAACTTTACCGGTAATGCTTTTCTCCATTTTTTTAAACATCATGATAACTATACCCCAATATCTCATTCAAGCTCCCTATGCGGGCACAATTAACTTACTATGCTTTATAGGTTAGTTTGTAACGTAATTATTGTAAGAAGAATCATTTTGAGATTTTCTGATTTGTAGTCTCTGATGTTGCCTAGATATAAGAGCAGTTGCCTAGAGCAGACTCTTTTTAGACTTGATTGCTGGCATCAGATTTCATCATTATTTTAAATATGATAGGCTTTGAATTAAATTTAGAAACTAACCCCTTTTTCCAAGTTATGTGCTTCTAATAAAATTTAGAATTTAAGCCTAGTATGCCATTAATAAATGAGAGCAATGGGTTAGATCTGCATGAGCATAAGGAATATAAATGTTTTTTTTGGTTGGGTGGGTATTTTCCCAACATACCATAAAACATGGAAAACTGCCCAGTAAATGTGTATTGTTAAACCAGCCCTGCAGCACGTTCACTTCTCTCATAGCCATCGGCCGGCAGTTGCCAACCTGCCTTGTGGCTGATGACCAAGCAGGCTCATTCACATTTGTTTCAGTTGTGTGTATTTTTACATTTTTAGGCCAGTTAAGATTTTGGAACCCTGATGACCTCAGTGCTTCTCAGAATGTGTGCACTACAGACCATGAATGGGTGGAAGAGAAGTTGCAGTTGATCTGCGAAGACCTTGGTATCACCCGAAACGATTACTTAAATAGGAAAAAGCTCATCTCTATATGCGAACAGTATGGTTTGAAGAACTTGGACAAAGAGGTAAATAGTACGAACTCAAATAAATAATCAGGGCACAATCCACAATACTCTCAGGGAAGAATTACAGTATTTTTTGTTTACAAAATTGTACAGACAGTCAGGCTCCCATAGCAAATAATCACTAAATATCACCCAACATACAATAAAATACAGTGCTATTCAATGGAAAGGTTTTTCTGGACATTTTGTCATGTGTTTATTATAACTATATTTTCATGCCTGGTGCGCTACTGCCCTTAAAATAGGTTTCTGCAGTATCATTTGCTGACTGGGCATTTAGCATTTGTGCAGAGCAAACTTCATTGTTTATTGACTGTCATTTAGTCCTGAGGGAAGAAGAATGTCAGACTGCACATATATGTGCAAATGTTGCACAAAGTCAGCACGTTTGAATGATGAACCTATCATTCAAACGAGTCGACCATTATATAATGATCCACTATGCTAAACTACCACACCTGACAATCTTAGTAAGCCCAGACTTAAAAAAAAAAAAAAAAGGAAGGAGAGCTAAGAATTACTTTTAAACGCTATTTTTACATTAGATAAATAATAGGGCTATTCTTAAGCTGTGCTTAATTAAGAAAGCCCTCTTGTCCTTCCACCACTGAAACGAAATCAGTTCTTGTTTCCTTCTTGAACAGCATTTTAAAAAGTACAGCTTCCCTTTCTGCTCCCAGGTCAGACTGCCCTCTGACTGCCTGTTGGTTTAAGAGATGCTAAACTTGTATCAAAGATTAAATGTATGATAGCGACTTCCATTGTAACTGGAAGTCACATGAAAATTGCATTTTATCTAATGAATATTTGGGCTGTAGGACACTGAGGGTTTAGTAAAGTCATTAAGTTGTTACTCTCTGGTACATTCTATTAAGGTCCTTTATGCGCAGTCCTTATGAAATAGATTGACAGCACAATGTTCTTTCGTTTGCAAGCAGTATATAGGTTTTTACATCTGCAACTTACTTCATTACAGACCCTGGAAGATGTGATTCAGAATCTAGATCAAGAGAAAACAATGAGCCTTCAGGATTTTTTCTATGAAGTCTGTAAAAATAGCAAACCTTTAATTCCATCATCCTCAACCCCCTACCGTCAACTAAAGAGGCACCTTTCTATGCCGGTAATTAATTATTCATCTTTCTTTTCATTTATAAAACTAAATGTTAGATTAACTATTGGGTTTTTTTTAGGAGGGGGTGTCTAAAATTATGAATTAAATTTTCCTATTTGCATTAAAGAAAACAAGCTATTATATTATGCAAAACTACAATATTTTGCAGCATTCAAGACTATATTAAAAGTAGTTTTTACGCATCTTAAGGTATTTAAGGTACTTTAATTGTAAGCTCTACGCAGCAGGGACCTCCTTTCTACTGTGTATATTCTCTGTGTATTTATACTTATTCATTGTATTTATTATAATACTTAATCTCCCTGTGTGTAATTTTGTATATTGCAAGATTGTTCAGCGCTGCATAGCTTGTTGCGCTTTAGAAATTATCCATGCATACACTTTCCCTTTTGCAGTTCAGGAGACTATAATCTGGCATGCTGTTGAAAGGCTGCATTAACAGCTGTATTCACCACTTACTTTTTCCAGCTCTATTCTTTATTTGGGGTTCTACTTTGTTTGCAATTGTGCATGCATTTTGGGTACAGGGTAAATTTTGGGTACTGTAATAATAAAACAGTACCTTGTACTTGATCCCAACTAAGATATAATTAATCATTATTGGGGGCAAAACAATCCTATTGGGTTTATTCACTATTTAAATGATTTTTTAGTAGACTTAAGGTATGGAGATTACAGAAAGATCCCTTATCCGGAAAACCCCAGGTTCCAAGCATTCTGGATAACAGATCCCATACCTGTACTACAGTGAGCAAGTTCAGGTGGGAAAGTTCCTAGAAGGAAAGTGGGCTCTAATAAGACAGCCTACTGAATTACCAAAAACAGAAAGAAAATTCAATTTTTATTTGTTTTTATAATTTATAAAATTTATAAAAATTGAATTGAAAAATAAAATATTTTGTATACATTTTTGCTTTCTGTTTTTGGTACTTCAGTTTTTTTTTCTAGAGCAGCATGGAACTTTGCCATACTTATGAACTGACAAATGATTTTGTCCCATTTTTCTTGTGAATTTTCAGGCTTATGATGAGAGTGGAAGACGAACAATAACTCCATCGTCCATGGGGGCTGTTGGTATCCGCTTACTATCTAAGCTTGATGATGGAACAGGCTATGGTTCAGTTGAAGACCTCATAGATCTTTGGCAAGAAGAAGGAATAGAAAATAGCCAAGCCATACTTAAGGTTCTGAACCTGAGAAGTTATCAGCTCTGTGAAGCCTTGTTGAGTTGATTTTAGTTGGACTTCGTTGTACAAAAATAATAATTACATTGCATTCTGTGTTTTTTAGGCTCTGGATTTCAATGTAGAAGGTAAAATTAACCTTATGGAGCTTACAATGATCCTGGAACATGAGCTACTGATGACCAAAAATGAGGTGTATCAGGCTGCAGTTATCAGCTTCCGTTCAGAGATCAGGCACTTATTGTAAGTTTGTATTCCATTTTCTTTATTATGGTGTATCAGGCCTTGCTGTATGAACAAATTATGAATGACTGCCATCCAGTTATCTAATGCCCCCCCAAGATCTTAGTAACCAGAGGCTCCTAGCACATATGGGACTTTTGATTTTACAAACACATTAATAAAATTAATTAATGTTGAGGCAGTGTTATTTACTCAAGATCTCCTTAAAGAGATACTGACACCAGAAATGAAACCATTTTTACATCTGCCATAACATTGTCTTTGCATGCAGTATTTGTCCAAGCTTTTACATTCCCTAACTGATCCCCCTTGTTCCTCTATGAGGGGGCAGCCATATTTGTCCAGCAGGAGGCCGTTGGCATTAGAAGCTGTAACTGACAGGCTGAGAAGGGACAGTCAGGTTGGCAAAACAGTCAGGTTTTGGGATTTCAAGTAACAATTACTTACAAAAGCAGCCCTATCAGTAAAAAATTATCAACACGACCTATAGGCAACTTTTTATGTAGATTTATATTTGAAAAAGTTGTTTTTTCGTGTCAGTATCACTTTAACACTATTACTAATGAGCACAAATGGTGACCTTCTAGTGTGACCACATCAGAGAGCTATTTGCAAAAAATGCTACATTTGTACAGGTATATTGTTATTGAAAGATAAATTGTTTTTTATTTCTAATTGTAAAAGTAGTTAAGAAACATATTTGATAACTCAATAGGGCTTTTTCTTTCCTAGATACTGGTACAGTATCTAGGGGAGTGTGTACAGTGCTATTCAGAAGAAACTAAGAATTTCCTATTTTTTCACCTTTATTGTCTTTTTTCCCAGGGAACAAGCTGATCAAGCTGCCAGAGAGAGAGAGAAGCTTCGCTCTGATCTGGATAAGAATGAAAAATTGAAAAGCCAGATGGCCTCAGAGGTGGATGATCATCACGCAGAAATTGAACGGCAAAATGAATACAATCTTAGGTATGGTTCATTTTCATTAATCTGCATAAATGCTGGGCTTTCCTAAAAAGCCATATAGCTAACAAAATGGAAAATAGAGCAGTATGGAAAATATATATTTTTTATAACTTTAATAATTATGAAACCAGAACATTAAATAAAATGTTAATGTCCTAAATGTATATTCCTTCAAATATGAGTAAAATTATATATGGCCTTATGCCATAGATGGAGAATTATAAAGGCTTGGAGGAGCCACAACTTAATTAAAAAACTGGCTGTATGCAATCTTAAGATCTTACATAGAAAGCCATCTATTGGTGGCCTTCTGAAACATAAATTTCGCCCTCATCATCCGCTGACTATTTTGCATCAGACTGTTGACTGTATTTTCTCTTTTTTTTAACCTGTACAGGAAACTGGATGAAGAATACAAGGAAAGAACAGAAAATTTGAAAAATGAACTGCGGAAAGAGAGAGACCAGATTTTACAGCAGAGTGCAAAACATCGTTTTGAACTGGAACAAGAACTTGATAAGGCAAAGGCAGAGGAAAACTACCTCAGAGACAGACTTAATTTGTGCTTAAAGGTAGGAACCATGTGTGTATTCTTTGCAACTCCAAGGGCTGAGACTTAAGTATTAGTCATTTCTCTGTAGCCCTTAAATTCATGTGGTATGTGTTGATGATGTGGGTGATTTATCATGGTTTTAGGAAAGCTGTCGTTTAGAAACTGAATTGTTGCAAGCGTCAGAAAAGCTCACCGAGTATGAATCACTGGCATGCAAACTGCAGAGAAGCTTGGATAATATCATGCGGGAAAAGGTTAGTGAAGCCAAGAGATCTGCTTATAACTGTAACTGTGGATATATAATTTTTCCATGACAGGAATGTTCAAAAATGTAAGAACAGAAATCACTATTACACCATACTTTTTATATGGTAAAATTTGTATGTTTGACACAATATTCTATTCTTGAGTTCTATAGTCTATGGAAAATCCAGTACATTGCCAGTATTTCCAACACTCTTAGAATTCACTGCCTGTCTTTAAAATCAGGTCTTTAAATCAAGAAATTAGCATTTGAAAGTTAAAACGAAACTATGGTGCTTCAGTTCTTTGTGGCCTGCAATTCCCATATTTGGTATCATGCCTTTGTGTTTGATATTGTAGTTTGGTGATATGGATCCCAGCTGTATGGAGTTCCTTAGTCAAGAGGAAAGGTTAGAACAAATGAGAAAGGAGTATGAGCTCCAACGAAGGGTAAGTTATTGAAAATGGATGGCAAGTCAGATCAACAGCTTTATGAGTGCTTTTAACCCTTCCCCCATTTTCTATGCCTGTAAATACCAAATCTCTTCTTTTGCTTTGGGTCAGGAGCTGCAGGACCGCATTGATGAACTTCAGCTGGAACTTGAAGACTACCGTACACATGGTGTCAGGGGATCAAGAAGATCACTGAAAAAATCCTTGTTGGAAGAAATGGACAATAAAAATTACACAGAAACCGATCAGGGTAAATGGATGGAACTGCCTATATTTCTCTATAGCTGTAGAAGTGCAAACCAGTCAGGCCCACTGTATGTTACATTTTCTGATTTCCCTTGCAGACACTATTTTTTTACATCAGGCCCTGCCCCAGTGGAGTTTACAATCTATGGTCCCTATTACATTTACACACAGTGGGGTCAATTTTATCAGGAGCCAGTTAACCTGCCTGTATGTTTTGGAGCATGGGAGAAAACTGTAGTAACCTGAGGAAATCCATGTGCATACATACTACTTACAGTGGGATCCCCAACCTTTTTAACCCATGAACAACATTTAAATACAAGAAAGGTTGGGGAGCAAATTCCTGGGGGTGAGCAAAAAAAGCTGTAACTAGTTATTTTGTAGCCCATATGTGGACTGGCAGCCTACAGGAGGCTCTGTTTGATAGTACCCATGGTCTTTATGCCTCCAAACTTTGTCTCCAAGTTTGAAATTCAAGAATGAAGATCTGCTTTGAGGCCACTGGGAGCAACATCAAATGGGGTGTCGAGCAACATATTGCTCACGAGCCACTGGTTGGGGATCACTGACTTACAGATAATACCCTGGCTGGGGACCCCAGTGCTACCCCACTGAACTACTTGCTAACTTTATAGTATGATAGACAAGCCCATACACATTTTTACAAGCAAGGAGACCACACGCACCAATATTATTATACAAACCTAGTTTTGTTCGATATTCAGTGCGTGTATGGCGGATCGACGAGATGCCCGATATCACAAAGAAAAATCTGCGTTTAGGGCTGAATCGTCAGGTGGAGGTAGAATGCCTATTGTTTCTACCTCCATATATGACGATTCAGCTTCGAACATCAGTGGAGGGAACAAATGATCTTTCCTGCGACCAATGGTCACAGGAAACATCGTAATTGTAAGGTGTATGGCCACCTTTAGAAAAGGTCTCTGGACATGAAGTGTGTGAATGTGTAGGATTACTGAGGGAAATAAGAGACAGACACATGGATATGAATGACAGCAAAAGTCCCACTGAATTCCTGTATGATGGACTGCTATGGAAACACCTTTCACTTTTTCATCCTTAGAATATTTTTACTAGCAATACAATAGTGGGGTGGGCAGATGAACACATTCTTTAAAATTCCATTGCTTATTCTGCAGGTATTGGACCAGAAGATTGTCCCCCATTAAACATGAGCATAGAGGCAGAAATGGCTATTGAACAAATGAGGGAGCAGCATAACCGGGAAGTGGAACAACTGACAACTGAACTTCAGTCCAAAGTAAGGTTGCTTTAATTATTGTCCTGAAGATTATATGTCTGTTTAAAGTTTTGTGAATGGTATTAAGCCCCTTATTCATTTCACTGGCAGACACTTGGTCAGGGGAATGATACTCACACATAAAGTAGATAAAGTAGAGGGCTGATTCGAGCGAAGGGGCTGGTTCTCCACATGTGGCATTACACCTACAGGACAACAGTAGCTAACCTTCTGTAACATTTGGGATGGCCTCACAGTGATGTGATGATTTTGTTTATTGCAGACGACTCATTGTGAAGAACAACTGAAAGAAATGAAATCTTTATTTGACAAAGAGAAAGCTATTCTCAAGGAGCAGTTTGAAGAAGAGATTCAGAAAGCAGAGGTGCAATTACGATTTCTTCAAATGCAGCATGCTGAATTGGAAGCTGACATTGTGAAACTTAAAGATGAGCAGTATAGGATAGTATGTGAACACAAGAGTGAGATAAGCAACAGAGAAGATTTGTTTAATGAGCAAAAGGGCCTCCTAGAAGAACAGGAGGCTGCCTTACAGAAGCAGCTAGCAGAAAATAAACAGACTTTCTTAAAGGAAAAAGAGGAGTTTGCACTTACAAAAAAAGAGACTGAAAAGGAGACAGAGACCAAATTATATGCACTCACAGAAAAGTTTGAAACAGAGAAAAAACAGTTAGAGCAAAGTTTCAAGGAACAAATTGCAAGTCTAACAGCAAAACAGAAGGCTGCCTTACAGAATGAGCTAGCTCAAGCTAAACAGACTTTGCTTTTGGAGAAAGAAGAGTTTGCACAAACAGTAGAGAAGGATACAGAGGCCAAAATGATTGCACTAACAAGAAAGTCTGAAGAGGAGAAAAGACAGCTTGAGCAGAGTTTCCGGGAACAACTTGCAAGGATAACGGAAAGACAGCAGTCTGAAAAAGAAGACTGGGCAAAGCATTCAGAAAACCATCATCACGAACTGCAGAAGGAAAGGTGAGCAGCATGTATACATTTTCTATATATATCATAAATATAGCATGTCTATTTGAGGTTGATTAAGTTATATCCTTTTTATACCGACCCAAGACTTTTGCAGCTAAAGCAAAAACCATCTGTTTAGGTGAAGCTTCTAACAGTCAGAAGTTGACAACCACTTACAAACCTCTACAACCTCTGTTAAACTGTTTGATTGATCAACATATAAGAAAATAAATATGCCCCCAGTAATGCTATTCCCTCTAATAAATAATTATGCTAATACCTCCTTTTGGCTTGCAAACAGAAGCAGAGCTAATAGAGGGGAGTAATGACTTATTTAAGCCTGGGTAAAAGAAATAAAAATATTGAATTATGTAGGGGAAACTATTTCTAAGGCTACTGAGAGTAGATTGTGTGCAGTTACATGGGTGAAAAAAAAATGAGTTTAACCCAACCAAATGAAACACCAATTCACATTTATATACACATACTTATACAGACGTATCCATACACTCACATATACACCAGTTCACTATAGTCGTGGATACTATGCTTGTTCAAGAAATCATCCAAGCCAAAGCCATTAATATCTGCCATTAAAATCACTCAGCAGGGCATTTTACAACCTCACTGCCCTCACCTTTAAGAACCACCTACTCTCTTTAATTGAAAGTTCTGTTCCTCTAGTCTAAATGGGTGGCCTCTGGTGTTCTGATCTTTTCTATAAAAAGGATGCAAGTTTGTATAAGCAGGTACTAAAGTGCATTAAAATGACCTACAAAAAATCATGTTTCAAATTTAATTTGTGTACAGATTTGTTGGGCAATGCTGAAAATGTAGCTAGATGGGGGGTGGCGAATCTCCCTAAATGCTATCTTTGTAATATTTTTTGTGCTCTAAAATGTGACCTGTGTTACAGAATATAACATTTCATGATAAGTTTAAAGATGTGCTTGTATAATTTATTTAAATTGGTAATGATTTATTTTTTTCAAATTGCTTCCTCTGAATGTTTATTTATTTATGATCATCATTTACCTTTTAACGGTAATTTGGAATTCCTTTGCATAGAATTCCTCAAAGATGAACTAAAATGTAAGTAATATTCTGTGTTAACCACGTTTAGGATTAAAATGGAAACAGAGTATGACAAAAGAATATCAGATATGGAATTTCGGTTTTCTAAGGACTTTGAAGCAACAATGAAGAACCATGAGGAGGCTTTAGCAAAGCTTGAAGACAAGTACCAAAGTAACCTAAGAGATCTCACAGATAAGCACACAGAAGAAAAATCTCAGTGGGAATTTGAAAAAGAAGAGATTATTCAAGATGGTTTAGAGGCCCAGGAAAGACTGAGGGAAAGACTAGAAAAAGATAAATTTGAAGCCTGCTCTGCACTTATACAAGAAAAAGTACACCTGGAGAAGACTTACAAAGAGTATATAAATAACTTAGTTGTTGAAAAAGAACAGGTAGAGAAAGACTTAGAAAATCTGATGGTTAATTCAAAAAAGGAAGAAAGTCAATTATCTGCTAAGATCAGTCAACTAGAAAATGATCTGCAAGAGGAGCTCACAGAGCGGGATGAACAGTTGTGCCAAGCTGAGAAAAATCTTCTGGTCCTTACGGAAACTATTGGAAAACTGGAAAGTGAGCATAAACTGGAAAAAGAGCATCTTTGTTCCAAACTGGAAAAGTCTGAGGAACAATATAAAGAAGCTTGTGATAAAGCAGAAGAAAAGAAAGAAGGTATGGTTGTCGAAATCTCCAGGCTTCAGAGCACCATCACTGGACTGCAAAATGAGATTAGTTCTTTATCTATACTTCAAGGAAATTATCACTTAATGCAGATAGAGAATGAAGAGCTGAAAAATCTTGTAACACATCTCCAGAATAATGCATGCATGGAAGAGGACATGATTGTTTTAAAAAATCTGCAGAATGTTCATGAGCAAACAGTCAAAGAAAATGTCAGGCTTGTTTCAGAGATTTCTAAACTACGTAAGAAGCTTGACCAGTGTAAGACTGGTAAGAATTGGCTTCCAGAACCGCATAATGGATGTCAGACAGAAAAAAAACAGAAATTAGGGGTCACAGAAAATGAGGACAGCCACAGTGTTGAAGGTGACCATTTCAGCCACTCTGTGGAGACCTTGGAAGATTTCAACCTGAGGCTTCAAAGCAAAATTAAAGAGCTTGAAAATACCACAGAGGCATTGACTAAAATGGAAAAAAGCTATGAGAATGCTAAAGCTGAGTATGGTCATCTTCAGACTCAGATGCTTCAAATGCAAGAAAAGATGCAGCAAGTAACTTTAGAAAACGAGCTTATGAAAAAAGTAATAAGTTCAGAGGAGTTTACGGTTCCAGACCTCGAACAAACTGCTCTCACCGTTCCAGGGTTGAAACTGATCTTAGCAGTTGCCAAGAAAGAAAATTTGCAGCTTCAAGAAAAATTAAATTACATGGAGCTTAAAAATGTGGAAGCGGTGAACAACAACAGAGAACTTTCCTCTGAAGTACTTTGGTTGCAAAAAGAGATTCAAAACATGGAGGAAATAGCAGAAGCCTCGCTGAAACTAGAAAACATGTATGAGGAGACAAAGAAAGAAAATAGTAAACTAATGGTGCTTGTTGCAAATCTAGAGGAGAAGGTTAGTGATATGGAAGCAAAACAGTGCATGAGACTTCAGTATGCAGATAAAGAGATTCAAGCATTCGAATGTACCTCTGAAACTAATATGGTGGAACACCACACCAAGAATGTTAATGAATGTTCTCCAAGGAATATGAAACACCTCAAAACACAGGATGAAAATGATACAAAATCTATAGTAAGCCCCAAAAGACAGCATAATCAGGGGAATGATATAGCGAACCTTGTGGGGAAAGGAAGACTAGAAGTCCTCAGCCAACGGAACAAGACTATGCAAATGGAAAGAGAACCAAACATTTTAGAATCCCATATGTTGGAAAAGCACAGTGAAAGGCAGAAGAGAGTTGAGTTTCTGAGGTAATATCCACATGTACTTTTTGTTGGCTTCTTCCTCTCATCAAGATTCTCAGCTTCCGTACTGCTTTCTACGCTTCTAGAACTAACACTTTCATGAATTAACAGCAGTGACCTTCGTCTGTCATGGTTAACACGTTAACCTAAACTAGAACCTGATGTAATTGCTTTATATCTTTCTTGGGGTTTGCGGGCCTTTAAAGTAATACTAAACAAACTAAGATACGTTGTTTGTCTGCCATTATGGAAGAACAGCTTGTATGAGCAATATTTTCTGTATCATATGTGTGCAATAGTAGTTAATTCACATGACAAAAGCAGTTTTGCTATATGCACCTAATGCTGCAAACAGCATTGGAGGGCATGACAAATCATGTATTTTCATTACACTGATGAAGTATTTTCAACACTGAGGTGTTGTTTTTTTTTCTTTGCAGCATTGGCACAGAGAACTATAGCATTTATTTTAATCATATTAACCAACAATAAAAGCTTTCTGCTATGAAAACTGCATGTTTAAAATGTAGCTTCTGAGTATTTGGACTATGGCACAAGGGGCATTTTGACCTCCTCAGAGCTCTCACAGGGACCTGTAAAAGTATACAAGGCACTTCACTATTGCCTTGTGCTATCATTATCATTTTTTTTTCTCTTAAGATCTGAGAACAAAAAACTTAAAGAAGAAAATCTTGCATTGAAATCTGAAATAAGCACCTTAGAAGATGATGGTGAAATTAATAATGAGAAAATAAAAGATCTCCAGGATGCATGCGAGGAAATGTGGTAATTATGTTGTGCTATTTTACTCAGAACCCTGTCTTTGGAAGTGGATGCAGCAAACATTGACTTTTTGGGGCCCTATAGAGTAGCTGTTGTATCATAAGGGAAATAATTTCACTCACACCACATTTTTATCAGAGAAAGGGCTATGAGTGCTACTTGTAAGTAGCTTAACAGCTGTAGTGCTATTTATAAATAATTGGGTATATTGTCCCACCACCAATAAGGCAAGCTGTGGTACTACTAAGTTTTTACACATCATTCTTTCAGTTAATGAATCCATCAGTGCCTTAAACATTTCTGAATGTAACGTCTGTATACCTTTTATACTGCAGGGTAAACCTAGAGACTGTACAGAATGAGAAAGGTGCACTTCAGAAGGTGGCAGAAAGCCTATCAAAACAGGTCAGTATTATGAGAGAATCCACAAAACTATTAAATGGTGCTAACTTTATTATATACTGTAGATCTCTTAGGCTTAGTAGTTCTACAACTCCAAAACTTTTATTTATTTTGTCTAGGTGTCTGAATTGAAAACCAAAAACCAGCACCTTGATTCTGAAAATGCAGAACTGAGCGTAAAGAACGCAAAAAATCAAGCAGATCTTCAGGATCTGAACCGTAGGCTTGTGGCTTTCCTGAAGCAGAAGGATAAGAAAGATGCTACCAAGGTCATTGAGGAGTGGCAAAGAGAGAGGAGTCGGATAAATGACGAGCTTGAAAGTTACAGGGCAAAGGTATTATTAATGCGTCCAAATTATTCAGTATTAGTAGCTTCCAAAATATGGGAATGTATGGTCAAATGCAAAATCTAAAACAGAAGCTTTTTTCTTTTTTCACTTACTCCTGTGCTTTTTTCATGTGAAACATGGGACAGTTGCTTATTCTAATCTCTAGGCCTCACCTGTGGAAGACATTGCAACCTTAAAATGAAGACTGTTGAGGGAATGTAATAAACTATTGTAATGGAAAGAAAAAAAATAGTAATGCAAACATTTCCCCTCTTCTCATAGTTAATATATGTTTTGTAAAACAACCACCAACAGAAAAAAATGATTGTGTGTTTTGTTGATGTGCCCAATGTAGTGTATGTAATAAAATATTAATTAAAAAGCAGTTTGCACTTAAAAGAGTATGCCATCTTCAAAGTGTGCAAAGTTCAGTTATAATTTGCACTTTATTACATGGAATAATGTAAATTTTTATTCTTAGTTTTGAAAATATTCTTTTTTTCTGTAGTTTATTACATACCCATTAATATCGGCATTCAAGTGCCATGTGTAATGTTTTGGCTTTAAACCAAAAATATCATAGTTATGTCTATTTAGAACCCCAAAATAATGCCCATATAAGATTACTCCGGCTACTGCCTAATTTGTAACTGCAAATTTACCCTGTAACCTGGTTTTAAATTAAAGGAAAATTCTTTTTAGCAACTGGTCTCAGTAATGTTATAGCTATTAAAGGCTTATGTTTAGCACATTAAATAAACCTATGCAGCTACATTTCTAGGAAACCGGTTCTTTTTTATACAATTAGGGTTATTCTTATATGGTGCATTTTAGTTTTCTACAGGGCTAGAGTAGAAGTAGACTGCCCTATAGAGTAATGGTGTATGGGCTGGCTCCTTCTCTCCTCCATAAGTGACATTAGAAGTGGGAGGATCGAGTATAGGTATATAAGTAATTGTGGCATGTCAGCCTGGACTATAGTCAGCGTGGGTCTACAAATCACATGACGTGATTTACATGGTAAAATTACATTTTTGCAAGGTCCCAAGCAGCTGTTATAAGAATCAAATACAGGTGTTTCTGTATCAGAATCTATGTGCTTGAACTGATAAAACACAAGTAGGAATAAGTAGTAGTTGGAGGCTTGCACTTACTTTGTCTTAGCACTATTACACTGTTATTTTTTTTGGCTGGAGATGCATATACATTATTTTAATAGGCTGTAAAACCTTTTCTAGGTTGGAGATTCAGAAAAAGAACTGTCTAACATCAAACTTCAAAACCGTTTTTTGGAGCAAGAGAACACGTTGCTCAAGCAGGAAATTGAAACTAAGCAGGTATGACTAAGCTACTCCTACCTTAATTGTAAAATCTGACTTTTATGTGCCATTGCAAATCTAAAAATTGCAGTGGGACTCCTCTAGAAGTGAAACAGGTATGCAGACCTGGATAGTGGCTTACTGGGTTGGTGCCCAGAGGTGGTACACAAGACAGTGAAGTCCCATGGCAGAGCATGTAATATTGGTAAATATGCATTCATCCACGATGCTGGTCATTTAAAATCAAAAACTGCACTTGCACCATTCCCTTACCTATAGTGATAAAAGCCACAATCCATTATAATGTTCAGTATAAACTTTGCACCAGCTTTAAAAATCCATTGCAATCAGTTGTTTGCTCTCCAACAGTAGACAGATAAATATTACCCACTGATTTCCTGTTAAAGTGAAACTGACTCTACAAACAACTCAAAATATGAATGTACCGAAAAAGTTACCTGTAGGTCATGTTTTTTCGCTGATGGGTTTGTTTTTGTAAGTAATTGTTACTTTAAGTTACTAAACCTGATTTTTTTGCACATGTGCACAAAGGCATACATGTATACAATTGGAAATATGTAGAAAATAACAATAAGCATCCTGTAAATGTGACTAGTGAAATTTCAACATAATTTTAACAATATCACAAGAGGTAGGCTGGAGATGTTTGTTATTGGCACAACATGTTTGGAGCCACACATGGCCCTTTGTCAGAGGGCTGTGTGTGTCTTGAAACATGTTGTGCCAATAAAAAGCAAGTTCTGCATCTCCGGTCTACCTCTTGTGATCCTTTTAAAATTATGTTTTCATTTTGCACTGCAGAGGTGTACACGAGATTTAGACAGCTGTATCTCTGAATAATGACTGAACTATATATCTTGAAATAGTAAAATTTCCCCAGATGTTAAGTAATTCACTGATTAAACATAACCTTTATTATTTATGTTAATATATGTTTAGTGATGCCTATGACCCCATATAAGGTGCGTGTTTTATAAACATAGCTATTAAATCACGTGATGGATTACAGTTCAGCAGTTCATCCAGCAATACGTTTTAGACTTCAGTTACTTGTACTTGTTCTACTCTCGTCGTAAAGTAAAACACTTATAGACTTCACCACCTATGTCCTTTGTTGATTTTTACAGCTCTCTAAATGCTCTGAATTTACTGACCTCAAGAATGAGATCTCTGGGTTATTAAATAAAAATGAACTGCTGCTTAAAGAAAAGGAAGCGTTGGGGGAGGAGCTTCATAGATGTGCAGAAAAGGTAAAACTTGTCTGATCGCTCTGTGTTATTCTGTTCTTCTGTAAAGCTGCATGTTTACCTGGCTGGGCACATCAGGATGGGTTGTCTTTATAAAGTTAAATAATTAGCTGTTACCATTAATCTTAGGAAAGTCCTGGGATCTGGGATAAAAGCACAAGCGCATGAGTTACTACAGTCCCTGTGCCCAGTAACATATGATTGCAGATCAGATGATTTGGCATGAGAAAATTCTCTTCTAGGTCCCATACAATTTTACATATAAGTGAAGTATCCATAATTGGCAATCTGACGCCTGGTCCTGCCTATTCAGCATTTGGGTTTGTTTTACAAAATACAGGTTTTTTTTGTAACATCTTTATTAAGATTTAGCATAGAAAGGTTACAGATATATTTATATACAGTATCAAACCTATTCTCTTTCCTGTATCGTAGGAGCGAAGGTTTATAGTTATTCTTTACCTTTCAACTGTACGAATATAAAAATACAGTTTTTAAAGTTTATTTTTCTCCATTTTTTTTGCATACAATAGGTTTATACAAACATTACACATTGCTAGTATTTATGATATTTTATGATATAGTAGCAACTTTCAAATATATTATCCCTACAGAGGCAAGCTTATCCTATACAAAAATAGTGTCACTGTATTTTCTGCATGATACATACTTGGGGACTAATTTATCAAAAACTGAGTTGCCATTTCTTCTCAATTTCAGATTCTTAGCCTCATTAAATGAATGGAAAAAGAACCACAAATATTCTGAAGTCTTTTTTTAATGAATCTATTGGCTCACTGATTATCAATGGAAAATCTATACTAACTACCTATTTTGTAATTTCCCGTAGTGTGCTAAAGTTACCCTTCTAGAGAGCAAGATTGCAGACTTGAAGCAAGAACAGAAGTCTTGGGAACAGCAAACTCAAATGCTTAAGTCCCAGATCACTCTCTCACTAGAAAAGGTAAAAAGTTTTTTTTTTGTTTTTGTTTTTTTTAGTGCCAGGGTTCGCTTTTAATAAACAATTGTTTTTGTCACACACATTGCTGTTCCAATTGTTCCATTTGTAAGATTATTAGAAAACATAGTAGTAGATGGGTATCACAGATTTAGAAATACTTGACTGAACTGTTAATGACTATGTGATAAGTCTCATACCTCCAAACACTGAATGCATACTGTCACAGAATGCAAGTTAATAGCACTCCTCAAGCCATAAGACTAGTTGTTTTCTTACTTTCAAGTAACATTAGCCATACATACCTTGAGGTGTTGATTTTGATTGATCTGATTGTTTGACCCAAGGGCTGAACCTTTCGATGATATTGACGGGATGCAGGCTGTCAGGGTTCGGATTGCATCAATATGCTCCTTGCCCCAACAGGATTTTTAAACCTGCCCCGTCAACAAGGAGGATTTTCGGACAGGTATTGGTTAAGCAGGCCCATTTGAGGGCCCCATACATTGGCAAATAAGCTGCCGACTGAGACTGTTAGCAGTTTTTATCGGTCCGCGTATGGCCACCTTAAGTCTTTTAAGTCTTGTGACCTGTGCTCTGATAAATTTTAATCTCTCTTTACTGTTGCACTGCAATTTGGAATTATATCAAATTCTTCACCCCCCCCCCCCCCCAACTGCCTATCAACAGAACAATGGGCAGGTAACACCTAACTGACATCTCACCTGAAGCATTCAGCTACCTAAATTTATAGCACCTCCATGTTTCTATGTGCACGGCTACGGTCTAATAGCACATGCTGGCAGAAAAACCATTCTATATTTTAGCAGCACACCTGAAATTACCTTTAAAGTGTGCCCCATGTGAACCTCCAAGACTAACGTCTCACACAATTGCACAAAGATGTGGGAGGGGAATGAAAACTGACCAGAGGAATATTAGATTTTATTTTTTAAGCAGAACATGCGCTGAACATACATATTGCCTATTGTTTTAATCACAAAAAATCTCCACTCAGTGTTTTGTCCTTGTGAGATAGATAGTTTGATTAACAGTATACAAGCCTTCCCTTCACCTTTTGTTGTGACTGTTTTGATAGCAGAAATACATTATGCAAGGGGTGCACAGCTAATCTTAATCATCTGCCTTGAGAGAACAAAGTTATAGTGAGAAGATAGAAAGATATAGTGAGTTATAGTTCTGAAGTGTCCTATGTTAATCTTTCAGATTCAGAGCCTGGAGGACAGCCTTCAAAGTGTAAATCTCCAGATATCCCGGATCAAGTCAGATCTGCGTGTTGCACAACAAGAAAAAGAATCATTAAAACAGGAAGTAATGTCACTACATAAGCAGCTGCAAACATCCAATGCCAAGGTAGGGCATTGTAGTTCTTTGGTGGTGTTCCTCATTATCTGAACGTGTATTTCCCAATAACAGTAACATTGTGATAGATCTGTGTTTAAAACACGTAGGTAATTTGACTGGATTGTTATGGACTGAAACATAACATCAAAATAATTATATTATTAAAAAAGCAGAACCTGTAATTTTTCTGTCATTTTGTAATGATGTATTTGATTCCACCATTAAACTACCACAGTCTGACTTCTATCTACTCTGCTCTTATAATTGCAAAGAAAAAAAAACACCTACATCAGGGATGCACCGAATACTGGATTCAATTTCGGCCTTTTTTGGCAGAATTCAGATTAAGCCAAATCAAAGTGCCTAGTGGAACTGAATCTGAACCCTAAAAATCACATGACTTTAGATCATGTGATTACATAAATTGGCAATTTGTTTTGTGCACACATTGCTGGTAAATTCCCCCATCATATGATATAAACGGGCATTACAGATCTCCTGGGTCTTAAAATGATTAACTCTATTGAGCATAGCATCAGAAAAAATGGAAGCACCATTTTATACTCTTTGTATCATAACATGTAAACTTTGTTCTATGTTACTGCTTTCAGCATTAGAATATTCACAACTCAATGTTGGACACTAAAACCTTTACATATTTTATTGGGACATAAGGACAGTAGCTCTACAGTACTATTCCAGAGTTTATTAAAATTCCATAGCTATATTGTGTACACTAAGGGGCACATTTACTAACCCACGAACGGGCCGAATGCGTCCGATTGCGTTTTTTTTCGTAATGATCGGTAATTTTGCGATTTTTTTTCGGCGTCTTTACGATTTTTGCGTAAAAACGCGAGTTTTTCGGCGTCTTTACGAAAGTTGCGCAAAGTCGCGATTTTTTCGTAGCGTTAAAACTTGCGCAAAACGTCGCGCCTTTTAAGTTTTAACGCTACGAAAAAGGCGCGACTTTGCGCGCAAGTGTTAACGCTCCGAAAAAATCGCGACTTTGCGCAACTTTCGTAAAGACGCCGAAAAAACTCGCGTTTTTACGCAAAAATCGTAAAGACGCCGAAAAACTCGCGTTTTTACGCAAAAATCGTAAAGACGCCGAAAAAATCGCAAAAAATATGAAAAAGTCGCAAAATGTTAATTTCCAATCGGAATTTTTCCAATTCGGATTCGAAATCGTGTCTTAGTAAATCAGCCCCTAAGTCATGGATGAGAAATGTAGACTAAACTAGATAAATCTCTCTAGAACCAGCTCCTTGAAATGACTTTGCAGTCCTCTGGGTTACAAAATCAGCACAAGAAAATGTACTGGGATGATCTGGAGAAATTGATGGAACAGGAACAGAAGCTTCTACGACAGGAAAATGAGAGACTCCTAAAAGAGGTGCAGAATGCAAAGTCTGACCTGGCCCAGTGCAGGGAAAAGGTAAATCTCTGAAGTATTATCTCTGTATTATCTGCAATCGGTTTATTTTGAAACTCAAAGCAATGGTTTCTGATCCTGCTGCTTTCTTATTTATATAAATAAGGTACGGCAGCTGGAGTCTGCTCTTATTTCTGTGAAACAGCAGAAGCACCAAAATCAGTCAAGTATGGTAAAGGCTTTAGAACAGGAAAAGTCAAGCTTAAAACGAGAGTGCGATCACCTTCAGAAAGAGCTGGCCTCTGCTAATAGGAAGGTATGTTATATGTTCTGTAGGAATGATATACATAGTTATTTTACTGTATTATAATTTGTAATTCTTATTTCCTTTTTCAAACTATTCAGAGCGCTGGAATCACTGTTGCCTTTTTTTCTCTGTCCTCTATTCAATTCTAAGGAAACTCCAGTAGTAGTCTCTTACTTGTCTCTGCTCAGTATCAGTACAAAGCCAATTCACCCTGGTTCTATTTGCTCTAACTGTGCTGCTCCTCCACTGAAGTCTCCATGGTCTTAGCTGTTGTCTCTGAGAAGGGCTAGACCCTTGAATGGACCTACAACTGGAATTCAAGCTCTTGTCCTTCTACCTTTTAGCAAATCTCTAGAAAGACTATACTTATATATTGTGTCCTTCACTGGGGGGCATAGGCAGATTAAAGCAAGAACTGTTCCCAGTTTGTCTCTTCTCCAGCAGTTCTGCTGTGTAGGGAGCATTTTACTCTCTTGGGAAAGGGGATACTAAAAATAAAGAGGGATCTTTTCTTTGCCATGTGAAATTATTGACTCTCTGATATGGATGATATTTGATGCATTTAAAATCCAGGATATGCCTGATAAAAGCACAAAGAGGCATTAACAAGCACAGTAGTGATCCTTGTGTGTAGAGGAAAGGATTTTACAGTAAGTAAACACATACACTGCAACTGCATAAATTGTGTTAAAGAAATTTTAATTATTTAATTTAGATCCATGTTTCCATGGACACAGAAACTCTGCAGTAAGACACGTGTGTGTACTAATAATGTTACATAGACAGAGATTTGCCCAGGTAATGTCTTACCAGTGCCTGGCCACTTGAATGCTTTTCAAGGAGAGATGGGTGAGCCTTATTTACAGAAAGAAAGATGTAAAAATTGGTACAATTTGCTGTATTTTATCAAAAATGCAGTGTTTTCCGTGTCATTATATACAATGCACCATTTTCTAGAAGTGTGGACTGGGCTTTAAAATAGACCCTGCCTTTACAAATACACAGAGGCCAAAACAGCCCCCATCAGCCCAATAAATAGTCACTGTCTATCTTACAGCAGCCCCTCTGGCATTTGCCAGAATTCACAGATTGTCAGTCCGAGCCTGATACTCCAATACAGGTGCAAGATTTGCATTTTGTTAATAATGCACATGTTTTATGTGTATCAATATAGGCAGCACATTGGTATGAGTGGGAAGCTTTTTTTGCCCACCATTTTATCAAAGGGTTTTAGTCCAAACAGGCACTAAAGCATAAGTGTGCTGCATGATACAAATTGATGGGTAAGGTTACAGTGGCATGAACAATGCATTCTCTATGGTGTTTGTACGGACACAGAGCTTGAGAGCTTTGAGTATTACATGCCTTTTTTTGCAGGAAGACAATTTTTTCTGCTTACCGCCTAGAAATAACTGTGCTTATTTCAAAGAGCATGCACAGTAAAGATATATTCACTCGTGAAACAAATAATAAACAAAATTAGGTAGAGTATCCTGATGATTTCTGTAAAAATCTGTGAAAAACTTACATACAGTGCATCTTTGAATATGAGGACCTTTCAGTAATTAGAACCTATTTTCCTCCTTCTTATCCATTTCAATTACTTTGTTTGCCTTTTAGATTTACACAATAAAAATGTACTTGATTTATCTGCAGATAATGTTCCAAATGAACGTTTTGAGCACCACTGTCATTTTTGAGTACAGGCTTTTGATTATGATGAATTAGATTCACTGCACTTGCTTTAATGTGCAGAACTGGAATTAACTTGATATTTTAATTAAGATTAATCTAAAACATGCTTGTCCTTTGAGGGCCTGTGCTGTTCAGCCCTCTCTCTGATTATCCATCAAATTAGAAGCTGTCTTCTGTGTCCTTGTCTGGTCCTTCATGTATTTTTCACAGAAGTGATATTATGTCTGTATAATAGAGATAATTAATTTTAAGAATTCTCACTTTTGATTACCAGATTAGCCACTTGAGCTCTCTCGAACGGGATTTGGATGCCATTAAGACAGAAAATGATGGTTCAAGAACAAAGCATGGGAAATTTGATGAGCAGTTAATGGATGTAGGTGATTGGTGGATATGTTCTTTTTGCTGTTTTTCATATCTTTTGTTGAGGGATGATGCCAATATGTTTTAAAAGATAAAACTGGAATATAAAGCACTAGAGATGTGTTATGAAATTACAAACTGGAGAGAATTTATCCCTGACGTATTTAGATACAGTGTAGTACATCTGTCCCAGAAACTCAGGTGCAATAGACTCTCTTGAATGAATGCTAGTATATTCCCCTTGTACTCACGTTTATGCACAGTGGTAGTTTCCATTATTTTGTAGGTATGTAAAAAAACAATCAAAATGAATAGGTATTAATGTATCTTTATCTGTAATGTTATGCTTATGCTTCAATAGCTTACACATGCATCATTTTGACCTACATTTCAATCAGACAGAAAACTCCACTTGCAGAGGCAGTCAACACCACATGTGAATTGGCCTTTTATAAATTTAGAAAAACAATTTTAGCTATGCAAGTGACCATGTTGGGTCCTGTAAAGTGGTAGGACTCACTTTGGGTATCCGATAACAGATCAGCTGTTGAGAATACAGTTTTGGAGGTAAACATGGAAATATGACTTTTAATTAGATATAATATTTAAATGGCCATGTTCTGGTAGCCTGCAGTTTCCCAGAGAGGCCATAAAATGTTCTTAGAGCGTTTTGTAGCCTTAAAGCCCAAAATCATAATTCTTCATGTGCAGAGTACTTCTCAGTAGCAATATACCATCCAGAAAACAACACAGAACAACCTAATACACTGAAAGAGTCAAAGGCTGGTCTCACTATGTATTTAACTGGCTCATTAAAGGAACAGTAACACCAAAAAATAAAAGAGCTTTAAAGTAATAAAAATATAATGCACTGTTGCCCTGCACTGGTAAAACTGGTGTGTTTGCTACAGTAACCCTACTATAATTTATATAATAAGCTGCTGTGTAGCCATGGGGGCAGCCATTCAAGCTGGAAAAAAGGAGAAAAGGCACAGGTTACATAGCAGATAACAGAGAAATTCTGTAGAATACAATAGTGCTTTATCTGTTATCTGCTATGTGCCTGTGCCTTTTCTCCTTTGAATGGCTGCCCCCATGGCTGCATAGCAGCTTATTTATATAAATTATAGTAGACTTTCTGAAGTAAACACACAACTTTTATCAGTGCAGGGCAGCAGCACATTATATTTTAGTTACTTTTATACACTTTCATTTTTTGGTGTTACTGTTCCTTTAATGGCATCTGCTTTTTTATCTGTCTTTTCTCAGATTCTAAATTAATGTGTTTATCTTTGTGTATATCCTATATTAAAGCCAAAGGTGTAATACAATGAATTAAGATAAAAGCATTACTTTCATAAACAGAGACATTGTTAATACAAGGCTAAAGTACAATTCTCCACTACTGTTTCCAGCTGGTTATCAAAGCAATTTCAGTTTCGAACTAGTTTTGAATTTTGTGAAGAATATTTTTTTGCCCTGTGATAAATATGTTCATACACTAAATAATACAGGTTCAATAGCACATGCTAGAGAAGACATAATATTATGTCTGTGTCTCTGTAGATATCACACTGTGTAATGCCTGCTGTTCAGCTGGTACAGAAAAATATTATTATTATTATTGTAGTAATTATCTTTTTGCCTGTTCTGTTCTTTCTGCCTGTCTCTAGACCTCAGGGATTGGAAATACCAGACCACAATGTGGTTCTGAGATAGATGGTGAAGGTAGACTTTTAGAGTTTGTTTTTCATTGCATGTCCATAAAAGTTCCCTCTGTGTGACCAAGTATCATTCCTTTTCATAAAAATAATCCTGTTTAATGAATGATAATAAAAACTCTGTGGTTTAAATAGAAATAGTAAATGCAAAACTTATAAGCACATTCAGATGCCAGGTTTGGTGATGGCAGATTCATGTTGAGACTTTTCACTGCTCCCATTTTGTTCTACACCCCTCTTCCTTTGGCTACGTCTTAGTAAATTAGCCAGCTGAGTAGAAATATGTGAACACTGTATGAATTATTTGGGGCCATTTTATTCTTCTGGGCAAAGATTTTCTGTATCATAGTATAAGGACTCTAGCATCTGAGCCAGAACAGAAAACCAAGGGTGCTTTAGGTGTCTCTGAGGCACAACTCCCAGCATCCCACTGGCAGTCCCACTGATTCTCTCTGGAAGGTCTCATGTGGAGAGTTACCCACTCAAGCTTATTTTGCAGACACTCAGATATATTATCATCTGTGGTCCGTGATATGCTTTGTTGTGCCTACAGATACATGTAGTGATGCTGATTCTCTGCAGGATATGCAGGAGAATGTACTTAAACAACAGCCCATGAGCTGCAGTTGGGATGGCAGTGATATAAACTGTTGCCATCTTTGCTTTCTTGCGTTCTCCCCACAGTTTCTCCCTGCAGTTTCTTGGCCTCCCTTTGTACCTCCTAAAGACAGCTCTGTTATTACTCATTCACTAGTCTATTCAGATTAATTTCCTAACCATTAGACATGCTGATGACTGTTAACAGTGGCTTCACTTGTTAGTTACTATTAGAAGTACTTATTTTGCATATGATTTCAGAAAGTGAGAAGTAATAGGTTTTAGTTACAAAATGCTCTCTCTCCATTCCATTGCCATTTAATAACCATACATGTGATATTTGTGTTGCAGTTTGTTGCATGGACTCTGGATTTTATTGTCTTGTTTTTGAATGCTGTAGGAACATATCAAACAGAACAACAAACTGCATGTGTTTGATAATGTCACTTATGTCATTAAAGAAGAACACAGATTTGATATATATTCTTTGATTTGCCTCAATTATCATTCATGATTATGACCAATGCAGCCTAATAAATCACACAAAATATTGTAATAAATGCATTGCAAACCCAATATGTCTATTACAAATAGCACTGGGGCCTGGTTATTCAGTGCACTGATGACTGGGGTCAACTGTATAATCTGACCACTAGCTGAGCTCCACCACACACCCTGGCCAACGTGGCACCCTGAACCTGTGGCACCATAGGCCGTAAAGGCTGGTGACAGGTAGTGGGCAGCAGTCGGGTGAAACTGAAGGGCCAGGGCCCACCGAATTGTTCTGGTACCCCAATGGGACAGTCTAACCTTATGTAGTATCGTATGCCTAAAAAAATGAAAGGCTCTGACTAGTATTTGTTATAGGTGTTTTTGAAAAACTTGAAATACTTTCCAAATCTTACCTGAAATGGGTAAAACGGCTAGTGACAAAGTAAGGAAGATGATTCTATCAGCCAGAAACATTTTCAGTTTCAGACTGGAGAGATGCGGCAGAGAAAAGCTAGTATTTCATTAACCACATAAAATAAAGAAGGCTAATTGGAAATTGTCTCACAATATCGCTGTATGTATAAGACATCCAGTTTAAGTTGAAATGAACAGTGTAGGTCATAGAAACACAAAAATGATGGGTTATTCTTTACGAAAAAAGTGATAAGTAAAAAAAAAGCTTTCTCTTGACACAAAATATTACATTTATTTATCTTTATTATTGGTTTCTATGTCTCTGTTCTCTAATGCCACAATCTTGTCCTGCAGATGTTGCACTCAGCTCCCAGTGTGACGTTTAGCCTTTCCCAGCAGCAAGCCTGTGCCGCCGTCCCAAGGGAGCAGTACCTACATCTCCAGCAGGCAGACAGAAGGAGCCAGCAACTCCAGACAGCAATGGAAATCAGGAGTTCCAACAACAACTCTCCACAGGTGAGCATTTAGGCTACTAGGCCAAAGATATTTTGGAAAGTGCATATTTCTCTCTTTATGCCAGATTGTTTTTTCAGCTTCTACAATTGCTGAACAGCAAGTAACCAAACTAAGTTGTAAACCAAGTGGGCAAAGGATGACATTTTTGAGTCTCTTCTTTGCCCATGATTTTTACCCTGATTTGTTGTAGTGCTGATAGCTTATTGATGACTTTTGTATTTGTTTCTGAACTGCAGCTCATGTTATCAGTACCTTTTTGCTGACTATCAGTGGTGGAATTTACAGGAAGGACCTAGACAGGAAGAATAGATTCATATGGAGCCTACTGCCCGATTTACAGAACCTAATTAAGGTCTGACTCATGCAGGGCTGCTGCTTTAGTATACACACAAGAAACAAACGCCTTTCACTGTCCGACTTTCTTCTATCAGAAATTCCTTCAGGGCATAGCATGAGCCTGCTCAGTTTGCTCCTCTCTCCCCCTCCCTTCTGCTCTCTCCCCCTTCCCCCCTCTGCTGTAATCTGAGCTAAGAGCTGTTCCCTGCCTGAACACTGCTGCCTGGAAGTAAAGTCAGACCAAGCTAAAATGGCTGGTGCTCTCTTAATCAAATCGAGGGAACTTCTAGGGCAATAAAATGCCTGAGTAGCTTACTTTCTCCTTTAAGCTCCCAGAGGGTGCTATTGTGCATAGACAGTAAAGGTGGCCATACACGGGCCGATTGTAGCTGCTGATATTGGTCCCTTAGACCGATTCGGCAGCTTATTGGCCCATGTAGAGGCAGCAATGATGGGCCTGCCCTGAAATTGGCCTGATATTGATCAGGCAGGTGAAAAAATTCAGTTAGATCAGGGACCGCATCGGCTTGTTGATGCAGTCCCCGAACCGACTGTTCCCATTACCGTAATTATAAATTAATCGTTTGGCCCCAGGACTAAACAACCAAATTAGCCTAAATTCGCCCGATATCGCCCACCCATAGGTGGGGATATCGGGAGAAGATCCGCTGGCTTGGCGACCTCGCCAGGCGAGCGGATCTTTACGTGTATGGGCACCTTTAGTGACCTCAGGCCCATGTAGAAATTATATGTATTTGCCCTCTAAACACTTTTTTTTAAAGCTAAACTTTGATAGTATTAAATAACTTCCAAAGTATCCTTTGTGCTTCAGTATTTTTAAAGGAGGAAAGGTCCTTAAACGCCTACCAAATATAACATATTTTTGTGAGTCTAGACAGGAAGCCTATCAATATGTCTTAATAGTCACTAAGAGGGTATAGTGAGGACAACATTGCTAGCAATGTTGGGTTCACAAGTCACAGTGTCACACAAAACAATTTGCAACTTCTAACTAATTCTTACATGATACTAGAACAATCCAAAAAGGTACTTAGAAATAGTTCTAATCTTTATATGTATGTGCATTGTTCCAGAGAACCAGAATACTATAGGTCTTAGCAGAGCATAGCTCACATATGAGTAGGAAAGATCAACAAACAACTATAATTAGAATTTTCCTGACATTCCCTGTAACATTTAAATGTTACACTGCTTGAGAAGTATCATGGTGTAAATATGCCTTATAGCAACCAATCAGACATCAGCTTTCAATAAACTGATGAAAGCTAATTACTGGTTGCTAGAGACTGCTAGAGTTGGATTTATTTGCACTATGTTACTACCAAAGCTTAAGTGTGCTATAGAATCTGTAGCAACATATACATGTACAATACATGCTATGGTAAGAAAATAATGTTGGAGCTTTTTGTGCATTAACTCCATGCTTCAGCTTTCTAGTCTGTCTTGACGTAACAAATCATAAGCTTTAATATGAAGTTGCATTATATAGGAAAAGCCTGCTGAACTGTTTGTGTTGAATGTCTGTGCTTTGAATCAAAAATGTCAACATCTTGGAGTCTGCCTAAAGGCAAGCAGCAAAACCATCTTTTTTTTTATAAAACATAATTGGCCTAATGTAATAAATGGTCTGATTTTTGCCCATGTCTAGTTACTTATAGAAACCAATGTCTGTTGCTATGAAAACCTGTTTTTAAGCAGCTGAACAGTAAATGCTATGGGTTACTAGACAAATGGCAAAATTTTAGGCTGTTTATTATATTCCCTCAAATGTATCTAAAGGTGCCCTGTAATTCCCAGTGCATTGCACTTCATAATTTTAACAACTAGTTATGTGTTTTAGTGTAACAATGGGTAACTAACTTGTAGTAAGTTAACTTTTTAGTGACCATATAAAGTAAATAACTGATGTAGATGGTTCTGCTTCATTAATAGAGAAAGGGTAACCTTCAACTTGTTTCCTCTCTGGTCTGGATGCACTGTTGGTCCATTATTCTTCTTGGATACTATAATATTAAAAGTTACCATTGAAAGTTAGTACTTTGCTACCACTATTCCAGATTTTTTGATTCTGAAGTTGACGTTTCTGATACATAGCATTACCTTGCTTGTGCATATCTCTGCCCCTTTTTAGCTGCAGAAGACCTGCCTAATAGTGAAGGTTTATGGAGCTAAAGGGGCTAGATTTGTGTTTATACATTACAGCACTTTAAAATCAGGGTGAAAAGTACCAATTGCATTCTTCCCTTAGGCCTTGCTTCCGGAGCAACGAACCCTGCATGCAGACTCCTGCAGACGGATTGGCCGCCTCTGATCTTATGGCTTCTAACGAATTCCTCCAAACTAACATATTCTAACACACTAATGGCATAAGCTGAGAGACTGTGCAGAGTGCTGAGTAACCAGTTGCTATGCTTTTATGTAACCAATACAGTATTACCTCCATTGTAATTATTGGTGTAGAAATATTTTCTGTAAAATACATTATTTAAAAAAAAAAAAAAAACTTTGTTTCAAATGTGTATTTATTCTATTTATTAGAAACATGATTCTTCTCCCTTTTATGACGTAAAAAAAAATCTATATATACATTTTTCTTTTGTAATATTGTAATTTTTTTAACAAAGTACATTTTATATGAGGCAGCTGTTTTTCATTTGATTTATACAGATTTTGTCTAAACATGTATCATACTTTTAACAGAAAAGGAGCAATATCATGATTCATTTGATAAATAAAATTCTTTTAATGCTTACTGATATTTTATGTGTTACGTTATTAATGTTAACAAATGTGCATCCTCTGTAATACCAAAATGTGCATTATTAAAAGCAATAACCTGGGCTCCATATTCATATAACTATACTAACTAGCATTCTAAAAGGCATACTTTTGTAATGTATTTACATACGTACACATATTAGTACTCTACAAACAAAGATCTAAAGTTGTTATTATTATCCTTAATACTCTGTTGGAATGTTAACACAGCACTTTACATAATGTGTTTTACTTAATGTTGTAGTGGGATGCCAGGGGCCCACAATAAATCCACAGACCATAGACCCATTTACCAAAGAATTTTTCCTCTTCCTCTCCTCACTCAGTCTATTATCATTTCATACTAGAGTCTATTCTTCCATCTATTTAGCCTCTTTGTTCTCATACAGACATAAGGAATGACAATGAAATAGGCCTAGTAGTTAGAAGCAGGAGGGCCCCCATGAGTTTTCTTGGAATCCCTGCGGGCTATTTGGACGCTGGTTTTGCTAAAGGCATGAGCCAAACATTCTGAACCCATTTGTCTATATGTTCACAAAGAGCAGCTTAATTCACTTTCACTAAATTCCGCCATGCGTTTGCTGCATGTTTGACGTAACACACAAGAGCCACAAGTTCTAAATCCCTCCAAAGACATTCATGAGTGAGTGTCACCCTTTAACCTTATCTTTGTGCCTTGCACCCTTGGTGCCCACAGACATATATTTATTCTTCACTTACATTAGGAAATTGTCTGTTGGGATAGTGGGATATTCTACATAAAGCATAATGTGTAGAGGAAGGGGGGCTTTAAAGGATTTGTAGGATATGCAGAAACTAATTTACCAGTCTCTCATTAAAACAATTTTTCCAACTCATGCCTAAAATATTTTAGGATTTGATACAAAAAATTAGCACTCAGTTGAGTTTATTATAGCCACCCTGGCACCCATGAATACAGACCGCCTGAAGACAGAATATCTTACAACTGGTCTTCAGGAAAAATCAGTCTGCAGACAAATCCTATTATTGTGTGTAGTAAGTTATCCACAAACATCTTTTTTTTTTTTAATGGAAAGGAATATGGCAATGGGGCTGTTTTAGACTCTGACAAGGGTGGGCTTTGGTGCCTTGGGTGGAAGAAAGACCCTGGTTGTTGCCATATGGCCTCTATCTACTGTAGCTAGGGGAGAAAAAAAAGCTGCAAGCTGGGAATTCATAATGACATTAAGTTCCAAAGAACAGTTTAATGGCTAATGTATATATATTTGTGTGTGTGAGTGTCAGCACTGCCCAAAATTACACTTATGGGTGCTTGGTTGAACTTGCTAGTGATTGTGTTATATGTTATATACCCTCAATTCTCCTCCAAAAGAATGCCTAAATGACCTAAACTGCCTCTCATTTTTTAACATGTAAAATAAAACATGTATATTTTTTGTCTCACCACAAGGTGTCACTGTGGAGTAAAGCATAGCTTCTAGTGTGTTTAGTCCAGTCCAAATCAAAATCAATTCTATATAAACATTGAAACTATTACATTTTTCAACAAGCCAACAGGCCATTTAACCCCCTTTGTGCCACACAATCCATCCACAATTCAAACCTTGTCATAATCCTATCCCCATGCCCTATTTGGGATGTGTTCTATTGGCATACACCTGAATGCTGTAGGACTGTGTCTGGCCTCTGCCCAATGCTTAGCAACTAATTGTTGGGCAATTTCTTTTGTATTCTTAGTTTTTCTGCCCTGTCTGGATCTAACACTATCCTAGTGCTAGCCCCAATTATCTCCTTCAGCTGCCTAATAGTTTTGCTGCAATAGATAAGGTCACAAGGGCATTTAATAACGTATACAACCATGGGAGCATAACATGACATTCTCTGTCATATTATTATATTATACCCTTTACCTATATGTGGAAAATAAGAGCCCTGGGTCAAGCTACTGCACATAATACTATATATAACATATATACAGAGACAACCTTTTTAGTTTTATATCAATAATGGCATCTGAGTATTTGTCAGAAAAAAAGGTTCTTGCTTTTGGAGTTCCAACCAGATGGGTCACTCAGAAAGTGGAAAGGGAGAACACATACTTGATGATCACATTGCAGGTTGAACAGTTCTATACTGGAACTGTAATCTATCAGCCCCTATATACCATAGCTTTATTCCATCAGTCTGACATTTAGATAGTGTCATCTTTTGCTTATAGAAACAAGAATAAATATCAATTTAAAAACTCTAGAAACCCACGCTGGCTTCTCAGCCTACTTCATAGCTGGGTGTATGTCTAGAAAACGTCAATTCTTCCCACACCAGAGCACTTTATGTTCAGAGACCATATTCCCTGGAATTCTTAAAAGCCCTTACTTAGTTCATTTCCAGCTTTAGCAACATTTTCAGTGTCACTCCACTCTGTGTCAAGCATCAGGAAAAAGAATGAATTTAATTGTAGTCTTAACACAGAAATGATTCTGCCTACCACTCATACCTTCACACTATCAAAATCTTGTTATTTGCCAGATTTTATGCACTTATGATTATGAGAAAAAGCAAAAATTGTAAACAGAAGGTGAGCCATGGTTTTATATATCTTTGATTTTGTTATGCTCTAAGGGGGACCTTCTAAGATGTTGGACCTCAAGGTGGGTCTGAGTCCAGAAATTGTCAAGATTTTGGTTTTATAAAAATGACATGGCAAACATGCCATTGGCACGTCTACTGACTACCTGCCAGTTGAGGAGGTATAGTAGCCAACACCAATGTAGCCTCTTTCTCAACTGCTCATTCAGCCATGAGCTAAATCAGCAGATGAGTGCAATCTAACGGAATGACCATGCACTGCTCATTCAGGGCCATCTGGATTGTAATAAACAGGTGATGTGACTCTTCCTGTAAGGTAAGCAGTGTTGTCATGGTTACAGTATTCATATGTGCTCTATACTTCCTGTTCTGTAGAACAACATCCTGTTGCAGGCCTGCTACTGCAAACCCAGAAACAGCAGCCAGGTATTAAATAGGGATGCACCGATTCCACAGTGGTACCACAGTGTATTTAGCCAGGAGTTTAGTAATGAAACACCAAGGGGCTGATTTACTAACCCACGAATCCGACCCGAATTGGAAAAGTTCCGACTTGAAAACGAACATTTTGCGACTTTTTCGTATGTTTTGCGATTTTTTCGGATTCTTTACGAATTTTTCGTTACCAATACGATTTTTGCGTAAAAACGCGAGTTTTTCGTATCCATTACGAAAGTTGCGTAAAAAGTTGCGCTTTTTTCGTAGCGTTAAAACTTACGCGAAAAGTTGCGCATTTTTCGTAGCGTTAAAACTTAAAAGGTGCAAAGTTTCGCGTAAGTTTTAACGCTACGAAAAAAGCGCAACTTTGTGCGCAAGTTTTTCAGCCCCCAAG
Organism: Xenopus tropicalis; assembly: GCF_000004195.4. NCBI lineage: Eukaryota > Metazoa > Chordata > Amphibia > Anura > Pipidae > Xenopus > Xenopus tropicalis. The sequence continues at coordinate 96,292,287 of NC_030684.2, forward strand.
TGTCTCATTCAGGCTTACCTAGGAGGTCCACTCAGGCAGTATTTTCCTGACACAGCAAGCAAAATAACACTATTTTTTGAGAACTATTTGCATCAGTAAATTTAATTGATAATATGTCAAACAGGGTAACATTGCTCTCACACTTCATGTCTTCAGAGCAGGACTCCCCAACCTTTTTTTACTTATGAGCCACATTAAAATGTAAAAAGAGCTGGGGAGCACATCAGCATGAATAAGTTCTGGGGGTACCAAATAAGGGCTATGGTTAGCTTTTAGGCTAATGCCAGACGAGTCGTAGGGCGGATATTTTCGGCAAGCGGAAAAGCACTTGCTGAAAATTACGCCCTACGCCTCCTTCATGTGCCTGCACCCGAATGAATGGAATACGCTCGGGTGCAGGCACATGTAGCCAATATTACGCATAAAAACGCAAGACTTTGCAGCCTACAGGAGGCTCTGTTTGACACTTCATTTGGTTTTTATGCGACTAAAACTTTCCTCCAAGCCAAGAATTCAAAAATAAGCACCTGCCACTGAGGCCACTGGGAGCAACATCTAAGGGATTAGTGGGCAACATGTTGCTTGCAAGCCACTGGTTGGGGATCCCTGTCTTCAGAGCAACCAGACTGCTATATATAATAAACAGCTTCTGCATCTTCCAGGGAGGGGGGGGGAAGAAAAAGTGTGAGTAAGATATAAAACTGACAGCTGGTAATGTAATATGTAATGTGTCACTGTGCTTGTCTTACCCAGAGCGTTCAAGACCAGCTTTTAAAAAAAATGGAAGCACGCATGATAGAAGTTGAACAAAATCTCAGGCTTGTGAAAATGCTTCTGCAAGAAAAAGTGAATCAGCTGAAGGAACAGGTAAGCTTTGTTACTCCAGTTATATAGCCAATTTGGTCAGATGAATTAGATTAGAGGTTAGAGGAACAGAGCTTCCATTTGAAGCAGCGTAGGTGGTTTTTCACGGTGAGGGCAGTGAGGTTATGGAATGCCCTTCCTAGTGATGTGGTAATGGCAGGTTCTTTTAATGCCTTTAAGAGGGGCCTGGATGAGTTCTTGAACAAGCAGAATATCCAAGGCTATTGTGATACTAATATCTACAGTTAGTATTAATGTTTGTATATATAGTTTGTGTATGTGAGTGTATAGATGGGTCAGTATGAGTCTATGTGTGCGTAGGGTTAAATGTAACTATGTAACTATCTGATCGCAGCAATCCACTGGGTAACTTTGTAAAGACATATATACCGTAAGCTCTAAAAATTCACAAAACAGTAAATACAATTACAATACATAATATACATACCACCAGTTGGACAAAATGTAATAAAACAGAAAAAGCAGACGTGTGGATTGAGAAAACCCCAACATTTTGGAACACAGTTCTTTTGTCAAGGGGATTCATTTACTGTTTTGTGAATATTTACCATATAAAGAGCATTATGTGTTAAACATACCATTTGCTGCCTTTTTGTGGTTAGTAGGTGTGCATTGAGTAATTGAATAAATTTGTAAAGACAGAATTTTTTTAATTCTCCTAACAAAATTGCAAAGGATTAAGAATATGATTTCTGCATTACAGAAAGTAGAATTTAGGCTAAAAAAATCACAAATAATGTGGTAAATCTACAAATAATTGTAAGAAATAAACTGTAAAGACTATTGGTTATAATGACTGTTCCCTAGAGTACTGCCAAAGAAGCAATTACTTACTAATGCACTGTGCCAGAATTATATCGCATACAGACAGCATTTTTCATTTTAATATATAAAGTCACATACAAGTTGATTAGTGAATGAAAATTGAGCTGATCTTTAGATACAAGGCCTCCAGCATTTGATAATCACTATTTATGTTATTGTCATGTCTTTGCAGCTCACAAAGAATACTAAAGCAGATGAGATCATTAAAGATTTGTATGTGGAAAATACTCAGCTGCTGAAAGCTTTGGAGATGAGTGAGCAGAGGCATCAGACTGCCGAAAAGAAGAACTATTTGCTGGAAGAAAAGATCTCTGGCCTCAATAAAATTGTAAGGGATTTGGCTCCACCCACACCCAATACTGTGCATCCTCCCCAGCGGCGCTCCTAACGAAATCTGCCACTACCCTATTTATTTGCAATGGAAATGTTCATCTATATGTGAAATACATTTATAGAACAAACATGTTTACTGCCATAGGAGGTGCCGAGAATCTCATCACCAGTACAAACTGTTTAAAATTGTTCAGGGCCATGTACAATATGCATCTTTCTAATTTTCCAGTTCTCTGCCTTCCTCTCTTGCCACTGCCAAAGACTTTGGTTCTGTTTTTGCAATGGAATCTGATTTATATTTCTGTGATTGGTTTTGTAACATTGGTTCATACCATTATCACCTCCTGTGCCTTGAATACCAACCCTTGTTGAAACCATTCAGCAATATAATGTAGTGCACTATTTATGTATTTAAAAATGGACAGCACTGTGTATATGCGTAGCACAATATAAAGTGAGATATACATACATACACTATGGGCAGATTTATTATGCCCCCATATGTTGTTAAAGCAGGCCTTTCAGATTTATCAGTTTACAATTAGAAACCTTAGTTCCCATTTAAAATTTGCAGTGCAGATTTTTAATTCAAAGGGTGTTTAAGCCCAGCACAATGGTTAAATGCCTGTGTTAATTAATTTAAAACTATCTTCTTATTCAGGTAAATGTTTATAGGCTAATGCCACATGGGCCGAGAAACAGCCCCTCCACTCTTATCTGCAGTCTTTTGTGTCTGCACTTGAAGCAAATGCATTGGCCCAGGTTCAGACACATGGAACGTGTTTCACTGCAAAAATGCATACTTGTGCTTTTCTGTGGTGAAATCCACTCTATGGGGCACATTTACTAATCCACGAATCCGAATCACAAATGGGAAAAAATCATATTGGAAACGAAAATTTCGGAAGATCGCAAATATCACGAAAATGCTTATGAAAAAATCGTATTAGTCACGATAATATCGTATTGGCGATCCGAAAGTCACGAAATTTTCGTACCGAACAATTGTAAACAGCGGTAAAACCTTTCCGATTTTTTCGTGCAAACGTCCGAAAAAGTCGTGCGGACGCCCGAAAAAATCGACGAAAATACGCTCGGAGCGTTCGCATGAATGCTCGAGCATTCGTGCTTTTGTAAATGTGCCCCTATGTGTCTGTACCTGGGCTAGGGTTGCCACCTAAGCCCTTTAATATCAGCCAATTATTAAATCCACATCCTGCATGGCTAATTAGCAATTAATTTAGATGCATGCTGCAGACTATGCAGTTTTTTGTGCAGCCATGCCACTTGCATGTAAATGAATTGCTAACTAGCCATGCAGGATGTGGATTCACTATGTGGGTGGACATTAAAGGTGTAAAGTGACAATCTTGGCTGAAGCACTGACCCCCAGACCGGCTGTCTGTGCTTATACCCAAGCCTTGAGTCATCCCTGTGTGCAATTAGCTTTAGTGGGAAAATATCAAACTGCTAGCAATCCTTCAATATGACATTTGAAAAATCTGCCCCATCAGACTATGTAGGTTTGAAAGCTACTTTAGATCATTTGTTATATTTGTGTTTCCTTGGGTAAAGCTGCTGACATTTTGTTCATTGTTGGTGCAATATTTTTCTTGTCCAATACTAAGAGAGAGAAAAAAACAGCCTAAACCTAACAGAAAGGCCTTAATTCTGTACAATAAACCTTCATTACTAGTGACTGGATAAGCGTTGCTGGGCGCCTCAGGCCACTCAGTGCATAAACATTTGGAGTGTGTATTGTGATCTGGGCTTAAAAAAAGTGGATGAAAAGATGAATGTGTTAGGGCCTTAGCAAATACACATTGTTCTGTTACAGTCATCCACCCTGTCAGCCTAGAATTATCCCTGGGAGTTCTAATTCAGCAATACTGTAAACCATATATATCATATTGTCTAAATCAGCGTTTTTCAACCACTGTTCCGCGGCACACTAGTGTTGAGATGTTGCCTGGTGTGCTGTAGGCAGGGCACCAATGTACTAGGGGGGCACTGCTCTTGGCACCAATGTACTAGGGGGGCACTGCTGCTGGGCACCAATGTACTAGGGGGGCACTGCTCTTGGCACCAATGTACTAGGGGGCACTGCTGCTGGGCACCAATGTACTAGGGGGGCACTGCTCTTGGCACCAATGTACTAGGGGGGCACTGCTGCTGGGCACCAATGTACTAGGGGGGCACTGCTGCTGGGCACAGAGTTAAATTTTTTAACATTTTCTAATGGTGGTGTGCCTTGCGATTTTTTTCATGAAACAAGTGTGCCTTTGCCCAAAAAAGGTTGAAAAACACTGGTCTAAATGACTACATTTTCTGCATGTACAGTTAAAACCATGCATGTATGTAAATATAGCAATTTATTCCTTTGGATTTATTTATTCTGAAGATGTTTGCCTGGGACTTTTTCTCTACTGCCGGAACAGTTGTAATAATGTACTGCCAATAGAGTATTAATGTGAAAACATATCTTTATGGTAAGTCTATATTTTATTGGGCTCTCATGTGATCCTAATGCTTCAGAAATAAAAGGACATTCCTGTGGGTAACATTCCTGCCTTACTTACACAATAGAAATGAATTGCCATAAAGATAGAAATAAAATGCATATGGGATTTATGTTACCTTGACTGCCAAGATTTTGGGCATGTTTGTTATTAACTTGATCAAAATAATATGAAAAGAATGAAGAGCAGTTGGTGTTGATAGTGATACAATGCAATAGCCCTGTTAGTGTTTTTGTTACATCTTGTAGTGTTTTTTATCTGTATTTTGCATAAATGACCTTCAGATGATTTAGTGCAATGCAAAATAAATATTTTTCTACATAAATAAACTTTGTGTCATTCCTTTGTCACAAAAATGAAAATGATATCTTGGTGAAAAAGATACCTTGACACAACTCTGATACCTACAGTGATGTTCCTGGTACAGCTGCTGGAGCCACTGGGCAGCAAAATGTGACACATGTAAGAGCTCTAAATGATGAACTGCCACCATGGGGATATAACACTGATGTTTTATTGCAGTTTAATTGCTATCAGCTGTGTAATAATTTGTATTTATAATTTGGATCAGAAAGGGCTGGAAAACTGCTTGTATCTGGATATAAAGTGTATCAAACAAGCTTGTCTGAAGCTTGGACTTATGGGTCTGAATTAATAGGCTGTTCTTGCAATTGCCAGAGGGGCTGCTATAAGTTGCCACAGACAGTCATTATATTGTGGGTTGATGGGGGGCTGTTTGGGCCTGTGTGTAATAGAAATGTCAGGGCCTAATTTGAATCCCAGTCCAGGCCTGGTGCTATTAAACCAGCAGCTTTAGATGCTCAGCTGGCCAGGGGGACAATAAGAAGGAAATTATTTGCATGTCTCATCCCAGGATTCTTTAAATAAGGCATGTTAATACCTATTATAAAAAGGCGTTCACAACTAACAATAATATAACAGGTTTGCAATGATTATAATGCTGCATTCTTCTCTATGGCCAGCAGGTGTCAGCATAAACACATTTAAATGAAATACTTCTAGATTATCACATCCTACTCCTCCATACCAAGTTTATTTTTTCCCAGTGTAGATGTTAAAAAAAGGCCAAAATTACCTGATATTTTTGTAGAACATAAACTTTTCAGTCCAAACAAAGTCTATTACAATCTAAATAATGGGCAGTTCACCTTTAAATTAACTTTTAGTATGATGTAGGCAGTGATACTGTGAGAATTTGCAGTTGGTCTCATTTTATAAATTTTAGTTTTAATTTTTGTTCAGCAGCTCTCCAGTTTCTATTTTCAGCAGCTATCTGGTTGCTAGGGTTCCATGTGCCCTACCAACCACTCAGTGGTTTGAATGAGAGGCTGGAATTTGAATAGGAGAGGGCCTGTATAGACAGAGAGGTAATAAAAAGTAACAACAGCAATTAATATTCTAGCCTCACAGAGCAATAGTATTGTGGTTTCTGGTGTCTGTGGACCCCATCTAAATGCTGGAAAGAGGCACAAGAGGGTCACATATGATTTAAGAGAATGTAAGCTCTTGCGAGCAGGGCCCTCCCCCTAGTGTCTCCGATCCTTATCCAATGTAACTGCAAACCATTTTTGTGAATTGTTTATATGTACATGTTAACTGTTCTGTCTTTTGTACCCCTCTATTCTGTAAAGCGCTGCATAAATTGATGGCGCTATATAAATAATAATAATAATTTAAAAACTTTAAAAAATGAAAGACCAATTAAAAAGTTATAATAGATAATAGAATATTCTGTAACACAGTAAAATGTTAGGTGAACATTTACTAAAAAGAAGATGTTTTAGTTTAGTTTTGTGGACCCATTTTTTCCTCCATTTCAATGTGTCTCTGTTCCAGTTACAAGCAGAAACCCAGAGGGGAATTCACCAAATAGTTGTAAATAGTAATTCAGAGTAGTTACTCATAGCAACCCATTAGAATTTATCTCACAGGGTGTCAGGAGTATGAAATGTCCTGATTTAATTTTTTGTAGTGTTTAGTAACTGTGTATCTTGAGATGCAGTTATACTATTATCCTGTTGTATTTCATCAATAACATTGTTTGAAAAACAAAAACCCCATGGAAAATATGTTTATCTTGTCCTTTAAACATTGTCATTCCTTCGAAATCTGAGATTTACTGTATGAAACACTGCAAAGAAACTCTGGCCACATCAATAATATACTGCAATAGAACAAAAGAACTTCAATTTCTTCCTCCAGAGTCTGCCTGTATTACGTTATCAGCCTGGAAGAACCCCCCAAAATCTGGCCCTGAATGGGCCCCTCAATTAAACACACAGGCAGCCAAGCATGGCAGAACCTTTGTTTATGTTGGAGGCCTGTAATGAGTTTCACACAAATGACCTAACGATGGCTAGGACTCTATGGTATTTAAAGGTTTATTGCCCCTTTTTATTTGGAGGCGTTGGTTGTCCTTTAATGAAGCGCTATGTTACTCTGTTTACAGGGAGCCTAAGCTGCTTTCACCTTACTCTGAACCATTGTCACAAACACAATAAAGCCATTCAGCCACATTTAGGTTTGAGCACGTCCTGTTAATGTCTTGTGATTCTAGCATCAGGCAAATTAAACGGCCACATTTGTTCTTTTCATAGAGGAATCATTTGCTCTCCTAAATCAGTGTCCTGCAATGGAAGCAGCAATGCAGCTTAGTTTTTATAGTCCAATATAGCTATGAGGCCCACAAAATGGTATGTGGTGCAGAACTAGAAATGTGGATTACAGAATGGCCCTTTTCAGTCTCAGTTATCTACCTCTCATCTCCACAAGCAGACATTTTAAGTACACTGAGGTCCAAACAATGTGGCCTGTTAGAAAGCAAAGGTCTATAGCAACTTTCAGCAGCTCCCTTGGCCAGAGCCATCTTTAGTGGGGTAGCACATAGGGGGTAGCTGCCCTGGAGCACAGGAAGGCAATGCTAATTGCAGAATCACCTACTTATTGACTCCTCCATTAATACAGGGAACCCCAAAAAGGCTAATTTATCCTGGTACCTTTAATCACTTAGTACTTCCCTGCCTTTGGCATTTGCCAGAGTATCCAGATTGCCAGTCCGGAACTGCTCATGTATAGAGTTAACTGAGCTGAGTCTCCCATATAAATGTACTGGGGTGTTTTTGTATTATGGCAGTAGCAATTTTTTAGGTACCATGTGCCTTAATATGTATGAATGCAAAGGCCTTAAGGTCAAAGCATCATGTACACAGTGCAGCTCTGTAGCAGAATTCCATTACAAATGTGGGGGAATGTGTGGTGGGGTTCCCTATGATGTTCAACCTCTCCCTACAAGCAGAACTGTGCAGCTGTGGGATGGGTGGGGAGTTAAGTGGGAGCAGCTGGGAACCCACAGAGCATGCTAAAGCAGGCCAGAACCCCAGTGTGTGGCCCCAGAACAATGCAGGAGAAGCTTAGGGCACAACCAGCAAACTATAGGCAAATGGGAAAAAGCAAATAATTTGCCAGATGTATATGCCATAACCCTTCCCACCAGCAGGCCCTACATTACATAAGGATAACATTACATTACATAAGGATAACATTACATGGAATATGTTGAACAGCAGTGGCCTAAAGTTGAACACACACAGAATGTGTCTCTGTGCTTCCAAAACTTGCCTCAAAGCCAGAAATGTAAAAATGGGCACTTATTTTGAGGCCACTTGGAGAAACATCAAAGGGCGGAGGTGAGCAACATGTTGCTCCTGAGCCACTTGTTAGGGATCACTGGTCTATAGTATCTTACAGGAACCCCTCTAGCATTTGCCAGCATCTACAGATTGCCAGTCCTGGCTACATCGTGCTGCAGATATGAGATCATTACAAATACATAGGCTAACTTGGCCATACATTTTGGTCCATTTCAGTCTGGCCATTTGATTGTCTTGTAACCCTGTTAGTTAGATAATATAACAGTTGTAGTTCAAGTAGTGCCTCCTGCAGGCTAGCAGTCCACTTGGGGCTAACAAATAGCCAATAACAGCCCCTGGGGACGGCAGGCCCTGTACAATCTGTCCCACCCTGAGTGTTGCTTATGAGTAAAAATAGTTGGGGATCCTGCTATAGACAGTCACTATTCAGTGGGCCTGTGGGTGTACCTGGGCCTCTGTGTACTTGAAATTCCAAAGCCATTTTGAATCCCAGCCTGGTTATAGCATTGCAGTGTTGGAATAGTACCCAAACAGTGTGGCATCAGAGGATTTCTTTCAGCACAAGGGAAAAGAACACACAAGTCTGCAGTGAGCAGGATCAAGATGCCAATACGGTTACATATGTACCAATACAGCATGGGTTAATAGCCTGCTATTTCCTTATTGCCCGTTAGGGGGAGCAGGAGGCAAATGACATCGAAGAGATCGCTTCGCTGAGAGATGTCAGGTATGGGATAAACCCTGAGGGGGGGGTAGGACACTCCTTAAAGTGTGTCCCTGGCCCCATTATCCAATCCCACTATACAAACAAGGGCCGGCATTCCTCAGCTAATTAGTTCATTTACAGTAAAGGGCAGAGGTGAGAGGGCTGCCAAGGCCGGCGATGAAGGGAGCCGTTATCCTGTGCGGAGCCGCAGTGACTGTGCTGGTTGCGCTCTATTTGCGCTTCTCCTACACGGAACCACTGGCCCATAATGGGAGGCACAAGTCCTTGCTGCGAGCCCAGCGCAACCCCGGGCTGGAGAGGGAAATCATGGAGAGACACGGAGACATGATGATCTTACTCACTTCACTACTGGCGGGTTCGGGGGAAGATGGAGCAAGGGGAGAGGATCAGCTGCTTCCCAGGGCGATGGGGCAGGGGGCTCTAGGCTGTAAGGACCTCACGTATATATCTGGGCTCCAATATGTGGGCTCCGGCTTCACTAAACTTGTCCTGAGGGGAACTCTGCTCAACGGCAAGGAAATTGCCCTCAAATCCGTGCACAATGGGGGCAACGATGTGACTCGCTGCGTGCGGCGCTACGGGGACCTGACTGGGTGCGGCACCCTCGCCACCTACAAACTGCACAAGGAGGTCACCCTGCTCCGGACCTTGCGGCACCCCGGGATCATTACGGTAAGGAGGGGTCCCTGTGTTACTTTCACTGCTGCTGCTACAGAACTGTAACTCTCAGTAGCCAAGAGCTAAACATATGTCGGTACTTTACCTTTGCCTGCTATTCGGCGCTTTAGCCATGGCACTGTAAATATATATTTACCTTAGCGCCCATTTACGCTGCAGGGCTTGACATGTAGGGTACCTGACTTGTATATAGGTATGCATGGTACAGGGCAGGCAAAGGCTGGCAATCAGTAAATTCTGGCAAATGCTGTAGGCTGTAGCAACTGTTTGGTTGACTGCCAGGATCTATTCTGCATCTCATTCCTGATCTGATATAGGGTATTTGCCTTGAAGGATATAACACAGCTAGGGTAGGGTCATCTATACAGCTCAGAGCAGAAAATAACCTACTTTATCGGGGTCAGACAGCAAAATATTATATCGTGGAAAAAACTGAGCTGAAGGTGTGAAGTGACCCCAATCTGTCCTGGTACTGTGCCATGTATCATGATCCCAGGGCCAAATGGGCCACATATCTTTAGCCTTTTGTAAAAACAAGCAAGCAATATAATGAGACCTGCAGTGCTTTTGCCATTATGTTATCTGTGTACCATGATGTAACTGAGACTCTGCTAATATCAGTTAAATCATGACAGTTTCACAAGAAGATCTATTCGGTCAGGAAGACACATTGGGGAAATGGGATGTTTGGCCGGATGTGCTAAAATAAGAGAAAAATGACTGGCATCAGGTCTTAAATACACTGCACATGGCTTGGTGTTATTAATGGCATGATTGTTCCATTACATCTAAATCCAGGTACCTTGCTGTGAAATCAATGCAGAACCTTTAGTGGAATCATATCAATATTCTAAATCATGCTTTTCTCTCTCTCTAAAACCAGAGGGTTTAATGCAAAAGAAATACAAAACTGCCATATATCAGTACAGTTTGGCCACAAGACCGAATCTTATAGGAATGAATTGTTAGCACTAGAAAGGAACCAGTGTGGCAACTCTTATAGATGCACAGACCTTTATTCCCTCAAGCATGCCAGTAGTGGTGCTTTACTGTCATTTTTGGGTTGAAAAGTGCCAGTTCTGGCAATGTCAGGCTTTTCCAATTCAACTCACTCAGTGTGCCCAAAATTGCCATTTCAGGGTGATCCAGTTTCCATATGTTTCTAAAAAATACCAAGGGTCTGAAGCACATCTGGCCTGTAGAATTGTTCAGCAAACCACATTTAGAGATAATGCAAATATCTTAATTGCTTTTTAATTGGCAATGATGTTCTAAATCCACATTCAGCCACTCAGGGCATGTGTTTTATTATTGAAATGTGTCTTTTCTCTTTTGCAGTTGCATGGACATTGCTACGAGAATAGCATTGCTCCTGACTTTAGGGTCACAGCTATGCTGGAACTCGGATCTCCCCTTGAGATGATTCAGCTTCTGCAGACCCCCTGGGAGAAGAGATTTAAAGTAAGAAAACATAACAATGACAATTGTTCCAACAAGTCTCAGGCTCCATGCTGACTAATATTAACCACATAGCTGCTGGATGTGGAGGTGCTCAAGTGACATCTTTGTTCATGCAAGTCCCGCCAGTTGTTGATGGGTTAATGTATTCATGAATCCCCCCCCCAGGGATTAGCAAACACACTGTATTTCAATGCGTCCCACCCCCAGTCCACATTAGCAATTCTGGTATTTGCAATTTACCTTTTAAAGGCCTACAGCAGAAAACAGATAGGGATTTACTAGATGGACTTGCATAAGCATGAACCCTTCATACAGCTGCATAGTATATCTGTATATTTTGGTTTTTCACTTGGAATCTGCAACTGAATGTAGCCGCAGGCTTCTAGGGGGAAATCTAATCCAGTAGTGGCATATACCATAGGTGGATTGTAGACAGCAGCTGAAGAATAAGACAGATGAAAGAAGTATACTGCCTCCACAGAACTGAACCAGATAGTTGTAAAGAAGGGCTAGATGCATTTTTAGCAAGTTAGAATATACAGGCCTATTGATATTAATACTCAGTGAAATACTGACCATTCTGGGGCTCTGTAGCAACTAGAAATTGGTATATGCTGGGTCAAGGTTGAACTTGATGGGCACTGTTGTGTAACCATGTACTATCATCACACCCCTTTCCAATTGTTATATTGTTGTCACAGTTTATATATAACAAGGTAATATGTGAAGAAGGAAAACAGACAGACCTTCTAGTGGGATCATTCAATCTGGAGACATTTGCCGTATAATCCTATTGTACCTTTTACCCAGACTAATGAGAGGTGCTGCAGCGGCAAATGAACATGCAGTATATGCCTGTGTGTCCCAATGAATTAACATTCAGCATACACATACAGATCTACAAATTGGTCAAGTAGCCAGATGAGCTGAAAGGATATTTAAGAAAGCTAGCCCCCACTGGTAATAGGCCAGATTAGTTGGACTAATCCTTTAACCATGATCTACAGGCAGATTTCTCAAAATTTGAGATTAGAGCTCAGAACAGAAAAATTCACCCACCCCTTTCTATTCATTCCTATGGGATTTATAGAAATGTATCAAATGTTGAACTCTAGCTTTCACCCGCTGATAAAATACACTTCTAAAATTCCCAAAGAATTAAATAGAAAGTGGGACCCTTAATGTTGTTAAAACCACAAGTGGGTGAATTTTTCTATGGTGAGCTCTAATCTCACATTTTAAAAAAGAAATGTGCCCTTAAAGGTGGACATACACGCTACAACTATAATATCATTCGTCCACTCTGCTAATGTATATGCTGGTAAAAACAAAGAAATTCATTACCCCTACCTGACGATTCAGCATTAACTTTACGATGTTCGGGCATCTTCAAAGGAACCTGATCAAAATTCTCAGTCCTGCCCCATCGACAAGACAATCAATATCCAAGGCTTTTACCGATATCAGTTGCATCCACCATACACACATTTAGCATTATAAAGTTATGGAGTACAGGAATTATTACATTTCTAGTGTGAAATACTTACATATGCTTTTTTTATCTTTTTTTTCCAGATTTGCCTGGAACTGGTAAATTTGCTGCATTATTTAGCCAACTCTCCCATGGGTTCCATTGCTCTCCTGGATTTCCAGCCAAGGCAGTTTGTCCTAGTTGATGAAAACCTGAAAGTGACAGATATAGATGATGCCACAATGGAGGAGCTTGAATGCAAAACTGACAAGGACTGTGCTCTTGAATTTCCATCCAGGACATTTGCTGTCAAGTGCTCCAAGGCTGGGAGATGCACTGGCATCAATGAAAAAAGGAACCTCTTCAATGCATATAGGTATGAGGAACAGAATAGCCAGATACATTTGCATATCTTTTTATATGTTGGGTAACCCTGGGCATTTATCAAGTACCAAGATGCCACGTGTGGCATCAGCCTCTAACTCATGCCTCTAAAATGCTTGATGTCTGCTGACTGAAGCAAAAGTAACTCATGCTGGATTATTTATGTTTTAGGTTTTTTTTTACGTATCTGCTACCTCACGCAGCGCCTCCTGCTTTGCAGCCTCTTCTCTTGGACATTATGAATGCTACAGGTACTGATTATTCCTTGTTGTATGTGTGTCACAGTGGGGAAATCTGATGTTAAACTACTGCTTTCTGCTTCCCTCATGGGATTGGTAGTTCACTATCTAAAGGCCTAAATGGCTCTCCTATAGGGATGTAACCAGTGGTTCTCAAGTAGGATCTCTTGCTACTTTGGTTGGAATGGTCTGTTATAAAATTGATAAGATTCTGGGGTAGAACCTCAGCTATAAACTGTGACAGAGAATTAGAAAGGAGATTACTAAATTTTAACCTAATACATATATATAATTTTTAAAGAACACTTTATTATAAACATTAAAGTTAAATGTAATTTTTTTGCTGATGGTGTTCATTTAGTATAGTATATATAGTAAGTATAGGCTGGAGGTGGTTGTCAGATTCTCTTGGGTTTATGGCATGTTTGTGCTTGCTGTAGTTCATCCCTGCAATCAGCTGCTTGGCTTAAAGTTGGATGAAAGCTTGCAATATATATATGGCATATAGTGGCACCATTATACACTATTATGAGAAATTTCTAGACACCTGATGGATTTTTTTCTTTTTGTAGGTGACTTACGCTATGGCATTAATGAAACCCTGGAAGCATTTCAGAATGTTTTGAATCTGTACAAATCAGGAATGAACCATAGGAGGCGACTGCTATATTTAAAAGGTATCTTGCTAGTAATAACATGGGTGCATTGTCATCTTCCTTACTGTTGCCAGCTGTCTGTCATATTCCCAACAGCCTCTCCTCATGGTGCTTTCTCCTTCATTATCTTGTTTTCAAGTAAAGTAACTTTTTTTTTGCCAGTGTGTGGGGGGAATTACTTAGTGTTATAAGGCCAGCATAGCATATGTTTCTTTTGGGCCTTATTTGACTAATATGGCTTAAGCCAGTGACAGCTGGCAGTTCAGTTCTTCTACAAATAACTTTCTCTTAAAACATGTCACTAAAATCTGAATGTCCATTGAGGTTTAAATTTAAAATTTGAGTAGATAGTAGCAAAGAAAGAAAACGTGCTCATCCCTCCAAGTGGTACTGAGAGTGTGCATGTATATTTGTGAGTGTCTGGCAGCAATAAAGACAAACTCCCAATTTTTGCTGTGTTGCAGACTACATGCTGATAGAAGGATACAGACTAAATGAAACCAATGATGGCTACAGATGTTGGCCGTCTTACAATCACAGAGGGTGTGTGCTGTCTGTTCACAATTCAGAAGAAGCTGCCGAATTCTGTAGCAAGAACACAAACTGTCACCACTTTATCATTGGTCACCAAAGAACCTGGACAGGTAAGAAGATTCCTCTCAGAATTGTCATACATATCTGTGACCTGCCCCAGCAGCCTGTACTGGATAAAAGCATAAAACAAACTTTTCAAGGGCTGAAGCTTATATTTCTTTAAGAGATACATATCTGAAAAAGAAATCATTTCAGTATGTTGAGCTCAGTATTGAGCTGCATCAGTGCACCAATGCCAGTGTATCTGATTTTCTAACATGCCAGATAGATGTCTGGGTGAATTTGCAAGAGACTCATATAAGCTGCTGATTTATTCTGGATGGGCCTGTTTAGCAGCTTTTATTGGTCCATGTATAGACAATGCTTGATTTTTTTGCTAATAAAATATTTTCACAAAATAATTTATTTCCTAAATCCCCCATTAATTTCATTCTTATCTTGCTCTATGTGCATCCAGTTGCTGTGGCAGCAGCATTTTCCAGCAGATTTGAGCACTTTAGATGGTTATCTGTCCATTATTCGCAGCAATATTTTGGGGGCATGATGGCTCTCGCAGATATGTAGGAACCAAGTCATTAATATCGGTTATATTAAACTAGAGGCTTTTATTGGATGCCAACACTAGTCTGCCACAGGGCTTATGGTGTTCATGCACACTTTTAATAATGGGAAGGGAAATCCCATTTCATGTACCTTTTGTCCCCACTGCATAAAAGAGGTTATTGAGTTTTATGAAGCTGGAAAGTTGATATGTTCAGTGTAAAGTGCTGTTAAGGGCCCATGTCCATCTCCATGTAAGGCTGTTTGTACACAACCTGCCTGTGGATTTTTAGGGACAATCGCTCTTAGCCATGTTCTAAACTTAGATTCATATGACATGAGAGATACAAAATGTACTTTTACATGCTTACTAGGTACCGTAATATTATTTGTTTCTATGTGCATGAGCAAAGCCACTAACATTAGGAGTTGGGCCAGTTAGTAGAGGACCCAGAATATGAGAGGAGAAATGCAGGACTTTTGGTGCACAGGGCATCTGTAGATGGGAAATTGTATAGCAGCCCTAGCAACTAAACAATTCACTGGCACAGTTTGTTAAGGGCTAAAGTTTCTCTTTAAAGCAACAATATTTCTTCAGGTTACCTTTCCTTTATTACCAATTAATGGCAAATAAAACACGTTGCACATATTCATGGAGTAATGGTACAGATTATTAGATGTACAGTATATCCCATCTCTTTGTATATTATGTACCTTTTTTGAAATGTCCTTCATAGACACCAACAATCATGAATGGGTATGTTTTTACATTGTGTATTGCAGCTAATCTGTATAAGTGTTTTGCCATATTTATGTATAAGGGGAAGATCATTTATAGGACGTACTACAGCAGGAGGGTAAAGCAAATAAGGAGAAATCACTAGTGCTTTATAAGATGCCAGTGGCATCTAATTTGCTAATTGTGAGAGGTGCCTTTGTAATAGTATTTGAGCAGAAGCTATTTTTATGTAGGTAGTATGACTGACATGTTCCTTTGCTCATATTTTGCTTTATGATGACTGTCCTCTGGAAATGTTCTATCTAATGCATACATGTCTTATTCCGCAGGCCGACTTCTAGCAACATTCACCAGTAGCACGCACAAACTTATCCCCGATGTCAATTCACGTGTTTATATGAAAAAACCAAGCAACGTCAAAAAGTGATGGGGAGATGCTTTAGAGTCACGCTGGCTTAGACACCCTTTAGTTATGTGATGCACTGAAGGAATAATTGGCCCTATTGCCAGTTTGAGGAATTATAAGGGTTGTCCAAGTGTCATACACTCAGCATCTTTAAAACATTCAGCATTTACATTGGGCACTAATGCTTAAAAGCAAGTTCTCAAGACTCCTTCCTGTTTGATATAAAGAAGTTTTACAAAATCCTTGACTGGGGTAGAAGACAAAAATGTGTGCCAGATTGTCGATTATGAGATTAATCCAGTATAAATGATGGAAGGATCATGTAGGAGACTATGGTTGGTTAGTTAATGTGCATTTGGCACCAGGACGGTTGAGTTGCTTGGATTTCAGAAACTCATCTATATGCCTGAGCTGGAATGGAAAATACCAAACTGATTTTTTAATGTAGAAGGAAATTAATTTTGGCCAGGGAACCACACAGTACTGCACTACAATGGGAGTCATACTTTGTACTTTAAATTATGAAGTTACAGATCAAACACTCAACAGTTACTTAAATAAGGCAGTGACAATCAGCCTGTGGCCTTCCAGCTACAGACTGAGATTTGTAATTAGGGCACAATGCCACAGAATGGCTTTTCCAGATGTGGTGACAATTGCCCAGTACTGCTTCTCACAAAGATCTATATCACAATGTGGATATTTTTAATAGGCAGCTACCTTTTATAGCCATAGGAAAGCAATAGCTTACTGTATGTTGCTAAACTTAAACTTCCATCATTCCACAGACTGTGGGAAAAATGCATTGGTGCTTTAAAAAAACTGTAAAACATAGGAATACATTTGATTTTTTTGTAATGACTTCAAACTATTTTACTTTCATTATTTTAAGAACATATCTGTATTTATAGAGATAGAGAGTTATGTTCCAAACATATTTCAAGGTAACGCCTTAACTGAGCATACATCTGTTGATTCATAGGTGCATTGTTTTTAATAGCCTTATAGGTTGAAAATGTTCTTTCAGTGAAAGATATTTTTAATGTTGTTAATTGTGTTGTAAAATATAGCAATAAATTATTTTTGGTCACTAATGCTGTTGCTGGTTTTGAATAGTTGCCTTATTCTACACCTATCTTAGTATGTTTTATAATAGGAGTCTGGATAATGGATTTCCAGATAATAGATCTCCAGATAACTACTAAATCTAATAAAATACAAAAATATCCTTTGAGGATATTAAAAGCCACCTTGGAGTTTGAGAAGCTCTATACATGTATATATTTAACAGCAGGAGCGTATTAGTCCCTATAATAATAATAATGGCCATGGATGTTGTGCATATGCTAAGGTTCAGTTGTACCCCGCTTTGTTGACACCTGTATGCATGTGAAAGGTTAATCTGCTGAGCACACAATCAGCACCACCCCCAGCACACAAACACCACAGCTGAGTTGTCATAAGGCAGCTGTGCCAGATGGCCCATCACAAACAATGGTGGCTATGGCCTACAGTCCAGTGGACTTGGGATTCCTGGTTTGTGGGCAGCCTTTATAAAATAGTATAGTTACATAGTTACATAGGGTTGAAAAAAGACCAGTGTCCATCAAGTTCAACCCATCCAAGTAAACCCAGCACACCCAACCCACACCTACCAATCTATACACTGAAGGATTTACTACAGATAGAAAGCCATAATAGAAAATAAGGTTGGTTTCATTTCATCTCGTCCATATATTACAGTAGATTTGTTCTCGTGTCATCCGTTTTAATTGATACAATATCTCAGGGATTCTTATAATAATTGTAATGGTATGAATTCTTTTAGAGGAAAGTTCAGCCTGGCCCCTTAATGGGCTTTCTGGGCCTTACTAAGCAATACATTGAAACAAGGCATTGGAGTGCCTTTAAATTAGTCAGTATGAGAGACATGGTAAGTGATTAAATGGTAGGTATATTAGACCTTTAGGTTGCATTAATATGGGGTATCTTTAAATTATGTGAGTTCTCATTCATTTATTCATTCATTTTTTCTTTATAGAGTATGTGAATTGCTACCAAACTATGCAGAAAAGTTATTAGCTGCTCTGCATTTTAAGGCAATGGCACAAGGAGCTACTTGTATCCAGCTACTTGTCACTGCTACAAAATAGACAATACTGATAATTGAAATGTGTGTTTTAGCAGAGACAAGTCTCAGTATTGTCTATGACTGGGTATTTTCTGGCATTTCTGACAAGTAGCTCCATGTGTAGCCCTAAGTACATGCCGCAGACCATGTTGCTGAGTAGATAAGATTTTTTTAATACCTTTCTGATATACCTAATACCTTCCTTATACTTTAAAATGGCCAGTAATTGCATCATAAAATAGAAAAGGACTCTATTGACGCTTCCTTTTAGAGGGTATTGTGGGACTTTGTAAATCAATTAAGCCAGTTCTATAATCATTCCAGTGCAGTTAGTGCCTAATTATTTCAGCGAATGCAGGCAGGCTTAATATACATTAGTTGTACAGAGCAGTGAGGAGCAGTGAGGCGGTGGAGGAGGGGGTGTCATTGTCTTTTAACTTGATGCCTGCTGAGAGAAGCCCTAGGGCACAGCCAGCCCCAGTGAGCAGCATCTTCCTTTGTCTTATCAGCTTGCATAGAAAGGAATCATTCACAAGCTGGGCAATTCAATCACACACTGTTTATGTAAGGAAGGGTTCTGCTAGCCCCCCATGTGTAAACAATACTGACGTGTGCACTATATGTCAGCCAGAGATCTGATAATCTAGCCATCTGCCCTGGGAATTTAACTTTGGCAAAAGGGGATCTATACACTATCTCCTATTTACTTCTAAATGAAATACTAACATAAGGGACCAGTAACGTGAAAAAATATGCACATAAACTTTATATGGGTTAATCATACACCTACAAATAAACAACATGTCCTTTTTTATATGAGAGAAACTTTCCTTCTATAGCTCTGTAGAGAGTCATGAATGGCATTTGACCTCTGCTTATCACCCTGGTCAAATACTGCAATCTTTGTATTCTGCAGAGCCTATCTGCTATATAAAGGCAATGGCACACATTGCATTTCTCAGCTAGTAGTACAGGCAGTTTCCATTCATATGAATTACAGGGGGCATGGAGAGATACATGGTATTTTTCTGGCAGATTATAAACATTGACGGACAATATATTTTGCATGCCATTAGCCCAAGAGTGTTTGTTGCATGCCTGTTTTGTAGTTGTAAAGGGTTATTTAAACTCTCCCTGCATTAGTGAAGGTAAATATCACTGAAAAACATAGCAGACAAAGTTTCCAGATAATAATCGCCAGTGAGAAAAGAAATTGCCCTAAAACCAATGTTCTCTCAAAAATTTGGGGCGCTGTGTGTGCAAAAATGAACTTTTGTATACACTTTTTAAACCAAGTACAAACTTTTAAAACCTGTGCTTGCAGAAAAGTGGGTGGCTTTTATTAGATAAAAATTTTTGTGCAGCAAACTTTGTTGTGTTGTGTTTAGCTGGCAAATAAAGGTCGCCAAACGAGCGGATCTTCTCCCGATACCCCCCACCTACCGGTGGGCGATATCGGGAGAATCCAGGCCCTGGGGCCAAACGATCGAATTATAATGACGGGCATAGGCAAAGTCGGTCCGGGGACTGCATCAATGAGCCGATGCGGACCTGACTGGGTGACTTGGCTAATTTTTCCACTGAATGTCTCCAAAACATTATGGTGAGCTTTGAGTGCCAGTTTGCCATTTGGCTTAGGACTGGAGCCACAGTATGACTCGCACTTGTAAACAAGAAAGAACTATATTCTTTTTTGCTAGATGCCAGGCCCAGACTGGGAGTCAAAATAGGCCCTGGCATTTCAAGTACACAGAGGCCCAAACAGCCCCCCCCCCCCAGCCCACAAAATAGTGACTGTCTATTGCAACTTAGCAGCACCTCTGCCATTTTTATAATTTGGCCAAGGGCTTGGATGTTCCTTTTTACTGATCCAGCCACCTGGCCTGTGACCAGATCAATGGATTGCTACATAAAAAGTGCAGGTCTATGCAGTTATTTACATAGTTTCCACTATATAAATAATGCAATAATACCACATTTGGTTGTTACAGTGGATGCATATGCCAAAATATCACTAGTATTTTTTCTTTTTCAAATATTTATCTTTTATTTTGAACACAATTCAATCAGACTAGGCTGTTTCTTGGCCTGCAGATAAAGAAGCCTGAGAAACAGCCTAACCACTCACCTCTGCATCTGCCTGGGTGCAGATAAATGGAGGGAATTTTGGCATAGAAACCCTAGAGAATGCATTTTTCCCCAAAATGAATAATAGGTTTCAGTTGGAATCTCAGTCATGTAATTATTAGTGAAATGAAGGGAGCGTTTCTTGCCCCAAATCCTCTACTATACATTACACAATAATTTTAGAAACAAATAAATGACATCTCATCAGACCCATGAACATGGGCATAATACAAAAGAGCACTACGCACGACAAGATCTGTAGCTTAGGCAGAAAAGTGTTACCACTGTCATTTCTGTAATCCTGTGTTGATATAGGTGAGCAATCATGTTTGTAATTCCCTCTGCGCCTATTGTACACAAAGAGGAGATCTGCAGTAATGAGATACAAAGTCCTCAGCGTGGCTTTAGATAAAGTTCAGCACTTTTTTTTTTCTTTGCCCTGACCCATTTGTTTGCAAATGAAGCCGATTGCATTGGATGCCTTTCCACTGTAATCGAAGGAGTCATCACTCAAGGGTTTACAAACAGTGGGAGAGAAACAGGGCTTCTCTGGGCTGTAGGGCAATAAGGTCAACCCACAGTACTAACAAGGTACAACATTTATTTTCCCCCAAAGTGACACCATTTAGCAACAAGTAAGGAGAGAAGCTTAGCACTAATTCAAAGTATTACAAATCCTGTTTAAAGAGAAAGAAGAGAATTACCCTTAGAATAACTAAGAAACTGGGCTTTTCACTTTCAAAAAACAATGTTTAAGACAATGTTTGGTCTATTTACCCTTATGCATACTGATGAGATTTGTTTGCACAATTTCACTGAATATCATAAATTTGAATAAGTCAAATAGATGGATGGATGGATAGATAGACAGACAGATAGATAAATAGATAGATAGATAATGCACATTCAGGCTAAGGTCTGTGATACACGGGAAGATTAGTGTATCTCCCTTGTTGCGGGTGACTAATCTCCCCGAAATGCCATCCCACCGGCTAGAATGTAAATCGCCAGTGGGATGGCATACGTGGCTCCGTGATTTGCCAAAGTTCTGGAAGTTTCCTCTCAAGGCGACTTCCGTGACTTTGACAAATCACGGCGCTGCGCGGCGACTAATCTCCCCCGTGTGTCACAGCCCTAATACCCCACAAAGAGATTAGTTGCCCGCAACAAAATTCTGCTACCAAGATCGACTAATCTCTCTGAAATGCCTTTTCACCGGCACCAAAGTGAATGGAAAAGTAGAACTTTGTCACATGTATACGTATGGATTGTTGCACGGTATCTGTCCATTTGGCTCATACACAGCTGTCTTCTATTAGGTATGATGGTGTGAACAGATTCTGTCATGATTTTTATGGTGTACTTTTTATTTCTACACTGTTTACATAGCAAATAATTGACTTTATCTCCTACCTACCTACCTCTCTCTCCTACTCTCATGTAACTGGAGGAGTCCCAAGCCAGACTTGGATTTCTTACTATTGAGTGCTATTCTGATATCTACTGGGAGCTGCTATCTTGCTACCCTCCCATTGTTCTGCTGATCGACTGCTGGGAGGGGGGTGATATCACTACAACTTTCAGCGCAGCAGGAAAATGTGACTGAAGTTTATCAGAGCACAGGTCACATGTCTGCGGCACCGTGGGAATTGAAGAACATTGCTAGCCCCATGTGAAATTTGTTCATATTTTTAAAAAATGAATTTCAATGCAGGATTCTGCTGGGGAAGCTCTATTAACTGATGCGTTTTGAAAAAATCATGTTTGCCCTTGACAGTATTCCTTTAAAGTCTGCCTAAGGCTAATGCCAGATACCATGCAACAAGCCATACATATACATGTGACGAAGTTCTACTTTCCTGTTCAGGCTGAATCACTGGAAACTGCAAAAAGTAAAGACACACTGGCTGAAATAAGCCAAATTGCCAACCAAATATAGGTTTGCAGACCAGTAACAGTAAATTATTTTTTACATTTTAAAGTTCACATCTGTCCCATGGCTACAGCTTCAGGGGCACTACTGCCACAAGGCAGTAAGAGCCAAAATTCTATTTTAGACTAGTTCTCTCTCTGCATTACTGATGTGGCAACTCATCAACCTGTGCCAAAGCTCCAAATGATAGGCAAGGGGGGTAGCATTGAAAAGTCTGTCCCAGGGTGGCCGGTGGAGCAGGACCAGGCCCCAGACTGGCAATCTGTGGATTCTGGGGGCTCCTGTAAGTTGCCAAAGACTATTTAGCTATTCAGCTGTCTAAAAAACCAGTGCAGTACAAGAGTATATAACAATTATACCAATACATATCTCTTTCATTTGTTTTCCTCTAAGCCAAGTGCTTATTATTAAATTATGTTATGGGCACGTTTGAGTATTTCTGTAATGTCACAGGTCTAAATATTACAAAAAAATTTTCACCAGCACACCCTTACCTCCTTCAGTCCTTATACCTGGGGCACAGCCCAGGGAGTCAGCAGTCCCAAAACAGTCCAGCAAAAACATCAACAAAAACAGGTCTAAATATTTGCATTTGTATTTTTTTTTAATATATATTATATTCTACAGCAATTTATAGTGACCGAGTGCCACATAAAATGACTAGTTTTATCTGCTGCTCCTCCCTTATTATCAGGATGCCTGTTAATCATTCAGCAATCATGATTTACAAGAACAAAAACATAGAAACTGTAAATAAGATTATATAGATTTCTGCAACAAATAGTATCACAACAGAAGAAACTCCTATATCTGTTACTCAGATGTGGCAGATTGTGATAGCAGCCATTTGCGGGGCAGCCATTGTGGGGGGTACAGGTAAGGGACCCAGTCATTGTGTGGGCTCAGGAAAGCAATGTTAAGTACCATTAATTATGGCAAAGGGAGCTCCAGATTTAATGCTGGTTTGCAGCCCCAGTAGTAAGAGTTGGTTTTGATGATGGCCCTGATAGGCCCAAGAGGATTGCTTCCATCAGATATTTGTGAGTTAGAACAGTACCACATCACTGAATATTTATTTTTTACCCCTTTTTAGTGCTGCAACCCATGTGATAGATTTGAGTTCTGATTTCCTATCCGTTTGCATGGATCAAGTTAAAGCTTTTCATATTACTCTGGGCTTAATTTGTTGGCTAAAGACAGAGAACACAAAATCTCTTGTGAGATATGAATATCTCACACACACTGTAAATTTTTCCAGAACCACTTGAATCCAACAAGCGTTATGAGTTTGCCTTGCCAGCTGCATATTCGGAATTAATCCAGTTGGATTTAGAGACAATACAGAATTATGGGAGCATTTAATTTTGCTTTGCTGGCAGAAAATTTCAACTGGTATCGAAGGTTATGTATTAAATGGAGAATAATGCATTCTCAAAGGGGAGCTGACACAGAGCTGAATATTTTAAGGCTGATATCAGCTAGCAACGTGATGGTTTATGTATGAGGGATTTTAACCACAATGAGCCATTGTAGCACCCACTCAGTGCACTAAAGAACTATAGACAAGCCCTTGAACTGCTCGCAGACCATGGGTAAATGGTGAAACTCCTCTTTATGGCTTGCAGTTTCAATGGTTTGGGCTTTTGCACTGTGGGCACATAACAATATCCGTCTGTTCGGCACGTGGGCTGATCGGTTGGACAGGGCGGAGGATTAGCCAGAGTTATTACCTCCATAAGATATAAAGTGCTTTTAGCTGAAAGATCATGGAACATAGTTACATAGTTGATTTGTGTTTAAAAAAAGACAACTGTCCATGAAGTCCAGTCCTTGTAATACCAGTATATAGGTTGTTTGTTTATAAATACAAAGTTAGACATTATTATTTGTATATTTGACTGGGGAAACCAATCACTTTCACACTGTTACTTCCTGCCCTAGAGACAATTAAGCTGGCCATACATGTTCAGATTTTAGTCTTCTTTCGCTAAAGGTTGGGGTGTCAATTGTACATTTAAATACAATGATCTAAAAAAAACATTCAGACTGAAATTGTAGGATTCAGTCCTAAAAATAACAAATCAGAGGATGTTCATAACATGAAATAGTTTACAGACAACAATCATATGAAAGGGACTTCCTGGAAATGCATTGTACGTCCCCCAAGGATACCGTCAGATAAATAGTAACATAGTAACATAGTAACATAGTAAGTTGGGTTGAAAAAAGACATATGTCCATCAAGTTCAACCATAATGCCTATATATAACCTGCCTAACTACTAGTTGATCCAGAGGAAGGCAAAAAACCCCATCTGAAGCCTCTCTAATTTGCCGCAGAGGGGAAAAAATTCCTTCCTGACTCCAAGATGGCAATCGGACCAGTCCCTGGATCAACTAGTACTAAGAGCTATCTCCCATAACCCTGTATTCCCTCACTTGCTAAGAATCCATCCAGCCCCTTCTTAAAGCTATATAATGTATCAGCCAGCACGACTGATTCGGGGAGGGAATTCCACAACTTCACAGCTCTCACTGTAAAAAATCCTTTCCGAATATTTAAATGGAACCTCCCTTCTTCTAAACGGAGTGGGTGCCCTCGTGTCCGTTGGATGGACCTACTGGTAAATAAAGCATTAGAAAGGTTATTATATGATCCCCTTGGATCATATAATAACTATATTTATACATAGTTATCACGTCACCTCTTAAGCGCCTCTTCTCCAGTGTAAACAGACCCAACTTGGCCAGTCTTTCTTCATAACTGAGACTTTCCATACCCTTTACCAGCTTAGTCGCCCGCGAACAGGGAGTTTTGCCGCGGGCGACTAATCTCCCCGTGTGCCAGAGCCCTTAAGCCACATAGGGTGATTCTTAAAACTTCTACTTTTTCTTATTAATGGAATGAATTGAGAACAGTAAGGATTTAATATCATTTTAAATGACACCCATTTCTGCTCTGTGTTTTTATCAGAAAACATAATGCCCCAATCTATGCCCTGAAGCGCTGCCCTTAAGGAGCTAAAATTTGCCTTCCTAAAATTCATTGTGTTTGTTGCCCCCGTGTAAATTTGTTTCCTGCACCAAACATCAAATGAAATAACATTATGGTCACTATTACCCAGGGGTTCAACCACTTGCACATTTGCTATACGTTCTGGGTCATTAGAGATCACTAGATCTAGTATAGCATGGTTCCTGGTTGGCTTCTCAACAACCTGTGCCATAAAGTTGTCATGCAGCAAGTTTATAAACTTGTTCCCATTTACTGTCCTGGCAGTACTATTGCCCCAGTCAATTTCAGGGTAATTAAAATCCCCCATTATTATCACTTGCCCCAAACTAGCAGCCTTTTCTATTTGCAACAGGAGCTGGGCCTCCTCCTCTTCGCTTACATTAGGGGGTCTATAGCATACCCCTACCGATCGCCATGGTACGATAATTATTATGATGATAATATTGAGCACGCACGGTCTAAAAATTATATAGGTGATTGTATGGCCAGCTTTTCTATGCAAAGATCAGAAAGAAATAAAATCAAAATATATTATTTTGTATAGGATGGTGATAAAAAAAAGAGAATTTCCAATTGCAGCATTCAGAACATTGAGCTCAGCAATGGAATTTATTTTGCCTTCATTTGGATCAGCAGGAACAGAGGTGCCAAGGGGCTAAGCAACTTTACATAGCTTTCATATTCAGGCTGTGGGCTCTTCATTAATTATTATAAGCTCTAACACACAAGACTTGTTTTGATTTTGAATAACGGTGAATGCTTGTGGCCCCATGCAACCTCTACGGTATCTATTCCTTGTACCATCATGTTGGTTTAAAATGGCCTGCAACACAAAAGAAATTGTACAATATAATTAATCCCAATTTGCACTGACCTACCGTCCCCTCAGGCTCTAGTAAGGTTAGGAAATATATGGTATTGTGTACAATTACAGTGACTTCAAAAAATTCCAGATGTTTGAATTTTAAGATTAGAAACAAGAATCCAGCCATGTCACGAGACCCGTGATTTATAAATCCCTTCATTAATATATTAAGCATTTGAACTGTCATTATCATGTACATTACTGCAATGCACAGAACAGCATGGTAATTGAGTTGGGTCCACCAATACCTGGAACACCTGAAATTAATTTCTTAAGATGTTTTACCTTCCATAAGGTAAGCTTAATTTCATTTCAGGGTATGTGCTTTTTAATTTGATAATTAGGTCACAACCAATGAGCTACGTATGTAATGTCTGAATTTTCCACTCTTCAAATTCTACTAATGTTAATGGGGTTAGTACATTTGCTCCTGGACAAACTATTGAATTTTACAGGGCTTACTAGAGTAATAATAGCTAAAGAATGGCAACATTTATGTTAGTTTTCATTACACAATTCAGGGTTTATGATCCCTGATGTTTAGCATTTTAACCAACATTGTTTAGGTTTTGCCTTGCAAATACAAATGAAGCACATAAAGCAAGATTGAAGGAATAAACACATAAGATAGTAATAAAACAAAGTAATAGGTTTATGAGTTCATCTGGGGCTGCCTTTGGAATACCAGCTTGAATCATCAGCTGTAAGGTTCCAGGGATGCTTTGCCACCATTCCTCTGGCCTGCCCTCTAGGAGCCAGGTATTTCTGACTTGTACAGCAGAGGCTACCAACACATAGACAAATACTCTTGCATTCTTGTGTTTATTCTGCTGTTTTCTGTCTGCTACTGACCACCAATTTCTCCAATGAAGGTTGTTTGCTGAAAGATGTTCAGTGTGGAGCACAAGGCAGAAATCGAGTTGGATTACATGTCGATCCATTAGAGTGACTCGTTGAAGGCTCTGCATTTGGCAGTTTCTGGCACTGTATATGGCACTGGTATTATATCTGTCATACCATTTAAGAGCACACATAACATTTCACAAGATTTGAGGTCTGAGAAAACAGTAAATGCTATACAGCAATGCCCATTGACATTTTGGACATGCTGAACGGCATAAAAAATCTCTTGCAGGGCCACACTTAGCTACCGGGCCTCCAGCTGGACAACCCTGATGTAGATGAGCAGTGACAACACACAGCTGCTTTAGTCTTTAATTAAGTAAGAAAGAGACAGTTTTACACAAGCTACAAATCATAGGTGATTGCTGTGAGCAAAATAAGCTGATTGGAATCAAGATTAGCATCTCACGAGAAAATATTCCCATTCATATAGGTCACTTTCTGCATCCCTTGCCCCCTTGTTCTTGTTTTTGTATGTATTCTTGTATGTTCAATGTATAAACCCATATATTGTACAATTCTGCAGAATCAGATGGGCTTTTATAAATTCATGTTCTTATTAATAATTAGAATAATTATCCATTTCCTGATCCTGCCAGGGTGCTGTCTTGTCTTTATTCTTGTTCCTGTTCTATCTTGCCCCCATTTTCCTGGGTATCAACAAGTACAATGTTACTGTATCACCTTCAAGATTCATGTATAAATGAGCATCCAAGTTTCTTGTTCCACTTTGTTGCAGTGTGTCTCTTGTTCCAGAGCAGCCTACAAATTTCCTGACTCCAGGGGCTTTGCTTAGGGAAACCTTTTCCAGGGCAACATAATTTGTTGCACAGGTCCATGCACCATTTGCGCACACACACTTTTTAAATGTGCACAAGGTTGGAGTGCTCTACCTCTAAACAACAGTTGTGATGTTAGTAGAACAGGAGATACTGTAGCACAGTTAGTGCTTCAAAGGTGCTCTAATGGTTCCATATGCAGATGCACACAAGGCAACGTTTCGGTCACACTGGGCCCTTTGTCAAGGCTTGATAAATGTGACCCGAAACGTTGCCTTGTATGCAGTAGATAGACTAGTGTTTGGACGATGTAGGCACAGCTTTAGACCCTGGGCTGCCACTTATATGTCCTGATTATAATCTGCCATAGAACTTCTCACTTGCTATACTAGCTTATTGCCCAGGGCCAAAACTAGGGGTAGGCAGAAGAGGCCCATGCCTAAGGCACAACAGTGGTAATAGTGGTGGTGGCGCAAAGTATGTACCTCTACATTCTGCCTATACCTAGTTCAGGTCCTGAGTGACAGACATCTGCAGCAGACTGGAAGGATGTTTGGCGAAGCACTGATATTGCCAGTATCATGCAGTTTGTGACATTCAAACGGGGAGTCAAATTCTCACACTGGGAAAGGCACAGAAATATTTAGACACCTGTATCTGAATTCTTCATGAAATGCCAGCAGCATTCTGATGCTTATTTTGTATTTTTTCTTAGGGAATATCAATTTTCCTATGGAGCTGACATGCTCCTCTGCACATCTGTCCCTTAAGAGCTTTTCAAAGTCACCATGATTCCCTTTAGAAAGGCCCTGACGTCTTTATTTGCCAAGAGTTTGTGTTTGGATCTCTATACTGTACATGATTGTGCATGGATATACTTTAACTACAAAAAATGCATAGAATTGCAACAAAAGTATTTTTTTTTCAAGGAAGAAGAAAATAATGAAAGTGTATGGAGGTCTGGTGTTGACTAGTAATTTTTACAAATATAAATAAGTGCAATTCTCAGTGTATGCTCCTCACTTCAGATACCTCGTGTCCCAGGTCAAATAAAATTCAATAAATAACTCCAAAGTGCCCTCTTCTGCTTTAGACTTAGCGATGAGGTTTAGATTTGCTCCCAGTTATGCCAACCTATTCATGGGTTATTGGGAAAGGGAACATCTAAAAGGCTGGGAGGCAAACCTCTCCCTATGGCGGTGCTACATAGATGATATTATTATAGTCTGGAGAGGGACTGAAACGGATTTAAAAGAATTCCTTAATGAATTGAATTCCAATTATATGAATTTGGAATTTGATCTGAGTTACAGTAGAGAAAAAATAAATTTTTTAGACCTAGAACTATACGTGAAACAGTCAAAAATACAATCCAGAACATACTTTAAATCAGTAGATGTAAATAACTATGTACTAGCCTCAAGTAACCATGACTCAGCTTGGCTTAAAAACATACCCTATGGTCAGTTTAGGAGAGTGAGGAAAAATTGCAGTGAAATAGGAGAGTTTGAAAAGCAAGCAGAGGTGATAACAGAGAGGTTTCAAAAGAGAGGGTATAAACCTAAGGAAATAAAAGAGGCAAGAGAAAAAACTAAGAGACTAGAGAGACAACAACTGCTGGTATATAAGGACCATGATCAAATAGAAGGAAATGAGAGGTTTGACTTTATAACACAATACAATCCTCAAAGTAAGGAAATAAAAAAAATAATCAAAAAACATTGGGAAGTCTTGAAATTAGATGCAGATTTATATCAACAATTACCAAGCGAACCGGGAATAATATTTAAAAGGGCAACCAACTTGAAACAAAGGGTGACAAGGAGCTGTATACCACCAGGAGCAAAATCAAAGGATAAAAGCTTAGTGGGGTATTATCCATGTGTCACCTGCAAAGCGTGTAAATATGGCAAGAAAACAAAAAAATTTACATCAAAAGTAACAAATGAGGAGTTTCAAATTGATACAATAATAAGATGTACAACTAAGAATGTTATCTATGTGCTAGAATGCCCTTGCGGCCTACAGTATGTAGGAAAGACAAATCGAAGCATAAGACAGAGATTAGGAGAACACATTGGTAATATTAAGAAAGGTCTGGAGACACACAGTGTCTCAAAACATTTTAAACTGGCACATAACCAAAACCCAAAGGGGCTAATATGCTACGGTATAGAGATAATAGAACCAAATTGGAGAGGTGGAGATATAGTGAGACATACATTGCGTAGAGAAAGTTGGTGGATATATAAATTAAAAACATTAAACCCGCTAGGCCTAAATATTGATTACAATCTGAGGGCATTTTTGTGATTCCTAAAAAGTTTTTTTTTAAAAATGTAAAATAATTTTTTTATGAATGGGTTAAAAAAGTGTTTTTACATGAAAGGGTTAAAAATATTTTTTTTGGCTATTCTATGCTGTTTTATGCTGATATAAAAATCTATTGGTTTTTTATGCTGTTTTAATACTTATAAAGTTGGAATTGATTGAATTCTCTAAGCACAAAGTGAACACATAGACTTAGAGACATTGTGCAAACAAATGGTACAATAAAGTTTGGACATTTTGAACTGTGGGATATTTAAACATAGCCAGGATGTAGTGAGGTCATCGCTCAGGAGGAAGCCGGAAGTGGCGAAACACGTCAGCGGTGAGAGAGGACGCAGAGGAGGAGCACTATACAGGGCAGGACTGCTGAACCCAGAAACGACACTGCAGGTCGGGAACAGGGAAAGAAAAAGGAGCAGCCACCTGATCCATACCAGTGACTCCTGACATGCGCATCCTATACTCTGTTTGTGAGTGTATTGGGAAGTTTTATTTATATTAAAGTATTTAAGTTTTTACACATATGGCGTATGCATTTATCCCACAGTAAGTGCACAGAAGGGGAAGGGAAGCGGAAAGGTCGTGGAATTAACCTAAAGTTGCTAAAGTTGGAAATTTACCTATGTGAAGTGGTTCCTAATACTGCCTGAAATTAAGAGGTGGGAAAGCAGAGAGTCGTGAGCTACAAGTGAACCAATTGGATGCCATATAAACCCAAGGGGGTCTGTAAGTAGATTGGCAATCGGAAAGGGATATCACAACTGGGCACAAAAGGGTGATATAAGTAAAAGTCATCACTGGTGTTAAAAAGCACATGAGAGTGCACATTGTGAAGTAATAACAGTATTACACTATATATTTTTTTTTTTTCTTCTTTTCCTCATAAGACCTCATCGCTAAGTCTAAAGCAGAAGAGGGCACTTTGGAGTTGACTAGTAATGTCAGTGTTTGGGCTTCAAGAAGTAGAACTTTGAACCAAAACTTGTGCTGAGGCTCATGTTTTACTACTTACACAGCTGTTGCTGAGGAATATGGTATTGCTTTATACATATCATAATTATTGCTATTTTATTTATGTTCATTACTAAATTATTCTTTTCAGCTGAATTCTGAACTTATCAAAGGCATATGAATGTATAATTTAGAAAACTGATTCCCAAGGACTGGTTTAAATAATGGTTCAGTTAACTGCAAAATGTAGCACACTTAGGTCTCAGATCAGGAAAGGCCTCTGACCTTAGTCTATCTGTAGCTTGAGAGATAAGGCAGGGGTTACAGCCTTTCACATAGATTGCCGGATTTCAACCAAACACTTGGAGGGCTGACATTCCACTGAAAGAGATATACCAGACCAAAAGGTCATTAAAGGGCAGAATGATGGGTGCAGAAAGATGGAAGACTCTGGGCAATGACTCCAGCAAAGGATGTTAGCAATGAAAGTGGTGTTATCTCAGCGCTGCATGTGATATCCCCATAGTGTGGACACAAATATAACCATTTTTGCTCTTATTTAAAAGAACCTGGAAGTTAGCACACATTCTACCACTATGTAGCGTTTGCCACGGTATGGATGGTATACTATTGCCAGTGTCCAGTATTGCAAGCATGTCAATACATGAGCCAGAGATCAATAAACTAGATCATTAGTGGGGGATTTGATAAGAAACCAGGTTAAACCCAGCTATATGCATTAATGGCAACACATCAGAGTTCATGGACCTTTAACATACTCCCAGTTTAGGTTTGTGTTAAATGAGCACCCTCTTTGCTATCAAACTATAGGGCTTATAGAAATTTGCTGTTTATTGCCCACAATACAACTTGCTCCGCCTTTTTTGTGCCCTCTGCAGATAGGTGCAAAGTTCTGCACCCGGGATAAGGACCTGAGTCAATGACCTTTACTTGCATGTCCTTTTTTCAGGTGAAAACTATAGCGCCTGTAGGTGTGAGGCACATCAGGATTAACAGTCTTCTCAAGGACAGGGTACCCTTGCATTTATCAGCAATGCACTCTGTGCCTTCTGGCAGATGAGCCAACAAAGGAGCAAGCAGTGCAAGGTACAAATTGCTGTTTGCATTCAACTGTTGGTATGCACAAGTGTTTGATGGCTCTGACTCCTCTACCATGGGCTACTCTGGTTTTATGGAGTTGGCAGACGTTTTCTCACAAGTCAGTGGCACACGGGGAGATTAGCCGCCAGCGATAAAATCTTCACTATTGGGGGCAACTAATCTCCCCAAATTGCCATCCCACTGGCAAGAATGTAAATTGCCGGTGAGTTGGCATATGCGTCGCTTCGGCTTCCCAAAGTCATCTGAAGTTGCTTCTCAAGGATACTTCGGAAAACCATCCCACTGGTGATTTACATTCTTGCCAGTGGGAGATTAGTCGCCCGTGGTAGCAAAGATTTATCGTGGGCGACTAATCTCCCTGAAATGCCATCCCACCGGCTAGTGTAATTGGTGTATGATCACTAAACATGAAATTGAACTGACCTTTTGCTGGGGCACATTGTAAAAGCTTTAGAAGTAAAGGGAGCAATAAAAATTAAGATCCACTTATTTTGCAAGGTCACCAAACAAGCAGATCTTTTATGCACACCTATGGTGGGCGATATCGGGCTAATTAAATAATTCGTTATTGGACTAAATTACTGAATTACAACAACAGGCGTAGGAGCCATCAGGCTGAGGATCACATGAATGAGCTAATGTGGCCCCCGATCTGATGGGAAAATTAAACCTACTCATCGACACCTGGTTGATTTCCAGCCAGATATTGATAAGGGAGGTCTGTCAGGGGGCCCCATCCACAGGCAGATAAGCTGCCAAATCGGTCTAAAGGACTTAAATCGTCAGCTTAAATGTGCAAGTGTATGGCCACCTTTATCGTATTGTATAGGGAAGTGTATTTTTTCCTCTAAGTTCTTATGCCAATTTTTCTAACTCCTTAAAAAGCGCTTCAGTCTTGCCTATCCTTATATAGAAACCTGATATTCTAACTATAGCATCTTGGCCAATGTAATATAATCTATAAACCTTTGTCTGAAATTACTCCTATTGCTAGATTTACATAATACTCCCCTTTAAACCAAGGAAATTGAACTGAGTTTTTGGAATAGATTGTTAGTAAATGGCCCCTGATGAGTGGTTATTTATCTGCTAATTGATATCCAATTAGGTCAATGTAAATACTTTACTGTAAGTGAATAGTACATTTCCTTTATTTTCACACCAATTTTAAACCATTAATTGTGTTACATTTGCATAATTGAGAAGGAAGTATCACTGTGCTGTATATTTCCCTGAATCAAGAGTTAAATGCTATTGTCTCTCAACAGAAAGCCTGGCAGTCAGATAAGCTATACTTAATGCTGGTCCCAACCAACAAAATGTATATTAGTGTTTGAATGTTGGGCCAATGAGCCAGTATAGTTGCCAGATTGAATACTTGGTTAGATCAGTTTTTATTTTTGGTTGACAAGTTTTAGTGTATTGGTGCGGCTGGGTTGATCAACCAAATCAGCTTACAGGAATCCCCATGCACGTAATGGTGAGCATAAAGTTTTCATAGAAATTGCCAAAACTGGATAAAAAAAATCTGTGGTCCTAGCAGAAATGATGTTTAATCAATGCAATTGTGATTATTTTTATAAAAACAAAAGATTGTGGAGATCTCTGCCTAGCATGCCCCATTACACATGATACCATCCAACTGCCAAATTGCTAAGAGTGATGAGAGCTGTAGTTTAATAACCATTGATGTATCAATTAGTTTTTAAAAAACACCCTTCGATACTGGATGAGAACCAGCACTAAAAACATTAGGAACCTTAAATTCTCACTGATGAATCAAAATAATAGCTTTCAGCAATATGCAGGTTTTATAACTCTGTACCAGATCATTACTACTGTAATTCCAAGTATATCTTACATCACTGCAGTAAAATTAGTTTACCAGAAAGGGGTTTTGGCTGTTTTTATCTTCATGGCTTCCCTCTAGCTTCTGCAGAGTCAGTGCAAGAAGAGATCATGAATTCTGTATAGAGAGTTATATGTTGCTGTCTCAGCTATCATGATCAATAAGGAGGAATCCATTATATAGGGGCAGTAGAGAAGAATCCAAAGCAATGTCCTGCTGGGCTCTCTCACTGGCACTAGGACAGCCTGTCCCACATTCCTAATAACAATTACTCACTGTGACTCTTATTGGGGGCTAATGTACATATCAATCGGCTAATCTTTAAAGGAGCAAGAAAGTTAAAATGTAGTTAACATCTAAATTAGTTAATGTTGGTATCATTAATTATAATAATAATAACATTTTAACATTTTTTGCATAATGAAAGAAAATGTAATTCCAATCAAGTTTCGAATACACATTTATTATTATCTATTTTTATGTGTTTTAACATGATTTGTAAATATAATTGCAACTTAAAGCAGTATTTTGTAACCATTTTTGTTCTGATTCTTAAAACAACAGAGCAGAATCATTTGTCTGCCAGTTCTGTTAATCAGCTGGCTTCTGCTACATTGTTTCAGGACCACAAATATAGAGACTATAACAGAAACGTGCTGATTTTAAAAGCAATAACATTTACTAAAAACTTTAAAACCAATAAATGTGAATTACTACATATATGAATGTTGCTTAGAATTACAATTTCTTTGGAAAAATTCTCATGCTGTGATGTTAACAACCTCAAACTTTTACTATGGGATTTCAAAGGCTAGCAGCAAAACCATAGCCACCTATGGCTTTAACCCTTAACAGCATCCCTATTACCTGCATTCACTGTAACTGCATATGAAGAATGTTTATAGTTCATACCTGTTACACAGACAAATACTGCCTACTGACTGTGTGGCTTTGGGTTTAATCGAGTGTATTCTTCATTACATTATCCCAGAGCTCCCTCTGGTGTTATATATGCTAAGAACAGTTTAACCAGCAGACTTTTTTTGTTTGTTTTTTATTCCACAGTTGTCATTTTAACTGTGCTGGTAATTTGGGTCTCTGGTACCAGTGATTAGGCAGTGGCCCTTGACTGCAGAATAAAGGGACCCATAAGGTCCCATGTTTCCTCTTGCCTGTATCTCAGAAGGAGAGAGGAGACAGTACTCACAAATAAATTGTACATTTAATAGGATTGTGTCAGGAATTTAGTATTATTTGTGAAAAATCCCCCCCCCCAGTCCATTTCTCAAACTAATAATAATATACCAAAGTGGGGGGCGTGGCTAGCTGCCAGACAAGATGGAAGCAGACTAGAGGAGCTCCGTGCAGACCCGCCAAAAAACTGCAGTAAAATCAGCCCAAAAATATGGGGAAACACAGCAAAAGTAAAGAGCACACCGGAGAGGAAGGGAAGACACCCAAAACATCCGAAAGCCAACGTTTACTTAAACAATTTTTCGCTCCGACGGATCCGGACCGAGAGCAACAGGTTTCCAAAATGGCACCGAGACGGCCGCGCAGCCATGTGGAGGAATCAGACAGTGAATCGGTAAGCTCCGATTGCATTACCCTCGCATATTTAAAAACATTACCAACCAAAACAGACTTTGTAGACATGGTTACACAGATAAAAACCACTTTGAAGGAAGAGGTAGCCACCCTCAAAAACAATATAGCCACGCTACATACTAGAGTCTCGCATATAGAGACCAGAAATGGCGCGGTAGAAAGCACAGTAGAAGCACTAATTGCTGCCACCTTAACACAAGATAAAGCCATCTACACGCTACAAAGACGTCTAGATGATCTAGACCAGTGCTGTCCAACTGGCGGCCCGCGGGCTGCATGCGGCCCGCGACCCCCCTCTGTGTGGCCCCCCGCCACCTGTCTGGCTGCTTTGATGGCTTACATTTGAGTAAGCTTTAAATGGTATCAGTACTCAGATTAACTGGCCCCCCTGCATGGTTCTCACCTCAGATTCAGGCTGTAATCCCTCTGTATTGTTTAAACATGTAATCCCCTGTGTTTTTCACACCTTTTAATACCTGCATTGTTCACCCCCTGCAGTGTTCACACCTCAGGCTCAGACTGTAATCACCCCCATTGTTCACTTCTTCACACCTCAGACATAGGTACTGTAGGCAGAGTATGGCACATACAGCCAGCATAGGTCAGGGAGGGTATGGCACACACAGGAAGGGTAGGACAGGCAGAGTATGGCACACACAGGAAGGGTAGGGTAGGCAGAGTATGGCACACACAGGCAGGGTAGGGCAGGCAGAGTATGGCACACAGAGGCAGCATAGGGAAGGCAGAGTATGGCACACACAGGCAGGGTAGGACAGGCAGAGTATGGCACACACAGACAGCATAGGACAGGTGCTGCCTGTGTGTGCCATACTCTGCTTGCCCTATGCTGCTTGTGGGAGGTGAACCTGGCAGGGGTTTGTTGTGGGAGTTTGTTAGCAGTTGGAAATAGCCATTAAATGGTCCCTAAGGTGTGTAATTATATACTGGGTGTTGCTCTGCTATCCACAGGGGAGGAGGAGGCATATGGAATTTAAGGGTATATCTTAATATGACATAATTCTTTCACATATGAATAATGGTTGATATCCCCACAGTAAGGACCAAGCATTTGGGATTTTGCTGTGCTACCACCATTGTGATAAAAATAGGTGTGGTTTGAAGTGGGTGTGGTTTCAAAAAGGGGAGTGGCCAAAACTGGCTTCCATTAGCGGCCCTCCACCATGTGTGCTAGAGAAATTCCGGTAGCCACAAAAAAGCACTGGCACTCAAAGCTGCAAAAAAGGGACAAGCCCTATAAAAATCTTTAATGCGGAGGTGCAACGTTTCGGGGCACAACAACCCCTTTATCAAGCATACAAATCTGTGGAAGTGACGACATATATATCCAAAACATTTGCATAATTAGCATAGTTAATTAACAACACATTTAAATCCATGTTCCAACATAATAAACAATACCAATTATAAATAGTGTATACATAGTGCAATAATGCATATAAACACAACATAATTCAAAATTCTGGTCTCCTAACCCGACTGAAATCAAGTGTTGAAAAGAATAACAGGTCCCACTGGGTACTAAAATACAAAACATTGTAACATTAAGCTAAAATTGTAACAATTAAAAACATGTTTCAATTCATGTATCAATTGATTTCAAAGAAACAAGAATCTTACCCTACATGCAGCAGAAAGAAAGTTTTAATCCCTGAGGCACAACCAAAAGGATTACTTATCTGTAATAAAAACATAGAATAATAAATAACCTGTACTTACAAAAAACATGTCATATTAAATTCCTCATTTAACCCCCTTGGGTGCCGGGACTGTAATAGCCAAATCCAGTAGCACTCCCTTTGTAACATTACTTTCTTTTTTTCTTGTCCCTGTTTAACCATAATTTTTTCTAGAATCTGCCATCTAACCTGTGACACCTGATGCCTATGTGTAAAAATTGTAATGGCATTATCCCTGGTGATTTTGTTACTCATCCTCAACATGGCACAAAGCACGAGGTAGGTGGCTTCTTTACCTGCGATAGCAGGGATGTCATCTACTGTGTTAAGTGTCCATGCGGTCTGGCCTATGTGGGCCAGACTACTCGATCTATAAAAATTAGGCTCAATGAGCATAAATCTACTATACGTAATTATCAACCACAATCCCCCTCAAAAAAGGAGAAGGGTAAAGATACGGAGAAAAAAAGAGAGACATTGCTTGCCAAGCATTTTTTTACACATAGGCATCAGGTGTCACAGGTTAGATGGCAGATTCTAGAAAAAATTATGGTTAAACAGGGACAAGAAAAAAAGAAAGTAATGTTACAAAGGGAGTGCTACTGGATTTGGCTATTACAGTCCCGGCACCCAAGGGGGTTAAATGAGGAATTTAATATGACATGTTTTTTGTAAGTACAGGTTATTTATTATTCTATGTTTTTATTACAGATAAGTAATCCTTTTGGTTGTGCCTCAGGGATTAAAACTTTCTTTCTGCTGCATGTAGGGTAAGATTCTTGTTTCTTTGAAATCAATTGATACATGAATTGAAACATGTTTTTAATTGTTACAATTTTAGCTTAATGTTACAATGTTTTGTATTTTAGTACCCAGTGGGACCTGTTATTCTTTTCAACACTTGATTTCAGTCGGGTTAGGAGACCAGAATTTTGAATTATGTTGTGTTTATATGCATTATTGCACTATGTATACACTATTTATAATTGGTATTGTTTATTATGTTGGAACATGGATTTAAATGTGTTGTTAATTAACTATGCTAATTATGCAAATGTTTTGGATATATATGTCGTCACTTCCACAGATTTGTATGCTTGATAAAGGGGTTGTTGTGCCCCGAAACGTTGCACCTCCGCATTAAAGATTTTTATAGGGCTTGTCCCTTTTTTGCAGCTTTGAGTGCCAGTGCTTTTTTGTGGCTATTGGAATTGGGAGGGTGCCGATCCCTCCAAGCAGTGTGCACCGAGCGAAAAAATTTTTGGAGAGCTAGGGTGTGCGGGTAGGATCTTTTGTTCTTCTCTAGAGAAATTCCGGCCCTCGGCACCGTAGAAGTTGGACAGCACTGATCTAGACAATAGGGGCAGAAGGTGCAACATAAGAATAAGGGGGCTACCTGAACAACCAGAAGGGGGAAATCTACAAAACATTTGTAGCCCACTTATTAAACGGTTGTGGCACTACCTGCTGATATTTCACTGGTTGGCGCTTCCAGGAGTCCTGAGCCCCGCTTACTATGGGGGAAGCAGGGATTTCTGCTATGGGAGAACTACAACTCCCTCCCTGGGACTTGATACTTGGGTGTAGTGTTGCCTGAGACCTCACACAAGCCCCCAAAGGGAATCCCCTCCCTGGGGTATTCAATTACTGGTATGTAGGTGCTCCTTGAGGCAGACACGATGAACACACAGTTGTGATGAAACAGTTGGTTGTTTATTAGGCAGGACCTCTCCAGGAGTGGCAATACAAACACAGTGCAGGGAACACTCTCCTTCTTTAAACCTTTAGAGTACCTACCCCTGTTGGGCATCTTATCGGTACTCCC
Organism: Xenopus tropicalis; assembly: GCF_000004195.4. NCBI lineage: Eukaryota > Metazoa > Chordata > Amphibia > Anura > Pipidae > Xenopus > Xenopus tropicalis. The sequence goes on from NC_030684.2 coordinate 96,331,551, forward strand.
GCCAGGATGATCCCTTTTAGATGTCCTCCCCGGTACTACACGCCAAGAGACCCTCTCTAAGGGCTCTCCCCGGTACTCACGCCAGGCCGGACCACCTCCAGGACTCATCCCCGGTACTCACCACTAAGTACCCTCAGAGTAGTACCCCTTCTAGCGGCAGCCTAACCACCTACCTAGACTCTTGGGTCCCTACACTCCAGCTGATGTAATGCTGGGGGATTCTAATCCCTCTACCACTCCTGGAGGGGCTATTTCTGCCCATTCTACCTGTGCCCTAACTACATCTCACTCCTAGAGTGATCTGACACATAAAACTCCTAATATACCTATGAGGAGAATACCTCTGCTCTCAGAGGCTCTCCTTTAACTCAGGCCTCCAGCACATGGCTGCATTCCCCTTATATGGGCCTATGCACCACCCTGTGGCCATAACCCGAACTGCTGGGATACTCCCCATTAACTATAGATGTACCAGGCTATACCCATTGTACCTTAACCATTACCCTCCCAGGGACCTATCCTAGGGGTATACATCCTGAGGGGCCTATTTTATCAAACCCCTACACATTGTTATACAACTATTTAACCAAATTTTGGAAAGAGAACCCACAAGTCAGATCAACATAGAGAGGGTACACAGGGCATTAAGACCACGCGGCCTACCAACGGATAAACCAAGGGACATAATATGCTGTCTATCCCACTTCCCAGTAAAAGAGGAATTAATACAAAAAGCAAGGAAAATAAAACCACTAATGTATATGAATGTGGAGATTATACTACTGCAAGACCTTTCGTGGTATACATTGCAACAAAGGAAACTAATAAAACCTTTAACAAGTATTTTACAGGAAAAAGGAACAATGTTCAGATGGGGATTCCCCTTCAGTATTCAAGTAAACAAAGATGGAAAACAAATTACTCTCAACTCACCGGAAGACATAACACCTTTCTGCAGAGCATGCGGCATCGAGGAACCAGACCTGACGGAATGGCTGAGATTCTCACAGACACCCCAGATCCCACCGCTCCCCGGAAAAGATGGATGGATCGAGGTATCAACACCTAAAAGTAAAAGAAGGAGAAACAAACAAACCCCAGATAAGAGAAACCCGTCAGAGGACATATAAAGCAAAAGTGACTCATCTAAAACCCGGAACTCTCTAGATAAGTATACAAAAATGGCTGATCTACTTACTTATGTGACTAATAAGAGATACTTGGCTAAAGGGTCGATGTAAGGTGGAGAATTTCTGTGACTGCTTCCTCCCTAGGTACAACACCCCCCCAGGGGCACTAGCAGATAATCTGCTATTAAGTCTGAATATTCAGACAAATATAAACCCATTGACAATTGATCTACAAAGACAACAGTTAAAAGGTATGCTTCATAAGAAGCAACAGGTTACTAATGGTTTAAATGGTTATTATAATGTTGGAAAGTTTTTTGATATCGGTAGATTGTATAATGAGTACAAAGGTGCTACACAAAGGGATACTAAAGTGTATGGTATAATACTTCTTACTTACCTGAATCTATGATGCATAACTTAAATGTGATATCCTTAAATGTAAATGGGATCAATATACCTGAAAAAAGAAGTAAAATAAGAGAAATGTATAAGAACAAAGGGGATTTACTACTATTACAAGAGACACACATTAAAGGTATAGAGACACCACTTAAGAAATTTACAAACTATAGTAAATGGTATACGAGCAACCACCCCACACAGAAAGTTAAAGGGGTAGCGATCGGTATACATAAGCATACTGACTTTCAAGAACAAGAGATACTAAAAGATGAAGAGGGCAGATATATTCTGGTGAAAGGATTGCTATACCATACAAAATGTACAATAGGCTCCATATATCTTCCAAATAAACGTCAAGCATTTAGCCTAAAGAAATTCATGCGAAAACTCAAGGAGTTCGCAGAAGGTCTCTTAATAATAGGTGGAGACATTTAACATGGCCCTATACCCGACCCTAGATACATCAAATGGTAAATCCTCTGTACCCTTCTCAGCACTCAATATGGCAAATAGAGAAATACGACATAATTGTATGATAGATACATGGAGATACTACAATGGAAAAGAAAAAGGTTTTACCCACTATTCGTATGCTAAACAGGTATATACTAGGATAGATTACATATTTTTGTCACAACACCACTTAAACTGGCTTAAAAATGCCAAAATTCATAATATCTTATGGTCAGACCATGCGGCAGTCCAGATCCAACTAGCAATCCCGAACAAAGTAAGAGCAAATTAGCAATGGAAATTGAACAATAGCCTACTAGAGGATAATGACTGCTTACTTGAACTAAAGAAAGTATTGACAGAATATGAAGAGAATATCAAAGATGATACCTCCTCAAATATAGCAAAGTGGCAAGCCTTTAAGGCTCTTGCCCGAGGAATCTTAATTAAACACGGCTCAAGACTAAAAAAAGAAAAAAATAGAAAAATTAAAAAACTCCTTGAAGAAATACACGAATTAGAATCTAAACACAAACAGAACCAACGAGAGAACGATCTAAAAAACCTAACGAAGTTGAGATTAGAACTCCAAACACTACTCAACTTTCAGATAAAACAAAACTTTGCTAAAGTACGCCAAACATACTTTGAACAAGGCAATAAAACAGGCACAATGCTAGCAAAAGCTCTCAAAAACAGACAAAACAATTTAAATATACATAAAATCAAAGATTCCTCGGGCAAGACACAGGTACTACCACATAAAATTGCAACAGTATTTAAAGAGTACTATGAGAAACTCTATAATATAGATAGAGACCAAAGAGAAAGCACCAGATTACAACTTAGAGAAAAAATAAAAACCTATTTTACAAACAATAAACTACCGGAAATACCACAAACTGAATTGGACAATCTAGAAAATCCCATAACAGAAAGTGAAACTAAGGAAACAGTCAAACTTCTGAAACCCAACAAGGCACCAGGCCCAGACGGGTATACAGCAAAATTTTATAAAGAATTCCAAGATATAATAACACCCATTCTATCACCCCTATTTAACAATCTATCAACCAAAGAGCCATTAAACAGGGAATTCCCACTAGCATATATAATGATAGTTTGTGCCAGCATGGTTTTATGCGTAACAGATCTTGCCAGACTAATTTAGTTGCCTTTTATGAGGAGGTGAGTAGGAACCTCGATGCTGGAATGGCAGTTGATGTCATCTACTTGGACTTTGCTAAAGCGTTTGATACAGTACCTCACAGAAGGTTAATGATCAAATTAAGGAGTATTGGCCTAGAACATAATATTTGTAATTGGATAGAGAATTGGCTGAAGGATAGAGTACAAAGAGTGGTGGTAAATGGAACATTTTCTAATTGGACCAGTGTGGTTAGTGGAGTACCGCAGGGGTCAGTCCTTGGTCCTTTGCTTTTAACTTGTTTATTAATGACCTGGAGGTGGGCATAGAGAGTACTGTTTCTATTTTTGCTGATGACACTAAATTGTGCAAAACTATAAGTTCCATGCAGGATGCTGCCGCTTTGCAGAGCGATTTGACAAAATTAGAAAACTGGGCAGCAAACTGGAAAATGAGGTTCAATGTTGATAAGTGCAAAGTTATGCATTTTGGTAGAAATAATATAAACGCAAACTATCTACTGAATGGTAGTGTGTTGGGGGTATCCTTAATGGAGAAGGATCTAGGGGTTTTTGTTGATAACAAGTTGTCTAATTCCAGGCAGTGTCATTCTGTGGCTACTAAAGCAAATAAAGTGCTGTCTTGTATAAAAAAGGGCATTGACTCAAGGGATGAAAACATAATTTTGCCCCATTTATAGGTCCCTGATAAGGCCTCACCTTGAGTATGCGGTGCAGTTTTGGGCTCCAGTCCTTAAGAAGGATATTAATGAGCTGGAGAGAGTGCAGAGATGTGCAACTAAACTGGTTAAGGGGATGGAAGATTTAAACTATGAGGTGAGACTGTCCAGGTTGAGGTTGTTTTCTCTAGAAAAGAGGCGCTTGCGAGGGGACATGATTACTCTGTACAAGTACATTAGAGGGGATTATAGGCAGATGGGGGATGTTCTTTTTTCCCATAAAAAAATCAACGCACCAGAGGTCACCCCTTTAGATTAGAGGAACGGAGCTTCCCTTTGAAGCAGCGTAGGTGGTTTTTCACGGTAAGGGCAGTGAGGTTGTGGAATGCCCTTCCTAGTGATGTGGTAATGGCAGACTCTGTTAATGCCTTTAAGAGGGGCCTGGATGAGTTCTTGAGCAATCAGAATATCCAAGGCTATTGTGATACTGATATCTACAGTTAGTACTAGTGGTTGTGTTTATAGTTTGTGTATGTGGGTGTATAGGTTGGTGGGTGTGGGTTAGGTGTGCTGGGTTTACTTGGATGGGTCGAACTTGATGGACACTGGTCTTTTTTCAACCCTATGTAACTATGATTATCCCCAAACCAGGGAAAGACCCAGTGAACTGCGGAAACTATAGGCCAATATCCCTATTGAACCTAGATCTGAAAATACTTACAAAAATCTTAGCCCAAAGATTAAAACCATTGTTGCCAAAATGCATTCATAGAGATCAAGTAGGGTTTGTTATGGGAAGGGAAGCCAAGGAAAACACGAACAAGGTAATAAACTGGACAATGTGGTGTGCCAAAACAAATAAGCCTTCTCTGCTCCTAGCCATGGATGCAGAGAAGGCATTTGACAGAGTTAAATGGGATTTTATAGATATGGCCAACAGCATTAGGAATCAAAACCAAATTTAAAGAAAAAATAATGGCAGTTTATACGATACCCTCTGCACAAATAAGAGTCAACGGCCTACTCTCTAATCGCTGATATTGGCAATGGGACATGACAAGGATGCCCTTTGTCACCCTTGCTGTGCGTACTATGTATGGAATACTTTCTGAATGCCATTCGGCAAAATACAGACATAGCAGGTCTAGAGATAGGCCAAACAGAATATAAAGCTGCAGCTTTTGCGGACGACCTGATACTAATAGTAACGAAACCGATCATAACTCTGCCAAACATAATGAAAGAAATACAAAAATTCGGGGAATTATCTAATTACAAAATAAATATGGATAAATCTGAAGCCCTAGTATTGAACCTACAGAAACAAGAGGAAAATAACCTGAAAGCAACCTTTAAACTTAAATGGCAATCTGAAAGCATAAAATATTTAGGCATACAGATCCCAGCCAACCATCTTAAACTATTTGAACTTAACTACAAACCACTCTTAGAAAATACTCAAAACACTCTGAGAGAATGGAAACACAAGACTTTATCATGGACAGGCAGGATTAATTCAATCAAAATGTCTATATTGCCCAAGTTTATATACCTATTCTCTACTGTACCAATAGCAATCCCGAAAAATTACTTTATACAACTAAAAACAATGCTAGATAAATATGTAGGACAAGGTAAAAGAAAAAGGATTGCTAGAGCCACAATACATAAACCAAAAATTCTAGGGGGTTTAAGTATGCCAGACTGCAAACTATATTATCAGGCGAGCATTCTATCTAAAATCATAGAATATAATAAAGGTAACTCATTGATGTAATGGCGAAAGATTGAAAATGTATGGTCTGGAGGAATCCTGGAATCTCTGCCTTGGAGACAAAAATTAACAGTAACCGATCCAATCCAAGGTAACAGGCTAATAGAAGCATGCATAAAAATATGGTCTGAAACTAAAAATAAACATAACTTAGCCCCTTACCCATCACCATTAATGCCTTTGGTTAACAATGCCGATTTCATCCCTGGGACTATAGACAAGGGATATGTAACTGCCTTTGGTATACAAAACCTAAGACTTGCACACTTAATGAAATCAACAAATGGGAAAGACCCGGCTATACACCAAAACAAAGCAAACTGGGCTCAAATTGACCACTGGAGATATAGACAAATACTTACCTGGATGAGAGCCAATGCACTCAGTGATTCAACCACGTCTAAAGAACTGACAAAGTTTGAAACTCTGTGTGCATTACCCTTTCCAATACAACATAGCCTAGCTACTCTATATAAAATACTCCTAGAGGAAAAATACAAAACATTACCTAAATACACCAATGCATGGGAACGAGAGCTCAATATAACAATAACAGAAGAGGATTGAAAACGAATTTTCAGAACCATAGCGAAAGGTTCAGTGAGCAGTAGATTCCAGGAGTCCAGGGACTGATGCCAAATGATATTTGTTGGAGGTGTAACCAATCAAAAGGAAAGTTAGAACATATTTGGCTGACATGTACAAAACTTACCCTATTCTGGAACCAAGTGGAGGAGATCTGCGAGGAAGTCACAGGAAGCCGGATAAACACAAATGCTCCAGCGATACTCCTTTTTCACCGATATGAACCTGCAGATTGGACTAAAAAATATCTCACACTAAGGGGCTGATTTACTAAGACACGAATTCCGACCGAATTGGAAAAATTCCGATTGGAAAACGAACATTTTGCGACTTTTTCGTATTTTTTGCGATTTTTTCGGCGACTTTACGACTTTTCGGAAATTATTGCGACTTTTTCGTTACCAATACGATTTGCGCAAAAAAACGCGAGTTTTTTGTAGCCATTCCGAAAGTTGCGCAAAATCTTGCGATTTTTTCGTAGCGTTAAAACTTGCGCGAAAAGTCGCGCCTTTTCCGTAGCGTTAAAACTTAAAAGGCGCGATGTTTCGCGCAAGTTTTAACACTACGAAAAAATCGCGACTTTTCGCGCAAGTTTTAATTGGTAACGAAAAAGTCGAGAAAATTTTCCGAAAAAAATCGCAAAATACCGATCATTACGAAAAAAACGCAATCGGAAGCATTCGGCCCGTTCGTGGGTTAGTAAATGTGCCCCTTAAACTACTCATGACAGCCAAGTCCACAATACCAGAACACTGGCGTTCAGACAAAATTCCTACAAAAGATCAATGGTTTAAGGTAATCAATGAGTTATGCCTAATGGAGGAGATAACAGCATCAATTAGAGATAAGTATCAAGATCATCTAGCAGTCTGGCTACCCTGGAAAGAATATATCAACAAAAAGACACAAACAGAGAATAGGTAATATAAACGGGGCAAATAGAACCATAAATAAAATAAATACCAAGACACAACCGAGATAGCACAAAAAGAGTAAAAGCTGGAAAAGATTAGTGCACAACTACCGAATGTATAAGTTCCCTTTTTTATTATTATTGTTGGTATGTATAAAAATATGATGTTTAACTAAAATAATATGAGCAACAAATGTACAGGTATAAATAGAAAGTACATGGAAATGAGAAGGAAACTAATGTACAAAATGTATCTTTCTATGATGTTTTTGTCTAAATAAAACTTGAATAGAAAAAAAAAAAAGAAAAGAAAAATAATATACCAAAGTATGGAGAGCCAGTTCTGCCACTCTGGGCTAAGTCATGTCCTTTTTGCATTGCTTTAGGAGGGGCATGGATATATAGTGGAAACTTTGGGTGGGAGCATTTGGTAAGGAAAGAAAGTAATAGCAAAAAAAATTAAAGAATATGTAAAAACTCAAAAGAAATTAATAAACATTGTTCAGAATGCTCTTTTAAGCAGTTTTAAAGATATTAACTCTTTTAATGGTTATTGGTGGTTTTGGTATGTAATCTTGTGTATTCTGTGTATACACCCATTGATTGTGTATCGCTAAGGGCTAGGTTGGTGTTTTAGAAATACATGTAAATAATAATTAATATTAGCAGTTTAAAACTGCTATAATGAATCTGAAGTAACTTCGCCACCTGCTGGTCATTTGCTAAAAATTACATTTGTGAAAAAAGAAAGTCCAATGATGTAGCTCTGCATAGCACATGGAGTTAGTGAGTAGACAGGAGTCATCTGAGATTTCTTTGGTCAGGCCTAAGCAGAGCAATAAATCATGAGATTATCCTTTGTTGATGAAATAGATTTCCAGCTGACTGCCATTCAGCCAAAATGACCAGCAGGTAGCAATGCTGTTGCAAATTCATTACAATTACAACATTCATTACAACAGTTCAAAAACTGCTAATATCTTGAAAACTAGAAAAAAATATTAACATAAATTGCAGAAGTGTTTAGAAGAGCACATTTTTTTGCTATGAGCCTGTCAGTGCACACATAGCGCAGATTTTGGCACTGCTGATGTTTGCAGATCCTGTCTCACACACACACATTCAGAGAGCAGAAGGCAGCAAATCAGCTTTTCTCCTTTGGCTATACACACAGCTTGTTTTCTCCACTGCCTCTCTTTCCATTTATTTGTGTTTACTGAGATGCACAAAATCTGCATGTCACTGCACCTACAGAAAGAATTTTAGCATGAAAATGTATAGTTATCTGGTTGCTAGGGTCCAAATTACCTTAGCAACATTGGTTTGAATGAGAAACTGTTATATTTATAAGAGAGGACCAAAGCAGAAGAAAAGTAAGAAAAAGTAACAATAACAATAAAATTGTAGCCTCACAGAGCAGTTGTTGTTTGGCTGTTGGGTTGAGTGACCCCCATTTGAGTCAGAAGAAGAAGGCAAATCATTTAAACCTATACAAAATAAATAATGAAGACTAATGGAAAAGTTGCTCAGATTTGGCCATTCTATGACATAGTAAAAATTAACTGAAAGGTGAACCACCCCTTTAAAAAAGCTTTGCACAATCCTCCCCTGTATATTTTACTGCTTCTTATATATAATATAAGACCGCAGACCTAGACCCAGATTTCAGTAACTTTCTGGCAGTGGTACCTTGCTGTAATGAGATCTCCAAATCATGATAATGTAAATACTTTGCCAAAGAGCATTCCTTATCTGAATATTGTTATTGTTACTCCATAATCACATTATTTTCTAGTTCAGTGTCATTTCCTTGGTGTAAGTGACTCTAAGTGCAACTTTAATTGCCTCGGGTGGGTGTCTGCTTTTAGTACTGCACTTTCTGTTTATCTGATGGAAGAAACATGTTGTTTTCCCTGCTCAGCTCAAACTATCCAGAGATGCTAAGTGCCTGCTAATAAACTTGTTCTCTCCTTAATACAGCAATACTGAATGGTAAGAGCATTTTCTAATTATCGCACCAGTAAGTGGGGGATCCCAAGACAAGCTATTAAAAAGCTATTAAGTGGATTATATTTGTCAGGAATAATTTGTTTTTGTCATATTCTTTGGGTGGGACCTATGTAAAATGCAGTATAAACTTTCTCATGGAGACCAATTTTATGTTTAACCAATTGGAACTATGTACTTTGTTCAGCAACCCATGGGCCACTTGTAACTGGAAAATGTACTTGAGTACATGCAGAGAAGGATACAGTTGCCTTGCAATGGCAACTATTTTTCAGTCCTGTTGGATAGAAAAATCTCACTGATATGTTATTTAAGCCTGCTGTTAAGAACTGGGTAGGATAATACTGGGGTTGTAGAAATTGCAAGGGTTATGTGGGGGGGGGGGGGGTTTGAATTAAAAGGCTATGGCGGGGCCATTGAGTGGATGAGAGGTGAAACATTTTCTAGAAGATACCTTTAGTTTTGGTATTCTGCTTGTGCAAATGAATGTAGGTGAGGGAATGCTTTCAGTCTATCCATTTCTGCATTAATCTTACTGGCATGCCTGGAGTTAATCACATCTGGGGTAAATATGCTGATTATCTATATTTTATAGCAATTATAGTGACATGTCTGGGGTTAAAATGCCTGTTATCTATTTTATTTAGTAATTTATACTGGAATGTCTGTAGTAAATTTGCTGTTCATTTCCTGTAGTAATTATACTGACATGGCTGGTGCTAATATGCAGATTAGCCATTTTCCATAGTAATTATACTGGCACGTCTGGGGTTAAAATGCCTGTTATCTATTTTATTTAGCAATTATACTGGCTCATCTGGGGTTAATATGTGGATTATCCAGTATCTGTAGTAATTATTCTGACTCGGGTTTATATGCTATTATCCATTATCTGTAGTAACTATACTGGCATGGCTGGGGTTTATAAGCCAATTTTTTTTTTTTTTGTCGTAGTAATGATTCTGTCATGTCTGGGATTAAAATGTATGTTGTTTATTTTATTTTGTGATTATACTGGCTTGTCTGGGGTTAATATGCTTGTTACCCATTTTGTAAAGCAATTATACTGGCACATCTGGGGTACGTTGTGGTTAAATGGGTGTGGTATTTAGGGGTGTGTTCACAAACGGCACATGGTCAAAAACTTTTTACAGCAGCATATTCGTATCAGATTTCTATCTCTGCTTAAACATTCCCTCTAGTTATACAATTGTGGAAATTATAAGAGACTTTATGGGCATCGTCAATAAATTGATTTCCTACAAACTTGGCACCTAGTTATTGCATACAGGCTCAGTCTAAAGAAACAGGTTGATTTTAATTGATGACTTTGCCCCTCCCCAGGAAGTTTTCTGCAGATGCCCATGCCTAAACTCACTAACATGATTATTTAGATCTAGGACAAAGGAGCAATTTACTCTGACAGTTTTTATCAATGTTAAATATCCCTAAGAAAATTAGGTTTTACTTCAAGCTAGAACTTCATTATGTTAACAACTGTGCAAGTACTCCCAAACATGTATGATGCCTAATTTATTTCTTGCTTATATGTAACACTGTGCCTGTGTTGCAAATAAGCAAATCTGTGTGCGCCCACAACTGAAGGGTTGAAGGAAGTTTGCCTACAAGCCATCTAGCCTCTATACACTAACAAAAAACCTTTATTATCATCTCTGTCTCTACCTTCCCCTTTGGATTTAGTCATTCAAGCCATACTTATAAAGTTGTTGTTAAAAGCCTGAGGGTGACACCAGTGCCTCTCAAGCAATTGCCTTCCTTCCTTTCTTACTTTATTGGTGCATGTCTCCATTTATTGGTGCCCTCCATTTTAGAGAACCTATATTTTTGGCTACCCCTATTGAGTGCTGCCAGCATTTGGTTTCGCTCTATTAAAAAGGTGCGGTGGAAGTATGTGAGCTCCACCCCCAACTTGCACATTTTTAAGACATACGTTAGGGTGTGGGAGAGGGCCCTGTCCAAAGCACTTCTGCCTGGTGGAATAGAAAATGACCCCTCTAATGTAGTGGGATTTCACTCTGGTTTATTGGGACTTTCTAAATCTATTTGATGTGTTATATAAAGGAAATTCTATAATATCAAAATAGAGGCAATGTTAAAGGGGCTGTTAACCTTTAAATTAGCTTTTCAAATGATGTAGACAGTAATGTCGTGAAACAAGTTGCAATTAGTCTTCATTTTATTTTTGTAATGGTTTTTCATTTCTTTAGTTTTTGTTTAAACAATTTGGTATTTTACCAGCTATATGGTTGCTAGGGTCTTATTTTTCCTAGCAACCAGGCATTTGTTATAATGAGAGACTAGACTATTAATAAGAAATGGCCTAAAGGTACGAGGCAGAAAAGAAAAGCAAATAAAACACTATATAAAAGAAATAATGAAGACCATTTGCAAAGTTGATAGGAATTGGACATTCTATAACATACTAAAAGTTACCCTTAAGGTGAACCACGCAATAAAGCTTACCCAAAATTCATTACAATTCCAATAATTTATAAATAGTACATAATATTGTAAATAAGGGCCAGCAATGGTAACAATGACAGTCTTTGAAAGGGAAATAGTGGGCAATTTTGCTTTTGTGCCTCAAATTATTGTTTATTCTGAAACAACCAATACTTCATTGGACATGAGTTTAAAGTCTCTTGGACTTCTTAGCCAACCTTTTATTTTTTCAACAACTTGATTGTTCACCTTTCCTTAAAATACAAGAACAAATTGACCACATTCAGCTGTACTTAATGCTTTTGATGGTTTTGCAAATCTAAATAGATTATTACATTATGTAATGCATCAGAGAGGTTTGCGTATTCTTGTTACCCGCTGAGAAAATAAAGGTTTATAGTGCACGGTTTCTGCAGCATTGTCTGTGGGTCAATACTATTATTCATACAGGAAATATCCGTTTTCATGGGTATAGAAAAGATTAGACAACTGCATCCATTATCTCTATATGAATGTTGAAGAAAAAACCCTAGTGCACCTTTGCTGCATCTTCAGGCAGCTAAACAGACTTGTAACTTGCCATTGTATGAAAGAGAATGCACAGGTGTGTGTGTGTGTGACTTGAGAAATTTGTATCATATTTCATGAGAAATGTTCATTTGTCATTTCACTTTAAACTACTGTAAAACAGAATTCTTCTAGACATATAGAATTCTTTATATATATGCACCTGGGCAGTTACATAGCAACCAGTAAGCTATATTCTGCCACCTGCAAGAACAAAAGCTAAATGTGGGATTTGTTGCTACTGGTTACTATTTGCCCAGTGCTCATAAATGATTTGTTATTTTTAGGTAGGGACAACTCCCGGGCAGAAGTAGACCTTCTCTCAAATCAGGCAACTCCCGCTGAAAGGAATGATGGGAGTTGCAGTTAAACCAACTTGCAATCTGAATTTACTTTTTATCTGTGTGTTTGTTCATTCATTATTTTCTCCTGCGGCTATCCGAGTTTGCATTAAAACTGGTTTGCCTGTGGTTGCCAGTCACTAGGTAGAAGAATGACACACAAGAATATAAATTAAAGAAGGCTGAAGAGAGATATAAGCGTACCTGCCAACAGTCTCATAAAACAGGGCATTTCCCTAATCAAGTCTTTTCCAAGAATCCACACCTAGTCATAATAATCATCATCATCACGATCATCTCACAATGAATCTACTTAGAAGTTTAATTACAGGTTAGGAAGGCATAATTGAAAGGCATAGAAAAACAAAAAGGCTAAAAATAAAAACCAATTGTAGGGTTGTTGATATTACTTCTACCTACGTCCATAAAATGTAAATAGGAAATTTTCTGGTCAACCGAATTATACCTCTTGTAACAAGAATACAGATTGATATTGGCTCACAGCATTGGGGTCCTGGATTTGATTTCAACAAGGTAAGTATCTGCATGAAGTTTGTACGTTCTCCCAGTATTTACTCTGCATTGTATGGTTTCCTCCAACACTCCATAAACATAGTGCAGCTGAAATAACTGACCCAAGTCAGTGTGTTTGCATTTGTACAAATGTTAAATGAAAATTCAGTTGTACAATTGAAAACAATTAATAAAGCACTGCATAAAATTATAAAATTATCATAGTACAAACATACAGGTATGGGACCTGTTATCCAGAATGTTTGGGACCTGGGGTTTTCCGGATAAGGGATCTTTCCATAATTTTGATCGACATATGTTAAGTCCACCAAAAAATAATTTAAACATAAAATAAATCCAGTAGGATTGTTTTTATATCTTAGTTAGAATGAAGTACAAGGTACTGTTTTATTATTGTAAAAAAAGGAAATCATTTCTCAAAATTAGAATTATTTGATTATAATGGAGTCTATAGGAGAGGGCCTTCCTGTTATTTGGATGTTTATGGCCAATGGGTTTCCGGATAATTGATCCCATACCTGTACTGTTTTATTATTACAAAGAAATAGGAAATGATTTGTAAAAATTTTAATTTTTTGTTGGAGTGGAGTCTATAGGAGATGAAAATCCCTTAATTTGGAGCTTCCTGGATAATGAGATTCCAGATAACAGATTACATACCTGTATATTAATTACAAGGTCCAAGCTATGTATTTGTTGAGGTCTTTGCATCCTACTCTATTGCCGGTAATTGGCTTAGTAGATTCTTTTTGGCTGATGTATTATCAGACTGATTAATAACAGTGACCAATACAGCAGGCAGTAGCTTCTATTGGGAGTAAGCAATGCCTATTGGCTTTGAAGGTGACTGTTATAGTAAAATTGCTCTATTGCTCTACTCTTGTATGGGCTCTGTACAAATATGAAAACTCTTGTTATACGTGAAGCTGTACATTCTTGCCTGTGGCTACATCTATGGGATAGAAGTCTGAGGTGCATTCTTCCAGCACTTGTAACAGTGCCTGACAGAAGAGCAGCTGCTTGATAGGCAACTTGTCAATAAAAGCTTAAGGCCACTACTAATAGCTCACAATATAAATATTGCATTTGCATGCTAAGCGACTAATGGAAGAGGGAAAACCCCCAGGGGGAGGGAGAACTCAAATATATCCACCAATAGCAGGAAACTCTTGACACTATCTTTTTCTTTCCATATGGCAAGTTCTAACCCAACTGTCTGTCTGGGACACACTCTAAGGTTGGACAAGTGCACTGCTGTTGTGCTCTGCCTATAACTAAGGCTTTTATTCCCTTTCCTCTTCTTTCTTGGAGCAGAGACGGTTTTCTCATGATGTCAGACAGCGAAGGACTAGCAGTGGGTACGTGCCAGATTTATTTTTATCTCTCTGTCTTGCTGTTTGATGGGTCTCACATTTCACTCAACTACATCCATATTTCCAGACTGTCAGAGGCAAAGAGGCTGGTAGCTCATGAAAAGAGGCTGGTAGCTGTAATTAGCAGCTATGCAGCAGCCCCCCAGCTATTCTTATGCATAATGCTATCCAGCTGCTGTACCACAGGGGTTTGCTGGGAATTGTAGTTTAGGAATATGTAGAGAGCTGCAGAATGGACTTACCCATATTTATATTGATACAGGACTAAGAGGGAAGCTTTTTTAAGAGCTGACCCAGAATTCAAAGTTAGGTTTGTTTTGTTTTATATCACCTACTATGGGCTTAGGACCTTGTGTTATCCAGAAAGGGTTTTTTTAGTACCACGCCTTAAGGATACTCAAAACATAAAACTAAATCAATATGATCATTTAGCCATCAATATGGATGTATGCATTTCAGTTACCAGAAAATACTGTATTATGAAAAAAAATCAGTCTTTTTGTACAAATACAGCACAATGTTTCTGAGCTTTCTGTATAATGGTTTTCCAGATTGATCCCATACCTGTATCTTAAAGCAATTTTAGCAAATATATTAAAGTTTGCCTTATTTTTTGTAAATATTTAGTAGCACATATGTCTACTTGTTATTCTGTGTTTCTGCAAATATCAGGGGCCCGAGGCAGAATTTAATTCAGGCCGTTTTAATAAAATAATTCACATTTTTAAAAAGTATTTCCTTTTTCTTTGCATTAATTATAATAGTACAGGTATAGGACCCATTACCCAGAATGCTCAGGACCAATGGTATTCTGGATAAGGGGTCTTTACGTAATTTGGATCTCCATACCAACCCAAAATGATTGTTTTGCATCCAAAAAGGATTCTTTATATGTTAGTTTGGATCAATTACAAGGTACTGTTTTATTACTACAGAGAAAAAGGAAATCAGTTTTAAAATTCTGAATTATTTGATTAAAATGGAGTCTATGGAAGACGGGCTTTCCGTAATTCTGAGCTTTCTGGATAATGGGTTTCCGGATAAGGGATCCCATACCTGTACTTTGTACTTGATACTAACTAAGATATAAACTGATTCTTATTGGAGACAAAACAATCCTACTGGGTTTATTTGTTTTGCATTTCACAAAGTTGATTGAACCTTTTAAATTTGATTTTGCTCCTTTTAGGATACTTACTGTTAAAATATAAAATTACAATTTAAAATACAAATACAATGTATTTTAGTACTGAATTTCAGATCTGGGATATAATATTATTTAGTAATTACAATTTTTAAAATAATGCCTTTTTGTTTTTGGATAATGGAAATATTACAGTTTGGCCACATGGGTCAAACCAAGCTCATCTGATAATTTACTCCTGGGCTAATGACTAGGTTGCATTGGGGTTGGAGAAGCCACAACTCCTACACAAACCAATAAGCAGCCGGCAGTGGCTGAGGTATAATCTCAGTAGGTACATGATATTTGCCAATGTATGGCAAACCACTTTTTAAAATGAATGCCCTCGTTCCAGTCACATTCAGGCGAGAAAAGTGTTTTCAAAATACTAGACTGGGTGTGCCTTTTGGGCTGGGTAACATAATTAGATGTAACTGGAATAACGCACAGCCAAAGAAAGAATTGTTTGTTGTTAAGCAGGCAACACACAGCCTGACTTTGAGAATATCATTGCAACGACCAGCTGCACTGATCTAACTGATTGACCCATGCAGTTCTGTGTCAGCTGATGCCCCATGACTTTACCAGTGGGAATTACAAGTTGGCCTTGCTTAAAATATTGACAGGTGAAAACTAGTGCAGCATGCTGCTTATAAGTTGGGGGTCAGACATAGACAGATGATCATACAGCTTGACTGGAAATGACTGAATTGTAAGAAACATGTGTTCGCCAGTTTTATTCTGTGCTACGATTACAGGAAAACTATGGTCAAAATACTATTTTTGTTCCTGTGCCTGAAAAGTATGAAGGGGCTAGAAATAATAAAATAAAATTAGCCGTGTACTTGTGCCTGAAAACCACATGACATGTTAAGTATAGGACTGAGCATATGCGTAAATATTTTCTTACATCTTGAACAAGGCTAATTTACTATGGGCAGGGGTGTAAGAGCTGGCATGCTCTTTATGGCCCTTACACCTGGCGCTTGCCTCCCTTCCTGTGGTTGGCGCTGCTGCTCTGTGCACAATCCTCGTGCCCAGCACTGCACTACTGCCTTGCATTTCCTGAATGAAGCCCCTCAGGATGCTGCTCCTGATACTAAGGGAGGTGCAAGTACCATAGGTGTGCAAAAAGTTACAAATGTGGGGCACAATTTCCATAGGATGGTTGTTGGTAGTTTCTGTGCTATCTACCAGTTGCTTGTACTGTTTACTTATGTCCATATGGAAAAAAACAAAGAATCAACCGAAAAGTCAGTGTAGCAGAGCAGAAAAGTGGAACAAACAAATTTAGTGCATAATACTAAACAGAAATGGTAATCCCTGTTGGTATTTTGTTTGGATAGGTTTAATAGATTAATGCCTTTAATATGTTGCTGTTTGCTCCATTTCATGTAAACCTATAGCAACCAAAGAAAAGGGTATCTTTCCATGGTCTGCTGTTAAAAGAGGAAATATCAGTAGGGGTTACTAGATCTGGAGCCTGTTATTTCACTGTAGTTTTTCTATATGGGGCACAAAAAAAGTGCAACACGGGTTAAACACCTTTACACAGTTAAAAGCGGCATAATATTTTATTATGGCTCTTGATTTTCACCAGGGAAGTCAACCTCCCCTAAGTTACCAGTAAAACATTCAGTTCTGTGCTCTTCAGCTCACAACACAACAAATACAATTCCAGGACTGAATCAGTTTGTATCACTGGGGGATTGGTGAGCCAGACTATGTATGTTCTCTATTGTGTGCCTGTGTGTATCCAGCGTCACAACAAGCATTACTTCACATGGGAAACAAATCCCTTTTGTGAAACTTATTTTTATAATAAAAGATGTGTTTGCCAATTCTAGCACACAGAATGCAGGCAGTGAAGTACAGCAACCAAATAAATATCAATATACACTGTGTTACTATGACACACTGGCTGAAACTCGGCTTACAAGAGTAAAGATTTCAGTGGTGGGCTGGCTGGCAATATTGTTCTATGTAATGGGATATTGGGATACTCCAAGCTGAGGGGACAACTAGCAGTTTGCTGCATACCATAATGCAGGTTTGAAACATCTGCCATCTCAACCTTATTCAAGAATATGAACATGAACAGCAAACAATCTAAATAAATATATATTCTATTAGACATGTTATATATATATCATGTCTAATAGAATAAATGTAGGAAACCATGTGCATAGAAGTCATGGGAAAGACATACTGTACAAAAACCACAATGTTTATTCAGAGCCACAGTTTGCCAGAGGGTAATTTCACTATTAACTTGTATGGGATTGTTGTATCTGGATTGGTGCTTGTCCCAAGGACTAAGCTGCTTCCTATTAGCAGTTGCGTTTATCCTCAGGCTGAGAATCCTGCATGTCTGGTATTAGCCTTCATCAGAGTCAGAAAGACTGATCAGGAAGTGCTGCTATTGTTACAAAATTGATTATATTAGTAGTTAATAAAGAGCTTAAAGGTTTTAAAACAAATTAATGTATATTGCAATCTCAAGCAAATTGAATTAAATATTTTTTGTAAGTCTCAAGTGCCCTGGTAACAAAGTGGATTAGGAAAACCCTAAGCATTACATTTTTTTAAGGTTTATATATTCTATAAAGTAAATAATAAACAAATGATAATATGACTTTAATGGCCAAATATATACAACAATCTGCATATTTCTTTCCTCTGGGATTTGCTTTATACAAGTTACCACAAGGAGGCATCAGCTTATGTTTCTGTGTCTGTTTCCCTGTATCTTATCTATGTGCCCCAGCAAAAGCAAGTCCAATTTCATAGGGCATTTAATGAACCAAAATTTAGGGGGACATTTACTAAATATGATTTTTCTATGGAAAAACATTTTTTTCACCATTTATTATGCAGCAAAACTGCGACAAATCCAAAAGGAAAAATAAGCTATCTAAAAGCTGTCAAGGTCTTGTAGAAGTCAATGGTAGCTGTCCTTTTTCAGTTGGCTAATCTTTCTTTGCTTCATGCTTTTAGCGGTTTTTGAGTGTTTTCTGATACTTTTATTTATGGTTCAAAATGAAAAATGTTTTCCATGGGTTTTTTTTTTTGTTCATGCTTTTTTTAAAAAGCTGTTTTAATAAATTACCTCCCATTTGTAGTTTTAGAAAAGAACTAATTATTCATGGGTTCAAAAACCTCTAAAACAACTAAAATGAGGATGTTGATAAATTTGCGTCTAAGTATCTGGAAATCTGGCATTCAAAATGCACCATCGCCAGTGGGATGGCATACGCGGCGCCGCGATTTGCGGAAATCGCGACACAGCGTATGCCATCCCACCGGCGATTTACATTTTCACTGGTGGAATGTCATATCGGGGAGATTAGTTGCCCGCAACAAGGGAGATTTGTCGCAGGCGAATAATCTCCCTCGTGTGCCAGAGCCCTAATGGCGCATTTTGAATGCCAGATTGCCAGATACTTAGACACCTTAGAGCAGGGGTCGGGAACCTTTTTGGCTGAGAGAGCCATAAACACCACATATTTTAAAATGTAATTCTGTGAGAGCCATACAATATGTTTGGCCGTGGATGCTGCGGGGCAAGCTAGGGTGGGTCCCAAGGCTTAGAACACGTCTTTTATCCACTGAGCGCAGGCCACGCCCCCGTTATTTTTTTTTTTATTATAGATTTGGCAGCGAGCCAGATGCAGCCATCAAAAGAGCCACATCTGGCTCCCGAGCCATAGGTTCCCTACCCCTGCCTTAGAGTAATCTCCCTCGTGTGCCAGAGCCCTTAGGGTGAAGACACATGGAGCTACTAGTAGCAGCTACTTGTCATTGCTACTAAAATAGACAATGCTGATCATTTACTGATAACTTCTCTTTTCGTGTGTTTTAGCAGAGCCAAACCTCAGTTGTTTATATCACGGTATTTTCTGGAGTTGAGTAGCCACGAAAAAGTAGCTGCTACTAGTGTGTCGTCAAATTACAGTTGGATTCCTTGGCTTGTGGACTAACACGTGTTCTTTTGGAACAGTTCTCTTTTAGAGGTTCCTCTGGCTATAAATGCATTATTTTATGTATGAATTGCAGGCAGTTTCATTCTTTCAAGCAATAGGACTCACTGGCATCAATTTATAGAGTTAACAGTAAGTCCCATTAATTATTTAAAGGCCATTGCTCTAGTGTACTAATATTCTTTTGTATGTTGGCAAAGCAGAGATTGAGTGTCTGAGGGTTGGATTTCATTTTCATGAATGATGTATGGTAAAGGATCTGAGTACTGGACTAATGCATCCTGGAAAGGGGACTGCAATCATCATTTCAGTACATGTATATAGACGTAATAGTTTTACAATTAATGGAAAACCACAGCATAAACTTCACTTGTCCCCTTATAACATTATAACAACACTTGTAGAATCAATTACATATGTAAAAGCTTGTTAATATGTAGCTGGGTTTAAGGGAATTTTACTCACCAATTCCCTCTGAACCTTTTTATGGAAGTGTATGATATATGTGTGTTTAGAAATATACTTGTGTGTAACTGCACATAATACAGCCTGTGATTTTCAGTATCCCATGTCTACTAGACTACTTGCTTGCAGTGTCGGACTGGCCCACCAGGATACCAGGAAAACCCGGTGGGCCTAGGTGTCAGTGGGCCCTCCTGTTCATCCAACCATTTGCCTTGTATGCCTATAGCATGGCCATTACTCAATTCTATATGAGAAGAAACAGAAGAAATGGAGGATAGATAATATCATGTAAAAAGAAGTAAATAAGAGACTAAAGAAAGTGAGTGAATGGAGAAGGGGAAAGTGGGCCTAAGGTCTAAGGTTTTCTGGTGGGCCCTTGGCACCCCAGTCCGACACTGCTTGCTTGGTTGGGCAAGTTCATCTTACCAGTCCCTACGCTTCATCAGTTCTGCTATCGGTCAACTCTTTAATTGGTTTTCAAAGGATTTATTCCTAACCAATATACTTACAATCAACATGTCAATACGCTTCAGTCTTACATTTGATGGGCCAGAGTACAGCAGTGGTGCTTCAGGCTCAGTGGTCTTGGTAAGGAGACTGTGCAAATCTTTTAAAAAACTGACATTTTATTTTGCTTTAGTCATGCATGTAAGCAAATAATGCTTGATCTAACTGTACCATATTTAAGTGCACATTGTGACATGTCATTTCCCTAACCTTTCAAATTAATGATTATTTCAGAAGCAGAATAGAATGGTGTAATACAAACCCACATTCTAACCTTAGAATTTTACAGTGTTCTCTGCAGTGATTCCTCATTCTATTGAATATTGAAACAAAGCACATATTTGGTTCTCTATGTAAAGGTTAGTGCTAGGGACCCAGATAAAAGAGTCTGCTGGGCCAGTTTATTTTAACCATCTGCAAACAGCAAGTCATATTACATAGTACAGGTATGGTACCTGTTATCCAGAATGCTCGGGACCTGGGGTTTTCCGGATTTTCCATAATTTGGATCTCCATAACTTAAATCTGCTAAACATCATTTAAATATTGAATAAACCCAATAGGCTTGTTTTGCCTCCAATAAGGATTAATTATATCTTGGTAGGTCAACTAGCAAAGAAAATTTAGATTAACCCCTTAATAATCAAAGCTTGTATATATGCTTGTCACAGAAACCCACCTGGTGTATCAGTTAATGAGGAGTTCTGCTAGTTATCTGTTAAATCATAAAATACATTTCAAATATGTGGAACTCTTGCCCTCAGGAAAGCAAAAGAATGTTATGGTTTAACAGGAGATAATGTAGCGCATATAATTGCATTAAAATACAAGCAACGGTCTAGCAATGACCCAATGTCTCTTAATGGGTCAGTCAAGTGTTTCCAGCACTTGCGGGAATTAATCTATACCATAATCTTCTTAAATGGCTGCATCGTTTAGGTTCTCTTTCCTATGGATTCTAGAACTCGACAATGGATTATTCCTGTTCGTCTAATCTTTTTACTAATAGAGCCATTGAAAAGAGATTAATGACTAGATTGCTGTCTACTGACATGTGCAGGTTTTTTAGTCAAATAGTCTATAAAAAAGATTTGGGACAATTTTTGGACCAAATGCCTTTTTTAATGATAAACCTCTGTAAGAACATTGAAAACGCTTTAATAATTAAGAATTACAATTTTTACGAGCATGAATAAATTACATTGGAGACAACAGGGAGTTGCACAGCCAATCTAATTTACCTTGAGAATCTTTGTTTTAGGTGCAGAACAGATGAACGCAGAATGTAATGTGATCTATTAGCACCAAGCAGCTATCAGTGGTGTCATTAAAGGAACAGTAATGTTTATGGTGCAAGGATATGAAAGGTCATGCTGTAACATATGCAGAACTGTATATAAGGGCTCTGGCACACGGGGAAATTAGTCGCCCGCGACAAAACTCCATGTTCGCAGGCGACTAATCTCCCCGAGTTGCCATGACCTGCCATCCCACCGGCGAACATGTAAGTCGCCGGCGGGATGGCACACGCGGCGGCGCGATTTCGGGAAAGTGCCAAGGCTTGAACAGATAATGTTCTAGTGATCCAGAAGGTAGGATCTGAGTTTCTTACTGGAAAGGTTGTGAGAGTGTCCCCTACGGAGGAACTTAGGGATAGAATTCCAGAGCTAAGGAGCAGCAAGATAGAAAGAAAGAGATGGCGGTGAGTGTGAGTGTAGGCTTTGAATGTTAGCAGAAAGATTTTGTATGCTACCTTTTGCTTTTATCATCAGCCATGATAACGATGTACCCAAAGATTGAATAGATTCCATCAAAAGAAATTTGATAATAATAGGGATAGTCAAAGATATCCCCCATGCAGTCTGCTGAATCAAAGGGGTTTAATAATTTATCTATTTACCATCCACTCATGTAATAAAATGCTGATGGCAGAGGACTTGTTGGTCTTTAGGCTGATGCTACATGATAAACACAGGTCAAAAATCTGCCCCTACACTTCAAAAATCTTATTGCCATTGCATCGAACCGGGTGCAAGCAAACAAAGCGTATGCAGTTCCCTGCTTCATGTTCCTGCACCCGGGCCGGCACAATGGCTCTGGGAGCAGGCACAAGGATAAGATTTAGGTGCCTATTCTCAGTTTGCATTTATTAACAGGCCAAGAGTCTGCCCCATGTGGCATCAGCCTAGTGATAACTGCCAGAGGCTGCACTGCCAATCATGACTGAAATACTGATAGTACTGATAGTGACTCGTGCAACAATGGGATAGATAAGTGTATCCACTTCCATTTTATAATCTCATAATAGCCTTGCCTACACCCTGAGCTGAAGCCTTACCAGTCTCTCCCTTCAACATATTTTTCTATATCTTATACCACTATTTCCAAACATTGGGAGCCCAGACTGTAACACAGAATCAAGTGCAAAGGAATCCTGGAAATTGTAGGTCTGCAACATTTAGGAACCCAAGGATATAAAACCTGTGTTATCTTTATACCCACATAAAGATTAAAGTGTGCAAAGACCAGAAATATACAAACATAAATTCCAGCGGATTTATCTGGTTTATTACATGTGCGCTATGCACAAGATTAATGTTGTATTTTGTGTCTTTACAACAAAAAGTTCACACACCCTGTTATAGATTATATGAGACATCAATCAAGCTCACAAATGCATCAATGTTTCCAACCTTTTTGCCCCTTAAAGGCCTCTGCCAGGAAATCCTGATGATGGTCTCAGCAGGGAACCAAAGCATTGTTCACTTCCTCAATATATCTGTACTTATAATTTAAGTAAGTCCTGTGGGTGTATTTGTCTTTTGTTCTTTGTATCTGATTACAAGGTATTCTGCTTTATTGGATAATGCTGCTGCTGGTTTTATATATACAGTATATTGGAAATAGCAAACAGAGTTCAGTTCTTGGGGTGAAGTTTAATTTTATTTTTTCAATAAATACTGGAAGAGCTGGACCAAGTACTAATGCTGCCTAATGCAATCCAACTTAGCCCTGTACCCTGTCAGCCCACATTTTTGCCCACTAACACCAACAACTCCCCCACTGTCATTATTCCTAAGCCACCCAGACACTCACTTACTTAATTGCTTCCTCATTTCTAAATTACTTACATACTTTGAATGCATGCGCCTTCCCTGCTACCCCTAGTTCCGGCCCTGAATACTAGACTAAAAACTCCTCTTGTGCAGGACTGATGTGAATAGTGAACATTCTCTTTAAAGCTCTGCACACATGTCGGATCTGTATAAAGAATTGGTATTAATATTTTAATTAATTAATATTTTAAGCTCCAACCTATTTCACACCATTGTATGACAGAAAGGTATACATAAAAATGCTTACAGATGCACAGTGTAAAGGAGGCCCTGCTCATACAGCTTATAATTGTGTAATAATAAATATGAAAGAACGTGTTTTTGTATTGGACATCATGTGGTGGAATCTCTAACCATATTAAAATGGACAGATGTATCTGCCCAATTTAAATGAACATGTTACATCACTATGTACATGTAGGGACCCATAGGGTTAAGCTCCCTATGGCTTTACTTCCCTACTTTTCCTTATCTGTACTGTTATAGGGTAGACCCCTCTATACTCAGGTTACAGTTTCTTAAGCTATCCCTTACAGGTTTAGCTCATTTAACCACTCCCCTTGGCAGACTATATAGTGTCTGGCACAAGGAAGTGTTTTCCTCTTTGGCTGCTGATCTGCTACCTGAAGCAGAGCTCCATCGAGCCTGGGTACAGATCCGGCCCAGTAAGCCACTATCCATCCAAATTAAAGTCGGGGACAGGGCCCCGTGAATGAGGAAAAGACAGTATAGCAGCATATTTTATAGCACCCTCTAGAAGTGGTGAGTTCAGACAGAATTATACAGAAAGAGCAGCCATTTGCTCCATCATGGATAATAGCAAAGGAGTAGTCTTCCTAACAGGCATTACTGGCCTTAGATTAGGGACACAGAAGTGCTAGGGAAATAGGTTAGCAAATATGCCTTGCCCTAACCTCCAAAAGAGCATGGGACTATGCCGGTGAGCTTTCCTAGCTATCACACTGTTGTTGTTCTACCTGCCCAATCCTCTTGATGAGAAGGGATACCCAGGGGAGCATCATATTTCTGCTATTTATCCATCTTTAACATCAACTGTATAACTGCATACTGCATAACATCTATTAAGTGAGTATACTGAAATACCCTGATTACCTTTGTCTTGGACAAATAAAGTATTATCCAGTTCATTCATAAGAATCCTCTGGCGTCCATTTCTATCTCTATTGCACCACACTACTTCAGCTAGTTGTAGTTCAACAACCCCTCAGCTCCATTAAATACCTCCCACATAGCGGAGGCCCACTCCTGTGCATTACGGTCGCATGTAACACATGCTCTACAGCACGCTACTAGCCTGGGTTGGCCATTTTATAGCCAAATAGGTGTTACATACACATGAAAGTTTTTTGCTTAAAACTGCATATACTGTCCTTCAATAGACTGCATTGGGGTAGGCTGCTCTCTATTGCAATTGTGTATTTAAGCACATTGCATTGAATCGGTTAACTGCCTTCTTGTGCTTTTTTTTTTTTACTTATTTTTGCTGCAACATGCATTTTTACATTAAGCTCTGAATGTTATGCAGGGGGCTAGGAATGACTCAAAGGAATGTTCCTTCAGGTCATAGGTATGCATGAAGCATACTGTCTAAGCCAAGCTGCAGGGTCATTAATATTACATGAGTTACAATAACCATCACAAAGATGCGATCCAGCAGCCAGTGCTAAGAAAGGCTTCATAAAAGCAAAAGTCTGAAGATGGCTTTACAACATACACAATATGGGCAAAAGTATCCTGCCAAACACTCACCGCTTAGTTCCAAACTGTCTCTGGGAGCAGTCAGTACAGGAACCATTTGTGGGGAGTGTGGGGTTTTCTGTGTGATCAGGCAAACAAACCTAACATCAACATGGCAGTGGCAGAACTTGATTGGCCTGCACAGAGCAGAAATTACCAGGTGTGTCCAGCTTGTCCAACACACCTTCTGACACAACTTCCAATCAAAATTCTCAGCACTTGCCATACAGTTTAGTTCTTCTGCTGCTTTACTCGCATTACATGACCCCCACTGTAGTAAACTGACTTTCAGACTACACAAAGCTTTAATCATTTTATCTTTTCGAAAAAATCTTGGCAAACCATTAGCAGTAAAAGAGGAACTATGGGAAGAGGCCGCAGATTCTCTTTATTATGTTTTGATTGCATTAAAAGGCAGAATCATAGAATTCAAGCTTCTCCATCAAATATACAATACCCCCCCCCCCGCAAAATGTGGAATATTCCAGGTGTGGGTGTGCTGGAGATTTTCCTTGTTCAAATGCATAATCCAGGTGCACCATGCTCGAAAAGCGAGGGTGGAGGGGCCTTCTTCTTTCAAATGACCTAGCAGGGTCAGACTGGGGGGTGCAGGGCCCACTGGAGCCACCCCAGGGGTCCACACCTTCCTGCACAACGACCTCCTCCAAGTGTGGGTACATTATACTTATTTTAGGCGTGATCAGGGAAGGAAGCACCACTGGTAAGCACCGGTGGAGATTGGGTCTGGGTTGCTGGGGCCAATATGTTTTTTCCTGTTGCCCTGTAGTGCAGTCTGACCCTGTGACCCGGACTTGTCCACAACTTGCTTTAAGAAAGAAGTGGTGGAATATATGGTTACTGAGTTGGCCTCTTCCTGGCCCCTGTTCACCAGAAGTTTGCTTGCTATGACTAGTGGATGATATCCTACTACCAGATCACTGACAGGTTCACTCGTGTTTTATGCCAGAAAGCTGTTGATGGAAGCTGTGGATGGAGGCACAACCGCCTACTGTTCCAGCCTGGATATCACTGGTTAATAAAGCTCTCCCATTGATCACGTTAACCTATGACACCCAAGGCTGCCCAGGGAAATATGATAATATCTGGCTCACTGGCTTGATGCTAACTCATACATCAAAACATATACATCATACCATGTACCTGCTCAGTGATTGTATGCTTTTATTTAGCATTCAGCACCTTCTCTTTCATGTCTTTTAATTCATACTGTACTATGTTAAAGTTAAAATGCATAAATAAAATCATACCATAACCTATAAATGACCTCTGATAATAAAGTAGTGGCTGTCCCCTGTAAAAATCAGTATTTCTTCTAATATCTCATTCCAGAACCCTTCTCCAGAATCACACAGAATGGAAACTGAGTTCAGCCAACATTACCTTTACCCTTACAACAGCTTATCTGGGCATCACTGACGGGCCTCCCCTGAAACTGGCCAGATCTCGATCAGGCAGTATTGATTTTTCCATCAGATCAGGGACCGCATCAGCTCCTTGATGCGGTCCTTGAACAGATGGTGCATATGCCCGCCGTTTTAATTTGATTGGTTGGCCCCAGGGCCAAACAATCTAATTAGCACGATATCGCCTACCTGTGGGGGCATGTTGAGAGAAGATCTGCTTGCTTGCGACCTCGTCAAATGAGTGGATCTTACAGAGTATGGCCACCTTAAAGGAGAAAGAAAGTTTAAAACTAAGTAAGCTTTATCAGAAAGGTCTATGTAAATACAGCCATAAGCACTCACAGAAACACTGCACTGAGTTCTCTGTCAAAAGATTACTTGTGTCTGTTTTCCTCTGCCAGAGACACGCAGCTCTCCGCTATCTCCCCTATCCTGCTCCCCCCTCCCTCAAGAATGCTAAGAACTCACTCCCCCCCTTAGGAATGTGGATCTGAGCCAATCAGCAGGAAACTTCCTCATAGTCCACACCTTGTGTCTCAACCCTTTCTCCTTGTAGATTGTAAGCTCTTTTGGGCAGGGCCCTCTTCACCTTTTGTATCGGTTATTGATTGCTTTATATGTTACTCTGTATGTCCAATGTATGAAACCCACTTATTGTACAGTGCTGTGGAATATGTTGGCGCTTTATAAATATATGTTAATAATAATAATAGTCTTACTAACTGAGCATGTTCACTTGGTCTGGGTGTCTGTGCAGGAGTGAGGCATTATGGGAACTTTCTTTACTGGAGGAGAATGATATATGGGTATTTCTTAATACTGTACCTTAAACCTGTATGGTATTCCTCATTTAACAATTAATTAGTATGTTTTTCATTCCATATATAGAGAGGGAAAGATCTTGTCTTATATTCTGGGCAATTAAAATAACACATACAAGATTACAGTCTGATTATTTTCAATATACCAGCATTTTTAAAACCTTAATATGTTGCACATTTTCATTTCTAGTGTGTGTGCTAATACTACATACTACATGCATTTTACTATTGCCATTTATTAGAGCAGTAGATTGTTACACAAATCCTGGCATCAGATTAAATTCATGTTTGTTTTTAAAGCAATTTTCAAAGAAATTAAGGGCTGTGACACGGCGACTAATCTCCCCGAAATGCCATCCCACTGGCTAGAATATAAATTGCGACTTTGGCAAATCGCAGCGCTGCGTATGCCATCCCACCGGCGATTTACATTCTAGCCGGTGGGATGGCATTTCGGGGAGATTAGTCGCCCGCGGCAAGGGAGATTTGTTGCGTGGCGACTAATATCCCTGTGTGTCACAGCCCTAAGGTGAACCAGGACTTTATTCTTTTGTCTTTTCTGGATACTGTTTATACAGCAGGAGTGTGTATTGAGATTAAAATTGCTGTTTCTTCATACAGTACAAAACCATGCCAGTTATCTGCAGGATACTGACCAGAACATCGGACAAGGCTGACTTAGTATAGTAGTGTCAACATTGAATTATCCCTTTCCAATGACCTTGTGATACTAAGCTGGTCTTATGACATCACCTTAATGCTAAGCTTTAAAGGAGGCTTATTAGCACTGAGCAGGTGCATGCAAGTGTGTACTGTTATTGTAACCTCTACATGCCTGCACTGTCGTTGTAAACTCTACATGCCTTCACTGGAAAGGGGAAGAAATTTGGAAGTCCATATTACAGAGTGCGTTCTTCTATCAACACATGCAACGACTGTGATGACTATGAAATCCATTCCTGAAGAGCCTCTTCCTTTGAGTCATTTTGGAGCTCCAGACCCACGTGCAGGTCTTTAGATATATTCTATATTTGGCTTTAATCAACATACATCTATCCCAGGATTCTCTTGGCCACTAACCCTATGTATATTCTAATGGGGTAATGTAATACATAAATAAAGCAAGGTTTGCACCATTCTAGTTACCTGTAGCAGCCAAATAGCAGGTAGCATTTATAAGTTACCTGTCTATAAATTTCTAATAGGTTGCTGCGTGTTACCAGACGTAGTTCAAACTTTGGGGATAAAATGTTAAAGCAAAAGTACATTAATTGTCCCAGGTTTATCAGACTTCAAAAGTGCTGCCAGTATTGTGCTGCTTTTGATTGAGTATTTACATACAACCTTTGAATATTTCATTGATTGATATGCACCTGTAACCTGTAACCTTTAAAGTTTAGTGCCACCCAACAAGCAAAATGTTAAAACAGTTACATAGAAAATGTGGCACAGAGCAGCAGAGGAACATAGGGCCCCAATTTGGTAGCATCTGGTAAGTCACATATTGACATATTCATTATGCGTAATAATGAATATGGCTTATAGTTTTTACAAAATATAATAACATAGATACAGTCAAAAAGCAACATATTAATATCTATATAGCTAATAAAATGTTTTGTTAGTATTAGTACAAAAAGTAATGGGAAAATGTATTTCCTATGATTTATCTTTATGAACCAGTAGGGAATGTGCACCCCTTTTCTGTTTGCTGTTTGTCAGGTTTTGCTTTTATAAGTGGGATATGTGCTTGCAAAGGTGTTGCTTATCTACTAACAAAAAGAACAAAATATTTTGTAGTTATCATAAACGCTATTTACTTTATTTTTTTTTTTTTTGTAAAAGTAAAGAATACAAAATAAATAATTTAGAGTTGGGCAGTCACTATAAAGTGTCTGTATATCAGTAGAATTCTAGCAATACAGCATCCATTTTTATCTCTAGTTGCATAATATATTTATAGATGAATATAATGTATAATATATTTCCATTTGGCACACTAACTTAATGTACCCATCCCAGCAGTGCTGCGGAGCTCCTTAACTAACAACAGTGAAGTACAGGGCCCCTGCACAAAATGCACAACACAGTAGCACTGCATAAACCACCCTGTGCCTACTCTCGGCAGAGAGACTGTGGTTAAACAGAAGATTGTATAAAACACAAAAAGTGGTGATGGCATTTATTTTTTTCAATGCAGGCCACTAAAATGCTCAGCATGTTCTGTTTTATATTGCAGCCCCCCTGCAGTACCATGCATTTAGTAAAATCCAGTAATATTTGTCAATTCAAAATATCTAAAGTGCAAAACATGCATTGTAAAAAATCCTAGAAAAAGCGCAGTGCCAGAAAACTTTAATAGAACCTGATGTAGCTGGTTAAATTGTCTACGATAATTAAAAAGTAGTTCACCTATAAATTTACTTTGAATGTAAACAACCCTTTAAAGTTCTAACATAGGTTTTATCTAATAACTAGACTAGTGGCAGATTCTTCCCATATATTGAAGTGTAAATGTCAGCATATTATAAATGTATGGACATTTCAAAATGCACCTAGAGCTTAAATCTAGAGAATTTTACTAAACAGGAAGTTTCCTTTAAGAGAAACATGGCAACTTTGTTATTTTTTTTAGATATTTAATTTGTAAAGTTTAATTTTTAATTAAACTAAAATACAAACTTTTACAAATACACTGTATTGCCAAAAGTATCCAAACACATTTCTGCCCAAAAAGTATCCCGACACGTCATCTAAAATGCAGATGATAAAGTTTTGTGGTGGAGAAATTATGGTCTGGTACTGTTTACATGGTTTGGACAAGGGCCCCTTGTTCCACTGAAAGTAAACATTCATGCTACAGTGTAAAATGACAGTCTGGACAATTCCATTCTTTTTACTTTGTGGCAACAGTTTGGGAAAGGTTCTTTACTGTTCCAGCTCAAAAGTTACCCCCATACACAAAGCAAGATCAGTACAGAATGGGTTTGCTGAGATGGGAGTGGAAGAAACCTGCTGATCTGCCCATAGCCCTGACCTCAACCCAACTGAATATCTGTGGGATGAACTGGAAAACTGATTATAGCCAAGGCCTGATCTCCAACATCAGAACCCATCCTTACTAATGCTGTTGTTCTTGTTGCTGGAGGTCTGGAATGGGAGTCAAAATAGGCCTTGGTATTCTAAGTACACAGAGGCACAAACAGCCTCCCACCAGCCCACTAATAGTTACTTTCTATGGAATCTTACCCTGGTTTTAGAAATAAAATTATGGACAATACTTTTGAAAATATACAGGGTATCTTGTGTAGTTTATAAAGGTTTGTTACATTTATAATGAGTAGTTTGACGTGTGTGCTATGCTATGCTGTGCCAGTGGAGGGGAAGCAATTGAAATTTAGATATATTGTTTTTGCTGTGTCTGGATATATCAGAATAATATATAATAATAATCCCTAACAAGTCATGAATAAGTACAAAGTACATACAGTTCCACTAGCTGCTGAAAAAAATATAACACCATGGGGCCAATTCACTAAAGGTTGATAACGCTTATCGCATGCTTTTTTGCGTTAAAAAGCATGCAATAATTAAGTCCTGATTCATCAAAGTCATTTCGCATGTGTTAAGACGTATATCCCATGTGCAAACAAACGCACTATTGCAATGCGTTATTTACCTCGCATCGTGTTAATTAGCGAATAGAAATAGAACTAACGCATGATTCACAAAAACATATGAAGCGTTAAACGTGCTAAATATCGCATTAGTCTGTGCGAATATTAACACCTTCTTGGGGCAGGCGGTACTTAAAGAAAATTGTGGTTCGTGAGCTTTTGGCAAGACAACATGGACTTTTCAGTGGGATTTTTTCAAGTATGTGTTGGCCCTAGAGTGATGCATCCTCCAGTTTTCAGGGAAATGGTAATTTTCAGAACAGTAGTTTTCCTAAAGTAATGTTTACGTGCGTAAAATCATGCGCTAATACAGCACGTGGCGGGAATTAACGCTTGTCGCGAGTTAAATAACGCAAAGAACATCACGTCTTAATTATGACACCTGTACTTTTAGTGAATCGAGCGTTAAGTCGCAAAAAATAAGAAGCAATAACATTTTTAACATGCTATAAATAGCGCTCGTTTTAACAACCTTTAGTGAATCGGCCCCCATATCCCTCATTCTGTGCCCAAAGTGCGCTTTTATATAAGAACCATCATCATAGCATATACCTTTAAAACATATCCAACTAATTGTATTGCTTGTTTTGGTTCTGGCACAGCTCAGAAGGAGTCATATATTTATGCATAGTGCCTCAAAGCTGTGACAGATGGTTTCTGGCAAAGTCTTTAATTCAGCGGTAATATCATTAATGCTTCACTGGGTGATAAGAGGGGATTGGTGCAGGGTTATCTGTGGGATGCAAACAGCATTATATTTCCTTTCTTAGTGTCTGTGCACTCCCCTCTGGGTCTGACACGTGGCTTCCCTTCCCTGCCAGTCACTTCTTGGAACCACCTCACACAGGGCAGCGGCTGGACAAGTTCCTGCTATTTCTGGAACCTGTTCAACTGTTCTGTCGTTTTTGATGGCATTAACAGAAATGACACAGCAATAAAGGAAATATGTTTGTGGTATGCATACCAGAGCTCCAGCTGTACAGCTACAGGCAGGCGTGTTCATCATGTGGGTGACTGTCCTGCTCTTGAATAAAAATGACACATATTTCAAAGGTGTCTGCAAAAAAATGTGTAAGGTTTTCATAAAAATTGTATTCATTCTCTATAGGCCCATTTCAGTTAGGTACATTATTTGTCATTGCTCTATTATTAGTTTCTTTTGTACTTTGTATATTTTCTGCATTTGTGTTAGAGGTTGGGCTAGGAACTATTCTTATCTCTTGGGTTTGCTTGTTTTGCATTCATTACAGATATTCTTGAAATAGGTTATTAGACTACTGCAAGTTTTCACAAAAACTTTCTGCCATCACTAAAGCTCATATATTTACAAAGCCTTCAAATATTGTTTTTGTATGTTTTATAGAAGGCTTTTTTTGAACTACTGAACTGGCATCCTTTACCAGTCAGTGGAAGTTAAGAATTGTAGTTTGAGGAGCCCTAGTTATTAGCCTACCAGTCAGCCTTTAGTTCAGTCTCAGCGGTGGACCTTAGCAAACTTTAGCAAAAAAAAAAAAAATGGCCAAATGATCATGGTAGAAGATCAAATGACATATTACTACACATGTTACATATTGTTATATTGATTGGAGCTGGAGAGCTGCATTTTGGATACTTATTCTTGGGGACTAAACAGGGTATTTTATCCAGGGTCAAAGAGGGAAGGGTGTTGCTCCATCGCTAATGACTGTAAGGCTAATTTAAGTAATAGTTGGAGAAAATGCCAGGCTACTGCGATCTGCTCACACAGGTCCCAATTTCAGCCACAAAACGCACATCTGCACATTTTAGGGCTGAAATCTATCCTGTGTGGGCAGTGTCAGGCAGATGGCAGGGGACTGGCTACTGGCTAGCCATAGGGCTTTGGTAGTTTAATGGCATAAAAGCAAACATTTTTAAATCGGGCCCTCTCTTTATGGACAGCCAGTTGCACAAGGTATACCTGTACTTAACATCTGCCATAAGTGCAGGTTTCCTTAGCAGTGCTACTAAGCATGCTTAATGATATTGTACTTAGGGCATGAAATTGTACTTGGGGGGGAGGTCATAATAGACACAAAATAATTCTTCACAGTGGTATAGAGACAAAGAATTTGTAATGCAAAGATATAATCAGAGTTTCTTTTAAATGAAATATAAATATAACCCTCTATGTGAACTTTTGGCTCCAGTGTTAGAGTGACTGGAAGAGGAGGAAAAACCTGTTTGCACATACAGACAGACCTGAGATTTGAAATCACAGTCCAAAGTACTTACTTTATGCTAGAGCGCTAAAGAGTGCAAAATCATGCCCTTTAAGGGCATTTGCAATGGGACATTTAAGTGCAGTCTTTGCTGAATCCAACTCAATAATTGTCCTTAATAATAATAATAGTCCTTATAAGTGCAAAGCATGTGGCTGGGTATAAAGTGGGAATAAAAACAATATCCCCCCCCCCCTCCCTTTTTTTTCACTTTGCGCTTCTCCTGCCATGGACCACTCCTGCTCAATTTCCCCCTAGCTGCAGTGTCTGTTCTGTCTACCCTTACTTCTGGCCCTGCTTGGTATAAAAAGGAATACCAAACAAATCCATACATTAATCCCCTCTGGGATAATAGTCACATAAAAATCATAAGCAATACGTGCCCCTGGGCTAGATGAGGCCTTCCAGAGGTATTATTACCTTTTTTTATGACATATCATCAACATTTGATATTTGACCCTCTCACAAAAGTGAGACAACACTGTTCTAAGGCTTTGAGGGGGACCAAAACACAGCTGTACTCTAGTCTTTTTCAGAATCATGTAGTTGTTCAATTATTACGGGAGCACCCTGGTCAATACACATTCCCCATGTGCTATAACCTGTATTCCAGCCCCCAGAAAGCATAATCATTCAATAGAACACAGTATTTCACAAACCGTGTACTGATTTAAAAATTAAATCCTCATATCAGAATCACATGCTTGACATGGTTTGTAGTCCTCAGCCACTTTATCAAAAGCCAATGTGGTTCTGTCACACACAGAAAGTTAAATACACCAGTGCCAGACAAAACACTACACAAAATCTAACTATACAATAAACTGTACAGCATGCTAATTTTATAGTAAATGGTTGAAGTTCAGAAGAGGACCAAATTTTTATACTCACAAATAAATAATAAATAAATTGAAAAACCTAATACAAAAGGTCATATATAAAAACCTACATATAGCAAAGAACCCCTCTTTGAAAATATCAGGATACTTTTCATTCTCATTTCATACCCCCATAACTTTTTGTAGTTTTAAGATGGTATATCCAATAAACCTCTCTCTTAGATAATCTTTTCTCTATATCTCCTTTTCCAACATTAATTTTGGGTTTACCTATAACCTGAAAAATAACTAGAATACCTATGATCAATTTAAACATGTCTGGCTATGTCAGATTTCAAATCTCCACCACCGAGAGGTGCTCCAGAATTCTAACACCCACATAACTTGTGGTTTTACCCACATATTGTGCCCCATGGTGGCAGGTGGCCAAATACACCATCCCTTTAGGATACCTCCATAGGTACCCTCATATCTCAACCAAGCTGATCCATCATTCTGTTTTAATGAAGTATAAAGACTCCTGGACAACCAAGATGCTATATTCCTTCCTTTAGAAAACACACTGCTGCTGTTTTGTATAAAAATCCCTGCCGAACATGGATCCTGCAACACTAACCCCCTTCCCCCAGTGTATCCAGTGTTTCCCAATAAAAAGCTGACCGTAATAAGATTCATTTTTTAAAAGTTTAGACTTTTGAGTAATTTTTAAAGACACAAACCAAGGATGATTTGGCAGGCACTCGCCATAATTCCTAAGAACACGTAAAATATATACCAGTTAGGTAAAAATCCATTAATATATAGTGCATGTTCTAAAGGTTTTGATGCTGTTATCATTTCAGTTAGGCAGATCTAAAATTGCTACATAATTCACCCATCATTTAGATTAAGGTTGGTAAAGATACTGTGCTCCAACAGTGGTAACCAATGTCCTTTGAGTGATGGCAAGACTTAAGATTTAAATATCATTCTTTTGAACCACTAGATAAGTTGGAAGTTGTTTCCCATTCCTAAAGCTGAGGCATTCTGAGTAGAAGTGTGTTTAGTAACAAGACCTGACACACAGGGCATAAGGATTTTTATCATCATAACCAACTTGTCAAGGGTATCCTTGATTGATTGATTGATTACCTGATCCCTCTTCTTTTTTAATGCTGTTTCACTTATTCATTGCCATATTTGTAAAGCATATTACTTTTTATTTGCATTTTCTGGGGAGGGCAAAGAGGACAATAGAGAGGTTATGATTAAGGCAGAGATAGCCACAGATACCAAGTGTTACTTTGCTTAACATTTAGCTGCTGTGCCTGAAATGTAATAAAATGATTAAAGCCTCTTATTATATTTGGTTTTTCCATTTGTGCATAAATGTGACCACTTTCTTTTGGATGAATTGTCTTCCTTCCAGAAATTCCATTAACCATGGTGAATTATTGGCTGCACTATACTCTGACATTTTCTAATTACATCATTGCACCAGTGTGTTGTATCGAGCTCACAGGATGGCCATATGCTCTATGCTTGCAGTGTCACCTTCCCCTGCAGCTGATATTTTTGTCTCATGGCTGTGATTTAATGTTACATTCTTAGAAGCATAATGATTGTAGGTGGTGTATTGTTATGTTCTTTGGGAGAACATAAAAGAGATCTGTATTTTAATCAATGTGGGAAGGAAGTATGGTATATATGGTATAAAATACCATACTCTATATAATGATATATAACTGAATTCACTGATATTGATGCAAATCATATTATTGAAGTTTCTTTCCAATTAAGATGGCCATACATGTTGAGATGTGTTTGTTTGGTGAGGTTGCTCTGTCCAATTTGGCCACCTACATGCTGGCCCAAATAGGGCAATGACTGGATCATATAGCAGGCCCAAGAAGACCCACTGGGACAGACCTGCATCAGTGTACAATGCAGCCTTACCTGATAGGATTTTCAAACCTACCTGGGGCAGGTATCGATCAATCAGGGCCTCGTAAGGGCCCCATACACATGCCATTGATCTTGTGTTTGACTGCCTGGAGCAGTTTAACTCTGCTTTGCTCTGTGAGGTGGCTCAGAACCATTTGAACAACAAGTTTCTGTCTAGAAGGACAGTGGTAAACATTTATATTGCCAGTTTCCAGTTAAAACCATGCACATTATAGCATCAGGGCTATGGCACACAGGTCCAGAGTGCCAATGTGGTCCAGAGGAAAACATCACGACACAAAACATGCCTTGCCGCTTATCAATGCTCCTAAAAGTAATGAATGCAAAGCACCCTGTTTGACAGACAGGCAGACCTCAGTGCTAAGTTTGTCTATCACCACTGTGTGCATCCATGGCAGACTTTTCATTCATTAGTATTGGAAGAAATGACAGAGGCAGAGGGACATAGATTATTTGATTCACCTAGTATGATGCACTTTGTTTCCATATACAGGTATATGTTTAGATATTTTCCTTAAACAATGCTGGATAAAACCAATGTACCAATTACAGAGATCCCAGAGGATGCCAACTGTAAGTTTTGATATCTTTGATAACCCCTTTCAGACTTTTGACCCAAGCCGCCCTTTGTGGTGCAGCATTCAATAATGAGCCTCCTTCTTAGCATGGTGTGACCCTAGTGGACAGGGGCATGAGATGACTAAAAAAAGAGTAAAAGGAATAGAAGGAGGAGGTAAAAACGAACATTAAAGGCACAGGGAAAAAGCCACATATTCCCTCGGTATCACTAACCAGGAGGATCGGAGAAATCTGTTGCTATTTCCTCATGGAAAACATTATGCTAATCATACCCCCACCCCCCGTAGCACCTTAATGGATGACCTCTCTTAACCTACTTTGTCCTAAGCAAGTGAAGGTTGCAGAGAAATCTTTACACTGGCCTTGCCTATAATCTATGTAGGCTAACACCATCCATTACCTTAATTAAACTGGTTTCCCTTCTTAAATGTTCCCAAGTTCCTCTATATCTTTTCAGAAGACAGCAATCTTTTAGGCACTAGCAGATATTGCTGATATTACCATTCATGAAGACGCCATTCCACTATATGGGTTCCTGGTCACTAAAGAGGTATCAGTGTGAGCACTCAAGAATTAAATGCTAAGCTGCTTGTATAATAATACATATAATTTGTTTTGAATACCTATTCAATTTTTCAATTATACATAAAAAACAGACATAAGAATTTACTGTACTCTAAGGTCAACCACATTTTGTTGGTTGAAATTCATCTAAAGCCCCACAGATGTCCCACGGGGCAAACTCACAGCCTAACTATTAAGGGGATCAAAGCAACAGATTCAAATGTTTGTGCTTTTTAGTAGATATATACTGTATATTTATTGGTTTAGAGATTACAAGATTCGTTTTTAAAGACAGTACACAAAGAGAATATATTGGCTGATTTGGTATGTAAGTTCCCATTAGTTCCAATGTACAGCGATATATATACACATGGGATATAATAAACAGAAACATTGTTTAATGCATGTGGTGGACAGGTGTCCCTACCTACAATATTGTTGATGTATTGTTGTTGTGGACTCTATACCTGCTTGACAAATTGCTTCAAACTTTTGTGAGCTGTTCCATTGTGATAAAACAAGCTAAAATTATATTTGAAAACAGAACTATTCTTGGATTGCTTAAACTAAAACAGATCCCTATTATTTTATTTGTTTCTATTGAAAATATTGACATAAAAAAGCAATACTTTATCTCATAACCAGCATGCACAGAAAAAGAGTTTATGTAAAACCAAAAACATACCACAGTAATTAACCTTATCTTTTACCAATATGGAATATTGGCTGAAATTTACAGGTACCCCTGCCAGAGGAAGAACAAACTGATGATTTATATCCTTTAAAATTTACAGTGTCTAGTGACAAGTATATTGTGATACACATACTCATTGACAGTGCCCAGATTGTCAGATAGTTGACATGTGATGGGGTGATGTCCAATCCAGCTGTCCCTGTGCTTTAAATAAAATAGTCTCTGTGTCTGAAGAGAGTGTATGTAAGAACGATCCCATGAAGACATTGAAAACTACTTTACCCCTTTCATTTGTCTTCATTCCCATTTATTTACTTTCACCAACTACCCCATAAATAACCAAATTTTAGTCTCAAGTATCTGATCTATAATCTGCTTTCATGCATAAATATGCTAAGGAATCAAAGGAAATAAACCAAGGGGCAGAATACTGTAGGTGTCCCTGCCAATAATGGTTTGTCCTGTGGTCTATTAAGATCATTCCAGTGGCAGGAAAGCTGCTGTATGGCAGTACTTGAGATTGTTCAAAATCTATGCAGATGTATTTATTGTGCTTTTGGTTACAAGATATGTTTACTATTTCCTGCATCTGGTGAATAAACATGGAGAATTAAAGGATTTATGTAATGGCTACCATACAAACATACTAAGGAATGTTTCATACAGTGAGTGAGCAAAATAAAGTAAGGGAGGTAAGTGTGTCAACTTCAGTAACTGTTGCTCAATTACAAAGTCATATCCAAAAATGATAAATGGGTGCTACTGCACCATGGCCTGCTGTAAAGCTCATTGTGTTGCTCTGTCACTATGAAAGGAAGCCCACCTTGGCTTTGGGAGTTGCACTTAGTGCAGCATAAGTGGCAAAGGTCAGTCAAAGGTGTTGGTGGTGGGGTTAGCCTACTTTACAGAGAGGATTTAGTTACATTACTGCAAAAATATACAAGTTTAAAAAAGTCAGGTTATGTTACTAAATACCATTTAAAAGGAGGTCACAGTTGTTGTACATTATATAAGATTACCGTAAAGTAGGCACAATAACAGAGCAGGTATGCATTTTCCATAAACTTTCAGCATTAAAAGAACATAAATTGTACGCACACACAGTATTCAATGTACAAATCCCATACAAGGATACAAGGATTAGTGTATTTA
Organism: Xenopus tropicalis; assembly: GCF_000004195.4. NCBI lineage: Eukaryota > Metazoa > Chordata > Amphibia > Anura > Pipidae > Xenopus > Xenopus tropicalis. The sequence continues at coordinate 96,370,865 of NC_030684.2, forward strand.
ATTCAAAATAAGCCAAACTTTTCTCTCTAGGCTGATCCTAAAGCTGGCCATAAGTATGAAAACAGACAGCCCCTCCACCCACACTGCTTTTTGCTTAGTGTGCTCGTCTCCACTCCCACTTTGTTAGAGATCAGTGGACTGTGTTGTGTTTTGAAATGGAAACCCAGCTCGGATCTAAGGTTACTGTGAATGTGTAGCAAATAAAGGAATCAAGATTAGAACTGTATACTCATTAACTCTCTTGGTAGTTGAGGTGGAAATGTATTTCAAGCAATCTAAAATAAAAAAAAAATAAACACACTCAGAATGTTCTGCTGAGCACTTTTATGATTTAAATTCATTTTTTAACCCATTTTAGTGGATAAAATAATTTTTCACTGCTAATAGGCTTTTACCTTTGCAGCTTTTCTTAAGTAAATGAGTGAAAACATAAGGCTTATTGTCAGATAGACACTAAAACCGAGACCGGTGAGACACCATTATTTGATGTGTGTAAGCTTCGGATATTGTTTCGTTGATTGGCGGGACAAAAGATTTTGATCGGGCACTGTTTAGGGTTGAATCATTAGATAGAATCCCTATTGTTTCTACCCCCATATCGGACGATTTAGCCCTGAACGTCAGTGGAGGGTGAGGACGATCTTGGTCATTGGTTGCAGGAAAGATCGTAATTGTAAGGTGTATGGGTATATTTATCATGCTGTGTAAGGGCTGTGACACACGCTGAGATTAGTCGCCCGCAACAAATCTCCCTTGTCACAGGCGACTAATCTCCTCGATATGACATCCCACAGGCGAGAATGTAAATCACAGCATGATAAATATACACAAATTGCAAGGATGTTTAACCCCTTTGTCTCCACAGAAAATGACACTAGCAGAGCTGTAAACTTATACTGCCCCCTGTGAAGTGCATATGTGCAATGCATGGTGCCATCACAGAATGCTCACTAGAGTGGCGGAAGGTGATTTCAACTTTTAGTATTGCCAGACCTGCCATCTTGAGCCCCTCCCTGATTTAAGTGACAGGACATGCCCCCTCCATGATATCACCCATAGCATTGGGCTGAGGTAAAAGTAAGGGCTGCAGGCTTGTGTGGCTTCTCTAGACATGGGTTAGGTTCTGGTGTGGGTCATAGCGATCTGCATATCCCCAAAAAGGAGCCACATCTCTGACAGACAGACAGATAGCAAGCTGGATAGGTATAAAAGAACTAAGAGTAACAACTTCCATCAAAACCCATGGAAACCTGTTACTACTGAAAAGTAGTAGTAGGTATTGTTACTAGGCAAGCTGGACTGGACATATTGAAAATATCTGTCAATAAGGAGGGTGTATGGCTTTTGTGGTCCTGCAAAAGCCAAATAAATGTAATGAATTGGTAAATATATGGGGTTGTTACAGCATGTGTGCATTTTCCATGTGTGGCATATAATTGCCTAATCTTGCTCTTTAACATTCTTGACAACAGGTTGCTATGCGGAGTGTGTGGGTGTGGCTTTCTAAAGGCACTAATAGGGTTACCTCGTGGTTGGTGTGATGTAGATATTATATATACAGACGGGGTGCATAGACGGTATAACAGAGCAGTGGAACTGCCGTCAGTCGTTGGTGTATTAGCTGAACATTAATGATCGTAACCCTATAAGGTTCTTTCTGTTTCATGTGGTTTAATGGACACGTAGGGTTTCCCGCCTTTGGGAGCAGAGCAGGCATGTTCATGGCGATATAATCTGCCGGCAGCCACACAATTATGTGAAGTGTAAGCTCTGTAGGGAAAAGTAGTTACCGCCCTGGTACAGCGCAAAGGGTTAAAAACAGAGGCTCGGAGACGTCTCAGCCGGGAAGTGGGGGCGGGGCCAGCGCAAGTTCAAGTCCTCATCCCAAAAAAGCCAGAGAGCCGCCTCTCTCCCACTCCCCATTATTGCAGCCGCGGCACAACAGCTTCCCGGGGCGGAGGGTTGAGACGGGAGTCCGCTGCTCAGAGTATCCCTCTGGGAAGGGGAAATAACGAGGCCAGAGAGAAAGCAGCACGACCACCCCAGCTACCTGCCCCTGCAGAGGGTGCAACACAACAGCCCCTGGCAGCGGTTGTCATGGTAACCAAGGGCTGCTGCAGGCCGGAGACAGTACCCCAGCCCCGGGGAGGAGGCTCCAGTCACTGACCCCATAGAGAAGGAGTGGGGGAAGGAGAAAAAAGGGGGCATCAAAAGACAGAAAAAGGGGTCGGGCATTACAGAAGGAGAAGCCTAAAGATCCCTCGGAATGGAGGACGGTATTTCCAGCTATAGCAGCAGTCTGTATGACACATCCTCCCTCTTCCAGTTCTGCAACGGTAAATACCTATTCCTTTCTCTTATGTACAATACTACTATCTGCCCAGCCTGCAGCCCTCCAACTGTTCCACACAACTCCGAGAAGCAGCTCTTGGGCGAAGTGGGAGGAGTAGTTCAGCAGCAGCAGCTGGATGCCCACCTCACTTCGTTATTTGAGTTTGCTTTGTGTGGAATCTGTAAGAATTATGACACTTAAATTGCTCTTTATACAAAAAAACAGACATGGGATGTGGGCAATCAGCTGAGAACTAACCATAGGCATTAACATAGTGGATCATGCATGTAATATGATAAAGTGATCTTGGATGGCAGCTTAGCACTGAATAGCCTCCCCTGATCCTTCCTATCCATCCTCTCTGCCACCCTCCCACCCCTTCAATACTTTGCTGTGTAGGTCTAGTCAGGTCAGCAGGAGCCTGCTTCTCATCAGTCTAATGGCTGTAATTAGAAAGCCCTGCAACTGAGCCCAGCATAGCAGCACAAGAGTTAATCAATACACCCTGCTTGTAATCTGCCAGTGGACCAAAACTGGAGAAAGTACAAGGCTACCTGAAATGTGTGTGGTGGCCACCTAGGTTCCAAGCACATGCTTAGCACAATCTCTTATACTTCTGTTGCTCTTTGAAACAGCTCAACCTATAAGCTATGCTTATATCCTGTGGGTCCGTGCTGCCCAACTTTCTATATATAGAATAGTAATGTGCTGTAAGTCAAGTTCTTTAAATTTATCTTGTAAAATCTCTGTGTATCTAAAAATAACTGTATATAAGTCATAGATGCTATAAAAATGAAAAAATAGAGAATCCACTAGTTTGACATTTTGGTTGAACAGAACCATTCTTAAGCCCCCATTTTGCTCATCGCTAGAAGCTATATACATAGTAATAGATCTTGTGTTGGGCTTCTCTGATCCTTGAATAGTAGAAGAATTACTTAGTAACTTGAGTGCTGTTAGTGTTTGTGCTATTGTTGCTTAAATGTTTAGTTTTATTCTTCCCACAATGAAGAGTGAATGAAAAAGTAAATGATATTCAGTTTGCCCACCTCAGGGCATTAGTGGAGACAGAGGGAATTACTGTGGGAGAGCTTATGCAGTTGCTTCCTGTGCATGCGACTCCTGACACAAATCAACTGAACCGGCAATGTAACCTTAAACTGTACTTGAGTATCCCACTAACAGATTTTGTTATGTAAAATCACCTTCCTCAGTCAAGCACAATATAAAGAAAGGCATTGGTACCAATGTAAATTAGTTAAGAATATATTGGAATAAAGCATGATATTTATAAAATAGATGTATGTGGAAATAATTAAAAAAAAAAAATCTGTTCTGGGTGAATAATTTAGTGTGCCATCCATCCTCAATTAATTTGTTCCCGCCTTGTGTGTCAGTGCCCTATCATTTTTATTGTTTGAGGCAGAGTTTTTTATAATGTGGCTTTTGTTTACATGCACTTGGAGCCATGGGCCTGTGCTACAGACACATAGCTTGGTTGTATTGATGTTATTAACAGAGGGCTGGAATTATGGCTGCATGAATCATTTGATCTAAATAGCAGCACCACAGTGTTTAAATTCCTTTTGTCAGTTTCACACCCAAGTAATTTTAGTTAGGGTGTGCCCAATGACCAGCGCTCCACCCCCTCTTTACTTACCCAGTTTTAAACAGTAATTAGACATTTCCCGGTGGAGACTGTAATTACAGGATTTTAAATTAAGAAAAGCATTGGTCTTAAAAGGACAAGGAAAGTCTGTTTATTGGTGGGTTGCCATAATCATGCTTAGCAGAATCCCCTATACTACTGTAAATGAAATCTCTAACCTCGGACTGTAGTATTTTACTTCTAGTGCTGCCCACTAGCATCCAGTGTTTCCCAAGCATTTGCAGCAGTCCTGGATTGTTCGCATGTGTCAGATTTCCTATGCCATTATTTCATGTGAAGACTTGTCAGGGTACGGTATGGGACCCGTTATCCAGAATGCTCGGGACCTGGGGTATTCCGGAAAAGGGGTCTTTCTGTAATTTGGATCTCCTACCTTAAGTGTACAAAAAAAATATTTAAAAAGTAATTATACCCAATAGGATTGTTTTGGCTCCAATAAGGAGTCTATGGGAGATGGCCTTTCTGTAATTCGGAACTTTCTGGATAATGGGTTTCTGGATAAGGGGTCCGATACCTGTACTATACTGACCGTGTTTGCACCTAACTGGTTTGATTTCTTATTATTAAGTATTCATAAAGAGCAAATAGATTTGATAGTACTGTGTGATGTCTCTCTACTGGCAGCATCCTGTAGATTAGCATTCTGGTCTGTGAATGCATATTACTAAGATGTGCCTCAAGTTCAGTTTTATTTGCACACCACATTCTCATTGAATCCTCTGCCCAAAAATAATATCTTTTGTACAGAGCTGTCATATTCTGCTTTTACAGAGAGAGTTCACTGTTCACATCTCTTCCTGCCTTAGTGAAAAAACCTAACTTCCCTAACATGCGTATGTACACAAACATCAGTTTCATCAGGATCCAGATAACATATCTGTATGTTTTTGGATTCTGGAAGGAAAAAGAGTACCTAAAGGAAACCCATGCAGACATCGGGACAATGTGTGTGTACCCTGTGCAGATATTTTTATGGTTTGTATGTAAGTGGGAGCTACCACACTGTTGAACTAAAGTGAAAGTTACTTCTTAAAGTGCAATCAAAGCAAAATCCCAGGTGGTTATAATGATGGTGCTTTTTTGTTGCTGTTTTCATTGACTGGCTCCCATTGCAAATAATTTGGCAGTTTTCACTGAAATATATAAATGCCAATATGCAGAAATGCCTCACATACTTTGCTATTTAAATTTAAATACATGAAATGTAACTCTCCTTATCCCTAAGCCATATTTTCCTTTTAAAGTTTGTGCCTACCAAGCAATTGTGGTATCCACATCTGAACTCTGTGCTTGCAATTGCTGAAAGACATACAAGCAATTGCAGTTATTTTTTGCCACATTTACTCATACTGTATTTTAATATTAGAGAATATGTTCGGCAAAGGCAGTCTAAACATGCAGTACTATTCTAAACCACAGGTTTCCTGACCACATTGTGTGTTCAGTTTAACGATGGACCTGCTGCTTGAATACATGGATCAGTAATAATCTCACTAGAGATTAATGCTAATCAATTAGGCCCAGACTGGCAATCAGTTGGTTCTAGCAAATGGCAGAGGTGCTGCTGTAAGTTGCCACAGACAGTCACTATTTATTAGGCTGATGGGGGCTGTTTGGGCCTCTGTGTACTTGAAATGTGAGGGCCTATTTTGAATCCCAGTCCAGGCCTGTAATCAAGATAGCTACACTGAGGTGACCAGATTTTCAGAATTGAAATCTAGGGACAGGGAGAAGAATGGTGGTGCACTATGGCAAAAATGTTAGGCCTTGCCCACTTTGTAAGACACACCCCAATAAACCACTCCCCATTTTTCAGATACACCATCAATATAATATATATTAATCCACTCCAGTGGCAATACCTCCAGAACTCGATTATATCCCTGTATGGGAATTTTTCAGAGTTTTTTTTTTTGCCACACAGGGACGCTCCACGGGGTGATTTCTCCGGGGGGACCAAAGTCCTGAAATGGGTTATTCCTGGGGAGTGGAGAGGGATGGTAAGCATAAGCTGCACCATAGGTGATGGACCATTGGAACTTGGTCCCCTTTGACACCCTGAAAGATAAATACAACTGCCTAATACAATGTTTTTTCACTATATCCAACTACAACATGCCCTGAAAAGCCCAGTTAAGTAACCTCAGAACAGACACTGTTTCCCGTAAGCTTGAAGATATGGTATTCAACCCTAAACTGACCAAACCAGTGTCTCAATTTTATTCTCTACTGAACAAACCAGATGAGTCCATGCTTCCCAAATTATTTGAAAAGTGGAAACAAGATACTCCTAACTTCACACCTGAAAATTCTAGAATCCCATAATGCACTGGTAATCAGCTCCAAAGACAAGATGATACAATTCCGATATCACCATAGATCCTATCTGACTCCCCACAGACTACACCTGATAAACCCAAATATCCCCAATTTATGCCCTAAATGCAGTCAGCCCCCTGCAGATATATATATATATATATATATATATATATATATATATCTGCTATAATATCTTGTCTGGCTCTGTCCAGTCATCCAGAGGTTTGTACTCCAGTGACAGAAGAGGCCAGTAGCCTCCTAGCATTAATAATACCTCTTGATCTAGCAATGCTGTTATTAAATTAATTAGAGGAAACAATCCCTAATCCAGGGTAAAGAGCTGTCCTGTGTTCAAGCCCCCCTCTTACCCCCTAGCCCCCCCTGGTAGAAACAACGGTACTCCTCATAAACAGGAAAATGTTGTTTGTAAATTACATTACATACATTGTTGAACTTATGATTGTTATGTGTTGAAGGTATTTCATTAACCCAGCATACTATGTAACTATAGTTTCCTTACCTTGTGTATCTAATCCAACACTGATGTATCACTTGTGTCAACTGCAGCATAAAAGTGTTGTTTTATGCTCTATTTTTGTTTTGCTGGGAAAATAGTTAAAACAATAAAAAAAAAAAAGAAAAAAAGCTTCAACAATACTAATCATCACAAAAACTGATAATCCTCTTAAAGCAGATTTATTACTGCACTGGTGGAAAGTCTAAAATGAAAAACCTTCTCTTTAAGAAGAATGAGACAGTCTACCAGTAGTGCATAAACAAATATTCAATAAAACATATTTAGGTTTAAAAGAATGACCTTACGGCATTGCACAGGGCTGATGCCTATGTTCTTATGTTATAATAGCTCTCTAGGTAGGAAAGGCAATATTTTTGTAGCCCTTAATGGCAATGGCTGCATTTTTTTTTTTCAATTAAAAGATAATAATAAAAAGTAATTTTCTGAAACTTTCATAAATTTCAGCATTCAGATGTTCTGATTATTTGCTTTCCTTTTATATTAGCTTTGTGTAGTGTATGTTATACACCTAGGGGCCTATTTATTATGCTATGTGAAAGGACCTATGATAAAATTTGCCACACGTTACCAGGTTTTACATATTTTTTTCGTCCGCTAGAACTCAGATCTGGAGTTCAGACGGTGAAGTTCACCATTTTACTTTGCACAGCTTTTTACACCTTTTTTTTCCAGCCCCTTAGCTGTAGCTGGTAATATTTTGTAATAATAAATAATGGGGTTTTTCATAGCAATAGAATTTGCTTTTGTTTTAGCATATTTGATCTAGTACAGAGTAGAGCAAAATATGTTTCCGCAATATTAGTTACTAATTGTCTATAGTAGTGGTGCCAAACACACTGTATCACGTGTAGTGCTCTGTCTATTTCTCATACAGAATGATGATGTCGGTGGAACACTTCAGTCTGTCTGATACAGTGAAATATTCTGATTGTTGTTGTTTAGTAAAATGCACTGTTTTTATGATTTTCTACCTAGGTGCTTAGTCTAAGCACATATTGAATGATCACTGGATCCAAACATTATATAACAAAGAGATGACTGGATGATTTACCTGGTTGCTGATGTTTGGAGGCCTTGACAGTGCCCCTACTGTTTTGAAGAACCTATATACGAGAATAACCAAGGGAAGACATTGCCTATTCTCCAATTATTCCTTCCTAAGTCACGTACTTGTACAATTAAATTAATTACTGAATTGTCTCCATTCTGCATAATTCCACATCCCTTCAAAGATTAAAGTCCATTTATAGTCTTATCAAAATTTCAAATGCTCACCTACAATGATCTGATCAGAGTTTAAGGTATAAAGCCAGGCCCTTTTTTTTAATAGGCAATCACCGTTAACCCTTGTTCATACTAGCATGTTTGCCATATGTTGAATTTTTTCAACGTGTTGCTCCATGTGGGAATTGTACGCTAGGTTTCTGTAAATATTTTTTCACGTAGTATTCATCCTATAATTTGTACTGAAAGAGTGCATCATTACTTTGTCACTAGGGCACATATATTAGCAGGTGCAACACCACAAGGGATTGGGTTGCAGTGGGGGATGGGGGGAAAGGTACAGAGGTGCCGATACCTTGCAGGTGTTGAATTTCTTGAACAGGAGGTCACCCATGCAATTTTAACTGACAACCCCAGAAGGTTTTGCACTTCAATTAGATGTTACCTAGTGGTGCTTGCTTTTTGCAGTTAATGAGTAAGCTCATTGTAATGTTTATAATAAGATGTAATTCCCACAGGCTCTCTGAAAACGCCTCTTACCTAATACACAATGTTTCTGGGAGATTAAGGAATATTGCTTTCAGGCAGCATTTTTAAAAAGTTAAACAACTTCCTAGCTAAATATATATTGAACAATTTAATGTATGAAGACTGTACTAGGATGGGCCCTTAAAATTGAGAGAGCCCCCTCTGGAAACCTCTGCTTGATGATATGCTGAGCTTCTGGTCATGAGTAAATACACTAGAGTGTCCGTCCTAAAGCAAAACTGTCCAGATGAAGCCTGAAACCTTCCAATCCAACAGGTGGGCGATATCGGGAGAATCCAGGATAATTCGATCGTTAGACCCTGGGGGCATGGGAAAAGTCGGTCCGGGGACCGCATCAGTCCCCGATCCAGCTAGATTTTCTAACCTGCCCGATCGAGATCTGGCTGATTTCAGGCCAGATATCTGTCGGGCAGGCCCGTCGGTAGTGCCCATACACAGGCCAATTAGCTGCCGAATCGGTCTAAAGCTGGCCATACACGCACAATAATATTGTATGAAACCTTGTTTCGAATGATATTCGGTGCGTGTATGGCGAGTCGACTGGTATCGCAGGAAGCGATCAGGCGGGTTAAAAGATTTTGATCGGGCGCCATAGAAGGCGCCTGAGCAAAATCTTCCTTCAGGGCTGAATTAGCAGAAGGAGGTAGAAATCCTATTGTTTCTACCTCCTTATCTACCGTTTCAGCCCTAAACGTTAGTGGCGGATTGAACAATCTTTTGTGCGACCGGTGGTCGCACGAAAGATCGAAAATCGCCACGTGTGTGGCCACCTTAAGGGATCGATATCGGCAGCTAGAATCGGCCCGTGTATGGGGACCTTAAGAATTCTGCTTGCTAGACTTCCAATCAAAGGAATAATTGACTGTAGGTGTAGAGATGATGTTATGGAGATTGGCCAATTTTGGCCCTAGTTCTAGACCGTAACTACACGTCTGTGTCCTTCAGGAAGTTTGACCATCCCTTAATCTTAGCACATGATTTTGTTTGTCCAGTTACAATATAGTCTGCCAGTCTGCAAATGTGTGCTGATCTAGAAGTAAGCAGTGTCTCTTCACTTAACCTTTACTTCCATTTACCTGGCTAATCATGGTAATTTAACTTTGCATTTGCCCAGCTTGCCAACTATTCTTGAAAATGACCATTTATACTGTTTTGGATTTCTAGGCCATCTTTAGGCATGCCTCAATAGTATGAAACAGCCTTTACTGTAAAATGGCATAGATCATGATGTTGCTTAGGTTGTTTTTCAGGAGATTAGTCTCAATTTTCTACACTTTCACAACATGCTAAGTATTGCTAATCGCAATTGTAGCAAGGGGTTTGTGACCCTGGGAACCAGACAGCAAACAGAGGCTGGATTGATTTTGTATGTGTGTATATACACAGTTAAGCAAGTGTACCTCATGTAGTTTTTTTTTTTTTTTTTTTTTAAGTATGCCAACATATTTGATTTAAACAGTATATAAAGATATAGATGATATAACTAAACAAAAAAAAAACAAGGCAAATTTGACTTTGCAGACATATCAAGTACTGCCTGGGTGCATGGTTAACATAACATAATTAGTAAGCAGGGCCATTACCAATTTTTTGAATGACTAACTGTGAAACAGAGAAACAAAACATTTAAATTAATCAAATACTGCTTCAAAATAAAGAAGAAAGAAATGTTTAACATCAGCTTGTCCTTAGTGGAAGGGGGACTCCTTTCATTCCTCAGCAGCATTGTATTGGGGGTTGCTAAAAACTATAATTGATTTTGACGTTTCTGCTTTAATTGAACACACATTGACAGGAGTATATAAAGTGTATTGTGTGCTTTGTTAATCTGAATCTGTCAGAAGTTCACTGACTGGCTGGAAAAGTTAAATTTGTTAGTGACAAATGTCTGGTATTTTACCCTTAATTTAAAACAGAAGTCTTCTTTTACGTCCGAATTGGAACAATTTTGTGTTCCCCTGCACCGTTAGCTGTTTTGTCTGGGTAGGAAGCCATTCTCTGGTTTATATCATTGTAATAAAAGATTTGTTTTGAAACAGAAGCAAGTTACTCTGTGTTTAAATTAATAGATACAAAAGAGAAACATTTGGAAATACACACAGCCCCTGTTCAGGAATTAAGTCTTTAAGTCTTTAGTAATGGATGCAAACATTCAAAAATCAACATTAGTCATTTAGCTATCTCCCATTGCATTACCATGCCAGCTCACCACCAAAATTTGTAATACAGTTCCTTCTTGAACCAGATGTTGTCATGCTTCATATTTAGGAAACAGCATCTTTTTCTCCTTTAAAGAGAATAATTTCCATTTCAGCTCTTTGAGAGCCAAAAACCACCGTGTATGTGGCCCTTCTGTGAATCAGAGCCAAAAGAAATGCTTTGCAGAACTGGCATTACTTCATACTTCCATGCTGACTTATATGCAGTATTTGGGTCTCCTTGGATACTGTTTCAGATCATTCAGAAATTAACCTCCCAAATGTCACATATTTCCTTTTAATGTGACTCAGTACATTTTTATCCCGATTACTGCACAGTGCACAATTTGTTCCTAATACTTTGGTCAGCGACCCAGTGAATGACTAATTTGCTCCATCTCTTTGCATGTGGAAAATTCAAATTTAGAAAAGCTGCACAGGATAAAGGCTGTATATAACCATAACTGAGGATTTATCTTTTGTGTTCAGAAGTTTGTAGGGAAAAAAAGTAAATAAGAATTATAATAATTTAGTAGAAATTTAGCTGAATACAACTTGGGGTAAAGTTACAAATGTACCAAATCCACTGAATTTTTTTATTTGGCTAAATACCTAATACTCTAAAAATGAATACCAAACCTAATTTGCTTATACAGATTTGAGATACATTAAAAAAAAATCAGTGTCATCAGTGAATGAAAATTGATACATTTAGTTAAAGAGCCCCAGACCTGAACCCCCCCCCCCCCCCCCAAAAAAAAAGGGCTGGGATGAGGCCAAATCCTATACCAAATACTTGGAGTAAAATATCCATCTATTACATTTTATAAAAATATTATAAGTGACTAAAGAGTTTTATGCAACTCTGGCACTATCAGATATGCTAACCTATGGCGCTGTATGCTATACTGATACATTCCAGCCTGTCTGGCCCCAATTACTCACAGTACAGACCAAAATTGCTCCCAATACAGTTCTGTGATCTGTTAACAGTATAAACAGGCACAGTATTTGCCGGTCAGTGCTCAAACTTGGCAGATTTTGGGATATGTGCATTTTTGTGCCAAAATGAAAGCCATTTAAGTACTGACCGGTAGATGCTGTGCCTGCTAGTGCTTTCTGAACAGGGTGAGTATCAGAGCAGGATTGGGGTTTTCTATGCCATTCTTCATACTTTGTTAGTATACAGATTTGTTAAGACACGATTATATAATGTATAACTTTATTTATAAAGTGACACAAGGGTACGCATCATTGTACAGTCTTACAAAATACAAAATTATACTCAGGGAGGACAAGTATCTGTATTTCTCAAGTAAAGAAATCAGCCTCCTCCTTACTTTTTCAGCCTTTCAAGCAGGCAGTTATTTTCTTTTTATATTTTTTTTCTATTAAAATAAAGAAACTTTGACACACATAACTGTGCATGTTACAAGACTCTCCTATGTATTAGGATTGAAATATTGATGTGTTTTTAACTTGAACTAGTTAAATATTTGTCGCATTGTTTGGGCTTCAGGTTGCAGAAAAATAACAGGTGTATTTACAGAAGACCTGACCTGGTCTGACCAATGTAATGCTTAGTTTAACATTAAATAAAGACCCTTGGGTTGTGAACAATTGCACCTTGACATTTTCAGCACTCAATTCTGATTGGACATTTTACTTGCATACCTTAAAGTGGACCAGACATAAAAAGCTGTATAATGAAAGTCATTTTCAAGTTGAACGTGAAACCCAAATTCTTTTTTTATTAACTCATCCATACGCATTATCAAGACATTTAAAATCCCAGCTGTCAATCATATATTGACTGACCTGCCTTAGGCATAGAGGCAGGGCAGAGAATTACCTCCACTTTCCCTTGAAGCCACTTTCCCTCTCCCTCCTCACCATCTTAAGGAGGTTACTAATCATAGTGTGTATCTTCACCCTAATTGTGTAGCCAGTGCATGGGCATGGGTATCAGGTCCCACATTCTGGCACATAAACAAGATTTTGGGGTGGTACAATGCTTGCTTTAATAAGTGTCCACAAAATGGCACCTGCCTGCTTGCTGTAAATAATTTATATAAAGTAAAGTTTATTTTGCTTAACAAACGCAATAAAAAACAATATGGAATAATCTCCTAGGGTGACAGGTCCCCTTTTAAAGACAATGACATGGGGTGATTTTCTGGCATTTTACTTGCCATGGCCCAAACAAGCAGGGCAATATTTAAAACTGTTCTCCACAGTTATGGCACATTTTGTAGCATTTTGTCTCTTCAGTGAAGGTGGAAAATCCACTATAAATCTTACCCGCTGCAAGTTAATGCTGCAATTGTACCTTATCCAGTCTAGTGACAAGTGCTTTTGTAAAACACTACTATTCTACCTGTGTACTGTTACCTTATAGTTGCTACTAGTCTTATTTCAAGCACTTGTTAGGGCCGTGACAGACGGGGAGATGCGTTGCCTTGAGAGGAAACTTCCACGATTTCGGGAAATCACGGTACTGCATATGCCATCCCACCGCTGATTTACATTCTAGCCGGTGGGATGGCTAGAGAGGTGGGGAGATTAGTTGCCCGCGACAAGGAAGATTTGTCGCGGGCGACTAATCTCCCCTTCTGTCACGGCCCTTAGTAAACTCTCTCCTGGAAAAACGCAGGGCTTATTCATCAACAATGGGCAAATTTGTCCATGGACAGTAACCCATAACAACCAATCTGTTTTTGGCTTTTTTCAGCCAGCTGCAGGTAGAACAGTGAATGCAACAATTTCAGTGATTGCCATAGGTTACTGCCCATGGGCAAATTTGCCCAGTGTTGATAAATGACCCCCAATTGAACAAGTGATTTAAGGTAATATTTATGCCCTATGTGCTATTTAGCCAAAGGTCTGGCTACTGCACCCTACACCAATAGTCCATTTATATATTGCAATTTGTGTTACTTTTTTCCCAATGAGTCATGGAGTGAAGAAGACAATTTCAAAGTTAAGGTGACATTAATGATAATAAATACTATACCTGTACTTTAATATTATCCAGAATGCTTGGGAGCTAGAAAGTTCCAGATTAGTTTTTTTTTTCTGTAATTTAGATCTCTGTACCTTAAGTCTGCTAAAATTAATTTAAACATTAAATAAAATCACTAGGGTTGTTGTTCCACTAATATGGATTCATACAGCTTAGTTACCAAGAAGTGCAATGTAATGTTTTATTTTTACAGAGACACAGGGAATCATTTTTAAAAATTATAATTATTTGCTTTGAAGTCCTTCCTGTAATTCAGAGCTTTCTTGATAACAGGTTTTCAGATAAGGGATACCAAACCTGTACTATTACAGTTTACATTTGGTCTTCATTATATGCGTACAGTGCATACAGTTGTCACAAATCAAAAATTAGTAGACCCAATCTCTTTGGAGCAGCAGGAAAATCCCTTGCCATTATATGAAACATAGTGCACATATTTGTTGCTGCAAATACTCACTTTAGCATCCACAAATAAATGACAGACTGTAAGATGAAAGTGAGTCTGAACCATGGCCCCCTTTTATATAGTGAATTTTTCTCTTGCAGTAATTTTAGTGCTAGACAATGCTTGACAGATAGAAATTCTCAACTGAGCAGAATGGGAATTCATGATTCAAAGTTATTTCACACAGTAGTTAGTGATAGGCATATTAATGAGACACTTCTAAAAAAAAAAAGCTAAAAAAAAGTGTTAGCTAAAAAACATTGTTCCGCTCTGCTTTAGGCTTTGGTTTATTACATGTAGATCATTAATAAAGTTAACTTTTATGCAGCATATAAAAAAGTAAATATATATTAAAGGAAAGTAATTAAAAAGTAAGTAGAGGAAAGTAATTATATATGATTTTGCACTACTAAAAGGATTTTTTTTTTCTTTCAAGTTCTGTGAGTGCTGAGTGAGTGACCTGTATATATAATATTAAAAAATAATGTCCTCCCTGATAATTATATAATCCCAGATTTCATATCATATTTTTAAAGCTATCAAATGCCTCCTCCTGTGCTATGTTGTCTGCAGCCTTGCCTGGGAAACTAAGCCTGCCTGATTTACCTTACGACTTTCTGTTGCCGATCCTTCGCTTGCCTGACTCTGATTTTCAATACTGCAGTAATTTTTCTCTAATTTATTGGGAAATGGGTTTAACACCTAATCATGCATGGAAAAAAAAAATACCGTCAAATACCGTGACACCGATATAATTTTGAAAAATACCGTGATATAAATTTTTGGTCATACCGCCCAGCTCTAAATTGGTTCCCCTACCAGAGGTGCCGGCTAATAGGGCCTGCATTCCGGTTGGGGAAAACAATATTTAAAAAAAAAAAAAGCCTACAGCCCACGCCATTGCTAGGCTGCTCACACATTGCAGATAAATATGATGGGTGGGTCACAGCCCTAAAACTTAAATTAAAAAAACAACAATGCTGTGAATTCACAACTTGACTGCAAAGGGTTCCCTTTCCCAAGGGCCTTACAGTTGACAAGATTGTAACTGATATCATTGGGCTGGAAATGGATGGATTGCATTAAGGACAATAGACAAAAGAATAGTCTTGCCCCTGTAATGGTAATGTATATAAGTACCATGATTGTTCTTCTCTAAAAGAGAAAAAAACATTGAACTTATTGGCGTTCTTTGTCTGCCAAGCCCGACCCTTGCCTGCTGTTTTGTGAGACAGCACAGACTTTAGGAATGCACTATTTTGGCAAAGACTGAGATGAGAGAACACAAGAAGGGGAATGCGATTCTTGTTTTACATAGATTCATTTGCTGTATCAAGTCTGGAACATTTTGCTTTACTAATTAGCGCTTCCTGCTCGGGAATAATTACCACTGCATTAGTTTGGTGCTAAGCTGAGATGCGTCCAGGATGCTTTATCCTTGCTTGTAATAACACAGTGTACTGTAAATGTGTTTATATTAAAGGAGTGAATATATGAGACTGTGAGTATGCATATGGTGGGAAGCACAACTCGCTGCAGCTACTGGTAGCTTAGCCCCCAGACGGTGAACCCAATTTCTAGGCACCTAGGTATTTTATCAAGAAATTAAAGGAGACATATAGAATAAATGGGAATAAGTGCTAATCTTGTAGGCAATTATGGATAATATATGGTGCTGGTTTCACTTTGGGCTAAAAAGTAATAATATCTATAAAAATGGCCCCTTTATTGGAGCTCCCTATAGGTCATCTCAGGTTCCTGTCCAATGACGACCCTGCAGTCACACAAGCAAAGAAAGGCTTCAGTTTCCTATCCGGTCAGTCTAGCTGCTTATTGGTTCTTATCCTACAGTGTAGTGTGCCGAGTGTAGCAGGCCCCCCTGCACAGCCTGGGAAAGGACGCAGCAGAAAGTGGAACAGATGGGCGGGACTAATGGGAATTTTGGAGAAAATAAATTAATCAATAAATCAGCCCCAAACACTACTTTTTAAAGTACAGGTATGGGACCCATTATCCAGATTTCTTGAGGGGTTTTCTGGATAAGGGGTCTTTCCGTATTCGGATCTCCTACCTTAAGTCTGCTAAAAAAATATTTAAACAGTATTTAAACCCAGTAGGATTGTTTTGGGTCCAATAAGGATTAATTGTATCTTAGTTGAGATCAAGTACAATGTACTGTTTTATTACTAGAGAAAAAGTTAACTGTTTTAAAAAATATGAATTATTTGATTAAAATGCAGTCTATGGGAGATGGCCTTTCCATAATTCAGAACTTTCTGGATAATGGGTTAATGGATAAGGGGTCCGATACCTGTACATTGATTCTCTATTTAGATGAGTACAATTCATTGACACAATATTATTTTTCACACTATGTATTTTGTGTGGTGAGACCGCTAATAAATAAATAGTGTTGCATACAGTACTGCATTAGAATCTAATTACTGAAGTGTATGATATGTTGGAGTTTGGCCCCTCGAGGTTAACTGTTCAGAAACGGAATATATGTCTACTTGCTTTAGTTCCATTGGGCACAATGTGAACTCTATTCAACTAGGAGGTTTCACAGTTAGTAGCCCAGCAGGAAGAAATAAAACTCTTAACAATGAGAACAACTTCCTTATTTCATTGGGACTTTGAAAATCTAAGCATTTATAGTTCATTTGGGTTGACAAAAGACAATCCACTCTTAATGCAAAAAAGTTATGTTTATTTTATATAGTACAACAGCATCAAATATATATAAGCTGCATAAATCCATATTGGGTTTATTAAATGTTTAAATGATTTGTAGCAAGGTCTGGTGATCAAAATTACAGAAAGATCCGTTATCCTGAGAACTCCAGATCATGAGTATTCTGGATAATAGATCCAATACCTGGAATATATACAGTGTTTCATTGGACATCAGTTTCTGCCCAAAAATGTAGTCTTGCGACAAATATCATGCACAGCCTTTCTGTTTTTGATTTTATATATTGTCACTGATCACATTGAGCTGATTTTGTCCTATAAACACTAAAATGTGCACTACAGTGTGCAACAATACCAGGCAGATTGCATTCCTGTCACCACACATGAAAAAGGTTGAATCTGCAGTTTTTTCCACCAGCAGATAAACCATTGCATGTGACATTAGTTTAAAGGAACAGTAACACCAAAAAATGAAAGTGTATAGAAATAATTAATATATTATATACTATTGCTCTGCACTGGTAAAAGTTGTGTGTTTTCTTCATAAACACTACTGCAGTTTATATATATACCCTGCTGTGTAGCCACGGGGGCAGCCATTTAAATTGAAAAAAGGAGAAAAGGCACAGGTTACTAAGCAGATAACAGATAAGTAGCAGATTCCCATTGTATTCTACACAGTTTATCTGGTATCTTCTTATGTAACCTGTGCCTTTTCTCCTTTTTTCAATTTAAATGGCTGCCCCCATGACTACACAGCAGCTATTTCTATTAACTATAGTAGTCTTTCTGAAGCAAACACGCAACTTTTACCAGTGCAGGGTAACCGTACGTTATATTTTAATTATTTGAAAAGATTTTTATTTTTTAGTGTTACTGTTCCTTTAATAGGCTGATGCCACACAGGGCTATTTGTTGGCCTGCAGAAAAACGCTGGCATCAGCCTCCTACCTTACTTGCACCTGAAACCATTGTGTCCACCCAGGTGCAGGCCTGCAGCAGATATTGGCAAAAAGACATGAGAGTTTGCATTTCAAGTCAATATCCACCGCTTTTGCCTGCACCCGGGTGGTTACAATGGTTACGGGTGCATGCATGGTAGGAAGGAGGCTGATGTTAGGGAAGGGCTGATTCTTTGCCTGCATTTTTCCACAGGCTGAGAATCGCCCTAATGTGGCTTCAGCCATAGGGTAATCCAACTTGACATTCACCACTTTGTTCCTATTATAGAGGCCAGTTGCACAGTTTGGAAACCTCTGGGGTAAGCAAATGGGGAAAAATTTAACTATTATTTTTCTCACATTCATCTCTCTGTATTGACTCTATACTGCTCATCCCCAACACAATTCTGTACTCAGCCCTTGTTACTATTATTTACAATGCTAATGGATTTTGTTCATTTTGCTCCGTTACCTGTTCAGATGACAGTGCCTCCGCTTCAAGCTGTATGGAGGTGACTGATCGCATTGCTTCCCTGGAGCAACGAGTACAGATACAAGAAGATGAGATCCAGCTGCTGAAGTCTGCGCTTGCCGATGTGGTTAGAAGGCTAAATCTCTCTGAAGAACAGCATGCACTGCAGAATAGGAAGGGACCCACCAAAGGTATGTGACAGTGCCTTAAACTTTTAATGCTAATTACAAATATCATTTTATCTCTGCTTCAAACACAACCTTGTAAACCAAGATTAATATAGGACAACATTTAACAAAAATGAAGCGGAAACCTTTTTATATTTGATGTTTTTTGAGTGTTGAAAATTATTTCAGCTTTTACATCATTTTCTTAGTTACATAGATGAAGCATACATGGCTATAAAGTCTAAATAAAACATGTTTTATTTTGGAGCAGATGAGAATCTAGCAGGCATTTCCATGGCCCTGTTATTCTCTTAAATAAATGAGGTTCCAGTATGACTACACTGTACTGGTGTCACACTGTCGGCAACAGTCTCTTATCAGTAACAGTACAGGTATCGGACCCCTTATCCGGAAAGCCGTTATCCAGAAAGCTCTGAATTACGGAATGCCCGTCTCCCATAGACTCCATTTTAATCAAATAATTCAGAATTTTAAAACTGATTTCCTTTTTCTATGTAGAAATAAAACAGAACCTTGTAATTGATCCCAACTAAGATATAATTAATCCTTATTGGATGCAAAACAATCCTATTGGGTTTAATTAATGTTTTATTGATTTTTTTAGTAGACTTAAGGTATTGAGATCCAAATTACGGAAAGACCCCTTATCCGGAATACCATTGGTCCCGAGCATTCTGGATAATGGGTCCTATACCTGTACTTGTTGTCCCAACGTCTTGTCTCTTCAAGTATCCTTTCTATTTTGATTTACCCCTGTAATATGGCAAATAAAAAAATAAACAAATACAAAAATATTGTAGAAGGGATATAATATGGGTAACTCATTAATCTTTAGATCACAGTGTTCAAAAAAAGTCAGATGTTGAAAAGTATCAGCGCAGTACTGCTGCAGGTATGTCACAAAAATAACAGCGTGGAAAATAAAATGCAGTGGAATATTCACCCGTTAACACTTATTTTAGTTAATTGTGTGTGTCGTGATTTTTTTTTTATAACATTGGTTTGAAATTACAAAGCATGAGTAATTCAAGAAAGATGAAAAGCAGGTCATGTAGCACTTTGTATGGTATTGCATGAATGCAGTGCAGACTGGAATGATTTTTTTTTTTTTTTGGACAGCTTCCTGGATGGTGCACTGTAGAGCAAAGGCTCTTTTGCAAACCAGTGACTGCTGGCTATTGTAGCCTGGAGGTTTTAAAATATTTTAACAATTTATTCTGAATCAGATTTATAATAGAAATGTAACAGCCCCTTTACAAGACTTAATATTTTCATTTTTTTTCATTTTTACATTTTCTAACATAAGCAGTCTATTTGACATAAGAAAGCATAAGTGTGGCAAAGAAGATTGCTTCACAGTCTTTTTCAAATACACAATTGATGAAAACTGAGTATATTTAGTAACAAAAGACTAAAATTAGCAGAATGATAACTCCAGTTCATATATTGTTTTTTTAGCCATGTCACTCATTTAGTTACTTTTTTACCGATGGCTATGTAATACAGAAATGTTCAGTGAAATACTGAGAACCTCAAGCCTTTTTGATTCTCAACTCAGTCTATTGCATGTGGCTGCCATTTTTTTTTTACATTTTTTTTCTTCTTTTTATTAACCAAGGCAACCTAAACATGGTTAAACTTACACTTCCATTTGTTAATATGCTTTGGAGTATAGCCAGTTGCAAGGGTTTTAGTGGTGAGCTGCTAATACTATTGCTTTTTTACTATAGCTCTTTAAGGTGTTTTTTTAAAGGAACAGTAACACCAAAAAATGAAAGTGTATAAAAGTAATAAGAATAAAATATACTGCTGCCCTGCACTGGTACAACTGGTGTGTTTGCCTCAGAAATTTATATAAACAAAGCTGCTGTTTAGCCACAGGGGCAGCCATTCAAAGAAGAAAAGGCACAGGCACAAAGGAGATAACAGATAAACACTATTGTATTCTAGAGAGGTCACCTGTTATCTGCTATGTAACCTGTGCCTTTTTTCCAACTTTAATGGCTGCCCCCGTGGGTACACAGCAGCTTATTTATATAAACTATAGTAGAGTTACTGTAGCAAACACACAACTTTTACCAGTGCAGGGCAACAGTACATTATATTTTAATTACTTTAAAACACTTTCATTTTTTGGTGTTACTGTTCCTTTAAAGAACTCCCAATTTCATGCTGCCATATAGCTATAATGTATCTCTCCAGTAATGTAAACTTATTTCACTTGCTTCTATAGGTATGGATTAAGTTAGAAAAACTAAGCAATAAAATACAAATCACTAAATATCTGATGACATGGAAGTTTTTAACTTTTTGTTGATGCATTTGAACAGCACGACCTCTGGTCCAAACACTTCCTCTGAGAAATGCTGTTAATAGTGAATCCATCTTACCAAAGAAGCCAAGTGGGTCTCTACCTTCCCCTTCAGGGACCAAGAAAGATATTGTTCCGCTAGCATCCAAAAGGTAAGCCCACCATATGCACACCGCAACATACTGTTTGTTCTTTTTACTTTTTGCTTGTTCATTTATCAAAGTGCTTTATTATTGGGTTGGCTCTACCCTGCATCTTCTGGCACATTTAAGGAAAACAAATTATTGGGGGCTCTGTTTTTTTATCCCATTACAGAACTGCTCTAAAATACTCTTGTCAGTAGACCCTTCGTAAATCTTTTGTTCTCTTAATCTTCACATTAAAGGAACAGTAACACCAAAAAATGAAAGTGTATAAAAATAATTAATGTATTATGTACTATTGCCCTGCACTGGTAAAAGCAGATAACCGATAAGTAGCATAGATTCCCATTGTATTCTACACAGTTATCTTCTTATGTAACCTGTGCCTTTTCTTTTTTTTTTCAATTAAAAGGCTGCCCCCATGGCTACACAACAGCAATTTATATTAACTACAGTAGTGTTACTGTTCCTTTAATTCTTATTTAAATGAACAGTTCAGTGTAAAAATAAAAATTGGGTAAAGTTAGATAAACTAACTATATTTAAAACATTTTTTATTTTGCGCAGTCTATTTTTTGCACTAAAAAAAAAAAAAAGCTGTCAATTTCATGTGGTCAATTGCAGTTGTCCTAGGCAAATTGTAACAATCTTTATACAATGTGTGGTTTTATAGAGGTTTCCAGTTATTTCCACAAGGATTCATGCAGAGACTTTAAAACCACAGAAACATTTGTTGTTGAATTTTAATTCATTTGTGCTTTTTCAATTCAGATCTTTTAATAAATCATTAAACATTTGCGGTTTTAGTGGAAATGAGTTTAGTTAAAACCATAAAAATCTGATTGTTAATAGATATGCCCCCTAGTGTGCCAGAAGGATTTGCACGGATACTAAATCTACAAACTTTTAAAACTGCATGTTATTACAGAAAGATCCCCCCAACACTAATCGCCACTTAATTATCCATTAAGTTGGGAGGAAGAATGCTTACATGCTAGGGGATTGATAAAACCTGTTGTCTGCAGATATGTTCTTTGGTTGGTTGCTTTCTCTCACTGTGCAGCTATACCTTTTAATCTGTCTCTTGCACTCATTTCTGCTCTGCTTCTCCCCTGCATCATTCTGGCTGTAGCAAATCTGTGCGTCTCTTGAATGCGTGTAAATTATCTAAAACTGCAACAAGGTAAACTTTTTGTTTTCGTACCTGGTGCTTTGTGTTTGCTATTAAACATGTAAAAAAAAAAACAAAAAAGCTCAAGCTATTGATGTCAAATTTGTGGCCCCCTAGCTGTTTTGCAATGCCTTCCATTATCCCCACTGAGCAGTTGCTGCTGAGAATGCTATAAGTTTTAATACTCAACAGGGAAACATGTTTAATACTTCCTTGCAGGGAAACAGGTTTGACATCCTCTTTTATTTTCAGACCCTGCTTGTAAACCAAATAAACATTGTGTACTCTTTAATTTTAGCAAATTACTGTATTTAAATGGTTAAGCTGTGTTGTAAAATTGTTGTATTTCTCAGGACATTTGATTCTGCTTGAATTGTTTATTAGTACAATACATTTGCATCTTACTGCAGAATGCATTGGAGATAGACTGATCCTTGTATTTAAAAAAAACAGCTAATATTCAGCCAACCTAAAACAACCACTTATTGCCACACACAAGACTGCTTAAAATCACACAGCATCACAAAATCACACAACGATGCACGTGACGTCACTTCTGAGACATAGGAGCATTTTTAGGTCTGGTGCCACCTCAATACAGCACTGGCTACAATACTATTGTTATTTCCTTATGTTTCTATGCAGGACCACTGTCTGGTTGCTAGGGTAAACAAGGCCCTAGCAACCAAACAGCTACTGAAATACTGAACTGGAGAGCTGCTGAACAAAAAGCTAAATAACCAAAAAATCATACAAAATAAAAATGAAGACCAGATGTAAATGATCTTAAAATATCAATGTCTACATAATACTAAAAGCTGATATAAAGGTGAACAACCCTTTTAATTGATCAGTCTTCTTTCTTCCTGCATTCTCCATAATTTAAAGTAAAGATTTGATAGTGATACTGCTTACTATACACCATTAACTTTTAGTAACGTCAAAAGAACTAATTCTACTGAGCGCATCTCTTCTGGAGTGCGAAGGGAAAGTTCTGGAGATGCCAAAGGTGGTCGTAATCGTGCAGGCTCAACGAGCAGTTCATCCAGTGGAAAAAAGAACAGTGAAAGGTACAGTAAAAACAACTGAACACTTTATTCCACTGAATTCAGAGCTGTTGAAACATCAATCCGATCTTATCTTTTTAGGCCAGACCCCTATGTTAAAAAGTTGGTTATAATAAAAAAATAGTCAATGCTTAATCTGTTGACAGCTAAGGAGCATTTTTATTGGGAATATGCCAGAAAGCAGTACGGGCATTTGATCTCAATTGTATATTACAGCTAAAATGCAGCGTTCCAAATAAGGCAATGCAAATAATGGTCAGAATAACTATCCTTTCCAATTTTTCTCAGCAGTATGCTCTCCCTGTATTTTTGAGGGAGCCTTCAGTTACTTCCTCCCACACTCTAAAAACATAGTTGGTTCTGATAAAACTGACCATGGTGTGTGTTACAGGGACCTAAGATTTGGCTGCCATTTGTTGCCAACTTACATCATGCAATTCAGTAAATGTGTTCAATAAAATGCTACTAAGGCCATCCATTCAAATGTGAATGGTTCATTTTTTTAGCGCATATTTTTTATGTACAATTCTGTGTTTTGGAGGGCTTATTTTTATTTTCAGATGTGATTATTTCATAATGTGTGTAGTGGATGAAAAAACCCTTCTAATAGGCTGAACCTGCTTCTTTAGAAGCACACAAACCTTTCACCAAGATCTGCAATCTGCAATCCTTTGTTTGAAGACACTCCGTTTTGGACAGCCCTGTGTGTAGCCCTAATTTGTACTGTAAATGCATAAACTGTAGGTGGATATGCAAGAAAATGCTCAAACCTATTGTTACCTCTGTGATTTTAGAACTTCCTCTGACCTTTATATTTTATTTGGAAACAATAATATTTGTAAAGCATTTTCCTGTCTGCCATTTATCTGTAACTTGTCTTTTTACTCTTATAAGAAGGAAATGAGCAAGTGTGTTTTCCTTTAACCATCTACTTTTAGAGCTATGATAAAATTTAAGGGACAATGTGTGCTGCATGAAATACTACATGGTATAGTTAGCTGGTTAAATAGGAAACTCCCAGGAACCCCAGAAGCTGTAACAGTGCAGCCATACACTGATATATACATACTGTATATCAATGTCTCTCTAGCTTTCTCTGAACTTAAATAAATACCTACAGTACATAATCCAGGCTTCTAGGCTTGCATAGAGCCTATAAATTTGTATTAGCTACGTTTTCAATCCTTGGGTTGCTTGAGTAACTAAAACCCTGCTTCCTGAGAGACAGTCTGCCCTGACATCCCATTTTACAATGGCTACTTTGTAATAACATTCCCATTCTTACCACTCTCCATATTTGATACATGGATTAAATTGTTACAGTAGCATCTGCACAAGCCTTTAACTGCACTGTTGACACTTTCTGGGGCTGCTGGCAGTTGTCCCTCTGCAAAAGTCTAGGCTGGTAATCCTAATATGTGTATGTATACCTGCTTGCACACACCTCCCCTGGACATATTTACAATGTAATTATTACTAATGATTTTATTAATTTTGTTTTTCAGCAAACCCAAGGAACCCATGTTCAGTGCAGGTGAGTCTTTGTTTTTGTGCTCTGTAAGCTCTGAGCTCATTTTTTCTATGGGTAACTGGATGTTAAGGCACATCTAAAATCAGGGATCACTGTCCATTGCAGTTTATGAAATGTGTTTGCCCAAGAAATGTGTCAAATACAGGATGGGGCATGTGGTGCAGCCAGAGCCTGGTAACAAACTGTGATCCCCTGTCTTTTTCATGACTTGCAATTACGCATCTCTGTCCCCCATATATCTATATGAGATGTGCTGGCACAGAGAACCAGGCTGAAACATAATTCTAACTGAATTTGTTTATTTTCCTATTTTTGTTGAAATCCTGTAATACTTCGACTAGGCATATTAATTTTGCTTCTGGCAAGGATGCTGAAATTATTCAACTGAATTATGCATAAGTTGTTCCTTAACAAGATGTAATGGTTTGTTTGATCTGATGTGACCCTTACCCCTTGGAGTTTTACTTTCCCTAGTGCCAAAGCGGGATGGTAAACAGAGAGGCTCTAAAGGTCTCTAAGAGATTCAGTAAACAGATAGATTGTTGCTTGGCACCAGCATGCAGTGCCAGTGGTAGTTATTGCAGATAATACATGGGATTGGCCTTGTTATTGGAAACACTGACTTTCATGTGAACCTGTAATTCTGTTTATTTATTTCTTTTTTATGAGGTACTGTGTGCTGTGTTACAGTGATTATATTACATTAAGACAAATCAGCACAAATAAGAATTTATAATTGAAATACTGTCCATTGTTTAGTGTTGTGATTAGCGTTGCTGCAACCAGTGATAAGCATCTTAGGTGTGCTAGCTAAATATTATACTCAAGTAAATTATCATCTATGCAACAGTGCTTGATCTTGATTCTGATGGTGACTAGTTTTTTGTTGAACCCCCTTATTGCAATGATTTGTTCCATATGATCATAGAAAGCTCTTTTGTAGCTGTGTGGTATACCTTATCCTGTCCAGGTAAGTAAAATAATTCCCTTGTTAGAAATAATGAATTAATCCTCCCAACATACAAAGTGGAGTCATTTTGCTGAACTGAGTGCTTATTGGCTGTGCTGCAGTATTCCATCCTATACTGCTTTCCATCTTGCCTGTTACAATACACCCCTCATTTCTCGGTCGTCCCTAGGCAGCACAGGCACTAATGGGTTAATGCAGTCTTCCCTTTAGGAGGCAGGATAGCAAACAAAAAAGAACAAGCTAGGTTCCGTCCCCCTGACTGCCCTCCCTCTTCCCTGCATTAGCCCCACCTCTGGCAGTTTTTTGCTATCCTGCTTCCTGGAGGCAGGAGTCTGGGGAGCTGTGCTCCCTTCAACTTATTTTCCTTTTATTCTGTTATTCCTTTTACTAATTTTTACTTTATTTTCAGGTCATCTTTATTATTATTATGCCTTTTTTTACTTTTCACTTAATTTCTTTGGATTATTTTCTCAGTTTTTTCAAGCACCCCTCCTACCAGGACTAATGGTGCAACACATTCTTCCCCAAGGTATGCTTCTATGCTGCCAGGGACCCTACCCTCCGCTCCCACTACTACTAATGGCAGGCTTCTACGCTGCCAATACCAGGGGGCATAAGAGGGGACAAAAAGGCATGCTGCAGCGCTGCCTCTGTGTCTCAAAGCAAGGGGACTCGGTCCACAGGGTATGCTGTAGCGCTACCTGAACCGTCCCCAAAAGCTGGCTCACGGCTAAGACATGCTGCAGCGCTGTCACGGAAGCCAATAATCCATCCCCACAGCCACCTGAGTGCACGGCGGCCGTTTCTCCCGACAAGGCGCTACTATTTTTCAAATTTGGCGCCATTCTTCCCCTTCGCTGAGGAGCGCCAACCGGAAGACGCGACTCACATCAGCGCACTTCCGCCTGAGCGCTAGACAGGGGAATTACAGCGAGCGGCCCAGCTCTCAGCCATAAACGCGGCGAGGGGTCTTTTGCACAGGGCAGAGGAAGCGCATCAGGCATTCCAAGGCCCCATACTCTTAAGGTACGGTTGGCACAGCACCTCCTTATCTATATTTTGGCTTTACTCAATCTTTTCTCCTAACACTGAACAGCCTAACATGGCGTCTGAGACATCTAACTCCCCCAGACTAGAAACAGGGGACCCTACCAGACCCATAGAAACAACTCAGGGTACGGGCAAACGGCAGCATAAACGCACCAAGCCCAAGGAACATGCTCAAGACAGCAAACGGAGCAAACTCACCCCTCCACATACAGAAAGCCTGTCTGATATACCTGATTGGTTTAAACCCTTCCAAACCACTTTATTGGGTATCTCTTCCTCACTTGAAAAGCTGTCCACAGTACAGCCCACTCACCAAAGTGTTACATCAGACAAAGCCACTACAGCCGGCCCAACAACCAGCACATTACCAGGCCCTGTACAACTAGAAACAGAGGCCTACACCTCAGATGAAGAGAACCCAGCTTTTAGTGACGCAGAAAGTATAGACCCAGTCACACATTCATCTGATTTATCCCAGAGGTCCCAGTCAGAGGCAGTTAATGTCCTACTTACGGACATGTTTCAAACTCTGGGTATTCAGGAAGAGGTGAAGGAGCAAAAGACACTAGATAAACTATTTGGTTCAGCTCACCGACACCAAAAACACTTCCCAGTACATGAGACAGTAGAAGAGCTCATTAAAAAAGAGTGGAAAACACCGGATCGCAGATTAGCTAAAGACAAAAGAGTTGACACTCTCTACCCATTTGACCAAACACACAAAGACTTGTGGGACAACATCCCTAAGGTGGACGCACCAGTAGCTAGACTGGCCAAACGCACCACCATCCCATTAGAAGACGGAACGTCTTTTCGGGATCCCATGGACAGGAAGACTGAAAGTCTACTCAAAAACATATTTTCCTCCACTAATACAGCTTTCAAACCTACGGTAGCCGCAGCCTGTGTGTCGCGCACAGCAGTCTTATGGCTTGAAGAAGCCATCGATGCAACCGCAGATGAATCATTCGACATGCATAGCCAGCTGTCAAAGATACTCAACGCTGTCCACTTCCTTTGTGATTCCTCCATGGACACATTACAGCTACTAGCCAAGACTTCGGCCATGTCCATCGGAGCCAGACGGGCTCTATGGATGAAAACCTGGAGTGCCGACCCAGCCTCAAAGAAAAACCTGGTAGCCCTCCCCTTTACAGGGGCCTCACTGTTTGGTCCAGAGCTAGACTCAATAATTAACAAAATTACAGGCGGAAAAAGTAATTTCCTTCCTCAGGACAAGAAAACACGCCCAAGCGGCCCTCAACCTAAGCGGCCTTTTCGTTCCAATAGCTACACCGGTCGTTCCCCCCAACGTTCTAGACCACAGAACACATATTCGGGACCCACAAAGGCCTACCGGCCCTTTAAGAAACCAAACTGGAACACACAGAGACGTCCCTTCAAGGGAACCTCAGACAAACCTCAGGACGCATGAAGGCCAAGCCCTTCCCGGGAGGCAGGAGGCAGTAGGGGGCCGCCTCCTACGTTTCAGGGAGGCATGGCTGACCACTACCACAGACAAATGGGTCCATCAACTCGTTTCTTCGGGTTACAGGATCCAATTCCACCACTCCCCCCCAGCAAGTTTCTACAATCAAATATGCCTCCCACAGCGCAAAAGAGACTCGCACTCAAGCAGGCCATAAACAACATGATAATTTCCAAAGCGATTATACCGGTCCCACCGTCAGAAAAGAAAACAGGTTTTTACTCAAACCTCTTCCTCGTTCCAAAAAAGGACGGGTCATTCAGACCTGTCCTAGATCTGAAGGCCTTAAACAGATTCCTACGCTCCGTCATAGCCAATGTACAGCAAGGGGATTTCTTCACGTCCATCGATCTTCGGGACGCTTACCTACACATCCCGATACACCGAGATCATCAAAAATATCTGAGGTTTGCATTCGCGGGAAGACATTTCCAGTTTCAGGCACTACCCTTTGGTCTGGCCACGGCCCCACGGGTTTTCACAAAGGTGATGGCAGCCTTAGTGGCCTACATGAGACAACAAGGACTGCACATTCTCCCCTATCTGGACGATCTATTGCTCAGAGCCCCGTCCCACTCCCGATCACTGGCCGGGACCAAAAAATGCATAAGCACTCTAGAAGCACATGGGTGGCAAATTCACCACAAAAAAAGTACCTTAATCCCTACGCAATCCATCGTCTTCCTCGGCGTACACTTCGACTCAAACCAGCACACGGTCTCCCTTCCTACGGAAAAACAATTATGCCTCAAGGTGGCAACTCAACAAGCCATCGACGCAAGGTCAATCACCGCAAGAACTTGCATGAGACTACTCGGTCTTATGACCTCAACCATAGAAGTAGTCCCATTTGCCCAGTTTCACATGCGGCCCCTGCAGCTGGACTTCCTCAGACAATGGGCAAGACTCCAGCACGACCTCAGAAGGCCAATACTTCTGTCACAACAAACAAAGGACTCTCTACATTGGTGGCTCCAACCCAAGAATCTCCTAGCAGGCAGAACCTGCTCATTCACCGATTGGGCTGTCATCACAACAGACGCCAGTCTACTCGGTTGGGGCGGCGTCTACGGCCACAGAACAGTGCAAGGACAATGGTCCCCACAGGAGGCAAGACTGCATATCAATTTGTTAGAAATTCGGGCAGTATTTCTTTCCATCATCCACTGGGCGCACCTACTGCACGGACGCCCAGTGAAGATCCAGTCAGACAACGCCACCACAGTGGCCTATATAAATCACCAGGGCGGTACAAAGAGCCGCGCCTCTTGGAAGGAAGTATCGCGACTACTCCAATGGGCAGAAGACAACCACTCCCACCTCACAGCGGTGTACATTCCAGGCCATCTCAACTGGGAAGCAGATTTCCTCAGCCGAAACTTTGTAGATCCAGGAGAGTGGTCCCTGAACAAGGCGGTTTTCCAGCAACTTATACGCCGCTGGGGGACACCGCAGGTAGACCTGATGGCCTCCCGGTTCAATCACCAGGTCCCTCACTATTGCACCAGATACCGAGACCCAAAGGCATTTGCAATCGACGCAATGACCACGCCTTGGGAATTCACACTAGTGTACATCTTTCCACCCATCCCCATGATCCACCCGGTTCTCCGCAGACTCCTACAATTCCAGACAACAGCCATCGTCCTCACTCCATTCTGGCCACGAAGACCGTGGTTCTCCGACCTCCAAGCACTAGCAATTGCTCCGCCTTGGAGACTCCCCTTGAGACCGGACCTCCTACACCAGAGCGGACTATTCCACCCTGGGCTGGAAAACCTGGCTCTCACGGCATGGCTATTGAGACCACCATCTGGTCACAGAAGGGTTTCTCCGACAAGGTAACATCCACGCTTCTGAAAGCTCGTAAGCCAACTACGGTCGCATCCTACCATCGGATTTGGAATACCTTCCTCACACGGTGCACAGAGACGCAACGTAACTCTTCCAAATGCCATATCCCTTCATTACTGGACTTCCTCCAAGGAGGCCTGGACAAAGGCCTGGGAGTCAACTCCCTTAAAGTGCAAGTGTCCGCTCTCTCGCTACTATTTCAGGACCAACTCGCACTACACCCAGATGTCAGGACATTCCTGCAGGCGGCAACTCACATCAAGCCTCCATACAAGAGCCCAATTCCCCCATGGGACTTGAACCTATTGCTCCGCACCCTCCAGAGTGCGTCCTTCGAACCATTAGCTACAATTGACCTCAAGCTCCTAACCTGGAAGGTAGTTTTCCTGGTGGCAATCTCCTCCGCCAGGCGAATCTCAGAATTGGGGGCCTTATCCTACAAAACACCGTACTGTATTTTCCATGAGGACAAAGTGGTACTTAGAACCCTACCCACATTTCTGCCTAAGGTCACCTCAGCCTTTCACCTTAACCAGGAGATTGTTCTCCCATCTCTCTGCCCCAAGCCATCATCGCCACAAGAACACCTACTCCACAACCTAGATGTGGTAAGGGCACTAAAGTTCTATATCCATAGGACAAGGGACTTCCGCAAGTCGGACTCATTGTTTGTTCTCTACGGGGCACAACACAAGGGTGCTAAAGCTTCCAAAGCATCCATCGCCCGCTGGATCAAAAGCTTGATCACTGCAGCCTACCGGGACAAGGGTCTACCCATCCCATTCAAAACTTCAGCTCACACTACCAGAGCAATCAGCACTTCCTGGGCACTGGCCAACGCAGCGTCTGCTGAACAGTTATGTAAAGCTGCTACGTGGTCTTCTATCCACACCTTCACGAAGTTCTACAAGTTCCATGTGTTCTCGTCCGCCGAAGCAGCCTTCGGTCGCAAAGTTCTCCAAGCCGCGGTGAAGCCATAACACTCACCCTCAGTTGCCATGTTAGAGCACCTATACACTGTTGTTGTTTGTTTTCCAAGGTTATTCTGTTCCTACTTCCGCTCTCTTTTCCCACCCACTATTACTGCTTTGGGACGAACCCATTAGTGCCTGTGCTGCCTAGGGACGACCGAGAAAAGAGGATTTGTATACTCACCGATAAAGCCTTTTCTCGGAGTCCCGTCACGGCAGCACAGGGAGTCCCACCCTATCTATCTCTAATATTAGCTGTGCTAGCCGGAACTGCCAGAGGTGGGGCTAATGCAGGGAAGAGGGAGGGCAGTCAGGGGGACGGAACCTAGCCTGTTCTTTTTTGTTTGCTATCCTGCCTCCTAAAGGGAAGACTGCATTAACCCATTAGTGCCTGTGCTGCCGTGACGGGACTCCGAGAAAAGGCTTTATCGGTGAGTATACAAATCCTCTTTTTGACATGAGCGCATTCAGTTGGGCTTATGTAAATAAAGTGCATAAACACTATCTGAAGTGCCACAAAAAATGTTTTTTTTTAATTATTACACAGACATGCCTGATTCCACAGATTAAAAGGAAACCATGATAGTCTGTCTTTGCTTTTGCTGGGACTTCCATTGTGAAGTGTTGCACAAATTCCCTGGAAAGCAGTGAAACTTTAATTCCCAGAACCCATTACTTCACCATGGAACAAGGTGAGGGATGAGTTGGATCACCTTGTGAGTCTAAAGGGGAGGTGGGAAAATGGTCCCTGCAATCACAGACAGACTATTATGGTTTTGTTTCAATCTGTGGAAATGTCTTTGTATGTTTATTTTTGAAAGTTCATATAGTGTCTATGCAACTTTTTTTTCATAAATCCAACTGAATGAACTTGTGTTAAAGGAAGAGATGATATATTTTCCCTGACCAAGCTGACCAAATGGACTGATCCAAATGTGTGACCAATAGGGGCTGATGTACTAATCCACGAATCCGAATCCCGAATGGGTAAATTGTTGCGACTTTTTCGTAGCCATTACGATTTGCTCGTATATTGTTGCGACTTTTTCGTATTGAGCGCTCATAAACGGCGGGCAAACCTTTGCGACTTTGCATGATTTTGGAAGCCTCCCATAGGACTCAATGGCACTCTGCAGCTCCAACCTGGCCCAAGGAAAGTCACAATACTGAAGCTTGAATGAATCCGAAACTTTCGTACTCGGCGCAACGGCTACGAAAAAGTCGCAACAATTTACGAGCAAGTCATAATGGCTATGAAAATTGCAACAATTTACAAGCAAGTCGTAATGGCTACGAAAAAGTCGCGACAATTTACGGAAAAATCGCAAAATACCGATCATTACAAAAAAAACGCATTCGGACGCTTTTCGGACGTTCATGGATTAGTAAATGTGCCCCTTAGTAGATTAAATTAAATATACACAATTCCTATAAAATGTTTTTGATTGAGGACTGCATGCATGAATGGATTTGGTACTTGGCCAATTGTAAGTTTTTCCCAGCCCAATAAATATCCCATTGAGCCAGAAAAAATATCATTTTGGTTTTGTAATGGGCCAGTGATCTGCTTGTGTGAAGGCAGCATCTGGATATTGAGGGCAAGTAGAAGACTAGATTTTCCTGACAAAAAGTCTGTGTGAATCTCTTTAGCCCTAATTCTCTCTCTGTCTCTGTAATCACAAGGGAAGCGCCGCGTGACGCACTGCAAAGGTAGGATTCACTTGCCAATGCTCATACTCTCTCTGGGCAGCACTGTTGCCAAGGTGATCGGAGCTTCATTACAAAAATACCTTTAGTGCCATAATGGCACGCAGCTGTTTTGCAGTCACCCCTGCCATCCTAATTATAACTGTAGGGTCCAAAAGGATAACATTTTCATATTTTCCTTAAAGCATTTAAGGGGTGATTGTCTATTTTACACATTTCTTCCAAAAAAAAATATATATATATATATCGATTGTTCTATGCATTTTTTCCCTTCTTTGCTACACACCCAAAAAAAAATCCTTAATCAAATGGCTGTTTGATCTTGGCAAATGAAAGCCAGTGCTTACCCAGGGAGCTGTATCTGTAGCATACCCCTGTGCATAGAAAGCTGGCTTCTGAAATGTAGTCGGTAGTACAGTGTGTGGATAGCCTGCACAGTTTGCTTTGCTAGTGTGTCATTCTAATGAACAAATAGCACGCATTAAAGCCTACCTTTTATAATCCTAAGCAACTGTGTGTTCAAAGCTAGCTGTCATATATAGCCTCAGCTCCCTTGCAAATTCCCTGCTTGTTCCACGTTCAAATGCAAGGTCTTGCATATAATTTTATAACATTGCTTTTATTTATTTTGCTCCTTACTAGTATGTACACCTGTTCTTTTTGGCTTTTAATTGAAACAAGCCCAGCAGTGCTTAATTATGCCATACTGTTAACTAGGGAGTTACGCATAGCCCTCTCTGATGTATATAGCACCGTTTAGAGTATAAAAGAAGGCAGAAAAGTAGTCCTGACTCAGTGATTGACTGTGCTACATAGTATTGCAATATAGTCAGTACTGGTGCGGTCCATGCTCAATGCTGACTTTAGACCAACACCGGGCAAGGTTATTTGACATTTTCAGAGCCACAAGTGAGTACTGCTTGGTAGCAGCATTATTTCTATCTGGTGACAGCTGACTGGTGCTCTTAGATGTAGCCATATCACATGCTAGTATTTTGTTGGGTCCCAACCTTACATTTTGTTAGTTACACCTATATAAAAATGTGACAAATGTGGTAATGAAAATGTTGGTAAAGCAAAGGAGAAAGCAAGAGACTCGCATAATTTCAATAAAATCTCTTTTGCTAAAGCAAATAACAATGAGCAATGTTTTATGTCATAGTTGCCGGTTTGTCAGGCTCCAGTCACCACAGGCCATAACAAAGTAAATGCAGGTCAGGGAAATGTAACATGTAACTTCCAATTCATATAAATGGGAAAAGACACTCCTTTTGGCAAATGCTGGCATTTCAGATGTTATTAAATCAGAAACGGCAGCTTCAGCATGTGTGGAAGGGCATTTTAACTGCTCAGGTTTTCTCAGAGTAAGGCTGTGGGGAAAACACTGCATATGCTATAGACCAGTCATGTTGCTCACTAACCCCTTGGATGTTTCTCTCAGTGCCCCCAAAGCAGGTAGTTAATTTTGAATTCGTGACTTGGTGGCAAGTTTTGGTTGAATAAAAACAAGATTTACTACCAAATAAAGCCCCCTGTAAGCTGATAGTGTGCATAGAGGCTGTCTAATAGCCAATCTTAGCCCTTATTTGGCACCTCCATGAACTTTTATGATGCTTGTGTTGCTCTCCAAGTCTACATTTGACTGTGGCTTACAAGTAAGAAAGGTTGGGGATGCCTGCTATAGACTATCATATTTGTGCTAATTACTGTTGGGTGGGATACTGCTGTTGTTAGTGCAGGTATGGTCTTGTGGGGTGGCCCATGTATTAACTATTTCTTAATAAGGTATACTTTGTCTTTGAAAGGTGTTAATTCTGTCAGATAGACAGAAAGATAGACATACTATTTAATAGCTGTATCCCTTTAAAAAAAAAAAAAACCCATAATGCTGTCAGAGTGTGCTTCCCTGAATTTATATATATCAAACAAGTCCTAAAAGTAGTTGACAATAACTAAAACAAATTGAACAAAAATTATTGTATTTACTAGGTGAATGGTGCTCTCAGTATTTGGTGTGACCCCCTTGTGCAGCAATAACTGCAACTTAACGTTTGTGGTAACTGTAAATCAAGTCACACAGAACAGCTTCAGCTCTTAAATGTTGGTGAGTTTCCTCACACGAACTGCTCTTTAGGTCTTTCCACAATATTTCAATTGGAATAAGATCAGGACTTTGACTTGGCCATTTCAGAACATTCACTTTATTCTTCTTTAACCATTCTTTGGTAGAATGACTTGTGTATTTAGTGCCAGCAGCCTCGGGGTTATTTCCCTATGCAGTAAGCCTTTGCAATCAAAATAAAAAGGATCAATCTCCCTAAGCCCATATTATTGCTCTGACAGGTTCTGCAGAACCCCCACACTTCTGCTGGCACCATGTCATTGGTTTGATAGAGCCATGGCTGTCACACTAAGGTTAACATGTGAAGAGCACCTTTTCATGTTGTTCTTTAGTGTGAATATCATGGTTTTATCAGATCACTGAGAACAGGGGGTCTGCAACACAGTTCTGTGTTGATGACTGCCACTGTGTAAGCAAGAGAATGAATGCTGCCATGCCATAGATGTTTTTTTGCAATAGGGCTTTTGCTGCCACCCCCAGTTCCTACCCTCTCCATTTAATAGCTGAGGAGCAGATCACTCACAACCTTCAGTAATCCGGTTATTGGTGGGAGGGAGCTATGGAGGATTTTCTTGTGCTTAGATGCTCACTTAATGCCACAAAGGCAGGATTTTATACCTTAACAGGAAACAGTTCTTATAATTGATAGGAGTTCTGAGCACACAGTGTGGCTACAGATTCAGCCCAGAGAGGGTTTTGCTATTTTAAGGTCAGTGTGGACTGTATACTATATAAGGGTATTTCTTTTTATTGTAAGTTTGGCTTCTTTGCCAGCTGGTTCTCCCATGGTACCTGGGGCATATACCCAAAGCTATATTTTGCAGCATGGTCAGCACAGTCATTGTAGGAGTAGTGCATGATATGACTGGGGGCTCTGATCTGCACCTGCTCAGATTCATGCTCTGAATGTCATCAGGTGGGAAGAGTAAATAATGTATATGTTTTCTTTTGGAATATGATGGTAGCTAAGCACACGCATAGCTGCAGGAAATATGTGGCTTAGAGAGCAGGCTTGGCAAGCAGACAAATGCTTCTCTTTAACTTAAGTAAGTAAGCTGTTGCGAAGAGGCTCCCTTGTTTAATACAAACAGTTCCGCACTTGGCTGAGACATATTGGCTTTCATTGAAAGCTATAAATGTAGTGGTATGTAATTCCTCAAATATACTGGTGGGGTAGATCTAAAATGAGTGTTGCCAGTCCACTTCAGCCCAAATAATCCAATGTTCATCAGTAAAACCATTGCATACATTTAATCAGGATAAGCAGTGTTTGTTTAGTTGTAGCCTGTGCATTGTAGAGACAGCCCTGCAGTTACAGAGCTCCTAGCTTGCCTTCTCTGTGCTCCTGCATTCAGAAACGTGTCTGTGAAATGTGCAGTGATATCTGCCAGCAGGACTTTCAATCTGTGTCAGACTGGCCTGCTGAGATTATAAGGGAGTGTGATTTTCTTTTCTTCCTTCCAAGTATCCACTTATACTTGCCCTTCTTTGTAAACATGTATTCTTTCCTTCAGTTCAAATCTGCACTGAGCAGTTGTGCTTTACCTTCTCTCAGGACTTAAAATTGCATAGCAAAATCCAAGTCTAGCACACAGATTGAACTCTGACAGGTATAAGATATTTTGTAATGGGAAGAAATATCCATTTTTATTAATTGTTACTTGTGTACTTCCATTTCTCCGTGTGGCTTTTCATCAATTCTACCTAGTAACTGTGCAGATTTTGCTGGCTCCCCAACTGCTTGACTCCTTTAAGAACAAGATGGAATCCACTGAGAACCTCATGGAGCTGGATGAGCAAACCATTTCTGAGAGTGGACAAGTGTCGTCCGATTCTCCGAAGCCCCCTACCCTCCCATTGGTTAAAAGTCCAAGCCAAACCAATCTCCCTTTCCCTAGGTCCCCTAGCTTTAAAAGCCCCAAGTCCCCTGGCAGTTATTTCCAGCTTTGCTATTAATGATAATAGTCTGTTTCTTTTAAATGCTATAGAACAGAATCGCCTTACTACTGCAGCATAGCCCTTATGCTTGTCATTGTATAAGTAATCTTTTATTTGTGTTGTGTTCATGGTTTAATGAAGGCATGTTACACAATACATTTTGTGTTCATTTATGTGCATGTGGATGTTACTAATTGCATTAAAGAGCTCTGAAAATTCTGGTTGCAGACTTGTGTATTTTTTCCAATTTTATGTTGCATTTTAATTTGCTTGGTACATGAGAAATTTTATTTATGTCTGCTAAAATTTTTATTCAGATTGTCATACAGATAATTACTAACTGGAGATGTCCCTGAGATAATGGTATGCATTTGTCACTTAAAAATAAATTAAGAACTATTGTATCTTGTATTTATTTAATTTTTTTGTTTGTTTTAGAGGAAGGCTATGTAAAAATGTTCCTGAGAGGACGTCCTGTTACTATGTATATGCCCAAAGAGCAAGTGGAAACTTACAGTTTAGAGGCAAAAGGTGAACTGCCAGCTAAAAAGCTTAAACTGGAATGGGTGTATCCTCTCATTAATAATTTGTCTATGGTAATAATCATCTTGACACTAATGAGTTCCAGGTATTTTAGAAGAATGAAATAAGGTTTAGTTTAGTAGCACTGACCTAAGACTCACAAGACACTAGCTAAAATTATGGGAAATAGTAAATACAGTGTCGCCTTGTTTCAGGGCATAGTTCTCATATGGGTTAGTTAAATACATGTGGAGAAGCCAAACGTAGAATATAAACCTATAAACCTGTACCTATAAACCTAGCATTTAAAGTTTGTAACCTAGACCCAGTAATATAATGCTTTATAACTCTAGAAGAACTGGTAAAAAAAAAATGATAACTGTAAGTTTTACTACCTAAATAGCATTGGTAAGTGATCCTTGGGCTCTATATAGTTTGTTTTCAAGATCAATACATTTAATTATGAAATGCACTGGGCAATATCCAGTTAAGTCTATAGATTCATTTCAGCTTACTCACTGTTCAGCAATATTGAGCTTTATGTGATGACTCTTCTACCTGCCAGTGGAATTTCTCCTTAATTAACAATCCAGATATGGCTACCGGGGACGGGACTGCCGCAGCAACTTGTACCTTTTGCCTACAGGAGAAACTGTATATTTTATAGCTTCCGTAGTGGTGTTATATAATGTTGAAGAGCAGCTGCAAAGACATTACACTGGCCACACCGATGACGTTAAGTGGTAAGTCCTACTGAATACTATTAAATCAATATCGGCTATTTTGCTTCTGGTGCAGGCCTTAACACTTTCTGGTGCATCATTGCTTTTCTAATTGAGGCTAATTAGACAGATGCATAAATTGAAACTGGTTATTTGATACTGTCAACACTGACGCTCCCTGTGGCACTTAAATGAATATCAGCCTGTTAAACAGATGCCAGGCACTGAGTCATGTCATATGCTTGATTCAAGTGCATATGTATTTTTTATAACCTCTCAGAAGTATGGGTTTAATTATTAATTACCATGCTGACTCCTACATGCTGACTCAAACATGTTCTTCTTGCAGCCTCGCTGTCCATCCAGATAAAATTACTATAGCGACAGGCCAGGTTGCTGGTACATCAAAGGATGGGAAAGTAAGTGATACTTTTTTTTTTTAAATGAACTCAAAAAAAGTTCTAAAACTCACAATGAAATAATCCATATGATCTCCATCAAGCTGTAGTGTTTCACAAACAGAACATGAACGTGCAGGTCTTTAATATGGGTATGGGATCCCTTATCTGGAAACCTGTTATCCAGAAAACTCTGAATTACAGGAAGGTCATTTCCCATAGAGTATATTTTAAGCAAATAATTTGAATTTATTTAAAAATGATTACATTTTTCTCTGTAATAATAAAACAGCGCCTCGTACTTGATCTTAACTAAGATAGAATTGATCCATATTGGAGACAAAACAATCCTATCCGGTTTAATTAATATTTAAATGACATTTAGCAGACTTACGGAAATCCAAATTACGGAAAGATCCCTTGTTCAGTAAACCCTGGTCCCTCTGGATAATATATCCTGTATGTAGTAATATGTATGCAAACAGTTCATTGGCTTGTTAGAACAGCAGATAGGTGCTTTGGTAGGGTACATACTCCTAAAGCTCAATGAAAATTGCCATACTGGTTTTTGGGTGTTTGAACCCGTTAAATTGTTTTTTAGAGGCCTTTGATACACAGTAATGTGGCATCTTGAAGAAGGGTGCCTAAAGATGCAATTTGGTCACTCTTTGTTACAACACACTAATGTTAATAAAGATGTAATAGTTACCCAGTGTTGCATAAGTATTGTATTACACTTCAGGAACACAACTTTAGTTTATATAAACCAGCTGCTATGTAGCCATGGGGGTAGCCATTCAAAGGAGAAAAGACACAGGTTACTTAGTAGATAACAGATAAAATCTCATTATAGTCTACAAAGCTTATCTGTTATCTGGTATGTAACCTGTGCCTTTTTTCCAGCTGGAATAGCTGCCTCTATAGCTACATAGCAGCTGGTTTATATAAACTATAGTAGTGTTCCTGAAGCAAATACAGCAGTTGAACCAGTGCTGGGCAACAGTAAATTATATTTAATTACTTTAAAACAATTAAATTTTTTTGGTGTAACTGTTCCTTTAATGCATCATGTAATTGATTTTATTATATTCTGCCTGTTTGTACTGAAGTGTGTTCAGAACTGTGTTTTATTTCAGTAAGTTTCATTGTGTTTTTTTGGTGGTGGAACTCCCAAAAATTCAGTTAGTTTAAAAGTGGCATATAGATGTAGTACATGCAAGTTCATTTTTAAACACACAAAAAGAACCATCCATGTGTGGCCTTTATAAAGGCAGTTATTAATGAGTTTGTTTTGGGTAATCATTGCTACAATTATATTTTTATTAAGCTTATAGCTCCCTCTTGTGGTACCATAGGTATGGCACAAATGCTCAAAGGCATGTTAATCTGAAAAGAAGGGCGCGCTCCCTGGTGTAATAAGTTCACATTAATTTATTAGTATTAAGTTTTTATGTTGACATCACATTACTTAACGTGTTTATTTGTTTAACTGACTAGTTTGTTAATTCTATTTCTAGCAATTGCCACCACATGTTCGCATTTGGGATTCTGTGACACTAAATACCTTGCATGTTATTGGAATGGGCTTCTTTGATCGTGCTGTTACCTGTGTTGCTTTCTCTAAATCTGTAAGTATTTAATTCAGATTGGGTGTTAAAGAAGGGTCAGACTGGTCTAACAGGGGATCTCCTGGTGGGTTATGCCCCCATTGGGCCTCAAGACAATTTCCATCAGCCTATCCTTATTTTCCTTATTTCCACAGTGGGCCCAGAGTGTTGAGCCCAGAGTGTTGTTTGGTGGATGTAGGACCCAGTTAAGCATTAGGCTGTATAATACCAGAGATACAGTATCTTGGTGGTTTGGCAAAATTATTTTAAACAGCAAGGTCTTTTGTTTTCATATTGTTTCCTGCCTAGAAATGTGTTTTAATATAAATTTAGGTATAGGTGTAATCAACATTTAATTACAGGACCGTCTGCCTGATGGAATCATTAATAAATGTACTGGCCAATTATAAATGATAGTAATGGTGACCAAAGAGCAGATATGCTTCTCTGTACACAGAGCTTTAACCATATAATAAAGCTTTAATCACATGGAAGGCCATTTTTCCTTTGTGTATCACATGCCCACTAAGCCTGCTATGGAAAGCTTAAGGGGGGGCCCTGAGCCTACGAGGACAATAATGTACAGTGAAGGAGATAGCAGCATGTCAAAACATCTACAACTGTAAATTTTTATATTAAAATGTTCATTATGGATTAATTTGTGTTATATTTGTTAATTGGAGATTTCAACTGTCTGCCCTCTATCTCTTGTATTGTCTGTAATTATGGTTTCAGATTGTTCACTTCTTTATTTAGAATGGCGGAGGGAACCTGTGTTCCGTGGATGATTCCAATGACCATGTATTGTCTGTGTGGGATTGGCAAAAAGAAGAAAAGCTGGCTGATGTTAAGGTATAGTAAAGACTTGAAGTGTAAAGTACCGGTGATTATTACTCCCTCATCATCCCTGTTTGTAATTTGTATAATAAACACACTTTAGAAAAGTATGTGCAATGTAGGATGGTGAAGTGGTGCTTAGCAGTGCTATGCCTCAGGTAGCATTATAGAAAGTAAGAGTTCCGCTAATGATTCTCAATAAAAAAAGTATGGATTTGCCAAAGTACAAAATAATTCATTAAATGGCAGTCACTCTCGTTGATAACATTTGTTGTAAGTGCACTAAATAGGAATAAAAATACATAATTTATTGAATGGAAAACAGTTTTTTAGTGCAATGCAAGTCCACTTTTATTTCAGTATAGTAAATTTTTTGTAGAAATGGTAAGAAAAATATTGGGGGATTATATATATATATATATATATATATATATATATATATATATATATATATATTATTATTTTTTATATATATATATTATAATATGCAGGAAAATATAAATTGATTCGACAAAATGCATCACTTTCTCTACATTTTCCTGGAATCATCAATGGCTAATATGGTACAACCCTCTGCTACTATCAATACTTTAACATGACAGACAGCAGGACTATAGGAATTCTACCCCTATCTGACAATTTAGCCCTAAACACTTGCATTTGCTTGGGTGCCTTCAATGGCGCCCAATCAAAATTTTCTGTCCCATCTGAGACGGCCGATATGCAAGTTTTTTGTGATATCGGTTGCTTCATCAATCCACCATACACGCACCAATATCGTACAATACAAGGTTTCATAAGATATTCAGTGTGTGTGGTGGATTGATGTTAACCTTAAGTTAACATCTGTTGTACTCAGTATGAACTTGAAGCTAGTATTGCATCATTCTTTCCCTGGCTGAACAATGTATTCCTTGGGCATGTGAGCAATAGAAACAAAACTCAGTCTTAGTAGTTGGGTAGTGAATTTGGGGAACCTGACTGTCTGTTTATGCCCAAGGCCATGATATGCATACCAGGCAAAATAATATGGTCTCCCATAGGGTAGGTAAAGGTACTAGTTGCTTTCTTTCTGAAAAGAAAGGTATTGAAGAGCAGTTGGCTCTAGTGCACAAATTGGCTAAGGGGCATTTACA
The DNA here is from genome assembly GCF_000004195.4 of Xenopus tropicalis. Taxonomy (NCBI): domain Eukaryota; kingdom Metazoa; phylum Chordata; class Amphibia; order Anura; family Pipidae; genus Xenopus; species Xenopus tropicalis. Next base: position 96,413,002 of record NC_030684.2, read on the forward strand.
CACCATCAGTGCCAATACATATTAATACAGAAAAATAATTCTCTCTATGCTCTCACTGCAGAGGAACCTATTACTCTATCTATAAATCAATAGATATATAAAATTTAGTTGAACATAAATGTTTGTGTAGTTGACTAAGGAAGACGCTTGCAGCTGCATTTAAAAGGGGATCTTCTCTCTAATATATATATATATATATATATATATATAATTTTAATGGTTCTTTTACTTCTAGTGCTCAAATGAAGCTGTGTTTGTTGCCGACTTTCATCCAACGGACACAAATGTTATAGTGACTTGTGGCAAGTCTCATCTTTACTTTTGGACATTAGAAGGAAATTCTTTGAATAAGAAGCAAGGATTATTTGAGGTATGTTGAGACATTTCTTTAAATGATGATAAATTATATTAGTTTTAATATTTAGTGTTTCAGGTTTTTTTTAGACTACTTGTTCACAAACTATGAGGTACTTCCCATTAGGAGGGTGTGGGAAATGTTGTTTTCCCTGTGTTTGCACGTTATCTGCCAGTCTTTCATTTTATGTGGCATCAGCCTAAACATTAGAACCAGCAGTCTAGAAAGGGGAGGGCATTTTATGTAGCTTGAATAGAAAAAAAAAGATCATGTCTGTGTAGGAGAATGTGGGATGTTGGTTCTTTATAGAGTATTGATACTGTACTATGTGAAATGCAGTGTTAATCACTTCTAATAACTGCAGCAGTACTGGCCCTGCAGAAGCATAACATGGACGCATAACATCTAATGAAAAGAACTGCCTTCTACATAATTTTATGATCTGATTTTTTTATTTCATTTTTTTCTTAAGAAACAAGAAAAACCAAAGTTTGTTTTGTGTGTGACCTTTTCGGAAAACGGTGATACAATAACAGGAGACTCTAGTGGAAACCTCTTGGTCTGGGGAAAAGGTAAGATCTATTTTGCAGACACTGTTTAGTAACTGTGCATTTAGTGACCTAGTGTTTTTGCTTTCTGATCACAGTGGTTATGAGAACACAATTATAGGTACCTTTATAATCATGTTAAAGGAGAACTTTGGTCAAAAGGATTGTATTTGTGTCTCAAAAATATGTATAATGTTAAGAGAATATTCAGCCGCACTTTCCAAATAGCAGGCAGAATATCACTGTTTTTGTTTTTATGTGATTGTCACCAAAGGCACTACACAAGCTTTTGCTAATTTTAAATATTGGATATAGTTCTATTTTGGCATCCAATGTTTGATTGCAGTGTAATATTTTGCATACTGAGATTGCACAGTTTTCAATTCATTAAATAACAAGATGACTGAAATAGTGTCAGCAGGGATGATGATGATTAGAGAATCCTTTTGCATTATAAGCTTGAAGTGCCTAATTTGGAGAGCTAGGGGGCACAAAAGTTATATATGTCTGGTAATATTTAAATACAGTATAAGAAAGAACAATCTCTTGTTTAAAAGAAAGGGCATTTTCTGTAGCTTTTGCACATTTAATACAATATAACCCTGATTTTACATACCCAGAAATGACTTTGATCACTTGTGGTCTGCCGCAGGTAAGCAGCAGTCCTTCCATCTCCGATACATTTCCGGAATTAATGCTGTTTTGTTTTGTTTTTTTGTTCTTTTTTTGTAGTCCCTGAAAAACATAAAAGCAAGTTCTACTGTATATTCATAAGCTGTGGTGTGGTTTCATGTGATATACCCATACTTTATTATAGGTATGGGACCTTTTATCCAGAATGCTCGGGACCTGGGGTTTTCCGGATAAGGGGTCTTTCTGTAATTCGGATCTCCTACCTTAAGTCTGCTAAAAAAATATTTAAACTAATTAAACCCAGTAGGATTGTTTTGGCTCCAATAAAAATTAATTATATCTTAGTTGGGATCAAGGTACTGTTTTATTGTTACAGAGAAAAAGGAAATAATTTTTAAAAATTGGAATTATTTGCTTAAAATGGGGTCTGTGGGAGATGGGCTTTCCGTAAACAGTCAGGTTTAGGAACAATTACTTACAAAAGCAGCCCTATCCGTGAAAAACAAGCAACATGATATATTAGGAACTTTTAATGTAAGTTTTTTAGTGTCAGTATCACTTTAAGTATTTAAATAATGATGTAGGTATAAACTCTACTAGCATTCTGCCAATACAGCATTTGTGGTGACATTTTTGTGCCACTTGAGCTCTTCGTCAGAATCATTTCCTTAATTATATCTGCACTAATGAAACATCTTCATTTCAAAAGCTATAGGCAAAGCAGATTTGATTGCATCTGCAGATGGCACCATTGATCTTTATTATATGCGTATGTCTGAATTGCTTCTTAATAGCACACTCTTCTGGGTATCCTCTATAAAAATACGTTTTATTTCAGTCTGAGAAGTCACATAATCTTCTTCAGTAATTAAAACATTTCAGAATGTACTGGTATTATAATAAAAAAAAGTGTGATATTAACCTGTTTCTTTTGTTTTGTTTTGTTTTTTTCATCTTGTTATAAACTACTGTGCAGCAAGTAGGCCTTTAAAAAAGCTATTTTACCATTTTTGTGTGGCATCAGGTGATTTGTTTCATGTTTCATTCAATATAATTAGCCTATAGTCTCCTTCTCACTGCCTGCACTGTGCTACATGGTGCACTGGTTTATAATTAGGGTTGTATCAAATCCACTATTCAGCTGAACCTTTCAGAATACCAAACCGAATCTGGATCCTAATTTGCATATGCTTAATTATAAAGTCTTGAAAGGGTTAAAGAGAAAGTAACCTAGTAATTTCAGGTTGAAAAATGAAGTTTAACCTTAAAGGTGAAGGAAAGGCTAAGTCACTTGGGGGTGCCAAAATGTTAGGCACCCCCAAGTGACTTTAAGCGCTTACCCTTTACCCCGGGCTGGTGCCCCTGTTCAGAGAGAACAGCACCAGCCCGGGGTACCTGCAGCGAGCGCCCCCTTCTTCCTGCTTTGCGCTTGCGCATGCACAGTAGAGTGAAAAGCCGAACTTTAACAAAGAAGTCGGCTTTTCACACTACTGCGCCGGCCCAGGGACTTTGTCGGCAGAAGAAACACGGAAGAAAGAAGCGCTCGCTGCAGCTACCCTGGGCTGGTGCGGTTTTCTCCTAACAGGCACCAGCCCAGAGTAAAAGGTAAGCGATTAAAGTCACTTGGGGGTGCCTAACATTTTGGCACCCCAAAGTGACTTAGCCTTTCTTTCTCCTTTGATGCCTATATATAACCTGCCTACCTGCTAGTTGATCCAGAGAAAGGCAAAAACCCATCTGAAGCCTCTCTAATTTTAATTGGCCAGTCCCTGGATCAACTTTTTACTAAGAGCTATTGCCTATAACCCTGTATTCCCTCACTTGCTAAAAAGCTATCCAACCCCTTCTTGAAGCTATATAATGTATTCGCCAGTACCACTGATTCAAGGGAATTCCATAACTTCACAGCGCTCACTGTAAAAGTAAAAAAAATTAAACTTCCTTGTTTGTGACAAAGAGTCGCGTAATTTTAAGGATTCAGTTCGGCCAGGCACGCGGATTCGCCCAAATCCTGCCAAAAAAGGCCAAATCTTGGATAAGTTCCGAACTTAATCCTGGATTTAGTGCATCTTTAGTTATATTTTCAAACCTGACCAATTGACAAACTAATCAATATCCATGATATGAAGATAGTGTTTCAGAATCATCCAAAAATCATGCAAAATGATTATCAGTACAGTATATGGCCACAGAGGCAACTACATTTGAGATTATATCTGCCTTGTGTAAGGTCAGTCAGTTTTTCCTCTACCTCCTTTATAGTATGCCAGCTGCAAGATTAATGTGGTTGCTTCAGAACCATGACTTATTTTACTAGCAAAGGTTAAAAAAGGCTATGTGAAAATCATCAATGAAACCACTAGAATCTGAAAAGAAATGCAACTATTTATTTAAAAAAAAATATTGAATGGGATTATAAAAAGGAGTGATATTATTTGATAGCACAGTCTCTCTCATTTTAAAACCCATATATTGTAAATGTAAATAATTAACCAAATGCATTATTTGTATTCTTCAGGTACCAACAGGATAACACATGCAGTTCAAGGAGCCCACGATGGTGGGATTTTTGCACTTTGTATGCAAAGAGATGGAACATTGGTATCTGGAGGAAAAGACCGAAAACTTGTGTCCTGGGATGGAAATTATCAACAACTAAATAAAGTGGAGGTGATTATATTTATTTTTGCAGGTGCACGCTCTTTACTTCCTCTCCTTGTCCTTATTTATTCATGTGTAGGAGCACAAACGAGAGGACTGTCAGTTTGCAAATATATTTGCAAGTAGCCAATCAATGGGTGAGATCAGTAGTGGCATATAACTGGATGCCCATCTGATCCATCATTTTAAAGGAGAAGGAAAGGCTAATAAAGAGTTAATCTCAAGCTGCAGGCATACCTTCAGTTCTCTCAATAGTGCCCCATATTTCTCCTGTTCAGATGATCAGAAGCCTCATAGGAAAAAAAACACTGAGCTCTGTTAAGAAAGTTCCCATTATGCCTCGCTCCTGCACAGGCACCCAGACCCGTGTACATGCTCAGTTTGTAAGACTATAAGGAAGCTTCCTGCTGATTGGCTCAGATCACACATTCCTAATGGGGGGGAGGGAGTTCTTAGCATATTTGAGGGAGGGGGGAGCAGGAGAGGGGAGAGAGCTGTGCGTGTCTCTGGCACAGGAAAACAGACAAATCCTGTTTCTTTTGACTATCCCGACTGGACTACTGTAACCTGCTACTAACCGGCCTCCCTAACTCCCATCTTTTCCCCCTACAGTCTATATTAAATACTGCTGCCAGAATTCCCCTCCTCTCATCCAGGAGAGTTCAGGCCCTTCCCCTGCTAAAGTCCTTATCGTGGCTTCCTATTAAACAAAGAAAATCTTACAAACTCCTTCTCTTAACCTTCAAAGCCCTCCATTCCTCTGCTCCTCACTACATCTCTTCTCTTGTGTCTCCGTACGTTCCTGGCCGACTCCTTCGTTCCTCACAGACCAACCGTTTGGTTGCGCCCCCCACTACTACTGCTGTTTCCTGCCTTAAACCTTTCTGCCTTGCTGCCCTTTACATTTGGAATCCCCTCCCTGATTTCCTCTGGAGAGAATCCTCCCTCAGTCTTTTTAAAACTAAACTTAAAGACTACCTTTTGGAGCACTCACCCAGCACCTGATCTGGGAATCAACACTTATATTATAGTGTCACCCACTGTGACCTACAGCACTTATACTGCATTAGCCTATTTGTGTCTGTAAATTACCCTCCCATATAGATTGTAAGCTCTACGGCGCTGCGTACATAAGTAGCGCTTTATAAATAAAGATATACATACATACGTACATACAGAGCGTTTCTGTGAGTGCTTACTTAGTTTTTACCTTTCCTACTTTAACTGTGATTTGCTATCCACCAGAGATACATACTTAGTTTTATGTCTCCTTCCTGGTACTTGTTTAAAATGTAAGTTGTTTGGTCAGATTTTTTCAGGAAACCATTTATACAATAAACATTTTTCTGCCTTAGATTCCAGAACAGTTTGGTCCAGTACGTACCGTTGCAGAGGGAAGAGGAGATGTTGTGCTTATTGGCACCACAAGAAATTTTGTTCTTCAAGGCACTTTATCTGGGGAATTCAACACTATTACCCAGGTAGGTAATCTAGTAATTTATCTATAGTTTACTCCTTAATACACAACAGTCATTGTATTTAAATATTAATATGTTGGCCAGAGTGGTGTAGTGCTGATTTATGGCACAATATAAAGGGGCAAATATCTTTGCTGTTTTTAAATAGGATAAAAAAGAAAAAATGCGGTGTATATAGACTGCACATTACTGTACATGCATGATATTCCTTCTGCGCTGTGCAGTTCCTCAGTCTCGGAGGTGGCCAGTAAGGCTGCACTCTCCAGTGTGCTGCATGTTGGCTTTACTATCTGTAGAAAATGCAGACTGTCAGACTCTGCCTCCTCTATGGGTTGTCATCCTGTAACCTGTGGCAAGTATGATGCATCCCACCTTTCTTCTAAAGGGCTCCTAGCAGTCAGTGTTGCCAGTGCAAAGCATGTGGTCGTGTACAGTTACAAAAAAAAAAAGTTGACAGGATGACTGATCTAACTATATATTTATCTTTAACCATATGTGTTAAAAGTGGCCCTTACAAAATATTGAAACGTAGAGATGGAAAGTGAACATAACCATAAATGTTATGAAACCACTATGTTGATAAAATTTGCGACAAAGTAAGAGTATGCAAAATTTTATTTTTTTTGTTAGGATTAAGTTACTGTCTCCTTATCTAAATTACTTTTTCACATTATATCCATAGCTTGATAAAACATTAGCTGTATACTGGTGCTTGCTGTCTGTTTACAAACTGGAAAAAGCAATTTTCCTGTAGGTTAAAGATTGGCACAACTTATTCCTGTTGGAAAGCTGGGCAAAATATGATTAATAGCTTCTTATGGACAAGGCAAATAAATCAACCGGCTGCAAAAATGTAAAATCTTATTGTGGAATGCTGCTCTAAAGCTAAACCCATAACGCACATTCAGCATTAGTTGTATCTCTCTTTATTCATCAGTAGATCATGGTGATCCTGTTAGATAAGTAAATCACTATCCCAATCATGTCTTCTTTATTTTTTACATTATCGGTCTCTCTACTTTAAAGGGCCATACTGATGAGCTCTGGGGACTTGCTGCACATTCACTGAAGCCTCAGTTCCTGACCTGTGGTCAAGACAAGCAAATTACATTATGGGATGCCACCAGCCATCGTCCTATTTGGACAAAAATCATTGAGGTGTGTATGGGCTCTGTGATAAAGCAAGTTATTTCCTGAGAGAGAGATTTGCTATAAATATATATTTAAGATATTTGTGTATTATAAATTGTTTCTACTAAAGTGTCTTGTGTTTCTCTACAAAGTGACAACAAGAATAGTTTTTACCAGCTGTAACTGAGCTTTACAAGTTCGCAGAATACATTTGTGTGTATTATTGACCACAAGCTTCCCATTAAATACATATGAGTAAGCATGATGCATATTTTATTCAGGTCTCTTGACAAATTGGTTATTTAGTAGGTGTAATTCTTAGAGATTAAAAAAATATTATATATATATATATATATATATATATATATATATATATATATATATATATATATATATATATATATATATATATATATATATATAGGTTGTTATCCCTATAAGTGTGTGCCTCAGCCTTTTTATATATATATATATATATATATATATATATATATATATATATATATATATATATATATATATATATATATATATATATATATATATATATATATATATATATATATATATTATTCTCTAATTTATAAAATGAAAGCTAGTTATGGAGCTAATCAAATGCCCGAATGACCAAGAATTCTGTAGAGTTGTAGTTTACTAAGAGGTAGCATGCCAAACGTGACCTTAGTTCAATTGGTCTTCTTTATTTTTTTTATCGAGTTTGAATGATTTGCATTCTGCCTCTTTGAAATGGGGATCACATCACACTATAATACTATTGCTCTGAGGGGTACAATTTTGTTATTGTTACTTTTTGTTACTTCTCTTTCTGCTCAGATATTCTCCTATTCATCTTTTAGTCTCTCATTCCAACCACTCCCTGGTTGCTAGGGTAAATTGGACCCTAACTGCTGAAATTCCAAAAGCTATAAAAGTGAGAACCAGTTGCAAATTGTCTCTGAATATCATTGTCTACATCATATTTACATTTAATTTAAAAGGTGAACAACCCCCTTACAAAAAATATGGTCCAAACTCTTTAGTGAAACCTTGATCCCTTGGCTAAATGTCTTGCATGCTTGACTGCTATTAGGTAACTTTCAATAATGGCTCTCTCAAAAATGGGAGGGATCTTGTTTTACTCAATACGGTAAAAATAATAATGAACATTTTGCAATTTGTGTCATTAACCACAAACTTAAACAGCCTCAAATATTGTACGTGTGTGTGTGTGCGTGCGTGCCATATAAATGTAAATAACTGTATTCATCCTTATGAATATTGCCGTCCAATGGTACTGGGAGAAGAACTGGGGGGTTAGAAAACAGAAAATACAGGGGTTTGTGATCATCCCTCCCTAAAATTGAAAGGCACCGGGAGGTATTTCTAGGTAGTTGGTGTTCATGTTAGCGTGCATCCCATACTCATCAGTTATTGGCTTCATTACTGAAAGAGAAACACTTGGTCCTCTGGCCGTTGGGATGGCAAGTGGAAGCTTGATGAAAGCAGAGGAGCTGTGTTCCCATGAGGGAATGTGCCTGACTCATTTTTAGTCAGGGACTATGCACATGCATCTTCTGCCTAATCATGCTGCACTTCCTTTGCCCCAGACATTAGGCGGGCGGGAAGGTTTTTTTTTTCCAGCCACTAGCTGGAGCCTTACCAATCAAGCAATCAATGGCATTGCACCAGCACACTTCAGAACTTTTTTTTTTTTTTGTGTGTTTGATTTGTGCACCAATGGATGGGTGTCATAGTCCTTTGGACTTGACCCCAGGCCAAGACTTACACCCTGGGGGAAGCTTTGGCAGAACCCAGGGTAAACAAGGACTTTCCTTAGCTGCAAGGCGAAGGGGAGTACGACGACTTGGTGGGGCTCACCCTAGCGTCGGCCCATGCTGTCTGTTGGCTGATGCCTTGGACACACGAGCATCGGTGTCCATGCCTTCGGGTAGGACTCACTTGTGATGATTTAATATCATCATGTAATGAGAGAGGCAAACAGTGGCTGAATGAACAGGGAATGAAATTTAAATTTGTCATGTTTTGTTAATAAATGTAACTATATTTTCTTTCAAGGATCCAGCTCAATCCTCCGGGTTCCATCCAAACGGTTCCGTTGTAGCAATTGGAACTCTAACTGGAAGGTGAGAAATACTGAGATTCTATTTTCCTATGTATTTTAAGAAATTGTACTTCTCTCATCTGTCGTAAGAATATTTTCTTTCATTGTCTGAGGTCTAGTTTCCTTGTAAAAACTAAATTTAGTAAGTTGTATAGCATGTTGCTTGAAATAGAATACTGGTAATTAAAGGGCCAATGGTAACTGGTAACTACCAGTTTAAAGCCTCCCACACTACAGACTTCCATTCCATTTCAGCAAAACTGAAATCTAATGCAACTGATTTGGATCGGAATCTGGTCAAATAATTATTTTAGGCCGGCAGTTGCACTTTTCTGTAGTTTTGGACCAACTATTATGACTAATTTGCATAACATTATAATACACAGTTCATATGTGAGCCAGTAAGATTAGAGTTTATTAGAAAAACCTTGCTTAGGGTAGTACTCCAGCAAAACACTATCTGCAGACAGCTCATCACTAGTCTGAGTCAAACAACATGTATAAAATATGGAATATTACAAAGTAAAGCTCAGGATTATGGCACTATGCTGTGGGTGCCATCCTGGTATCCATAAGGACAAATCCGTACGGTGCAACATACAGAATGTCTGCTTCCACTTGACCAGAACCTAGCAAGCATTTCCTAATTCATGTTCTTACATTAAGGTGCTAGATATATGCAGAGAGCACCAAAACACTATTTGTTATAAAGCAAAGCTATGTTTGTCTCATGTCTCACATGTTTTCTTAGAGGGGAGGGAATGCAGTGGTTTTGCTTTTACCTTTTTGGAGTATACCTTGAAATTTCTTTGGAACATGGCTACTTTGGATTTTGGAATACAGGTAGCACCTATTAATGTCATTGTGTCACATTAATTTTATTCATACTCTTTAGTAGCAAAGGTGATTCTGTGTGGTTTTATACTATTCACCATACAAAAGCATAGGTGTTAACTAATTCCATTCATCCTTGTGGGCATGTAGAAGGATTTTACCACCCCCCAAAGCAGCGTCACTAACAGTAGAATACAGACAGCCCGTTCTTAGGGGTATATTTATCATGCTGTGTAAAAAGTGGAGTAAAACATCACCGGTGATGTTGCTCATAGCAGCCTATCAGATGCTTTGCTTTGGTTTTCTAACTGTTGAAATCTAGTTGCTGATTGGTTGCGCCGGGCAACATCACCAGTAATGCTTCACTCCACTTTTTACACATCATGATAAATATTCCCCTAAGTGTAGCAGTGTTGGATTGTCAGACCCCTCTGACAATACGGGACAGGTGGAGTGATGGAGAAGAAAAAATATATAAAGCAGGCCTCCTTAGAAGTGATACTGACGCAGTGCCTTTTATTGGAGAAACATGACTGTGTCACTTTATGTTTAGGGGAAAATTCAACCTTTTTTCTCTAGGTAATTATCGCTGTAGGATGATGATTCCTGTACTAGCCTAGAAGCCAATTCCTCAATCTTCAGAAGAAAGACTATGAATAACATGAAATTATACAGAAATGCGCCATAATGCAGTCACACCATGACTAATTCTATTCATTGTTTTGCAGGTGGTTTGTTTTAGACACAGAAACAAAGGATTTAGTCACTGTGCATACGGATGGCAATGAGCAGTTGTCTGTTATGTGCTACTCACCAGGTCTGTCTTTACATGTTAAATTGCAAACTGTTTCACTTATTTATTATATTATTTGTTATTATGTAAGATGCAGGATTAAGATATCAGGTTGTGGGCAATATAATTATTAATTTTTAACTGGAGATTGTACATGAGAATTACTAAATATGGCAAACTTTTAAGAAAAACTAAAGTATTTTTAAGTTGTGATTTAAAAATAAGTCACAAAATCTACACTGCTCTTTTTAGTGACACTGAATAAAATATACATGTCTGTACATACAGAATAAGCAGTTATTTACTTTATACTAATAGCTGCTCACAGGCTGATGAATAAGTGAGTGACAGAGAAGTGCAGCAGCTGGCTAATGGGATGACCAGATTTTTTGTTGTAAGCAGAAAAAATTTTTAGCAATTACTTCAGTTGGTCAGACACTGGGGCAACAGTTTTTTTTTTTATTTAGATGATTAATCCTAGTTATTTCTTGGAAATAATTGGTAAAGTAGAGGCTATCTCTGCTGTATTCTGCTACCTCTGATGATCAACAAATTACCACGGATCTATGTAGGCTGAAGAGCAGAAGTCGTAGTTCATATCCAATCCAAATGCCAGTGCCGATATATAATATATTTAATTAAAAGGAAAATCTTGAGCATTGCTTAGTAAATGAAATATTTGGTTAAATTTTTTCCTACGTTTTGTGAAAATGTAACAAAAGTAAACATGTTAAACAAGTGCTGCCTTTCCTGATGGCCTTATGCAGAGTTGCAAACAATCTCCACTTTGCCAAGGTCATTATTATACTTATTATTCTGGAGCTCTGCTTTTTAATGCTGTTGGCCATTGCATTCTATTGCATATACTCCTTGGTATCCGTAATCAAGCTGCATCATAGTTCTCTTACTTACCTTTCTAACTGCTCCTTCTCTGTTGCTCTTGCTAAAAAACCCTCTTTCCTATTTCATCTTAGTGTGGGGTTACCTCGGGGTTCTGTGATCTGCCCTGTTCTCTTCTCTCTGTATGCTATAGTTTTTTGACTGGCTGATATGGATATTAGAGACAGGTACTTGGAAAGGAACTTCAAGAGACTAGCTTACTTGAGAGTTGTCCACAATAGGCTTATGGTGCTGCAGCCAGAAAATCCAAGTATAATTGGAGTTGTAGGACGACTGATTACCAGTAAGACCATTATTTCCCGATGACATCTGTCTGCCTAAAGATGCAGAGAATAGGTGGCAGTGTATGCAAGGCCTGGAGTCCCTTGTTTTCTGTTGACCGCATAGGACATTCACAGAGACATTGTCTGTGAGCAATAGCAGTATCATTAAAGTTTCCTACAGTTCTGGAACCTCCAGATCTATCACAAGTAACAGACTTTCAGTCAGAGGAGTTGATTGTCAGTAGTAAATCATCATTTTCCTTTTATAGTCTGAGGAATTATTAGCTTGCCAAAAAATACTCCCCCCTCAAATCTAGATGTGGCTTAGCATAGCAGGAATTTACAGTGTCCTTTTTAACCACGGGACAGAGATAATCCTGGTGCTATACATAGAGACTTTTCTTAGGTGGCCAAAGAGAAGGGCATTGCAACAGAAAAGTATTGGATACTTATTTCTATGCTATTATCAAGCCGGCTTTCTTTTAAACAGGTATCACCTTGATGAGTAAGGATACTTAGTAGATCTACTTTAGTTTTCCAGGATTTACACTGGTTCTTAAAAGATGCAAACACTAAGAGGCAAATTTAACAAAATGTGATGTTAAAGCTCACCATAGAAAAATTCACCCACTTTCTATTAATTTATAGAATTTCTAGATTTTTAGAAGCATATTTATAAATAGTAAGTGGGTGAATTTTTCTATGGTGAGCTTTAATCTCACATTTTGATACATTTGCTCCTTAGTGTTCTTTCACTTAGGAATTACAACTCATAGGAAGTACAACTTGTGCTTTGTGCCATGTTTACGTTAAAAGTATGGCAGAAGGTGCAAAAGCATCCCTGTACTTAACACCTGTCTTGAGCAGGCTTTAAAGGCTGATGACAGATCAATTGCAGATAACTCCCCCTAAAGATGCTTCTATAGCATTTACCAGGTTCTAACTGTTCCAGGCAATCTCTGCTCTATTGGTTTAAAATCCAGTTCCATAGTAAGCTATAGTAAAGGTTCCTGTCAGATACACAGAAGCTAAGACGTTCTGATAAAAGTAGAAGAGTTGTTCATCTGGAGATCCTTCTTTCCCCAACAGGGGGAAATGCCCAGGCCAGTGCCACAGTGGAAAAATACTGAAGGCTGGAACTGAATTAAACATTAATTCAGGAAGCTTCAACAGAACAACTATACCTTGCTAGGAGGGAGCAGAAATCCTAGTCTTGCCTGCATCAGGAGCTGCTGCTGCTGCTTGGATGGGCAAGGAAAGGGAGTCCTGAGCAGGACTAGGAAGCCCGAGCTAGTGGGCTTAAAAATGCTACCATATCAGAGACACTTGCTGAGCCTCCTAAATCTGAAGCCTCTTTGCTAAAGCTTTCAAAAAGGTTTCCTGCTGGTTTATTGATGCAACTGTATTTGTACCCAAGCTAACAGTAATGCACTGTTATGACTACAGTCAGTAATGAGGCTTCCTCAACATTTGTCTGAGGTCTTCAGAAAATATGCAGAGCTTCACAAATTACTGAAATTACCAATACTCTGTTTGTTAGGCTTTTTGCAGACACTCCCATGGTGATATAACTCATTTCATGTTCCCAAATAGTTAAAAGAGAGGATTGCTAGTGAACTATAGGTGTAGATCACATAAAGTCCATTTTCCTGTTAATATTTAATAGGAAAAAAACAAGCAGTGCACAAAATTCATTTAGCAAACATAAATCAAAACAAAAGAAAGTTGTTACCGTATGGCTTTTACTACCTTGCAAAACAACTGCAATTTTCTACCTTATTTTCTTAATCTGGAAGGAAGGAAATAATTAATAATTAGTACAACTATGGGACCTGTTATCCAAGACGCTCGAGACCTGGGGTTTTCCGGATAAGGGATCTTTCTGTAATTTGGATCTCCATGAATTGTCTGCTAAAAAATCATTTTAACATTAAAAAAAAACCCCATAGGACTGTTTTGCCTCAAACAAGGATTAATTATACCTTAGTTGGGATCAAGTTTTATTATTACAGAGAAAAAGGAAATATTTTCTAATAATGTGAATTTTTTCCTTAAAATGGATTCTATGGGTGATGCCCTTTCTGTAATTCGGAACTTTATGGATAACGGGTTTCCAGATAAGGATCCCATACCTATAATACGAGAGCAATTACAAAAAGCATTTGAAATTAACATTCTCATTCAATCCCTTATTGGCAGTATCCAGTTTCATAATTCAATACAATTCCCTCTGTAGTAACTTATGTTTCTCATTTCATTCCTGCCTTGGATACCTCATTGCTGCCCTTTCGCAACTCTTTGTGCCCATTCGTTGTTGCATGTTTCCTTCTTGTGGTAGATGGAAATGACAGATGACCTACTTTTCTCCATATGAAAGGCTGGCCTAGAGACGAAGAGCTCTGACTTATACACAATTTTAGACTGAAGAACATGGTTCAGCCCCCAATGCCAGAAAGATTAGTAGATTAGTAGGGAAACAGGCAATATTTTTCTTGTTATAGTAACTCATATAACCCAATCAAATGTTGCTTTAAATATTTTAACTGCTTAAAAATCAATACCAGCTTGTTGGTTTCTATGGTTTAAACCCAAAAGAAGTCTGCTCATTGTACAGACTATAAAACCCTTCTAATGGTATGTATACTAACATATATATTTTATCCAAATGTGCCTGCCTGGACTTCATGGCTAACATGACAAGTACAGTGTTATGTATCCTTGTAGTGCTTTATAAGTAAAGTTGCATTTATTTGTAACCCAAGAGAGATAACTGCTATATATAAAGCATGTATAAAATGATAAATGTTCTTAGTTAGTTCTGCCTATGTGCATATTCATTGGGTCACTGAACCCACTAAAAGACATTTGCTTTGCTTTTACATTATGTGCATATTTCTGTAACCCTATCATAAAATCTATCTACACTAGTTTAAGAAGCTTATTATTCTAACAGAAGGGATGAAAGGTTTTCAGGATTTTTTATATCATTGGGTACCAGGCAGATGCTATAATGAAGTTAAAGGAAATGGGAAAAATGTGACCAAAATACTGAGCAAACTGCCTACTGAGAATTTGTCTTTGCTGACTCATAATTTTGCAATCCTCTTTTTCTCTCAATAGATGGGAATTTTCTTGCAATTGGTTCCCATGACAACTACATCTATATATATGCTGTTAATGAGAACGGAAGAAAATACAGTCGAATTGGAAAATGCTCAGTAAGTGTATTAAGATATTCACTTCTGTCTTTTATGTTGGGAAATTTGAACAGCAACAAAAACACCAAAGCAATATCATTTAATATTAATCTATGTAACCACATATGGGGCGTCCCGGGAGTAGGTTCTTTTATTTCAAATCAGGTTTAAAATTTGAATTAGAGGGCTCTATTGCTTAATCAGTAAAGCCTATATATAACTAGTAGGAACCCTGCATGTATTAAAGGATTACATTTAACAAGTTTTCTTTGGTTTAGACCTTAAAAGTGACATATTGTGTGGAAAAACAAGAATGTTTCATTATTATTGTGCTTAATACACAAAATTTTGCTTTGGGTTGGTTTATTGAAAATTTCTGCAAAACCCCTACTAGTCCCACCCATCTGTTCCACTTGCTGCTGCTTCATTTCCCAGGCTGTGCAGGGGGGCCAGCAACACTCAGAACCTGCACTGTAGGATAGCAGTCAGCAGCTAGGCTGTCCTGATGGGGAACTGAAGCCTATCTTTGCTTGTGTGAGTGCAGGGCTGTGATTGGCTGTCCCCCTTCTACTGTGCTTCTGGCAGGGACCGTTTGAACACACCCATCTCCTTATTTAAAACACAGATGGGGACCGTAATAGATCTACAGGGAGCTCCAATAAAGGGGTTATTTTTAAACTTAGTAATGATTTTTAGCTGAGAGTGAAACCAGCACCACATTAAGGGGCACATTTACTTACTCACGAACGGGCCGAATGCGTCCGATTGCGTTTTTTTCGTAATGATCTGTATTTGGCGATTTTTCGGAAAATTGTCGCGACTTTTTCGTTGCCATTCCGAATGTTGCACAAAATCTGGCGATTTTTTTCGTAGAGTTACTACTTTTTCGTAGCCTTTGCGCCGAGTACGAAAGATTCGGATTCATTCAAGCTTCAGTATGGTGACTTTTCTTGGGCCAGGTTGGAGCTGCAGGGTGCCATTGAGTCCTATGGGAGGCTTCCAAAATCATGCGAAGTCTGAAAGTTTCGCCCGCCGCTTACGAGCGCTCAATACGAAAAAGTCGCGACAAGATACGAGCGCATCGTAATGGCTACGAAAAACTCGCGTTTTTTCGCGCAAATCGTATTGGTAACGAAAAAGTCGCGACAATTTCCGAAAAGTCGTAAAGGCGCCGAAAAAATCGCAAAAAATACGAAAAAGTCGCAAAATGTTCGTTTTCCAATCGGAATTATTCGGATTCGTGGGTTAGTAAATGTGCCCCTATGTATTATTGCCTACAAGATTGGGGGGGTTCTGTTTATCCTCTGTTTTCTTTTTAAAATAGGAGAGCACTAAGAATGCTTTGCAGAGAACAAAATGTGTTTACTTTATATGTAGAGTAGTTCTAATGGTCAGGCATTACCTCAGTCTAACGCAAATTCTATATTTAAAAGTAAGTTCCTTTTCTTTATATTTCTAGGGGCATTCCAGTTTCATTACTCATTTGGATTGGTCTATAAATTCACAATATTTGATGTCCAATTCTGGAGACTATGAGATCTTGTACTGTAAGTGTTTGCAAAAACGATTCACCTACATGCAAACAAATGGTTTGCTATTTCTGCTGTTAATAATTACATAGGTACAGCTGATCGGACAGTGGGGACCTTATAAGCAAAACTCATGCAAGTGCCCCAGTAAAGCAGAATACAAACAAAATTAGATTTGTTGTTCTGTTAGACAGTATAGATTCAGCATACAGGTGGTAGGTTCACAGAATTATGGTACTGGCACAGGCTTTGTGCCACACAGTAAGAATTGGTCATTCAGCCTTCTGTGGTTTTGGCAACATAGTGATTTCAAAATCACAGAAAAACATAGATCCAGTTATTTCATAGCTGGCCTAACTCCAGATAACTGGTAAATTCATGTGTAGGTGCATAACTATATGTTTGTGTATAGTAATGTAAATAATGAGTACACATGGCTGGAACTAGCAATGAGTTGCAGAGGTACCTGCCTAGGGCTCAGTTGTTTTTCCTGGAAAGAGCGGTACAGTTCCAGAAAATACTACTTATGGGATGCACAGCATTTAAGCCAGCTACTCATTAGACCAATTCATTGTCTTCCCTTATCCTTTCTGTCTTACCTGATCTGTGTGCACCACATCTTGTTTCTGTGTACTCTGTACCCTAGGGAGAAACCACGCCAAAAGTACAGGATAGATTTTCCCAACATAAATCTTCTATTATGTGCAGGCAAATATCTCTTCCCAATCCAATACACAGATGCAGACTATGCACGTAAACCAAATGATACTGATATCCAATTCTGCGTCCTGGAACAGGTACAGAATCTACATCGAGAAGGAGATAGATGTCTAAAATGCAGGAAAGTCTATTGGATACATAGAACTTCCAACATCCAACTGAGCTAAATAGGGAATATGATTAATATGCTAATATTTTAAGTTTGTATAGATGATGTGATCTTTGGATAGATGTGATGTTTATCCATATCTGTTTGGGTATATTAAATATTGATATATTAATGTTGCCTATGTGACTTAACAATTTTTCTTATAAATATTTTTTAAAGGAGCAGTGGTGTGCACCATATAAACGTGTTATTCACCTGTGCTGCTAGTTGATGATATACTGGTATAGGATCTGTTATCCAGAATGCTTGTGGCCTGAGGTATTCCATATCAGGGATCTTTTAAATTAATTGATTAAAATTGAGTCTATGGGAGATGGCCTTCTCGTAATTTGGAGGTTTCTGGATAATGGGTTTCCAGATAATAGATCCTATACCTGTGTGTGTGTGTGTGTGTGTATATATATTTATTTACACAAGGGCCATGAATATCCTGTAAATTATATCCTTATAGATGAAGCTTAGCAATGTCATCAGTTATAAATGGTGCTTAGTGATGTCATTTCCAGGGCTGGATTTTGTGAATTATAATAAATAATGTTTCACCATTGTAGAATGAGGATATTAGAAGTCTCCTCGTACTTCCATGGCCTGTATAAAAGCACTCGGCTTATAGGGTCATAGGACTCCTCGTGACTTTATAATATACTTATATTTTACAACAAGGGATATATTATTCACTATATATACATATATAATTTATGAAAATAGCTGCACTCGCTTCCAAAACACTGTATACATTGGATACAAGCAAGACACTGATAGATCTTCTTAAAGGACATCAACCCAAAAAATAACTATTTGCCTAATTATACGTGTGTGTAAATATTCCTTTCTTGTTTTACCATATTTCTGCCTATCACCAGCCCACTCCAAATATGTTGATTTTCAACTTGTCCCTACTTAACATTGCACTTTTGCGTCTTTTTATTAGATGCTTTTCTTTTCTATAAATACGTTAGGCTCTTACGAAAAAGGAGTGTTGCAGTAACCAACCTTCACTATTAGGTTGAACCAGTGCTCTGGGAAGTGATTATGTTTAAAGCATTCATTGATTCAGAGGACTCATTCTAAATATTGGCCTTTTCCTGTGTAGGGATTCCCTCGGCCTGCAAGCAAGTAGTAAGTGTGGAAACAACCAGAGATATTGAGTGGGTCACGCACACGTGCACGCTCGGCTTCCAGGTGTTTGGTTAGTATCAGAAATACTTTAAGGCAATATGAATACTAAAACAAGTCATGCATTTTTTTCCTTGCTGTAATTTCTCTTCCATAGGTTTTGTGTGTAACTTAAGGATAGCCATAGATCCACCACATATGAGCAGGAGGGATGACATTTTAATAATTGTTTATATTTGTATGATTTGTATATACCCAAGGTAAATATAAAAACCTGAGAATAGTAATTATGTGACGCTAAGCCTGTTATTTCAGTTGGCCAAAAGTATTTAACACAGCTCAAGGCATTAGCTGCCAGACCTTTTTATTTTTGGGGTCGACCTTACCAAAATCTAGTGCCTACTGTAATTGGCTGGGCATTGGTATCTCTTATCAGGGACCATGTACACATGCATTCATACAAGATTTTGTTCACCTGCTCAGCTTTTTGTTCAAGAAGCAGCTGTTAGTTTGGACTTACGGCATCTGATTTTCAAGACTGGAGTACAATTCCCATACAGGGGTGAAGTGGATGATATATATTAAACCCCCCCCCCCTTTTGTTTTTTTAGTTGAGTTGAGCTCATCATTTGTAATATATTAAACAGAATGGACACACTTTAATAATTGCTCCTCTTAGTACTAATGTGGTGATTTCTGTAACCTACCTTTTACATTCTCCTTCTGCAGGAGTTTGGCCTGAGGGCTCTGATGGAACTGACCTTAATGCTATATGCAGATCCACTGATAAGAAACTATTGGCTACTGGGGATGATTTTGGCAAAGTACATCTCTTTTCTTTTCCATGCTCACAATTTCGGGTAAGTTGTGGACACCGTAGCTTTTAATTTTTTCCCCTTTGTTCTTAAAGGGAATGTAAACCCCAGATAACCGCCTGCTGGTCATTTTGGCCAACTGACTACAGTAGTTGGAAAATATTTTTCCAGAGAAAAGTAATTTCTTGTGATGATGTTCTGCTTAGAACTGCATTTTTTTAAGCAGAGCAACATCACAAGATGTTCCTTCTGTCAGAAAATTTACTGCTGATTTAACTTGACCGAGTTAGACAGCAGAAATGACCAGCAGGTGGCACTGTTTCCATATTATCATTATTAAAAACTGCTAATATCTTGAAATGTTGAAAGAAAAAGTAAATCAAAAAATTGTTTGGAGCACTCCGACTATTTGCATTTGTTATAAAACCTCCTTTTTCACTCATTTTAGGCATCTGGTCATGCTTATGGTGGACACAGCAGCCATGTAACAAATGTCAGCTTTTTATATGACGATCGTCATCTAATCTCTACTGGCGGGAAGGACATGAGTATAATGCAGTGGCGTGCTGTGTAAAGAGGCAGACCTTTGGCAGTATGGGCACACATGGACTGTACCAAACAGTGTCTCAGAATTCTTTGTTAAAACCAAACTCAGGAACAATCCTCTTTATACTGGTGTCCTGCGCTGACAAATCAATGTCACTTCTCTGCTTTCAATGGGGGCCATCTATACTTAGAATTGTTTCAGACAGGAAAAGCATTACATTATCATATACAAAAGCTTAAAGGTTTACATTGTATTAATGAGTAATGTTAAATGTCTAATGTACTGTAAATTTGTGTTACAACATGCCTTTCTAAAATATTCATCACACCTCGTGTACTTCTAGATTTGCCATTGACAGTATTGAAACAAAGAGCTTGGGTACATTGGGAAATACAGCCAGGTGCTGCATGCGTCTTGATTGGGAAATGTGAATGTATTTCATGTAGGTGTGTGACCTCTGGCAAGTTATACTGGTTTGCATTGAGCAATACAATTCTCCCATCCTCCTATAGCATGCTTATTACATGTATTGGCCATTGATAGAAATATCCTCCTGTTCATTTCTGATTGGTTTTTAACAACCTGCCACAAAGCTGTAGCAAAAAGCTGTTCTTATAAAGCAACATACAAATGGTTTTACTGAGCTTCCAAAGTAATTCTAGTATTTAAGCGGTATTACTAGCTGGATGTTTGCACCACAGGACCCATACAGCTGCTGCAAGTGCACTAACTATGGAAGGCGAGGGGACCTTACCTGAGGCAGGCGGTTATTTACATAGTGTATTCAGTCCATCTGGGTTTTTACAACTATTTATAGGAGACATGCTGTACATCTCCAGTTTGTGCTACAATACTCTGGGTACTAATACAATAGCTGGAGGGCTGTGAATTAAATATTTTTCTGTTTTGTTCTGCAAGTCTGGGTGCCTAAATGAAACATTTATAGGAGAAGGTCTGAATAGAAAGAAAAGCAATAAATGATTACAATTGAAACTTCAGGTGGCATATTTAGTTTCACTTTGGAGAAAGGCAAATAGAATGTTACGTAATGAAAAACGTAAAAAAAAGTCAAATTGAAAAGTTAAAGATAATATTCTCTGCCTTAGCAGTGGCTTTGTGTAAATAGTCTGTGTGAAAGGGAGTACTGTAGGTGATGTGGGCCATTCACTGGGGCTACGTAGGTGCTATTATGTTTTAAGGATTGGGGGTGAGAAGCTTTACAAAAGAGAGGGTATAGAATAGTATATTTGAAGGGGTGTTGGGGTGCTTACCCTTTACTACAGTGATGAACAGTAGAGATAGTTGGCCTAGTGCAGGCAAGCAGAGAATATAGAACAGTACAGCATGTCCCTATGCTTGCTTCTCTCCTCAGGTGCACACATGTCCTTACTCCAGCTTCTGTGTTGGCAGTGAAAAAGTCTCACTACATTAATATTGAACATGCATTCTATGGCTTGGCACAAATGCCAGTGGTAATAAAATAAAGGCTTATGTATCTAAGTGCCTTTTTGTGGGTCGCATTTCCTATATTTCTTGCTAATGGCACTTTGAAATCCGTTGGTTATATATATATATATATATATATATATATATATATATATATTATAAAACTTTTGACTAAATAAAATTTGTTGCAATGATTTGGTTATGAAGGAACTGTTTTGAATATATTCATGTACGTGTATCACCAATACTGTGCTAAGCTGTCACTGTGTACATTTTATGGAGCGTAATGAACAATAAGGCTATGCCTTACGTTTTATTTCCATGTCTATTGTATATTTGTCTGTTTTGGTCTTTTTTTTTTTTAAAGTGCATCATAACAAGGTAAAATCTTTTTAATGTCATGAATTTGCATGAAGGGGGGGAGAGGAGATGAATTCACACTTGAATAGGTTGATATGGACATCAAGGCCTGTCATAGGAAGGTTTATTAAAAGGCTTACATAGACATTAACTTTGCTAAGTGCATTGATTGTTAAAATGCATTGTTTACATGGGGGAAAAATGTATCTGGAAAAAAATAATAAATTTGAAGTTTGTTATCTAAATGTACTTTGTTTTTTTTTTTTCCTATAATGAATCTTCATTGTAGCACTGACTAAGAAAGAAGCATCCTTTAGCAAAAAAAGGGAAAGTTGTGCAATGAGGTTGTGACCACAAAATACATAGAAACAACAACAAGAGATCCTCTGCACTCACCCATTATCAA
Organism: Xenopus tropicalis; assembly: GCF_000004195.4. Classification (NCBI taxonomy): domain Eukaryota; kingdom Metazoa; phylum Chordata; class Amphibia; order Anura; family Pipidae; genus Xenopus; species Xenopus tropicalis. Next base: position 96,435,025 of record NC_030684.2, read on the forward strand.
TATATAGGACATTAAGACATTCGGTGCATTTAAGCTACTAAGAAATGCCCTTCCGTTTGAAGCATCCTTTGTCAGCCATTATGCAATAGCTTCTATACACTGGCTTATCTAGTACTGGCCATTTTTGTAAATTCAACTTGTATAGTAACATACATCCTTGAAAACAACTATAGTATAATGCTTTTAAGTTTTTTTTTTTTTTAGAAACTTAAAGGTGCAAGACAGCAACTGTCAGCAAATACTGAGCCTTTTATCTAATATAAATCATGTTTGAGGACCAATTATTACCAACTTATGACATCATAAAAGGAGTCAATGGACAGACCAAAGACCAATAAGAATGACTGCAAAAAAATAAACTAACCCTCCCCATATGCTACAGTATATTAGCCAATGATTTATTTAAACACTTTTGTTTCAGTGAGTGCTGTTTTGGGGAGCCAAAAACTCTACCAGGTTCAGGGGGTACTTCCAATGTTTTGCTTCAAATTGGTATTGGTAGTGAGTTTGGTGCATGGGGTACAGGAATAATAAAATACAAATTTCTGAGGAGCAGAATAGCACGTAGATATATGTACACTGGTGCATTTGTCAGTCACGCATGTCTTGCACAAGAAATACAGGGTGTAAAAAATAATGTCCAGTGATGTACAGGGTGTTTGTAATACAAGAGCCGAATAGTGTCTTGTGTGTATTATATAATAGAGCCGAGATACAGAATATGCATTTGTAAGCACATACTGCATGCTATCTATGGAATAATATACCGGTTACGAGCGCTCAATACGAAAAAGTCTCGACAATTTACGATAAAGTCGTAACGGCGACGAAAAAAGATTTGCCGAAGTCGCCTTGAGAGGAAACTTCGGGCGACTTTGGCAAATTGAATGTATGAATATTTACTTAACATTTTAGGGGGAAATAAAGCACTCCCACTTTTGCACAATATCCCTGTAAGTCAGTGGGAACCACAAGAGGTAGTTGGGGCATTTTTACGCCAGCAGCGAATCTCACATTAGCTTTTGGTCAGTCTGTTTTAGTATGGCCGATCTTTAGCCAATCAAAAAAGTCACCCTCTGCCTATGGGGTCAGGTGGGTGAAAGGATAACTGTTATGGGAAGATGTGTTTTTTTTTTTTTTTCAAAACGCATCAGCTAATAGAGCTTCTCCAGCAGAATCCTGTATTGAAATCCATTTTTCAAAAACACAGATTTTTTAATATTTAATTTTTAAATTTCAAATGGGGCTAGCCATATTCTTCATTTCCCAGGGTGCCACAGCCATGTGACCTGTGCTCTTCACTTCAGTCACACTTTACTGCTGAGTAAGAAAGCCAAGTCCGGCTTGGGACTCCTCCATTACATGGGAGTAGGAAACAGGTTACCTGAAAGCAGTTCTAATGTGTAGTGCTGGCTCCTTCTGAAAGCTCAGACCCAGGCACAATGCACTGAGATGGCACCTACACACAATATTACAACTAAAAAAATACATTTGTTGGTTCAAGAATAACATTTTTAAATGGTAGAGTGAATTATTTGCTATGTAAACAGTGTAATTTAGAAATAAAAGGTATACCATAAAAATCATGACACCCTTTAAGGTTTTGAGGATTAGGGTTGGGTGTTGGCTGAGTTTTTCCTGAGCCACACATCAGTACACTGAGCCTTCTGGGGTGAGAATAGAATTGCGGTTTTTGATGGACCAAGGAAAAAGTTGGTGCCAAAGCTATTGTCTTATTTTAAGGTCATTTCCCTCACTGATAACAAAGCATATGTTGGTTTTCTCTCAAACTTGATCATATCGCTTTAATTACAGCTTATATGCAGACACTCCCTGGAATAGTACAGTACTTAATATTAGAAGGGCTGGACTGTTCTAAAGACAAAGTGATTATGAAGCCCACTCTTTCCTACAGCTTTAAAGCTCAACACAGAACTTTTTAATTTGCCTGATGCTAGGGCTCAAGCCATTCTCTGGCTCAAACCATCTTGCTAAGAAAGGGAAAGGGGAGGTGGAGTAATTAACCCAGCTTGACACTGATTATTAGGCCAGCACATATGTTTCCTAGCACACACCCTTATTGAAAATGATTATTACAGGCTTTTGCTAGCGATGCCAATAAAACTGGATGCAGAACTATTTTAGATGATATTTATAAAGTGCAGGCATAAAACCCTAAGGAAGCTTGGCTGTGTTCAGACAAGTCAAACGAAGCCCCAGAATTAACAAAGGATCCTTAGGAATGCCAATGTAGATACATTCTCGTGGTTTTCTGCCAAGGCAAAATCACTGCAAAGGTTCCCATATTGTGCTGCTTGTCCTCCACTGGGGGACTCCAACCAATGTATGTTGGGAGAAGGGGGGGAGGGGTGAGTTAGGGTGAGATTCAGAGTGAACACTTTATTTACTGACTTAGATATCCTTGGAACTACAGCAAGATAGAAACGATTTCATAGATCTTTAGCATTATGAGGCAGGTTCCTCAATAAATGTTGAACCACTAAAAAGGGCTTAAACTCAAAAAGTCTGAAACCCCACTCTCTTAGCAGCTATCATCATGAAACTATTTGGGGAAACTATTTCTGATTTTGTAATGAGTCACTATTTATCTGAATGCATCTAACAGGTTGGTTATGGCTGTTGTTTAAGGGTTCTGGAAATCATATAAAAGTACATTGCCAGAGGACAAGTACAAGTACAGTTAAATCTGGTCATACATATTATGGCCCATGTGCTTGTCCAAGTCATCAAGTGGTACTTTGTATCAGCCAGGCTTGGTTTGAAGGAGAAGGAATGGTAAAAACTAAGTAAGCTTTATCAGAAAGGTCTATGTAAATACAGCCATAAGCACTTACAGTATTGTTGCACAGGAATTCTTATCTCATTTTTTGTAAACATATTCTTAGGGTATCTGACTTTCCTTAAGGAAAAATCCTTAATTCCCTGGGCCAGAGTCTGCAGCTGCCATATTAGTTTGGTCTTCATAGCTTCCTGCTGTATAGCTCTAGCCCTTATAGCTCATATCACATATTCCTAAGGGTGGGGGAGGGAGTTTTATGAATTCTTATGGGAGGGGGGAACAGGAGAGGGGAGGTAGGAGAGAACTCTTAGGAATATGTGATATGAGCTATAAGGGCTAGAGCTATACAGCAGGAAGCTACGAAGACCAAACTAATATGGCAGCTGCAATCTTAAACAAATAGAGAAAGCTTCTAGGGCTCTTTACTCAGATATGATAAATCTTTTTGTAGAATAAATATAGCATTCTAGGTGGCACTAATGTGGTGAATCTATTGGCAGTAAAATGCCAAAATGACTTTCCTTCTCCTTTAATGCTAGGATGGCCTAATTGAACATTCACACCTCTCTTGACCAACAATCAGATCACATGGTAAAGCACATTTAGAAACATGCACTGCCAATTGCTGTCCTCAGTATTGGTTCCATATGTGGGAAGATCAGCTGGCAGTTCTGTCAAAAGAATCCACCTGCTAGCTGATGCCTATCTGTGTATATGCAGAAAGGAAATTAAACAAGGGAGTATCTGGAAATACAGTCCCCCTGACATGGAGGAAAAGCATTGCTTTCTAATGCAAGGAAATGGCATTCCAAGCAATTTTCCAATCTACATTAATTTAATTCCATTCATTATTTTGTGTAAATGTCATTGTAACTGAAAGTAGTATTTTCTTAATCCTTTCTATTCTGTTAAAAAAAATGTAGCAGAAGTCAGTTCTCCTCCAAGGAGAATTCACAAAAGTGGTCTAAACGGAAACTGGAGAAAGTAATATTATTGGAGTAACATATACAAAAGCTTTCCTCCATTTCGTAAACAAGGTGGGTTCGTACACTAAAGGCTGTGACAGACAGCCCGCTACAAATCTCCCTTGTCGCAGGCGACTAATCCCCCCCTGAAATACCATCCCACCGGCGAGAATTTAAATCGCCAGTGGGATGGAATAAACGGCGCAGCGATTTTCCGAAATCGCCAAAGTTGCCTTGAGAGGAACCTTAAGTGATTTCGGCGCCGCGTATGCCATCCCAGCTGCGATTTACATTCTCGCTGGTGGGATGGTATTTCGGGGAGATAAGTCGCCCGCGACAAGGGAGATTTGTTGCGGGTGACTAATCTTCCCATCTGTCACAGCCCTTAGGAGTTAAACCATTATCATGAGAATGCCACACGTGAATCTGGAGCACCCAGTTTCACCAGACGTTTCAAGGTTTGAGTTAATTCTCTAGAGTTAATAAAATCAAATTCAGAAAGATTGAGTTAAACTGGCAAAAGTACTTGGTGAAGTTCCCTTGAACTATGTATTTAATAATCCTTGTTCAACTGCCAGAAAGCTGTCACTGAACCTAAGAACTGACATTCAGTGCCAAGGTAAAATCAGTAAACAAACTGGTTCTTGTATCCCTGATGATCTGCAGTAGCCAAAGTTTGTTATGCAGACTCTTGTGCACACAGCCCCATCCCCCTGTTTATTCTGCTTATCCTTTGCATGCCATGACCCTTCTGTTAAAGGGATCTTAAAGGAACAGTAACACTAAAAAATGAAAGAGCTTTAAAGTAATAAAAATATAATGCACTGTTGCCCTGCACTGGTAAAACTGGTGTGTTTGCTACAGTAACACTACTATAATTTATATAATAAGCTGCTGTGTAGCCACGAGGGCAGCCATTCAAGCTGGAAAAAAGGAGAAAAGGCACAGGTTACATAGCAGATAACAGATAAGCTCTGTAGAATACAATAGTGTTTTATCTTTTATCTGCTATGTGCCTGTGCCTTTTCTCCTTTGAATGGCTGCCTCCATGGCTACATAGCAGCTTATTTATATAAATTATAGTAGACTTTCTGAAGTAAACACACAACTTTTACCAGTGCAGGGCAGCAGCACATTATATTTTAGTTACTTTTATACACTTTCATTTTTTGGTGTTACTGTTCCTTTAATATTAGATGAAACTGTCTGTACATTAAATGGAATTAGATATACTATACTATAAGAAATTAGGGATGCACCTAATTCAGGATCTGGTTCAGGATTCAGCCAAGATTCAGCCTTCTTCAGCAGGACTCAGAATACTGAGTATTGCAAGCAAGCTTCATATAAATACACCTGGGGAGTCAAAGGCTCATTTATAAACATTGGTGCTGAACAGCATCAGTGCAGCTGCCAATTGCAACTAATCAGCAGTTAGTTTTGAACAGTCTACTACAGGTAGAAAATTAAAGCAAAACCCTAATCTGCTGCAACCAGCATCTGCACGTCCGCTGTCAAGGGCAATGGCACACAGGGAGATTAGTTGCCCGCAGTTTATTAAATCTCTGTAGATGACATTTTAACCATGGACGACTAATCTAAACTTGCACAACACCATTGTTTATAAATTAGCCCCATACTGTTTATGAAGTGATTTTAGGCACAAAGTTCCCATAGATTTCCGGTGGGATGGAGTTTGGGGAGATTAGTCGCCTGCTGCAAGTTTTATCATGGACGTCTGATCTCCCCGTGTGCCACTGCCCTTAAATGTTATCAGTACTGAGATTAACTGGCCCCCCGCATTGTTAACACCAAAGATTCAGGCTGTAAAGGTGGCCATACACGAGCAGATCCGCTCGCTTGGCGATGTCGCCAAGCGAGTGGATCTTCCCCCGATATCTCCACCTACGGGTGGGCGATATCGGGGAGCATTTAGGTAAAAAAAAAAAATAATCCGATCGTTTGGCCCTGGGGCCAAACGATCGGATTATGTGGGCGGCAATGGGGCAGTTGGATCGGGGACCGCATCAACGAGCCGATGCGGTCCCCGATCCGACTGGATTTTCTAACTTGGCCGATCGAGATCTGGCCAATTTCAGGCCAGATATCGGTCGGCCAGGACGCTCTGTTCTCCCCATACGCGGGCTGATTAGCTGCCGAATCGGTCCAAGGGACCAATATCGGCAGTTATAGTCGGCCCGTGTATGGGGACCTTAAGTCATTAATGTGGGTTTGATCTTAAAAGCTCTTGTGATCACTGGGTGTGATTTAACAAGGGAGTGGTCAAAAGGGATGGAGTCAGGCCTGGCACAAGCATATCTATCCCACACATGGCACCTAGGGTATACTCCACTTATGGCATAAGGGTGGTTGCAATGGTGTAACTAGATGTTACTGGGCCCCACAGCAAATTAAAATTGCTTGTTATTAAGGCCTTACTTGGCAGTCTGCATTTTTGGGCCCTCTTGCAACTGTAGGGTCTTGTTCCTCTGTAGACAGGACACTTTATCCAGTAAAACTAATTGCTTCACCTCTAGGGCAGGGATGAGTATTTGAGCTAGTGAAATAAACTGGCAGCCTAGAGCTAACTCTGATGCTATCTCTTTTACAGTACAACTGGCACCCCATGGTGGGCAGATATGTTAGATATGTAGTTGTACATATAACCTGGCACCCCAGTGTGAGTGGGTGCTATGGTGGTTATGTGAAAATACGTACATAAGACTGGCAGCCCAGCCAAGGCAAACATTGTTATTGAGGTAAGAGTAATAAAGTGGCACTCCATAAAGGGCATAGATAAGGGTTGGCAGCCGGGCAGATGCAGGTGGCGGCGCTACTGTGTGTATGTACAGTATCATAGGAAGAGGAGGGAGGGGGTGCAGCGCGCACAGACCAGGCTGACAGCAGTGGGCAGCAGAGCTCAGGCGCCTTTGTATGTGCTGCTGCTGTTGCTGCAACCTCACCTACTCGGTGGAGAGAAAGATGGCAGCACCGCTACAACAGCTGTCAGTCGGGAAGGAGCATCTCTGCAGCTAGTCTGGGGCCAAACATGAACTGCGGGGGACCCTGGAGCGAGAGTAAATACCGCACATCTAGGAGCCGCCAAAGGACTGCCATTGAGCAGCTCTCCCCATCAGCCCCGAGTGCTCGGCACATACACGCTCAGCAATACCCAGCAGCAGCTCGGGGGATCCGCCGCTAATCTGCCCGCACCGCCAGCCTCACTCGCACAGCCGATCCCAAGGAGAAAGCGGGGGCACCGAGCGTTTGCTTCAAGAATGAGGTGAGGGAGCGGCGGGGGGATTTGCGGGTTCCTTTGCTGCAGTGACCGGGCACATTATGGATGTCTCTGCCTCATTCATTGTGCCTGTGATGACAGGGAAGGGGGCACGGGTGCTGCTGCTGCCATGGTTAGAAGAGACATGGCCGAATACATATGAGAGGCGCATCTATGTCACGGCAAGTCGCTGCTTCTGTGGGAATGTGCAGCTGTATGTGCAATAGGGAATCTCTCCCTAGCCCCCCTTCCCCCCAAATAGGGACTAGAAAAAGGCAATAACCATCCAAGGGCTTCTATGAAACCAGACATTTGTGAAAACGTGAAATCGCCTGTAGTGCCTTTGATCGATTGCCAGTGGTTATTTAGAGCCGGCTTTACCTCGCATTTAATCAGCTGCTTATATGTCATTCCATTTATAGGAGCCTCTTGCTAAGCGTGAGGTGAGACCCTCTGGGCGCTAGGGGGCGCACCTGTGGTTTCTGCATTTGAAAGCCTCTCTGAGGTCTTGCTGTTTTTTTAGGTTCCCAGGCACTAAGGGGTTAATCAGTGTGGTAAAGGAATTAGCCGCCGTATCTATAGCTGTGACATATATATGTGCCCCTTGTGGCAGTGAGTGGCACACTGTATTCTCACCGTGTGTCACTATGGCACTGGGCAGGTGTCATTTACTGTATCTCTCTCTCACCCTCAGGGATCTGCTCTTCCTGTTCATCCAGCAATAAAAGCCTGTAACCTGCTGCCCAGTGGCACCTTTATTGCTAGGTCTGTGTCATGGGTGATGGAATATCTCAGTCCCCTACCACACTGTAGGCCTGAAGTGAGGCCCAGCCATTCTGTATTAGTTCTGTGCAGTTACTGTTAAATATATCACTTGTCTGTGCTTGTTGGAGCTGGCCTAACGCATGGGCAGGAGGCATTAAAACTGGCATCATTTTTAAAAAGGAAAGCATGATACCATTGCCCCTGTAACATACCTCATTACAAAGGTACATGTAACCTGTATTAATGTCCCCCAGCCCAGTTACAGGTGTATAACCACATGTTCCTAATTAAAGAGAAAACTGCACCTCATTCTGGGCTCCAACAAACATGATATGGCACTTTTTTACTAAAGGTCACGGCCATTGCCAGGCAGATCTAGGGTTACTCTTTCATTTATTGAATTAGTTTGACAAAGAGCTTGCAGTCTAATGCCTTGATATCTGAAGTACATGAATGTAAACACCTATGTGTATAACAGTACAGTGTTTTAGTGGGATAAGAACCTAGACTCCCCTGCCTTGGAGCCCTACATGGTTGCTCAGCTGAGATATAATGCTTGGCCTATTAACATGCCTGTGTACTACCTAAGTACCCCTGCCCTTGACACATAGGTTGCCTCACTTGAGTTTTGAATCATACAGTATTTGGCTAAAAGAGAATTCTGGGAGCTGTAGTATGCGAATGCTTGGATGCCTCTAGTTTTGCAGTGCTGACCTAGATAACTCTAGGCTTGTTTCCCAGGGTTTGCATGTACAATTCCTATCATCTGTTGTAATCGTTGCTCTCCATCTAATGCCCTAATCTCCTTTAAATATTGCTATGTGCGCACAGACATGCATTAAACCCTTGCTTATTCCCTCGCACTTACAGGAAAGAGTGCTTGTCTTTGCCTGAGTGACACAAATATTACTGGAGCTTACAAGGGTTCGGCCTCTCATTCTTTCTGGCTTGGCACATTTTATTTTATAAGGTTAGTAGAGGAGCAGACTTAAAATAGGCTGAGGATCACCAGGGTGCATGTCTCGTTTGAGGACCTCCGGGGTGTCCATTTCCAGTGACAAGTGAGCCCATTGAGCCCAGTGTTGTCACATAACTTTACACAATTATTAGGTGCCCCATAAAGGGCCTTTTATTCTTTGCTTGGTGCAGAAATGAAAGCCTTGTCACAGTTACAGACATTTATAAAAGAAACACAAGGATAAATGGAATCTGGAAGAGGGAATGACAACCAGAGGCACCCTAATTAAACTGTAATTCATTGGCTTGCTGTGTATAATGGGAGCTGTAGTTAACCATCATCTAGAACAGAAAAAAATATCTTTACCAGCTGTTATTTATTATATTTGGTAGAACCTATATGATAAAACCTGCTACATAACCCTACATTGCAATTTGTCATTTCTTGAATTGAAACCGTGGAAGATGCCATAGAATATCAGCCCATAAGTTTGTATGTTGTAAGATATGGGCAGTTAAATCATCTGGGCCAAGTCTGTCCATCTGGAGGCTAATGTGCTGGAAGTGGCCCCAGAGGACTTTTATGGGTCTCCAGCTGCCCATGTGTTCCACTGAATACTTTGTATGACATTTAATTGTAATCCGGACCCTAAACATCACTTGTGATGCTAGTGCAAAGTGCTAAATTCATGAGCAATACATTATGTATTTTACACACAATAATGAATTATTTTACAGAATTTCAGCATAACATCAGGCACATGCATAGCTGTCTTCTTTCTTTGCAAAATTCCCTGAATGTGATTGTAGAAAGTCCAGGCAGTCATAGTCAGCGTCCCCCCTTGCACAGAGCTGCACACACACGCACATGCTGCATGGATCTCTCCTCATCTCATCCAATCATTACAGTCTGCCGGAAAATGAAACGCCATGGACACATGGCCTGGCAACAGCAGCACAGGCAGCAGGTAGTGCATTGCTTATCATTATGCTCTGCTTTGGCACAACTCCTTTATGTCAGCACAAATTCAACGCTCTTGTGGCTCTATACAAAACATTACCATATCGGCATACCTATGTACTGCCATTGACTCTATATGACAATGTGGATCTGCCAGTGAAGGCTGATACTCAGGAGAGTTCATTCTATAAAAAATAAATTAAATAAACATACTTGAGAGCCACAATAGCAAACCTAGTAAATGATTTAACAACAGTGATAATTTTGTTCATTTGTATATTTTATAAATAACTTAATTACTGGGCAGATGTATTCAAATTCCAAATGGGGATTCCTGGGGGAGTTATTAACACTCTCTTGACTGTCAGGTAAGTGTTTAACAAATAGGCACATTTATCAAAGGCTTTTTTTCAGGCATCTTTAAAAAATATCAGTCAAAATTGATTTGACTGCTTTGAGCAGTAAAATCCAATTGTTTTCTACTGATTTGTTATGTCCCTGAAAAAGAACATTGTGTTAAAGTGATACTAATAAGGGAACATGTCAATATAACTAGAGACACCTTCTTCTTTTTACAAAACAGCCCCCATGGCACCTGCAGCCCACTTGCTAGTTTCGAAACACCGTCATGGCTAAGGTGTCTGTCACGCGCGCTCGGTTAGAGGTGGTACAGTCTCTTAAATAGGCTGAAGTACTGTCTACATTTTTATGCCTGCCTATGGAAAGATTGCACTGACTTTCCACGCCCCCAACATGACCACAGGAAGTGGCTCCCACACCTTTACCTATATGGGAATCATGACTTGTAAATACCCCTGGGCTGTGGGCAGCATAGAGGCAGTGTTGTAGAATAATATAATTGTGGCACTTTATTCATAGTAATGCATAGTTATGCATTTTCATAGTATCACATTCATTGTAGTGCAAATCTACTGGAACTTAACAAATATGTTCAAATCATTTATGCTCTACTCAGGAAATACTTTCCCATTGAGGAAATCATATGTAGTTATGCAAACAATGAATTGTAAATTTGATCACATCAGTAATTTTTCCATTTTGCACAATCGTTCCAATACCATTACTGTTCCAGAATAGGGGGATATAGTGAAAGAGTCTAAGAATTTCCTTGCAGGAAGTAAATAGGTTTCTTAAATGTACAGATATTGGCAAATAGATATGAGAAAAAGAGCAAAATCTCCTCCACTTTAATAAGTCCCCTGAACTGAAAGCTTGCATGGGCTCAGCTGGGGACAGCAATCTCTTTTTTGATACTGATAGTGGCTCTTCGGGCTTATTCACCAGATATTTTGTCAACACAACTTCAAAAAGATCCGAGATCAAAATGCAGCAAAGTATCACTTGTGGAAGCCTATGGAAGTTGCATGTTTCTTGCACCCCTGAGACATATGGCAGCTTCCATAGAACTCTGTTGGAGAGAGTAGGCCAGCAACCTGATTCAGACTACTGATGTGTTGCTTGTGCTGGGCTTTACTCCTGGTGAGAAACTGGGTATAAATAATCCAGCCCTGGCTAGTCACTCATCCAAGGGGGATTAGGAAAATACTAGGGTTAAATATCCACAGTTATTTCTCATGACCATGCGTGTCTTTGCATAACATACAGTTTATCAAGCAGGAGAAAGTGCAGATTGCAGAAGAAGCTTTTGGGGTATTTTGATTTTGCAGCCCCACAGTGTGACTTATAGAAGGGAGAGTTCTGGACTGGTCATTTTACTTCTGAATGAATATAATTAAATAACAGCTCTGAAAGGAATAAGGTTATATTTCATGTTGATTCTGATTGACAAGGGATGCTCTTTACTAAAAGGTCAGCTCCAAGGCCTTCAATATCTCTAGTGAAACAAATCATCCCTTACAGTTTCCAGAGAGTATATGTTCCAAACGTGGAGCCTAATCACATTAACTATGTGACATCTTTCTGGGAAAAATATCCTTCACAAAACAGTACTAAGACATGAGGACATTTTGTTGAAACTGAACTGAACACATTTCTGAATGAACGGGAGAGTTGTTGTACGCACGATGTTAGCAAAATCCAGAAGAGAGATACTTGATATAAAGCCCCCAAACTCATTAAGTAAAGTATACTCTGTTATGAAAGGCGAGTAGAGCAGACAGTGATAACTGACTATAAATATATCTCCCCAGCTGAACATTACTCATAGACACAATAAAGCTGAGTGCTGAGTTCAAACATATTAGGCATTTCAGTTAACAAGCTCTGTAAAGGAATGGAACCTTTTAAATAAATAATTATAGATGTTTAAGAATAGTTTAATATGAAACATAGCTGCAGATTTGCTTTGATATGAGTAGTGGAATCCCTGTCCCCACATAAACATGAATATTTGGTGCAGGCCAAAGCTGGCAAGGGGGCTCTTACACTGTGAAAAGATTTCTTAAATTAGTATTATTGTGCAGAATGGCCAATTCTAAGCAACTTTTCAACTGGTCTGATTTTTTTTATAGTTTTTGAATTGTTTGCTTTCTTTTACTGTTCCCTTACAGATTTAAAATGGGGGTCACTGACCCCAGCAGCCGTAAACTATGTCTCTGTAAAGCTACAATTTTATTGTTATTTTTACTTTTTATAAGTTATTTTTCTATTCAGGTCCTCTCCTTTTCATATACCTGTATCTCTTTCAAAACACTCCCTGCTTACTAAGGTAATTTGGACCCTAGCAACCAGATAGCTGCTAAAACTCCAAACTAGATAGCTGCTGAACAAAAAGTAAAATAATTAAAAAAAGCTAAATTGAATAAAAAAGAAGACCAATTGAAAATCGTCTCAGGATATTACTGTCTACATCATAATAAAAGATAACCCAAAGGTGAAAAATCCCTTTAAGGAGCAAACTGGGAAATCCAGAAGGAATTCAGCAGCTCAATCTATTATATGATTAATCAAAGCTTTCCTGACTGCCGAAACTGCCCCAGTCTGTTTGGATTGGTTATAATAATATTTCTGGATTTGGCTAGATGTTTCATTATTAGAAGCTTCATTCCTATATAGGACAGTTATTATAATATAATAAATCCCTATTACATGCTTATGCCTTCAAATATATGTACATTTATTGCTAGTGCAGCTAAACTGACGGAATTAATACAAACTATAACTTAGAATAGCAGTGCACATCCCGTTTTTATTTACATTATAATCCTTCTGCCTCACAGCATGATTTGTTTCCCCTTTCTGTACAATGAATGTACTGTTAAATGATAGAACTGCTTATATAAGTAGCACTATTTAAATGAAGTTCCTGTGTAACTGAGACACAACAGAAATACCCCAAATATTTAACGCAGTATTTATATATTAATATTATTATTAGTTAAAGATTTAGTATTTAATATTGTTGTGGTGCTATAAGCCACATAAAGAAGGAGCCACCCCAATCAAACATGCTTACGTATTTAAATACAAGAACATATAGGGGCTGATTTACTAAGACACGATTTCGAATCCGAATTGGAAAAATTCTGATTGGAAACGAAAATTTTGCGACTTTTTCGTATTTTTTGCGATTTTTTCGGCGTCTTTACGATTTTTGCGAAAAAACACGAGTTTTTCGTAGCCATTACGAAAGTTGCGCAAAGTCGCGATTTTTTTCGTAGCGTTAAAACTTGCGTGAAACGTCGCGCCTTTTAAGTTTTAACGCTACGAAAAAGGCGCGACTTTGCGCGCAAGTGTTAACTCTACGAAAAAATCGCGACTTTGCGCAACTTTCGTAATGGCTACGAAAAACTCGTGTTTTTTCGCAAAAATCGTAAAGACGCCGAAAAAATCGCAAAAAATACGAAAAAATCGCAAAAATTACCGATCATTGCGAAAATACCGCAATCGGACGCATTCGGCCCGTTCGTGGGTTAGTAAATGTGCCCCATAGAGTATTGAGTATTTTTAAAAATTTGGGGACAGACTTTTGCCTTTCTAGTCTATGGGAATATCACTGCCTGTGGCACAACAGAGAGAGTATAGCAAGAAAGCATGCTGTATTACAGTATGCTCTGCCTTCTTATGCCTGTGTTGGCTAGTAAAACTCTTTTAAATGGATGGGAAGTCTGTCAAGAGTTAAGGATATTTTGACCATGTCAGTATTCCCTGAGAGAAGTGCAAAAATCAAGACGTCACTTATAGATGAAAGTCAAAGACATACAGTAGGTATAGATTTACATATAAGTACATTAAGGCAATACCCTTAAGCAGGCCCAATAATATTACTACATGATATTTAAATGATCCACATCTTCACCCGTTGGCTTCCACTTGGACAGCCCTCTCTGTAAAGCAGACAGACAATAATTAGGTTTAGATGAATTAGACTAATTAATTATGACTGTTTGCTATAAATTAATTGCCCCAAAGATTAACCTGAATTTCCAGTGTAATGGTGCTGTCAGGTAACCCAACAGCAACCAACCAGAAGTTCATAGGTACTTATCTAGTGCAGGTAAAATAATGAAAACAAACATCTATTCAACATGTTCCCTTCCTGATGCAGAACTCTAATAAAGAGAGGCATGAGAGAGGCAAAAAGGGACATCATTCCTTGATGAGATCTGGCACTTTTTGCCATTTGCACCAGATCACAAATTCCAAAACACATATATATATATATATATATATATATAATATGCAGAGGAAGCCGGCACTCACGTGTAGATAAAAATATAATGCCTGGGTGCAGTCCCGAAAAAATTGTTGTATACAGACTCTTGGAGAGAGGTACCGCTCACACAGGACTTAGGGTTCCATTTTAGATGCTTTATTTAAAGAAACACGACAACTGACGTTTCGCCTGTAACACCAGCCTTTGTCAATGACAAAGTTGACAAAACTTTGACAAATGCTGGTGTTACAGCCGAAACATCAGTTGTCGTGTTTCTTTAAATAAAGCATCTAAAATGGAACCCTAAGTCCTGTGTGAGCGGTACCTCTCTCCAAGATTCTATATATATATATATATATATATATATATGTGTGTGTTTATTGCAATCGTACAACGTTCCCTCTAAGTTGTGCGGGTTATTGCACACAAATTTTAGACCAGCTCGCTCAACAAATGACAGAAATTGTAGTGCGCACAACAAATGACCGAATTTTGTACTTATTCTGACCCACCCACTTCCCTGCGCACACAGTTTTCAAAAGTACGCATGTGGTTATAAAACATGAACACAAAAGATTGTGTTTTGGCACACAATCATGGGTAGGTTATGGGTAATGGAAATTATGGGTAGCATTGCAGGTTTTTGGGTTCACACAACCACAAGTAAAAAACTATCATTGGTTTTCCAATAGAAAACACCAATTTGCTAGGGTGTAATATGAATGCTGATCCTATGTCACAGCAGGTTAGTAGATGGAATACGTTTTGTTGATTTCTGCAGGGCCAATAAATAAAAATAGCATCAACTAATATCCATATAATACCCCTGTATAACACAAAGTTTATCACAGTATTGGAAAAGGTTAGTAGACTAGTTGAGAGGATCTAAAACAGCAGAGGACAGACCTGTAGACAGGTAATAAGACAAACAGATTGGCTTCAGGAGAGAGCCATGAGTAATATGGACTTTGGAGAATGGAGAGGGTAAAATGCAGTAAAATGTTAATTGCAGGAAATAAAGGAAAATATTAAGTCATTCGGTATAACATATACACACAAATACAGTTGTTTTTGTGCGTTCATTGATGACTTTGTCCTCTGTTACTAAAATACATTTTGCATTCCTAACACCTGGTCTGACTTGGTGTTATTTTTTTAGATTTATTATCACTTCCAGGGCCTGTTTTTCACTGTGGTTAATAATTCGTTCCTAGCACTATGACCACATGATGTGGTGAATTGTGAGTTATTTTCTCACAGATAAAAATATACTATTTTTTGTGCTCTTTAGTGAATCCAGCCCATTGTAATGTGGCATCACTGGAAATAATTTATTGATGAGCCATACATACTGTATGCTCCGGCACCTGCCACATGTAGTTTGCATCTAGGGAAGGGAGGCTGCTGCACCTGAAATGTTATGCTCACATTCAATTAAGTGTCATGTTGCTTTTAAATGCCCCTGGAACCTGCACCAAATCCAGCATCGTTTAAACTGCTCTGAGACATGGGTGGCACCACTGAGTGGTTGGCAAGCAAAGAGTGCCAGTGTTCCATTTATAGTGCACCTCTAACATTTTACTGCTAGTTTGTGCATATAATCACATTTATTTATAATGATGGCTCCCTGATCATACAGCACTTGTTAGTATTGCACCTAATCAGGTTTTGCGTATCATGCATGGGCTCCTTCTGTTATAAAAGTAGCATCCCTGCCCAGTGACTCGGGGACTGTTATGCACAAGATTTATAACTTGCTTTAATCTTCTAAACTAGACGCATGGCCAAGCGTCTCTGGGCTGCTTTCCAGGTGGTTTTAAAATGTTTTAAACTGAAGACTAGACGCGGGGAAGATGATCCTGGCACTCTTTAATATACAGTAGATGTATAAATACATAAACACGAATAGGGCTCCCTACAAGAATCTTATACACAAAAGTCAACAGAGACTTGAACATGAGAAATTGCATATCATTAAACTTTCCAGGAACAGCAATCTTGAGGTCTCTCTTACTGGAAATCTATTCGTAGAAGAGAATGTATTTTATATTTTTTTAAGGCTTTATATATATATATATATATATATATATACGATACGTAGATTCAGCACTCCTAAGCGTAGTCCATAGACCCGGGTGCTACCAATTAAGCATTAAAAATAGAAATCTAGTGATATTGCTGCACACCGGGAATCATTTAAAACATAACTTTTATTATAATAAATACATTACGCGACAGGCCAACGTTTCGGTCTGTATCTGAGACCTTTATCAAGACCATAGTCACCTTAAAACCAATTGAAATATAAATAGTAAAAACAAGACAGACACACCCCCCAGAGACAGGGTTCCACCCAATCCTGTGACTGAAACAGGCACCAAAGAGACAGAAACCCTGTACCGAGGAGAAACCATATTAAAACACATAAGGAGGAAAATTAGGAGAGTTAACCCTCAGGTGTGGAGTGCAAGTTAAAGTGAACTGACAATATAGCATAGAACATTACGAAGAAATACAATGTAGATTTGCCACAACATGCAAACAAACTTGCATATGTATTGCTAAACACTGTAAAATAACATTATCAGAAACACATTAAACAAAAAATGTATACCACAAGCCACTTGGAGCATACTTTAACGTTGCTTCAAAAAACACGTGTAGGAACAATACTCGTTCAGTCCAAAGGGGGATAATGTATTGAGCGTTTTGATCCAAAAAACTTCCCTCTGCATAAGCAATTGAGACCTATCGCCCCCCCTCCTAATGGGGGGAACATGGTCTATCGCAATAAACCTGAACGTGGGTAACCTGTGCCCTCTCTCAAGAAAGTGCTTGGCAACTGGTTTATTTGTAGTGCCATCCCTGAATGCTGTACTGATGGCTGAACGATGGCCATCCATCCGTAACCTAAGGGTCTGATCGGTTTTGCCAACATATGACAGACCACAAGGACAAGTTATAAGATAAATAACGTGCGTAGTAGTGCAGGTGATGTGATGTCTAATAAGCAGGCGTTTGCCAGTCTGTGGGTGTAGAAAGGATTCACCCGGAGTCATATATCTGCAAGATGTACAACTAGGGCACTTAAAACATCCCTTTTTGTCTCCCCGTAACCAGGACCCCGTTTTTTTCTGATAGCATGCAATAGGATCACTGTGTACCAGCAAGTTACGCAAACTCGTGCCTCTCCTGTAGCTCACAAAGGGGGACCGGGGCAATACTCGCTTAAATTCATCATCAGCCTGGAGAATATTCCAATTCTTATTTATGACTTTCCTAACATGGTCTGATCTGTCATTGAAAGCTGTACTAAACACAATACTGGGATGGGGCTTAGAAGCCCTATCAGTTACAATACTCTGGGTACGAGCACTAGATAACGCAGCCGACAATACCGCGGCCGGGTAACCCCTAGCCTCAAAGCGCGCCCACATCTCCCTAATTTGTAGTTCAGCAATCTGTTCATCAGAATTATTCCGCAATACCCTACAGAACTGAGAAATAGGTAAAGATCTCTTTAAAGATGGAGGGTGACCACTACTGAAGTGGAGGAGCACATTTTTATCTGTAGGCTTGCGGAACAGAGAATAGCCAATCCGATTATCGGACACCCACAATTCGATATCTAAAAAATGTAAACGCTCCCTATGTATTTCGGCCGTGAATTTAACAGGAGTATCTAATTCGTTTAAATCCTGAATCATACTGTGAAACTCTATTTCCGTACCACACCACAACATTATCATGTCGTCAATGTAGCGACGAAAAAATATACAGTTGGAACCATATTTGGGAACAATATGTTCTTGCTCAAAACAATGCATGTACAAATTTGCATAAGATGGTGCCATCGCAGCACCCATCGCCGTGCCGGACACCTGCAAAAAGAAATCATACTCAAAACGGAAATAATTCATAGTTAATGCCAACTCCAACAGTTCAATCACAAATGGAACTGGGGGCCCATCATAACTCTCCAGTGCTTCAAGTGTGCGACGTGTTGCATCCAAACCTCCTCCGTGGGGGATGCAAGTATATAAGCTAACTACATCCAGGCTAGCCAAAAAACAAGGTTTCCCAATGGGCAAAGTTAAATCCTTGAGACAATCCAAAAGGTGTGGGGTGTCCCTCAAATATGTGGGAATCTTTTGTACAGCCGGCTGTAAAATAGTGTCAAGGTACACACAAATAGGATGTAATAGAGAGTTGCGTCCTGAAACAATAGGCCGCCCAGGTGGATGTGTCAAATTTTTATGTATTTTTGGCAGCGTATAGAGTACAGGGCATACAGGGTGCTCAAGTTTTAAAAATTCACCCAATTGTTTAGTTAACACTTCCGTATTTACTGCCAAATCAACCAACTAAAAGACCTTGGCTTTAAAGGATGTAATAGGATCTCCAGGTAACCCTCTATAGACATTCTCATTAGCCAGCTGGCCCAAAATCTCTTTCCCATAGTCACAATAATCTTGTATCACGATCCCACCCCCCTTATCAGCCGGGCGGACCACAATGGTTTTATCATCCATTAGGGACTTTAAAGCAGACCTTTCAGCCAAAGTCAAATTATTCCCATATTGAGAGTTCTTGTAGTTCAACACATCCTTCTCCACAGACTGTTTAAATAGCTTGATAGCTGGATTGCTCACAGGAGGTGTGTATAGACTTTTTAGTTTTAAGGTTGTTGTATCATTTTGCCCAGATTCAGAATTCATGAACTGGTGTTTTAAATTGATATTACGGCACAATTTAAAGAAATCAACCTCCCATTGAAAAGCATTAAAATGGCAAGAAGGCACAAAAGAAAGACCTTTCTGCAGCACATTAGTTTCACTAACCGTTAGGGTATGCTTAGACAGGTTGAAAATCGGAATGTCTACATCTTGCGTCCGCGACCCCTTTTGCCCCCTCCTCGTTGGGTACCTCTTCCGTTGCCGATTCCTATGGGGGTTTTTTTGCCACTGACCGGAGACCCTTCCAAAAAAGGAGAAGTGGAAACAGAGCTGATATCCACGCCAGGTACAGGCGTTTGCGAATCTGTAACCCCAACATCATCTCCCTCAGAATCCCCTGAACTGGTGTCCACGGTGTTAAGGGGTTTTATCAATTTGCGTCGAAACTGGCGTCTAGGGCGCTGTTGGGGATATGGTAGCTCTCTTTCTCCGCTTAACCACCTGTAAACACGAAAGTTAACATAGTCATCATTTACACACCGCAACTTCTCTTTTTTAAAACGCAAAAGATCCTGTTTATAGGATTCGACCTGTTTTCGGGTCCGGGACAACAGATCCCCTGCCGCTTCGCCCTGAAACACCGAAACATGCTCCGATTCATGTACAACTAGGGATTTGCGTACCTTAATTAGTTCACTTGCCACTTCCTCGATTACCAAGATCATCAGGTCAAATGAACAACGATTTAAAACCCCAATCCATTTCTTGCAGAATTCGGGGTTAGACCGACCGATGGTAGGAACATTCCGTATCCGGAAGCCGCGTGGAATCCTCTTAGCCCTATAATAATCAGAAAGGAACAAGCCATGTAGATCAAGATCTATCTCACGTTTCTTTAGTCTTTCCCATTCACGAGTGGTGTCGCTCACACTTGTTTTGCACTTGTCAGTATGACTGTGCTGCCACAGAACTCGAACCGCATCTGCTTCACTAACATGCCAAACCTCCGCATAGTCAGTTGCAAAACATGCTCTCTCCACGTAATCCTCCATATTGTCTGGATAATGTCTGTATTGATAGAATCAAAAAATACCAAAAATTGCAAAAAAAATTAAACAAATCTTGCGGGTGCTAAGAATCAATGTCCTGCTCAGACAAAATCTTATACGATACGTAGATTCAGCACTCCTAAGCGTAGTCCATAGACCCGGGTGCTACCAATTAAGCATTAAAAATAGAAATCTAGTGATATTGGTGCACACCGGGAATCATTTAAAACATAACTTTTATTATAATAAATACATTACGCGACAGGCCAACGTTTCGGTCTGTATATATATATAATATATATATGTGACTGGTTTTCTAGAAAAAGACAAAAAGGTTTGTCTGCAGATTCTCAAACATACCCTACAGGTGATGTCTACAGTGATATAGGTTTAAAAGGATCTGCTTATAAATTAGAATGAAGTTTTTTCTTTTTATTACTAGTGGAACTCAATGGTTACTTAACAACAACATCTTCTATATTTGCAACTGAAAATAGATTTATAGGAACCATATACCTTTAAAATACCAGTTTGTAACACCGATATTTTATTTTTTGACATTGATGATGTTATCCACTTAAACTCTCTTGGTTTTTGGACAGTTTACATATATCTTCAGCATCTCAACTAGTGGGCCAGTACAAACAAATGACATTAGTAAGTGTATTGTTTATAACAGTAAAAACATTTTTCTAAAAAAAAAACGGGACTCTTAATATTTATATTCTGAGAGCCCTGTCCTGTCCAATGTTCAGCTATATGAAGAAAATATTATATTTCCCAGAATTCCCTTTCCTAAAATCTGTGGATATGCTAATGGGGTGTACGTTTGCACCCCTTAGCACTCTAGAACTTGTGCCTTTATCATTGGTAAATGACTTGTGTAATGTAGTAATTAAAAGGAAAGTCACAGTATGCATTTACTGGTGTGTGTCTGTGTGTAAACCTCCATAACTTGTTAAAGAAAAGATTTATGAAATGATCCCTGCCCTTTTTTACAGACAAGGGAAAACAGGTTATTCAGCAATTGGGTCAGTGTTTATGTGAAGCAAAAAGAAAGTTACAAATGTTACTAGATGCTCTGTGAAATGAAACAAGTTGTATTACATTAAAGGATGATTGCTTTAAAAGTTTCTGTCCAAACGCAACTCCCACATGTTCTATGAACATGCTGTAACAGTTCCACCGTATGAAATACAATATGTTTAAAGCAATAAGATAGGAGGAATTTAATTGAAAAGCCTTAACTGTGTAAGCATGGACCAGAGATACGAAATTGCCCACCATTGTATGGCAGGTGCACACACTTTGCTGGATTCTTGCCTGAGCTTTGTGAATAGTTGGTCTCAGGCCCCTTGGTGAAGCCACACAAGACCATGTGTCCCCATGGCACAAGATTTCTGGGATGTCTGGGATGTCTAACTTTCATGCCCTCAGTATGCCTTCCACCCAGCATTTCACAGTGTTGCCGAAGGGAAGGCATTTTGGTGGAGATTAGGCGCTCGTGGTACCTGGGATTAACGGTGGCTAACTAATCTTCACATGGCCATGGCCCTTAGAGATGCTAAATTCCCCAGGAATGTCTTGCTTCCTCTTTGATTGGAAGAATGCAGGAGAACTTCTCCAGTTCTCACATTTATTTATATATGTATGACTATACATTATAGTCTTAAAAATCAGGTTAATTTCTAAATTTACAGTACCCTTTGAAGTGCAACTAGATCCTGCCGTAAACACAGGCTATTTTAAATCCTATTATGGCAAGGGGCTTCTGTGTCACATTCCATGGCAAGCTACCTAATGTTGTTTAAGACAAAGTTGCCTCTACTGTACTAAATGTACCACGTGCCCTCTGCACAATACATGGTTCCTTTGCAAATGCAAAGTGTTTTCCCTCCACATAGAATAGGTATAAAAGGCACATACATTTTATAACCAGCCACTAGACTAGCGGTTCTAAACCTGTGGGTCAGGACCCATTTAGGGGTCGAATGACCCTTTCACAGGGGTCGCCTAAGACCATCGGAAAACACATATTTCCGATGGTCTTAGGAACCGAGACAGCGCTCCTTTATGGTTGGGGGTCATGAGGAACTGTATTAAAGGGTCGCGGCAATAAGATGGTTGAGGACATCTTATAACCACAGGGAGTCTACTTCTGGGTGGGGACGAAGGGTAAATGCCCAATTTGAGGCTGAAAGCACCCATGAGTAAAGTGATAACTTAAAAATGTTTTGATAGGGTGTTGATAGGCTGATAATATTTATAGGGGCAGTACTATATTGTTCTTTCTCATTCCTACCATCACAAGGTCCATTTGCTGGTTGGTGGCTTTAGCGGAGATTCTATTCTTAGCAGCCTGAATTATTAATCCAGTTGGTTAAAATCCAAAGACACATAAAGTAAAATGTATAGCTAGATCTATAACTGACAGACAGGATCTGTAAAAACCAGGTCAAACAAATTGATTATTACCCAGTTCAGCCCCCTACTTGGTATACTTAATACCTGTTACAGGGGTATTACAAGGGTCAGCATAATGCAAGTGGCTTATTAAAACAGCCTGACTCATATCGGAGTGAGTCCAATCAGAAGCTGGACATAAAATCTGACTGTCTTTGTCCCATGCATGAGCCAGTAAGATGCCTTTCTGGTTATTAAAGGCACAACTATGTATGTATGTATAACTTTATTTATAAAGCGCTACTTATGTACACAGCGCTGTACAGTAGAATACATTAATATAAACAGGGGTATTAAAATAGATAAATATAAAGTATTACAATAAGCACAAATAAATACAAGATACAGTTGCAATAAGTTAAGAGTCAAAGACACAAGAGGATGGAGGTCCCTGCCCCGTAGAGCTTACAATCTATATGGGAGGGTAACTTACAGACACAAATAGGCAAATATAAGTGCTGCAGGTCACAATCAACCATTTATCTGCCTAATCGCTATCCATTTATCTGCCTGTGAATGGGCATCTTAGCATGACTGCTCATAGCTTGCCCCCAGTCATGGGCCTACAAAAAGAGAGGGCTAGAATCAGTTTCCATATCAACCAGCTGCACAGGTACCCACATTATCACATCTCTATAACGCTACTTTTACACAGGGTTTATTAGTGAACCAGTGTTGTTTCTCATTTCCTGCTTTATTCCAAGTTGCTCAGTTGCTCTCTCTGGTGCAGATGTAGGCTGTATGCAGTCCTAGCACTACAGCTCCCAGCATTCCTTGCAACTTCTATTCTAAATGATCAATAGGAGGCAGAATAATAATTGTGATCACACCCTTCTCTAAAAACAATTCCACAGGATCACAGAGTACCTCCCACTCAGTGTATGCTAATGCTTATTATTATTATTATTTATGTAGCTAGGATTGCCGCATTCCTGGAAAAAAATAACCTTCATATCTTTTTATCTTTATTTTCTATTAATAACATTGGCATCACAGAACATTTTTACAGATCAGGCCAGTAAAATACCAGCTACTGGGAACCCTTAGCACTTCACATCAGTGCCTGTGTCATTTAAGCTTACAATCTACTTTCCCAGCCACACATACACATCAGTTTTACTAGGAGTAGTTCAAGATTTCATTATTTACATGAGGAAAAAAAATTGACAAAACTGAAGTACTGTTCCATTGATCCCCAACCTTTCTTACTCATGAGCCACAGTCACATGTAAAAAGACTTGGAGAGCAACACAAGCATCATAAAAGTTCCTGGAGGTGCCAAATAAGGGCTGTGATTGGCTATTAGGGGCCTCTATGCACACTTACAGGGGGCTTTATTTGGTAGGAAATCTTGTTTTTATTCAACCAAAACTTGCCCCCAAGTCAGGAATTAAAAAATAATTACCTGGTTTGGGGGCATCGAGAGCAACATCCAAGGGGTTGGGGAGCAACATGTTGCCCCTGAGCCACTGGTTGGGGATCACTGTCTATATTATCCAATACTAGTAATGAGTTTTATGGGTTTGCACTCCAGTTTTTTTTTGTCAGTGCCCCCTTAACCTAATAAAAAGAGGGTAAGAGGATTTATGCAAATATAATTGCATAATAAGTAGCCTCCAGGCTTTAATGAATCAACTTGCAACATAAGAAAGAGAGAGGCTTATTAGAATGATTGTCAACTGCTGGGGTCAACACATGTAACAAGCATTACTGTAATAACAGATCTTAGCCATAACATTAGAGGAAATAGGTTTTTACCTTATTTGGCAATAGTGAGAGCATTAAAACTATTGAGTTTCCAGTGAGCAAGGACTTTTATGGCAATTATATTACCTGGAAACTGCTAACTATTACTAAAAAAACAGGTTATCCCTAATTAAATATAGATTAAGCCAACACACAATTACTTAATAATCATGGATGCAAATGCAAGATATTGTAGATAAACAGGAACAGAGGCCTGAAGGACAAAGTAACAATGTACTATAACTATGTAACAATGTGCACAAAGGGCACAAAGGAGAGGGGGGTATGGCAGGTGATTAGGGAGGATATGATAGCAAGAAACCCAAATGCCCAAGGAAAGCCTCTGACAAGGAGAAACAAAGCAGGTTGTAAGCAGGTTGGTATGACATAGTCCTCTGACTTTTATGATATTATTAGAACACAGTGCCATATTTTGTCATATTATGTGAAAGGTATGTCATGCTACATTTGAAGAACAGTATATTTTCTCATCTGTATGTAATCTGATAACCTTTTATAGATGGGAGAGAATGCTAAACTTTACTGTATGTGATTTACTGCGAATGATATACTTTGTATGATTTTGCTCCCCTGAGGGCTCTGGCACTTCTATCTGGGGCATAATTTCTATTCACTCAGCACTAGGGACTGTGCCTAGCGGTGCTCTGCACCTTGCACCAGTTAAAAAAAGAACAATGCAGTTGGGGGCAAAGCTACTTTGCCCTAAACATTTGTCAGATGTACGGATCTCTGCAGTATCCTGTGGCTGCTGTTGCTCCCTAACTTGTGTGTCTGAATTATGTAGAAGGCTTTGTGCCTCTCCCAATTGCACTGTGCACTGCACTGTAATCTCCAGTACTGCTGTAAACACTATGGAAAGCAAAGACCTACACCCAAGGTGCAAAGTATGAGGCCGGTTGCTAAAGTTCATATATACATGGTGGTTTGTGCCTATTTCCTCTCCTTGTCTGTTCAATTCAGTTAAGGTAAACTAAACTAAACTAAAGTCCGAAATAAGGAGTGCTATTTATAGCATGCGTTAAAAATCTTATCACTTCTTATTTTTCACTCGATTCACTAAAAGGCCACTTGCAGAGCGCAATATATTACGCACGTAACCATTACTTTCTGAAAACCACCATTTCCCTGAAAACTGGAGGATGCATCACTCTAGGGCCAACATATACTTGAAAAAATACGACTGCAAACTCCATGTTGTGTTGCCAATAGCTCACGAACCGCAATTTTCTTTAAGTACCACCTGCCCCAAGTAGGGTTAATATTCACACAGATTAACACGATATTTTGCACGTTTAACGCTTCATATGTGTTTGTGAATCATGCGTTAGTACTATTTCTATTCGCTAATTAACGCAATGCGTTTTTTTTGTGCATGCGATATGCGGATTGACACATGCGAAATGACTTTGATGAATCGGTACTTAATTATCGCATGCTTTTTAATTAAAAAAACTATGCGATAAGCGTTATTGACCTTTAGTGAATCGGCCCCAATGTGTCTCCATTACAAGTGGCAAACTCGTGCAAAGACAAGCTGGTGGCATAATTAATAGTTTAGTTCAAGTTTTAGTGGTGACTGACTTTTTTCAACATTTGCTATTGAAACCTAAATATGCAAAAAGAATTTAAGGTGTGTAAAATAGTTCAGTTATACACAATTTAAGGAATTCAGTATGGTTAAGGTTCCTTTTTGTTAGGTGTCCTGAATTACTGGGAGCTGCTGCTGATATCTACCTTGCCTGCCCCTTGTTTGTTTTGCATGAACTCGGGTATGTCCAGACAGTGGCCTGCGCTGTTTTGTGTACCACTGTTCTGGAGAGTGACAGGTTGGACACACCTGCTCTAACTCTTTGTGACAGCGGGCTAATGTCCCAGCACATGAGAACAGGTTACATTGTTTGTAAAAACAGAAACTGTGTTGTGGTTTGTATTATTTACTTTTCATTTTCAGCATAGCCACAGCATGTCTGCCTTATACAACATACTTCAGTCCACAATACAAATGCTTGCTTACTGAATCACATGACATGTTAAAGTAAAAGAAAATGATAGAATCAAGAGACTATTTAAAGACCTTGTTTCATTTACAAAAGAGTGATTTTGTGCGAGTTACACAGGTATCTATCTATCTATCTATCTATCTATCCATCATCATCTGTCTGCATCTGTCTGTCTATCTATCATCTATCTATCTAACTATCATCTATCTGCTATATCTTTTCTGTTTTATAATATGTTCTACTGGTCAAAAAAAAGGTTTGTATTGATGGAATGGTCTCCCATTAAGCTAGATCGGTGCTTTGGCTTTGTAGAACAAAAGCTCTTTTGGTTCCACAAAGGCAGCAGCTGTACTCACAAAAAGCAAGCTGATATACAAAGAGATTGTTTTAGATTTAATTTGTACAGTGCATATGTAGCATGCTTTCTGGAACATCTACTTAAACAAGTCTTTTATTTAGATTTTGACTTAAAAAGTTTCATTTTCAAATATATTGAAAATATATTAGGCCCTGTTATATGAGTAATACTTCTTTTTCATATCAAACCTATTTTATGCAGTGCAATGCACCAAGGCGAGCCCTTTATGCATATAGTAGCTGTGAGTGTTTTGTTATTTAGTTTTTTAAGATATTTTTTAATTTGAGATCCCCTTTTAAGTCTGTTATATGTTCAGGGTGCCCCTTGGCAAGGTGACAGATAAATCAGATCTTACTAGAATTAACCTTTAGGCTAGATTTCCAGAAGTGAGAGCAAATAGGTATTTTTTCCACAATCACACCCTAACTGCCAGACTAGATCCTGGACCCCCCGACCCCTGCCCTGAGTTCCCCCCAGAGTTTCTGGAGCCAACCTGTCACTGTATCATTGCATTTACAAGTTATTGTATTCATTTAATGTCTACAAGTATTCAGCTATTTACTTGGCTAGAGGAAGGAAACTTGTATACGCCCCTTACTATCTTATCTACATTCTCATGGGGAGACCACAAAGGAAAATGCATACTTAACAGTATGTGTGTTGTATGTGTGTTGGGTGTGCATGTGTGTATGTGTATGGTATTTCTGTAAAGCAAGTTCAGCTCATATGGAACAAACATCTGAAAATAGTAGCAGGGTTGTGTGTTTTAGCCATGCTGGCATATAAACATATATTCTGCACCAGAGGTTTAACTGCAAATCATGACAAACCCACACTGTATGTCACAGCAATGCTGGTATGTGAGGACTTTTGAATCCCAATCCATTTGAGCTACAAATCAGAAACCCCCAATAGACATCTGTTTGAACAGCAGATCATTTTTGTACATCTATGAAATTATTTACAGAATGGGTTGCTGTCCGTGGTGCTGGAAAGATGACTTTCCCCAACCCTAATCCTGGGCAACTTGCACCAAATGCACTAATCTGCTGGAAACAATATACACAAAGTGGATACATAAATACAACATACACTCTAAGGTTGCACCTTGCCTCAGTACACCCATTACCCAAACTGTCAAGTGAAAGATTTTGCAGTGGTTGAATTCTTGGGGAAATACTGCATTAGTAGATTGCACACCCACACACACATATATATATATATATATATAACAAACCAAGGGACCTGTTATCCAGAATGCTCGGGACCAAGGGTATTCTGTATAAGGGGTCTTTCCGTAATTTGGATCTTCATACCTTAGGCTACTAAGAAATCAATCGAACATTAATTAAACCCAATAGGATTATTTTACATCCAGTAAGGATTAATTATATCTTAGTTGGGATCAAGTACAAAGCACTGTAATTCAGAGCTTTCTGGATATCGGGTTTCCGAATAAGGGATCCCATACCTGTATTTTACAACAGGGGGTACATTTTTACTTTATAGCCTTATCTACTTTGTGGCATCCAAACAGAAGATGGTAGAACCTACAAGATTTCAAGCTGGATGTGCCTAATGAGCATATACTAAAACAATTGTAAAACAGTAGCTCTTATTGGTCTACTGCAGGTAGAATACCAGAAGCAATCTGATTGATTGGTTACTAGGGGTTGCTAGCTACCACCCTGCATTTTATACTTTTTGCAGAATTAACCCATACATGCACCCATACATGCAACCCATAAATGGTGTTACATTTTCTACTTGTCTAGTAACTCATAGCAACTGCTCAGCAAAAAGCATTAAAGGGTCAGCTGCTTAAAAACAAACATCTAATTGATTTCTATAGGTTACTTGAGTTTTTATAACATTAACCCTTATGACTGTTAGGGGTAATCTAAAAGAAGTTGTAGTAACTCATAGCCACCAATCAGCAGACAGCATTTTTTAGTCACCTGCTTGATAGCAAACACCCGATTAGTTGCAGACCTGGTCCAAACTTTGCTGTTTTAATTTTATTGCCTCCTTACATTATTAATGTTCTCAGCATGGCAGCAGGCTGAACCTACCTGGTTTAAATTAAGAGAAGGTTATATAAAATGTGTACTTTTACAAAGGACACTTATTGGCCAAGTGCCCCATTTAAGTCTGGGGACTATATCAAACTCCCTTGCTGCCATAGATGTAAAAAGAGCAGCTAATGCTTTCTCAATGTAAGCTTTATCTTTTATCATCACTGTCCTAATATGCATTTAGAAATACTGTGCGTTTCTCTTTTTTTAGTTTTTTTCTCAGATGTCAGTGGAAAGAAACCTAAATAGAAGAACAGGAGAAAATAATAGGGCATCATGCCACATGTAGAGTTTGTCATGCATGGCAATGTCTTGACCGCATTACGGAACAGCTGTATTTGCTTTGTCTCTAATCCTTTCATCTGTGATAGCAAATAGCTGGGAATACACTGCATATCCCAGACTTATTGTCCTGTTCAAATATTTCAAGTTAATAAGATATGGGTATATGCCTCTTTAAAGACTGAAGTGGGAGTTTTAACTAAGAACCTGTTCTCAGGCCCACATGGATCAGTGCTGGATATGACTAAGTCTGGGCTTAGAAAATAACCATGCCTATGTGGTTATTCTTTCCAAATGTTATTTCGATTCCTCTAAAGAAAGGATGTGCAGCTTACCAAATGCCAGCTGCCAGCTTACCAAATGCCAGTTGTTGACAAGCTAGGCCCCTGGCATCTCTTAACAACCATTAACTGTTTGGATCTGCAGCATCTGAGCACAGATATTTACCCACTGCTGATTCTCAGGTGCAGCTGAACACGTCTGGTATATTGGCAGTGTTTCCAGCAAGCATCTGATTTGTGGGGCAAGCAAGGGTTAACTAAGCTACCAAAGAAGGCCAGGTGTTGCACATCTGTCATATGTGGGTGTAGGTGGCATACAATCTAACCTATCTGTGGTTTAATCCTGCCTTCCTCCTTTGCATAATAATATTCCCCAATGTTTCACAGGGTTATCTTTCTGGCTCAGAGATGTTTCTTGGATCAGGCAGTTCATGTTCCCCTTGTTGGTGAGGATTTGTCAGCTGGTAAAACAAAAGTTTGCCTCCTAAATGCTTTTTGGAGCCATGTGATCCTTCTTTAAAAAGTATGTGCACATTTTATTACTTTCCCTTTGACTGTCAGTCTAAGGGGCACATTTACTTATCCATGAACGCTCCGAGCGTTCCAATCGTATTTTCCGCTACTTTTTCGCCGCTTTCGTGAATTTTAGCGTGAAAAAATCAGATCGGTTCTGCCGCTGTTTACAGTCATTCGGTACGAAAAATTTGTGGCTTTCGAATCGCCAATACGATATTATAGTGACTAATACGATTTTTTCGTAAGCATTTTGATGATATTTGCGATCTTCAGAAATGTTAATTTCCAATCCGAATTTTTCCCATTCGGGATTCAAACTCGTGTTTTCATAAATCTGCCCCTATGTGTTCCCCATTATTTTTGTTCCTGCAGTAAATGAGCATTTAAACTACAGAAGTGCTATGATATCTAATAATATCTTACACCGCTGTAAAGGTCCCCATGGATCTTCTCCCGATATCCCCACCTACGGGTGGGCGATATCGGAAGAATCCAAGATAATTCGATCGTTTGGCCCTGGGACCAAACCATCAAATTATAATGATGGGCATAGGAAAAGTCAGTCCAGGGCCCGCATGAACGAGCCGATGTGGTCCCTGATCCGACTAGATTTTCTAACCTGCCCGATCGAGATCTGCCGAATTTCAGGCAGGATATCGGTCGGGCAGTCCCGTCGGCAGTGCCCATACATGGGCCGATTAGCTGCCGAAGCAGTCTAAGGGACCGATATCGGCAGTTAGTATCGGCCCGTGTATGGAGACCTTAAGGTCAGACCTGTCTGATCTGGGACCTTATTTAACTATTCAGGCCTGGACTGGAAAATGCCATAGACAGTTACTATTTATTAGGCCTGTAGGTGGCTATTTTGGCCTCTGTGTGCTTGAAACGCAAGGGCCTATTTTGAATCCTGGTCCAGACCTGCTATTATTTATTTGATTATTTTAAAATCTAGTCCCTGACTACTGTATGCCTCTGCCAGCTCAATTGAATACTGTGCATGGGACACATGAATGGTGGTTTGTCGCATAAATAGACACTTGGTGACTCTGACCCAAGGACAATTCTACTTATTTAGCAATCTTTGCAATCGACATTTGCCTGGTCAGTTTTGCCTGCTCAGTATATCTTCAATGTGTGCTTTTCTTCACTTTTTTTAGGGATGCCCTGAATCCAGGATTTCGGTTCAGGTTTCAGCCTTTTTCAGCCTTTTTCCAGCAGGTTTCGGATTCTGCCGAATCCATGTGTCTGGCCAATTCAAATCCTTAAAATCATGTGACTTTTTGTCACATAAACCCAGAAGTTGAAAATTTCTCATCACGCATTGTGTGCACAGTTTACTTTGGCCCCTCCGAGGCCTTATTTGCAAATGCAAATTGGGATTCAGATACAGTTCTGTATTCAGACGAATCTTTCACAAAGGATTCTAGGTTTGGCTGAATCTTAGAAGAGTGGGTTAGGTGCATCCCTAATATATATATATTCAACTATATTGATATTGAAGTCTTAGGAGAGGGCAAATAGGACTAATGGAAGCTGATTACATTACAAATATATTGCCTTAGTGCTTTTATTGCAATAAATGTGTTACTGTATTGGTAAAAATTAATGAAAAGAGCCTTTGACAAAGTATGTATACTAAATATGAATGCCTCCATAAACTATAGAGAAACTGTAAGCAGAGGCCTATGGCTTTTTGCAATGGGACTGTGTCCTTTAAGGACATTGACTGACACTGTAGATGGGCTCAGTTCAACAGACTTCATTGCTACCTGTGATGTTGTCTTTTGCAGCCATTAAGAAGTGGCCCATGATGATCAATGTAACAACGGCAGTCTAGGCACCTTGTGAATTATATATACATGAAAAATCAAACTTTATAATAAAGACCTTAGAATTTAATTTGAAGCTAAAATAGACAATGCTGATCATTTACTGATAATTGCATTTGCGTGTGTTTTAGCAGAGGCAATTCTCAGTATTGCCTATGGCAAGGTATTTTCTTGAGTTAAGTAGTTGTTACTAGTACCTCAGTGTGTCTTCACCCTAATAGTCAGCCTGTTCTTGGCTGGACAAGATAGAATCCCTGAATGTGACCGTAGAACATTCATATAATGTTTCTTGCAGTTTTCCTGTTTGCTTCTGCTTTTAAAGGCTTCGTCTCTCACCTCACCTTTTGGATACTGTTTGCCTAGCACAGACCCATAGTCCCCACATTCTGAGAGTAGAAAGCCACTTGCTGCATTAATTAAACAGGAATAATCACTGAGACCTCTCTCTATGCTTGCTGTTAGCTGCTAGCTAAAACAGAGGCTGCTAGGAAAACTACTTTGCCCTTCATACTGCATACCCCTGCACTCACAGCTTCAGATAAAATGCACCAACCTGGCGCCTAACACAGGACCTACTGACTATACTTAGGGTTGCCACCTTCCTATATTTTTATCTTTCTTTCCTGTTAACAACATTGGCATTAAGCATCATTTTTACTGGCCTATCCTATACTGCACGAGTTGGCTTAGAATCTGCTATGTTTGCCTGTGAAGAATTCAGGTAGGATTTTCTCTAATATTTTGAAAAACAAAAATACCTAATATGGCATTCTTGTCCTGTCCTTGGACTTAACCTCCTTTACAGTTTAGGATTTCTTTCTAACCATTTTTTTGGTACTTTTGACTTAATTAAGCAAAAGTGCTGCTCGTTAAATTTGAATTATACCACCCTAAACAAGTTACACGCGAAGGCAACATCCCACACCACCTATTGTTTTATATGTGTAAGGGTACCTGGTGGTCTAGCAGGGCAGCGGGGATGCCTCCTTCGTGGCGGGGACACTCTTGTTGTTCTTGCCGTGTTTGACCTTAGCCTGTACCTGACCTCTCTTGTTTGCTGCCTTTATTGACCTTGCCTGTTCCTGACTATCCTTGCCTGCTGCCTGAACCGACCTTTGCCTGACTGACTATTGTGCTGCATTGCCCGATCGTTGCTGACCCCGGCCTGTCTTGACTACTCTAAAGTGTTCCCCGCCTTCCTGCCATCCGATTGGTTCCCTCGCTTGCTCAGAACTCTCTCCTTGGGTCTCTCACAATAAGACCTGGCGGAATCCGAGTAGCGAAGGGCTCCTCCCGACGTGAAAGGTGGCTCTTATAGGCAGAAGCGTGAGCCGAAACCGGACCCTTGGAGTCTGTTCTGAGTTTTGGGATACCGATCGTGACAATATGTTAACATCATACAAACAATTATTTGGAATATTACATTCAAAAACAGTGTCTGGGAGCGGCATCTGAGAGTACAATGTAATTGAACCTAGAATCCTTTAATCAAAAACATGGCTATAAAAAAGCTGATTTAAATCTCCATCACAGAGATTGAGAGAAGCCATATGAGTGAGGAGAAGTGACCTATTTCCCAGTAATTGTTGCTGCCAGGTTAAGAAATAAAAGATGCACTCACATATGACTGCAAACTGCACATAAATGGCAGCTCTATCCATTCTCCACGCTGGGGAGCATTTATTAAGATGAAAGTGGAACAGTTCTGGGGCAAAGATATTGTTCTGTTATATATCAGCAGAAACCATTCACTGGGAACCAACAGAACATTCTCTGCTTACTCTGGATTTGTCCAGTTCTGTTCTGCTAACCATTTTTGTAACTGAACTGAACTGAAAAGCAGATTTTTAAATACCTTTATAGCAGGTATGGAAGTTTTAATGATAAAAAGAATTTGGGTTGTTTCATGCTTAGGTTGTAAAGGATTTTTATGATACAGCTTTTTATGTCTGGGTAACCGGTCCCCTTTAAGTGCTCTGTAACTGATCACTGAGCCTGTATGTATCAATAGTTCTAGGGCATTTACATATCATGTATGTCTGTACTTAAAAGAAGACTGACAAAATGGTGTGGACAAAAATCATTATGAAATGTATAAATGTTTGTGATGCAGTTTTCTGACTGCTGCTTTATAAATGTAGACTCCATTACTGTGATATAGGTACCTTACCTTGAAAGGAGAGGCAGGTCTGGCCTATCAGACCTTCATGGTCAGAGCTTGCATTATGTCTTATATGTTTTACAGGGGCAATTATTATGCTTATTGATTTTCACGTGGGACAGTTTGGCTTTGTGCATTAAGGTTGGTGGCATAATGCTGTCATGAGCTTATTTTCATTTGTCAGAGAGAAGATAAAGAGGGTTTATTGCCAATGCAGGTAACAGTCATCATTAAAATGTGAATAAAATATTATAGTCGTGAATAATGTGCTGCTGGCATACAATCATAAAAATAATGTAAAACAGAGCCCAGAAGGGGTGTCAGGTTTGGAGCCCTGCTAGGAGAATTACAGGGTAACAGATAATAGCTGTTAACAGTATTTATAATACACACTGCTGCCTCAGTGAAAGGATTTTACTGGAAGCCGGTCAGGTTGTGTAACAGCAATTATAATGGCTTTGCTTGGACCAGCAGGAAAAGGTCTCTAAAGCCCAGACTTCTAACCTGTGGCTGTTTAGCTCTCTGCTGAACTGCAAACAACAAATGCTAGAGGATTCTGAGAGCTCTTGATAACAAGGAACTGGCTGCGGGTGCTGGGAGTTCCCTAGGAGCTGGAGACCTTCAAGTTAAATGTCTTTGTTCTACAGCAAATGTCCCCAAGGGAGGTGTCCAAACGCCAGGTCTCCAGCTGTTACTCTACTGCAGCTTCCAGCATTCAAGACTGTTGTGAGATGTTGCTAGATTTAGTTTAACAGTGGCAGAGACCCAAGTTGAATAACCACTGGTACATTGTATATTTTGATTGTGTTTTGTTTTGCTTAGTCTCATATCTAGGAACTTATCTACTGACCCCTGTAGGCAGCATGGATAATAGCAATACATTGATGCGCCTTGACAAGGATACTGTACAAAATCTAGCTTTTCAAGTGCATTGTTTACCACGAGGCTTCCTTTGGTGAAGGTCTGTTCTAAAGGGAAGGCAACAGAGGTACCCTCTTGTCTCTCCCTACCTGTCTAAAGTGGTCTGCCAGAAAGCAAATAATGGGGTGGTAGGACCACAGGGGGAGCACAGTCGGTGTCTAAGATCAGCCTGTAGCTGCCCAGATACCGAGCTACCCTACATTCACAGACTTTAGGGTCAGAAAGATATTTACAACCATCTTCTTCATTGTGAATGAAGAGGTGGTGGGTGGGAGCTAAAGCATGCACAAAGACTGTAGTCCCTGAGCTCCTGGCTTGTTCAGACATTTTGAAGTGCCCCAGTACTAGATATTTGGGACAACCTGACACAGCCCCGCACTAATCCCTGGAACTGCATTTTGAAGCAGAACAATGTTTTTTTCATGAGGGATGACTGTATTGCATTATGGGTTTTCATCCATGTTTGACTTATTTTACCCCACCACATCTGCCCTGCTCAGACACTGGGTTTGCAACATTTTTGCACATCTATGATTTTTATTTACCGGTAACATTGCTTTATGGTGCATAATGCAGCAAACATGTGTCAGTGTCAAATTCCAAGTGGTAGTTGGACAGGAAGGATCTCACAGTCAGATAATAGCATGACATTCTGTATATCAGCAGTGGTAATATCACAGTTTTAATCTTTGGTTTACATGCCTTTTTATGAGAACATTGTTCTGTTCCAGCCATGGGAGAAAAATAGCTAGAGAGAGAAATGAATGAAGGGGGAGAAGGCGTTTAGACTAATCTGATTTTTCTGTGATGCTGGAAACTCTGGTTCAAACCCCAGTGTCAGGTTCTGGTGGCCTTAACTGATGCAAAGTGCTTAGGGTCTCATGGGAATAAGGAGATGCATAAACATCCCTATTATTATTATTTAACAGAATGGGAAAAAAAACTAAAATATAAATCTCAAAATAAAGTTTGGCCTTGACATGCATAAAGTCAGGAAATAGCAGTTAGCCATGAAAACTTACATTATTCAGCTTATGATGGAAAAGGCTTAAACCTTGCTGCTATAACTATTTTGTCTTTGTGTTGTGCAAATTTTTAGGGGCTGATTTATCTACGCTTGGCAATTCTTAAAACATTACCTTAAATTTATTGTCTTTGCTGGAATGGGAAGGCAAATCACCTTATGTTTTGGCACTGTTGTGTTTCCATTCTTTCCATTCTTTATGGTAGTAATGTGGGTTTTTTTTGTGATGGTTATAAAATATCAGTATAGCAATAAACACTTTTGTGGAACAAAGAAATCTCTGTTTTTATTCAGGTAGTTTTTTACATTATTCCTCTGTGAATATGGAGTTACAGATCCAATGAAAGGATCTTAGAATGTCACAGAAGCCAGAGCTTCTTATGTACTCTTTGGCCAACAGGAAAGCTCTCTACAGGATTATGTCTTTCAGTCTACTTAGTACCCATTTGGGCTTGGCACCAGCAGCTTACATGGATATTTAGAATGTTGGAACCATGTACATATGGAAGTATATTATGATTGTTTCTAGAACACATTAGCTTTATTTATACTGCACAATGGTAGCTAAAGTTAATGATTAACAAATATTTGTTATGGAGAGATACAAAAGAGAAAAATGTTTTCGGCAGTGATAGTATGTTAAGAAAATGTGTTGTTTGCTTGAATATAAATTAATGCAGCCTTTAAGTTAAAAAGGGTTATGTGCCAGTTGGACCTAAAAGCAGAAGATGCAATTGTTTTGGCAATACATGTGGTAGGCCAGTTGGAAAGTACAAGCCCAAATCTCATTTGAGTGCTGGTTTCTGCAATTTGGTTGCCTGTCCAGCTTGGGGGAGGGCTGTCTCCCCAGAAGTCTGTGCCCCAGACTTATCATATTAGGAGGCTTGGGTGTGCCCGTGTACTGTGTGGTTGCAAATCTCGTTTCCAGCAATGTACTGAGGGGGACATGTAGCTTTGATAACTAATTACATATGCCATTGTGATAATCTGTTTTGTATTTTCCATCTTATTGAGCTAGAATATATACAATATACATTCCACATTGGGGCAAACTGGTTGACTGCAAAATGCAGTGTACATTTGTTGTACCTGTAGTGAGGTGTGGTAGAACATGTGGCGTGGGGGGGGGGGGGGGGCAAAGCAGAAACCTCAAGATGAGGATGTGGGCTTTTTCAGAAGTCCCCATACTTGATGTATTAAGGATTACAGTGCCTAGCATTTCCTAAAAGGAATTCATTTGTCGCCTAGTTTGGGTCATTTTCTATCTACAAATTGGAAACGTTTCTGATAATTTCTTTGTTGGCTTAAATCAGTGCTTTGATAGTGACAAAGGGCCATGCCAGACCTGAAATATTGCTGCGCATCCAGCAAAACCATGTCCTAACTGAGAGTAAAAGTGGATTGGCTTGGCTTCACACAGCTCTTTTATATATGTAATAATGTAAATATTTCCAACCGGATTCTGCCATTTGGGGTAGAAGTCTGAATGAAAGGTTATAGCAGTTGATATGGCTGCTGAGGGAGGGTCTTCAGTCCTGGAAGGCCCTGGACAAATACCCCTGAAAATTACAAAAAAGTAATTTATGCCTCTGACAAGAGTAATAACTGTGAGACTTTTATTTTCCTTAGTGTTAATGCTATCACCCACGCACCCTAATGCTGCACATCACTTGCTTTCATATTTTGTATAGTAACCAGTTGTGCCTGTCTAAGCTAAAGCTGCAGAAAACTGTAGAACAAGGACTTATTTGGGTATGAAGCTTCTCCCAAGGTCTTAGAAAAGTGCAATGTGGTGTGAGAAACACATGCTAGGAATTCCTTCCCTGTGAGGATTGCAGGCAGCTGTTTAGATCTCTGCGAGGCCATTATTAGATTGTATTCTACACACCCCAGATCTGCTGTCAGAAATGCTCAGCTTCTAGTTATCAGCATAAACATTACTAGTGAGAGGGAAAAAGTCACTGCAGAAATGCTCCACAAGTTTCTTTCCTCCAAATGAAATGTAGGCCGTTGGGAGTGCAAAACCATTGCTGCTAGTGCCACTGCTAAACATTCAGCTGCACTGTAAGGCCATGGTTTGCACTGGGGATTGGCAGATGCATCATGGTCCCACATGCCCCCCAAGTCCTTGATTGGTTTCTGACTAGTAACAGATTAGAGAGCTGTAGGAGGAAGTGTTAGGAAGCTATTATGTCATCCATTCACTCCAGCCTTTATAGATTACATTTTGCCTAGTTAACTATATTTAAAATATTTTTTATTTTGCAAAGCCTATTTACCCAGCCTAATTTTTACACTGAACAGTTCCTTTAAGTGGACAGTATACACTTAAAACACCTTTGCTAAATATGAGAACATTAAATAGGATTTGTGTTAAAATTACATTCTGCCTAGTGTTTTCATTTATAAAAAAAAATCAATGTTTTTCTATTTTCTTGCCATTAAAAAGCACTAATTTGAAAGTTGGGCAATGTTCACTGAACTTACCTCATTCTTCCTTATAAATAGAAATTTGTTTAGAGCTCCGTATCTACCTTTAAACAAACAAACTTCTCCCTTCTCTAAGCATCAGCCATTGATCAGCTCATTATCAGGGGCTTCTTAGTGGACTGGTTATTATTTTTATCGGTTTATCTGCAGTTCTTTGGGATCAAGAAGTGACAGGAAGTGCTAAATTACACATGGCTTCATATTCTTGTTTAGTGCCAAAAATGAGATAAACCCATAGCTCCCAAATGTCCCGCTTTACACGAGACAGTCCCAGTTTTTCCACACTGTCCCTCTGTCCCGGATACTTACTGAAATGTCCGGCAGTGCCTTTAACTGTCTAACTTGTCTTCGGGTCTTCTTGGCTTCCTTGGGGTTTTCTCGGCTTCTTCCGTCACCGATGTCTTCACATCCTCACGGCTTCTTCCTGTGCTCTTCCCAGAGCTTTGGGTCATCTTGGTCCTTTTCGCCGTTTTCTGAATGTCTGCAAGTCTTGCGAGATGTGAGTATGGCATAGCAAGCCATTTCAATTCAAATTCAGACACGAACGAACAGGGTGGGTGCTGCTGCTGCTGAGGCTGTGGGTCACAAAGTTACGCTGGTGCTACTGTTCCTTTATCTACTATACAAGTTCTACTTACTTCTCCATTTTTTTAAAAACCAAGCTTGGGGAGTTCCTGACTGTAACAAGGGTGTTTATTAATTATTAATAAATAATTAATATTAATTATTAATAAACACCCTTGTTACAGTCAGGGGACTCACCAAGCTTGGTTTTTTTAAAAAATGGAGCAGTAAGTAGAACTTGTATAGTAGATAAAGGAACAGCAGCACTAGCGTAACTTTGTGACCCACAGCCTCAACAGCAGCACCCACGACAAAAAGAATCACAATGACCCGAAGTGCCTGAAGAAGCCGTGAAGATCCGAAGACAGCGATGACAGAAGGAGCCAAGAAAACCCGAAGGAAGCTGAGAGGGACGAACAAGACACTTAATGGCACCACAAAATATTTCTGTAAGTATCCGGGACAGCGAGACGGTGTGCACAAATGGGACATCTGGGGGTGTGGCCACATAGTCGGCATGGCCAATTTTTCCCCCCCTCTTCCTCATTTTCAAATGTTGGGAGGTATGCATAAACCATAGATTAAAACAGCAAAAAGTATGTTCAGTACAAGCCCTTTATTAATTCATCTTATCGCACAGTGCAAAGCAGCTGCCTTATTGCCCCATGAAGGGGAAATGTACAGAAATTTTGGCTTGGGTCTAGGAAATCAGAATTTCCAAAGTGTATCTTAGCGTGTACAGAATATCTGTGCAGTCAACTCCCTGCTAACCTGCTAAGTCAGCAATTATTGCAGCCCTCTGCGTGCTTCACTGAAGGACAGGCAGATTATAACCTGTGCTTGCAGTGTATTAATACTTTCCTGGTCCTATTCCAATTACCTGAGTAGCTGAATGAAACATAAAATCATTGGTCTCAATGTTCATCTTTTTACTGGGGAGGGGAAAAAGTGTTAAAGGTTTATATTTAGAAGCCAATGTTAGAGGAAGTCTGCAGCTGTAGCAAGGTTTGCACGCACTCCCAGGAGCCTTAATTGCATCTCTGACGTTGTGTGTCAGTCTCAAGGATATTTCATGTAAGATCCTTGATAATGCCATGCCAATTACTCCTATTTGGCTTGACACTTTCTCATCTTACGTGCCTTTCTTTCTCCCTCTTACATACAGAAAACACCACATTCCAGTGCATCATATGGAAAGTTTCAGGTCAGTGTGGGATCACTGCTCAGTGTATTAGTGCATGTGCTTTCATCCATAATAGAAAGGGTGCAGGGAGAACTAGGACTGGAGAAGCCTCCAGAATAGATTTACCAATTCCACTGCCAGTCCTTGATTATTGCTGAAGCAATAGAGCATAATAATATAACAGAGTGAGTGCTGAGGAAACTATTCTGTACGTTTGTAGTAGTAACCCCCCTTTAAAAGCAAAGAAACCCAAATATAAGTCAACAAAGTAGGTTGGCAAAATTTGTGTACACTTAAAATTCTGTCACTGCATACTTGCAAAGCAAAATCTGCATTAACAAAACAAACATCCAACATCTACTAAAGAACATTAGAGAACAAAAACCATTAAAAAAAACATAATCAATTGTATGAGAATTTTCAATATAGCATAACAGCAGCCCTAGTGATAAAATATTTCCTTTAATAAAAGAGCTAGCTGGCCCATTATTTAGGCTTCTCTCATAATTATTTAATAAGCCCAAAACAAGTAGAGCGTATTTTGTTTCTACTAAGATGCTTCTGCTGTTTACCACATACCTTATGCCAGCTTATGAAGCTTCCCCTCATTTGTCCAGACTACTTACCTTTTGAGCATCTGAGCTTCCCTGTGCTTTTCAGAATTCCATTAAGGTATTGGTAAAAATAAATATCACTAGCTCTGCTGAAAGCCCATGTACACTTATACAGCAAAGTATCATTCCCACGAGCACCTTGCACCCTTTGGTTATTTTTTAAAAATGCACCTTTATCTGTGGCCACTGAGTTGCCACAACTGTATATGGTCTGTCCGTTGCCCTAGAGCTAGTGAACTGTTAGAACTCAATGGCTTAATGTAAGGAGCAAGGGATGAATATAGGTTTGTACTCATAGGCAGCCAGGGTCAGGATAAAAGCCAAGGACAGAGCAGGCAGAGTTCTAACCATCCAGAATTAGGGTTAGAGCAGGTACAAGTCAACCAGCAAGGGCAGGTGTTAATAAGAAGACACAGATGAGCATATAATTCAGCCATTTAGAGCATTTAGAGGGGAGATTTGTGCTAAGCAGATCCCTGCTCTTGTCTCTTGTACACAGAGATGTGGCACATAATTCCGGCAGCACTGGCACAAGGATAGGATGCTGAGGGGTTATGCAGATCTTTGGGCAGTGACGGAGGCAGCTTGCTTCCCATACAGGCTTCCTCCTTCCAGTTTTACATTGTGCAATTCCCTCATGTACTTGATAGTTTCACTGAACTGATGCTGGTGGAACAGAATTAATGGGGAGAGCAGAGCACAGGCAAATGGCAGAATTCATCAAAAGAGGAAGAAAGTATATCAGTATGAGGTAACAGAGGAAGTGGTAAAAGTAATCAAATGCTTTGCATAAAGGAGAGATTTGAAACTCCCTTTTTTATTTATGTATAGGGATCTTTTATTTGGATTGCTTGCAACCTGGGGTTTTCTTTATTAGTGGTTGTTCCGTAATGAGAAGCACCATGCCTCAAAGCAACTTAAAACAGTCAAACATGAAATACAAAAAAATGCAGGATTATTATGCCACTAACATAGATTTATGCTATTTGAGTTATTATCCAGTACAACACCTTGTCTTAGTATTGGCTGTCTGGTCACAATGTAGATGTACTTTCAAGGAGTTGCTGCATATTACAGTTTTCTGGACTGCAGATTTTCTTGGATAGTAGATCCCATTCATTTTATAACAAATACTGAAAAATGTAAGGACTGCTGACAAGCACTAGCCACTTTTAATTTAGCAGGGCAAGAAGTGGAAGAAAGTCATGTTAAAGAAGGCACTTCAACACATTTTTTCCCAGTTGCCATTGCTGGTAATTCCTACAGCTCCTGTGAATGTTTGGGAAACAATGACACACACAGCTTTCACAGCTTGGCACATTAGTCACACCTATTACCATTAATCATAATAGAACTTTGGAATAAATATGTCCCATATTTGATGCACTTGGCTCCAGAGAATATGAGCTTCTATGACATCCAGTGCTGAGCTGTTAAAAGAGCAAGTGCACTTGATGATGGTAATGATAGGGTATTGATGGGGGTTTGCATCACAGAAGGATATATTGTCTGACTCATTCGACTTCAGGGTTATTTCCATATACAAGTGCAGTGTGCAAAATGCAGTTTTGATACAGTTCTCCATGAACTGTGTCTTTTTCTTCATCATTTTTGTCCACTTTCATAAATAACTATCTCTTAATACTTGGCATTAAGGGTAACTTAAAGCCTAACGCTACACATATTGATACCGGCCACAGTAGGAACTGTATCTCCCAGCATCCCACCAAGCCCCAAAGTAGGCCCAAGCCTTTGCCAGGGCCCCTCTTTTTTTCCTCCTGCAATTATATGTGCCAGTGACACATTCCTCCCAAACACAATGATGGAGCTTCTGTGACCGACACAGATAACTGCTCTATTAGAGCGAGTCTGATCATTCCTGTGTAATTACCTTTTAATTATAGCACCCAGCAAAGCTAGAGGGTGGCGTTTGTTCTTCTTTTCTCAGGCTGCATTTGGCAATAAGTCAGCACGAGTTCAGAGCCTGTTTCTGGGAACGGACTCTCCACCCTAGAACTGCAGATGCACAGACTAAGTGCTGCAAGCACCTACCTCATGTCTGTGTTTTGGGTGTCAGTTGCTCCTGGAGTGACACAAGGCTTCCTGCTGGGAAGTGAAATTCAAATTATGGAAAGTGTTTTTTGAAGTCAGATATTCTGATAAAAGCAGCTCAGTCAGCATGTTACATTGTCATGCATACATGAAAGGTTTTCAAATATATATTCACATAAAAACATTTATTAAAAAAAAACAAAAACATATATATATATATATATATATATACATACATACATACATATATGTTTGGTAAGGACCAGCATTCTCATGTATAAGTATAAAAACAACAAAATATTTTTATTTCACATATCACTCATGTTCAACGTTTCGGTCCACATTAGGACTTTTATCAAGGATAACAAATAGT
This sequence comes from Xenopus tropicalis, assembly GCF_000004195.4. NCBI lineage: Eukaryota > Metazoa > Chordata > Amphibia > Anura > Pipidae > Xenopus > Xenopus tropicalis. The sequence goes on from NC_030684.2 coordinate 96,478,064, forward strand.
GACTTGTGCAAATCCTAAATACCCATAACCCCTATGAGAATGGCGCCAATATGCATTTTGTTGACCATGCACCATGATAGAACGTTTGGAGATGAGTGTGGGCACATTTTTATACATATATATTTATATATATATTCATGTAATACAAGGTGCAACATTTGCTCCAGGTCAAGTAACCAGTCAAATGTTTGCTTTCAAACATATAACCACTTAATGTTACCTGCTGTTTGATTGCTGAGGGTTACTAGATTAGGGGGTGGCCTGGAGCAACACACAGGAGCAAATCAATTTGCCTGGATGTTTTTGGGGTGTGGGAGGAAACCAGAGTACCCAGGGGAAACAGGCAAGTTCAGGAGAACATACAGACACCTTGGGGCTGATTTACTTACCCACGAACGGGTCGAATGGAGTCCGATTGCGTTTTTTTCGTAATGATCGGTACTTTGCGATTTTTTCGTATGTTTTTTCGTATTCTTTACTAATTTTTCGGATCCAATACGATTTTTGCGTAAAAACGCGAGTTTTCCTATCCATTACGAAAGTTGCGTAAAAAGTTGCGCATTTTGCGTAGCGTTAAAACTTACGCGAAAAGTTGCGCATTTTTCGTAGCGTTAAGTTTTAACGCTACGAAAAATGCGCAACTTTTCGCGTAAGTTTTAACGCTACGAAAAATGCGCAACTTTTTACGCAACTTTCGTAATGGATACGAAAAACTTGCGTTTTTACGCAAAAATCGTATTGGTAACGAAAAATTCGTACAGAATCCGAAAAAATCGCAAAACATACGAAAAAGTCGCAAAATGTTCGTTTTCAAGTCGGAACTTTTCCAATTCGGGTCGGATTCGTGGGTTAGTAAATCAGCCCCCATGTGTAGCTGGCTGCAAATTAAACCTAGGACCCCCCAGCACTGCAAGACTATACTAGCCACTGTGCTAACATACACAGGGAATGTAGTAAAGGAATAGAAATAACAAAAAGTTATTACATAGCTTATATTAATAGCACATAGCACTTTTTTTTATAGAGCTGTATACAGGTGGCTTCTCTGAAACAAAACAATTACTTTTCAATACAAAGTTTTATTACGTATACTGTGCACTGGCCAAATGATAAGATTGACAATTTTTTTCCCGGTGAGCAGGTAAGTCACAAAAGGGCGCTGTATTTTGTTGGTCAGTACAGAATACTGTTAAATTAAGGGCAACAGGATGCCTACTGTATATATAAATAGTTAAGCTTTCAATTGACCATGTTTGAAGCAGTAACACTGTGTAACACAATAATGGAGCTGTGGCTGTGTACAGGTCTGCATATGTGGGATATAGAAAATGTCTCCCACACTGCCCCCTGGCTACAGATATGAATCAAGCCATTACTTTCCTAATTATAGAAAGAGGTCAGCCCTTGACTTATCTGATTTGTGCCTTACGCCAACTAAATATGGCTGCTTAACCCTTCACTGGCATAAAAATAAAATAGAGTTATAATTTTTAAAACCGAATGCAGCATAGTAAGGCAGAGAGTAGTGTTTATAGGGCATTCAATGTATATTATAAATTTTGGTTATCCCTAAGGAGAAAGCATTAAAGCTGAAGTGTATTTAAATGATGTGGCGTTTTCACCAATTTAGAAATGTTGCCCCATCTATATCTGTCTAATCTATCTATATTACATATTGTGGGACATTTTTTTTCACACCACATGTTCAATAGGCAGATATATTAAAAGATAAAGAAGTCTATGAAGCCCTTAGAAGGCCACGTCAACGACAGACAGACAGCCCTTGAGCAACTGAAATATGTTATTTTTGCATTCTCCGAACATAAATATTTTTTGTTCTTAATCACACAGCTATAAACAATTTTCTACTAGATTTATCATTTATTCACTCACTACAGATATTCCAATTTTATTAAAGGATCTAAATGTGTGTATCCAATATCTTTGTACTGTGGATATTGGTTGGTTAATTGATCAGACAAATGAATGAGGATGCTGGGAATCCAAGTTTCACACAGCTATCAGCAAATTTCTACTAGATTTATTCAATACAGAGATTCCAGTTTTATTTAAGGACCTTAGTTCCTGGGAGGTTCAGATGCGGTCAGACATGTTGTGTGCACATAACCACAACTTGCTCATTATATATATGATGTAGGTGGGTGAGTCTCACTCATTATGGACATAGGCCCCCTCACTGGTGCCAGCAGCCTAGCGCTGAAGAGGATTTATAAAAAGAAAAAAAAAACTATTATTTCCCCCAACCAGAGTGCATCCTCTCTTAGCTCGCACCTCTGGTGGGGGAAACAATATTTAAAGTGATAGGTGTACTTTAAGAGCTCATATTAGTGATTATGTATTATCATAATGCTGGTCATGTTACCTGCTATTTTTCATCTATGTATACTGGGGTGAGAATCCCGACCAATATCTTTGTACCGTAGAAATTGTTTGGTTCATTGATCAGACAAGTGACCGAGGATGCTGGGAATCCCAGTTTATGCTGCACAGGTAGCACATATTGAGTTTAGGCATTGGAAAGGTACTTGGTGTTATTTAATTCTATTTAGAACTGGTGCTGAAACAAGTAGAAACCACTACATTAGTGAGGTAATTAAAGTGCTACATTCACAGGAACATACAATGCATGAAGTACACAAGACTTGTTTCGCTTCTCTCTACCATAGCTTAACCAGTGTCTATTTCCTGCTGTGTTTGCTTTGGGTAAAACATCCTTTTCCTGTGTGGGTATAGTAGCGTATGTGAAGCTGAACGGCACATACTGTTCTTGTGCTCGGTAAGCTCATCCATACTGGAACCGTCATGCCTGCCGAATTCTGAGCAAGCAAAATCTTAAACCAAACCAGTTCTGCTTCAAATCATCAGCCATGGCAGCTAGGTAAGTACTGTATGAAGCAGCCAGGCATTGAGGGGAAGGATATCCTTGCAGCGAAACAGATCAGCATCTAACCAAATACCTTCAACCGTGGCTCAAATTTCATATCTGACCACTTAGATATACAGGCATGGGATCTGTTATCCAGAAACCCATTATCCGGAAAGCTTTGAATTACAAGAAGGCCATCTCCCATAGACTCCATTTTAATCAAATAATTTTTAATGATTTCCTTTTTCTCTGTAATAAAAAACAAGATCTTGTACTTGATCCTAACTAAGATATACTTAATACTTATTAGAGGCAAAACAATCCTATTGGGTTTAATTAATGTTTAAATAATTTTAAGCAGACGTGAAGTATGGTGATACATTAGGACAAATTAGGGAAGATTGCAGTGCCAAGAATGTAGCTTTGTTTACTGTTCATTACAAGTGGATATGGAAGGTACCTTGTATTTCTATTCATCGTGCAGAGAAAGGGATGTAATAGGTGGGGAGAGTGGCTGATTCATCAGATTGGTTTGTATTTTTTGGAGGCCAAAAATATTTGGAATTGATTTTACAAAAATGTTCTGAGACACTGGGGGCCCAAAGCATTTGTGCACAAGGGATTCCACTGTGTTTCCCCCTCCCTTGGCATGGTACTTACCATATTTTATTTAGTTACATTAATTGATACACTGTAATTGAAACAATATTGTAGAACTCCTGCATATGTATTTTGTGGATAAGTTGGGGCAATAAATAAATCTGTACATATCTGTATAGCAGGGTGCAAGGAATGGTAGCAATTTACAGAAACCTATTTTTTTCTGTACTCTCTAAAAATAAAACAGTACCTTGTACTTGATCCCAACTAAGCTGCTACAAAACCATTCAAATATTAAATAAACCCAAAATAATTGTTTTGCCACTAATCCATATTGGTGGGAATTCATTCTTTTGGGTTCTAATCCATTGGTGGAAAATAATAATTTTGGGTTTATTTAATATTTAAATGTTCATTAGAAACCTTATAGTGATGTGGGGCTCAGGAAAAGCTCTAACCTGCATCCAACCCTAACCCGCAAAATGTTGCTATTGTAGGAACTGCACAATGGTCGCCCAATTTTTAACCCTAATCAGCCTGACATAAGGGTAAACCCCCACATCACTATAACCTTAATGTATAGTGAACCAAATTATTGAAAACCCCAGGCCCCAAGCATTCTGGATAATAGATCCCATACGTGTACATTCGAAAGTTATTTACCATATGATGACAGTGCCATAATGTTAGTTACTGTTACTGATGCCACTTTAGTATACAGATATTAAGAATGAATTTGAATATAGGGTTGCCATCTTTTCAGAGAGAAAATTCCAGCTTTCCTGTCCCTTTTATCTTTATTCTTTTGCTCTAAACCCAGAGGCCACTCATGTTTCTAAACTTAAACTATATGTAACAATAACATTTACACTCTTTTTTTTTATTGTAAATGCCCTCCTTGGTTTGATGAATACTTAATTGTTTTAAGAAAATATTTATATTTATCAGCTGTGTGGGATTTAGTATGCAAATACTGTACTCCCTTCTTTTAAGGATCAGTGCAATAGAGCAAGGCAAGAGCTCTTCTATCAGGTTTGGATCACTTGGTACAGATTTGAAAATTCACAATCTGTAAATCGGAAGGGGGTGTTTAAAGCAAAGAAAGAAAAACTGTAAATAAACCACATACTGAGATGTACAAAACTAATTAAAGCCGTTATGGACAGATGATGTTAAACTCCAAGAAGCATAAAAAAAATAGTTAAGAAATCTCTATACAGTATTTTGTTAGAATTTAACAATCTGGAAACAAGCATTATTCAATTTACAGTAATTAAATAAATGGTATGAACAGGGATAAAGCTAAAATCAAGAGGATTTTGTATTAAGCATTTCAGTTATCTTGTTAATTAGATAGGATTTCATATTATCTTTTAGTGGACCAAATGTGACCAATATTTAATTACTGGCAGGCTACATACTAATGTGGAGAGGAGACTGTGTGAGTGTCAGCTCATTAAAAATAACACTACTGATCATGTTATAAAGCAAAATGTAGATATTAGGGATGCGCCTAATCCAGAATTCGGTTCGGTATTCGGCCAGGATTCTGCCTTTTTGGCAGGGTTCGGTTTCGGCGAATCCACTGTCCTGGCCAAACCTAATCCTAATCACCATAAATTAGCACATGTTAATTCACATTTGGAAGGGTTAAATGTTAGGGGGGAAATAGTTTGCTAAATCTGTTAGGGTGGGTTCGGGGGTTCGGCCAAACCCAAAAAAAGTGGGTTCTGTGCATCCCTAGCAGATATAGCTTCTGATGTTTGTATATTGCAGTGAGTAGTTGTGTGGAAGGTAGGTTATAGAAGGATTTGGGGGAAAATTTAGATGTTAGTATTGGTAAGGGCGAGTAGGACGAGAATGTGTGTTTAAATATGCTAGTGCCATCATTCAATGCATATTTGCAAATGCAAGAAGCCTGGCTGGTAAAATAGCGAAGCTGGAGTTATTGACACTGGAGGGAAAATGTGATATAATTGGCATTTCATAAGGTGTGGTACCTATGGATTGAAGGAAAGCTGATGTAATTCCAGTATTTAAAAAAGAATTATGATCTCAGCCTGGCAATTATAGGCTATAAGTTTGACATCTGTGTAGGGAAGTTATTTGAAAGTTTAAAACATCACATTCAAAATTGTTCTGGAGAATGACATTATGAGCAGCTATTAGCATGGCTATATTAGTAAGAGATTAGTAAGAAGCTGGACAGTGGGTTTAGGGAGTGTCTAAGTGGCAGATAACATTCAATGTTGATAAATGTAAGGTTATGCACCTGGTATGTTTATGCAGCCACTTTTACCCTTAATAGGACTGCACTAGGCAAATCCATAATGGAGAAGGACCTTGGAGTCCTTGTAAATAATAAACTTGGCTGTAGCAAGCAATGCCAGGCAGCAGCTGCAAGGGCAAACAAGGTTTTGAGCTGTGTTAGGAGGGGCATTGATTCGCGGGAGGAGGGGGTTATTCTACCATTTTACAGAGCGCTGGTAAGGCCCTATATAGTATGCGCTGTGCAGTTTTAGTCTCCAGTGCATAAATGGGATATTATAGAATACAAATTAATTCAGGTCAGCTAACCTGGTAAAGGGCATGGAAAGTCTCAGTTATGAAGAAAGACTGGCCAAGTTGGGGTTGTTTCCACTGGAGAAGAGGCGCTTAAGGGGTATGATAACTATGTATAAATATACATCATATAATAATCCCTTTAATCCTTTATTTACCAATAGGTCATTCCAGCAAAAACAAGAAGAAAAGGGGATCCATCTGAATATTCAGAAAGGGTTTTTATAGTGAGAGCTGTGAAGTTGTGGAATTCTCTCCCTGAATCAGTCCTACTGGCAGATACATTATATAGCTTTAAGAAGGGGTTTGATGGCTTCTTAGCAAGTGAGAAAATATAGAGTCATTGAAATCAGTTCATAGTACAAGTTGATCCAGAGACTGGTCCGACTGCCATCTTAAAATTAGGAAGAATTTTTTTTCACCCTCTGTGGCAAGTTAAAAAAATTTTTTTTTTTTTTTTGCCTTCCTTTGGAAGTAGTGTATTTTTCAACCTAAGCTACTATGTTACATAAAAAACTCTCTAAGGCTCTCTTATATTCCCTAACTTTCCCTTGTAATGCTGGGCAGTGTTTATAGCCACCACATACCTATCCTTCCAGTGTATTGGGAATCTGTTACTAATACTGTTGTGGATAGCGCATCGATTATGGTTTGACCATTTAATTCATATATAACGCTCCCAGAACCTGCATCAGAGTACAGTGTCTCAAATAGAAAGGGAGCTTGTGGCTGTAGTACATTCTGAATTGCCCAGGGTATTGTGGAGGATATTATCAATGATAGTATGCCAAAAGCATTGGTTAATGGAATGGATATAAAGATTCAATTTTGAGGTTTGCATATGTGAAAGCTCGCTGAGGGAGATTTTCCAGTCTGCAGAGAGATATTGAATCAGCCAGATTACAAAAGCACAAAGGTGTATTATGTAGTCTGTGCCATGTCACTTTTATGTAGAAAAACTTTTATCATCTGTACTTGAAGAAATAAGGCTTTGTGTGGAATTGATGACAAGTCTGAGGCAGACAGGCACCTGTATCAAGCACCTGATGCCGCTGAATTGGTTCTGGAATTTAGGAAACATGTTTAATTGCCCTCCAAGTAGTTATCTGGATATTGATCTTTCTTTTATTTTCCTTAAAGTAATACTGATCCCTTAATCTGTATATTTACAATCATACAGATATTGAAATATTTGCTATATATAGATTATGGGTAGATCTACGAACATAAGGAATTGGGTAAAAGAGTGCTTGAAGGAATGGGCCAAGAAAACACTCTTAATTGCTAAGCGTTCAAGGAATTTACACAGAGTACTAGAAACAGGTTATACAATCAATTTAAAAACTGCTTATGGTCAAACATAGCTAAGTAAAGTATTGTTTCATTAATCTACCTGTACTAGAATAGGCCTTTATCTGTGCTGTCATTTTATAATGTCTTTTATATTCTCAGAAATGGAACCAGTACTGGAGCACAGTGTAAATGTTCCCTGGAACTGACTGACACACTCGTGCAAAGTACTAGATACATTCTCATGTGAATTTACTCTGACAAACAATACAGCATCATTGTATAACTTGATAATGTGGCAATAAAAAGCCTCTCTATTTTAATATCTATCTATGGCTTAGCTATGTAGATTTTATTCTTTATTCTTACAGCTAAAGAGAAACTAAACAGAACTTGGGTGAGAGAAAGAAAGGAGTGACATGGATAGAGGTGGAGAGAAACAATAGAGAAGTTGATCTTGAACATTGAGGATTAGTATCCAACCCTCTGAGAGGAAAGAACCATTTCCATGCCGCTTGGTAGCTACTATGAGCTGAAAGGTCGCAAACAAGTTTTGACACTCTTAAGTAATGAACTGTCTAACATACAGATATCTTACTCATTTCCCAATGACAGTAATGAGGCATAATAATAATAATAATAACAAGCATCATTACATGGCATTTTAACTAGTAAATATGCATGAAGCTAGGTCTCCATTTATTTCATAAGCATAAAAATTCACAAATTATGCAAATCAATCAGAATCAACAAGGTCAATGACTTCTTTTCAGTACTGTTGGTAACTTTCCATGGAAATCTAACAGCTCCCTTCCAGTTGCTCATGGCTGGAACCATATGCAACACATCCTGGCCAAGTATGAATAGTGTTGTCAGTGTTTACAGCTAGTACTGCCCATGGTACTGGCTGCCAGGGTATTACTTCTCTAGCTACTGCAGGTTTGTCAGTAACTTCTAAACATTTTTCGCATCATCCTTGCAAAGAGATGGAGAGTGAGGGCCTGAAAAAAACTTTGCTGTGGGGCCTCTCCATGTATTGCTACAATATTGCTTTGCCCATCACATTTTTTATTTTGATGCCTTGCAACTTTATTTTTTTAAAACCAAGTTCAAATCAACATTTAATGAGCTGCAAATATCAATCACATTTGAGTCTTCTTTTCTCAGATACAAGATCTGACCATTTTTCTTTATGCTGTATTTCTGTTATTACCATGAGCATTCAACAGGCCTGTGTGGCTGCGCTGAATACTGTTTTGTATATTTTTGTCTAACTGCTAGTAAATACATTAATATTCAGCTTACATGTATTTTGCTTACTGGTTTGGGAAATCTGACAGAGGGAGCATTGAGATACTCTTTGGGTGAGTTATTGAAAAATAGTAGTCTGGGCGATGATCCTGGAAATAGTTTGGAGAGTGTGGTCTGGCCCAGAGAGAGTGGTTATTTGGTCACTGGCAATGTCCCATGACACTGTGTTCACTAGAGTTATAAATAAGATTTTATAAAATGGCCATGTGAAAGCTAAAGCTGAGGGATGACAACACAAAAAGTCAGCAGATACTGGAAGGGAAGAAACCAACCCAACCCACTGGCAATATTTCTCCAGCGCAGAATACTTTAGGAGCTGAATATTGCAAAATAAAACTGCAGTCAATTCCTGATCATTCATTGTAAATGAGACTGGGCCAGCCCTGCTGACGCTTTGGTTAGATAGAAATAACAAATGAAAAATAGAAGTGATACTTATAAAGGAAATCCCATCACGCCAAGCTGGAGGTTTTCTCTGTGAAAACATCTGTGATTACATCCCCTATCCCTGTGGAAATACTCTGTACTCATCTTGTGCAGCGCCATTCTTCAGTCTGGGTGCCACATGGAATTTCAGGTGCCACATAGGGGAGTTGTTTACCTCTAGGTAACAATGTGGTGGGTGAGACGAGGCTGGTACAGTGTTGTTTCTCAGTCACACTCTGTACAAATAGAAAATTTTATAATCAAAAGAAGGGCACATTTACTAAAAGCACTAGTGAAAGTGCAAAAATGTGTGGAAATGTTATTAACAAAAATACTTGTGTTCATACACACTCTTATATACTTGCATCTTGTACCCACTGAGTCCATGTTAATGCAAGGTGTGCTGATGCAAGTGAACTCTGGAATTATCACCTGATTTGAAACATCTACGCAGATGGCTTTTTGCTCTCTATTGCTGCAAGCCAAACATGAACTCTTCTTCTATGTGAATAAACCATGCAGATACAAATTAGCATCCGCGACAGCAATAGTAATTTTAGGGCAAGCCCCTCAGCCTACAGTGTGCCTAAATTAAGCTAAATGGACAGTAACCTTCTATATACACAGACTACTCTGAACCTGCAACACTGCACTCCTCAGGTGTATTTCTTAATAGGGATGAGCTGCCCAGCCTATTCAGTCCTTTGTCTATGGATATTTTTGCACCCTCTTATACATATCCCCTACCCTCCCTAAGGATTAAGGCAAACCACAGCACAATAGATAGATCTATCTTATGAATTACATGTCCAGGTGTTGGTGTATGATTTAAAAGCGAGTTTGCAAATTAAAATATGTGCTTATATGAATTTGGCATTAGCATATATATGTTATATATTATAAAAGCTTAATAACAAAGGCACTTTCTCATGCTTGTGTTCTGTAATATATCCAGTACAGTGTCACGGCTGAATTAGACTACTGTAAGAGTGAGTATGGACCCAGGGACAGCAGAGGGTGCTGTGTTTCTTTCACTGAATTAAAAACTCTATTAGAAAGGTCGCTCATGCCAGTCAGGTTTGTTATGTGTGTATAATTATTTTCATCATTATCCTTAGTTATATACTGCTGACATATTGGGCATCACTTTACGGAGATTGTTCATGATTTACTACAGTTCCTGCCCCAGTGGAGCTTATAGTCTAAAGTCTCAAATTCTCACACACACTAAGGTCAGCTATATTTGTTGCATTTTACATATAATATATACTCTAAAGTTGTATTGTGGTAGGAACATATATATATATATGTTTATGTTTTAGAGAAAAAACCAGATGTCTCCTCATACGCAGCAACTGTGTCCACTTCCCTTGTGATGTTCTCACTGTTCCTAAGCCACAGCTACTGTATTTAGCAAAAGGACTCAGAGCCACCTAACCACACGTAGCTGTGTAAGACTGCACATGCTATTAGGGCTATAAAGGGAGAAAGTAATAAAATTGGTAAACTGAAAAAACTGTGCACAAATAAGAATAAAAATACACATTTCACTGAATAATATTTTTCATTAGACTGTTACTGAATTGTGAATTTTAATTGCACATCACAAATGTTTAAGTCATTCTTGAATATAGCGTAATTGTTAGTGTCAAAATGATGACTTTTTCATTAAGAAGTTTTATTACATATATTGCGCAAATTCATAGTCGCCGTCCTACTGTCTCATAAAAGGCAAAGGTTTCGCTAAAGGTATTTTACATTTGCGCAATGTGAATTTTTGTCCCCGTTGCAAACATTTTTTACATGAGCAACCTATATTACATTCCATGTGTTTATCTCTATATAATAGAAAAGAGCTATGGTGTTTCCCCTCCTGTGCCTTGATCAAATATAATGTGAGAAATACATTCAGATATATTGCAAATATCAGAGCACATTTTTATTCATTTCCTATTTAATTAAATTACAAAGCACTTGTACCATTTAGAATAATACTGGGGTGACTGATACATAATTCACCCCCCCCGGAGATAATATGTAAGCCAATGTAATATTGATAGCATAATGGATACATCCTTCTCTCTTCTTTTACAGTGAACAGAGTATCTGCCAAGCGCGAGCTTCCGTTATGATCTATGATGACACCAGTAAAAAATGGGTGCCAATCAAGCCAGGCCAGCAGGGGTTCAGCAGGATTAATATATATCACAACACTGCCAATAATACCTTTAGAGTAGTCGGAGTTAAACTTCAGGATCAACAAGTAAGTACCCGTATGTTATCTAAACCCTTTCGTGCAAGTAATAGCTTAATTTCAATTCTTACCAGATAAACCTTACAGTCTCTGGCAGGGACCCCCAACCTTTTTTCACTTGTGAGCCACACTCAAATGTAAAAAGTGTTGGTGAGCCAAACAAGCATGGGAAAAGTCCTTTGGGGGAAGCCAAATAAGGACAGTGATTAGCTATTTGGTAGCCCTATGTGGACTGCTGGCCTGCAGGAGGCTCTGCTGCCAAAACACCAAGCCAGAATTGTAAAAATGAGCACCTACTTTGAGTCCAACGGGAGCAACATCCAAGGGGTTGGAGAACAACATGTTGCACACAAGCTACTGATTGGGGATCACTGGTCCATGGGGTCAGTATACATTCCTGTTTCAGGTATACAGAGGGCCATGCCTTGCAAAAACTACTCAGTGGCACAATTTAAAAATGTCAAGTGGGGCTGTAAATGTGTTGCTGGCTTGCTGTGCATCCAGTACAGCAACTGCATTGTTCCTTCTGGTAGGGTGAATTATTGAAGAACACTAAAAATATACAGTCTCCATGTTGGGCACAGAGCCTCAGTTTTACATATATTAGAGATTTATTGTAAACCATGAAAATAGTGGAAATAAGCAAAATCCCAGACTAAAAGGCATTATATGCACTCTTATAAATAGTCTGTCACAGGGATGTGAGTGAGCATCAATGTGTAATGTTTAGGTCATATCAGCAGTACTGTATACAGTATATCAGGCAGGAGGCTACTTGCCAGAATGGATAGCCCTGCCCTATACTAAGGAGGCACGTAACTGAACTTAGCATTATCAATGGTAACAGCCTTATAAACAGCCTTATAAACACTGAGTGGGTCTCTAGCCTTAGCCTATCCTGCTATGTCCCAGGGCTTCCAGTCTGTTTACGGGCACCTTGGGGCCCTGTGATACAACATCATTTAAGACACTGGATGTGCTTCCTGAGAACAGATCAGCAAACTATATCATCTCTTGTAGAAATTACAGATCCATTCTACTCTTTATTAATTTTTATATTCTTTTATAGGAGAGTTACAGTAAATGCACATGTCATACTGATTTCTGTTTTGCTCTTTCAGCTAAAAATTTAGGTTTTCACATTGATTCTCCTCAAATGCTGCTATCATCCAAAAATAAAATCTGTCATTTATCCATGAATATATTTCTCTTCAATATGAGCTCTATAAATATTCTTTTATTTGGCCAAAAAGCCCTTGAATAAATATGAGATCATCTTCAAAGCCCCTCTCGTTTATGCATTATTTATAATAAATTTGTCACAAGGAATAATCCTTACGGTAAGACCAGCAGATACGGCATATGCAAATGTAACTGAGACAGCGCTAATATCAGGCTATTCTCTGCTTTAAGTTCAGTACTGTATTGTTATTCTATGAACAAAATTACAAGCAAATTAAAGGACTCCAGAGATGTTATCTCTAACAATATTCACAAAGGGAAACAAATCATTTTATAAACATATTTTGTTCGAAAGGTTTTAGAAGAAGCTAAATGCATGAAAATCATTAAGTTCCGTTACCAGATAGGAGAAGTGAAATTACCATGTAGTTTAATGAAATATAATTTCACTTCTCTGCTCTGATTTGAATTTATTTTAAGAAAAAAAAATTCTGACAGAGCTCAAAAAACGTAAGTGGCATTAAAGGAGAACTAAACCCTAAAAATTAATATGGCTAGAAATGTCATATTTTATATTACAAACTGACTGCACTGGCTTAAAGTTTCAGCATCTCTATAGTAGTAATGATATAGGTCATTACAGTTGTCACAGGAGCTCCCCATCTTGGGGCCATCGGCCACGTCCCCTAACCCACCCCCAAAGGGGCCCCCCTAAACCCCCGCGGGGTCCCCCACCCAACGTCCTCCCTTGAGTGCACGTAAGTTAAACGTTCAAGGGGAGGAACGGTCGGGCAGGGGGAGTGCCAGCAAGAGTCGGGTCTGGGGCGCCAGGGCCCACAGGGATTTTTCCCAGTGTCCTGGCGGCCCAGTCCAACCCTGGGGATGCAGCAGAAAAGAAGATGGGGAGCTACTGGGGCATCTTTGGAGGCACAGATCTTCCCTACTAACAGGCTATCATTGCCTTGGGCTTGTACAGAACCCCAAAACATAATGTACAACATTTCTGCCCTACTTTTTTAGTTAGGCTTTAGTTCTCCTTTAAAGGATCAGTATCAGACCAGTCATTCTTAAAAAGCAAACCAAAATAGAGAAGTAATTAAGCAGACCACACTGACTCTTTTTCTATCTATATTTTAATAGTAAGGGGTAATGGTCGGCAGGGGTTGATCCCAAAATAGTTGTGCATTAATATTCTAACAATATGGGCTGGTGTATTAATATTCCACATGTTCCTGGCTAAGTTGTAGGGAACACTTATTCACCTGTCTGACACCCATGGATAACTATTGGCTGGTTAGCTTAATGAGTATTGCAAGGGCACTCACTTGTGTGAGAGATGGCAGCTCCCCATAGTGGTAAATAAAATGTACAGTGCACAAATATTCAATTAACACATTCCTCTTACCATTTACTGCAAAGCAAATATCTGATTTGTTGCCTAGTGCAAACTAGTTGACTTTTAATACAGTGCAGGTATGGGATGCCTTATCTGGAAACCCGTTATCCAGAAAGTTCCGAATTACGGAAAGGCCATCTCTCATAGACTCCATTATAAGCAAATAATTCTAATTTTTTAAAATCATTTCCTTTTTCTCTGTAATTATAAAACGGTACCTTGTACTTGATCCCAACTAAGATATAATTAATCCTTATTGGATGCAAAACAATCCTATTGGGTTTACTCAATATTTAAATGACTTTTAGCAGACTTAAGTTATGGAGATCCAAATTACAGAAAGATCTCTTATCCAAAAATCCCCAGGGCCCAAGCATTCTGGATAATAGGTTGCATACCTGTACAGGTATAGGATCTATTATCCGGAATGCTTGGGACCTGGGGTTTTCCAGCTAAGGGGTCTTTCTGTAATTTAGATCTCCATAACTTAAGCCTACAAAAATCATTTAAACATTAAAAAAAACAGATGGTTTCATGTAGCTTAGATAGGTTTAAGTACAATGTACACTTTTATTAATACAGAGAAAAAGGGAATCATATTTTTAGAACTAAAATTATTTTTAATATTTTTAAATATTTTACTAGAATTATTTGCTATTACAGGTGTGGGACCTGTTATCCAGAATGCTCGGGGCCTGGGGTTTTCCAGACAATGGGTCTTTCCATAATTCGGATCTCCCGTCTACTAAAAAATTATTTAAACAGTAATTAAACCCAATAGGACTGTTTTGCCTCCAATAAGGGTTAATTATATCTTAGTTGGGATCAAGTACAAGGTACTGTTTTATTACGGCAAAGTAAAAGGAAACCATTTTTAAAAATGTGAATTATTTGATTACAATGAAGTCTATGGCAGATGGCCTTTCTGTAATTCAGAACTTTCTGGATAATGGATTTCCAAATAAGGGGGCTGATACATGTACAAGAACTAGAATTATTTGCTTAAAATGGAGTCTATGGCAGATGGCATTCCATTATTCTGCATAACAGGTTTCCGAATAAGGAATCCATTACCTGTACACATACAAGAAAATAAAGGAAAGCAAACCCCTTTTATAAATAGGTGATATATAAACATTTTTCCCAGAAGCTGTTCTCCAATGTTAAGCACAAACCACTTTTCTCTTTGCAGGTAGTTATTAATTATTCTCTTGTGAAAGGCCTGAAATACAATCAGGCAACGCCAACCTTCCACCAATGGAGGGATGCACGGCAGGTGTACGGTCTGAACTTTGCAAGCAAAGAAGAAGCCACCACTTTCTCCAACGCAATGATCTTTGCTCTCAATATCATGAATTCGCAAGATGGAGGTAAAGAAACATTGGTTTAACACTAATAAAATGAAATGTTGCAATGAGCAATGAATATATACAGAATAAAAAAATGTGATCCATGATGCCCTGCTTATGTGATGAGGCACCCACCCAGCTGTTTATTGGGCATGGGTGTAATAAACAGAGAGCTGATCTGCCTGCTTGTATTAGCACAAATTAAAGGGCATATTTATAGAGCAACCATCACCCACATATATGTTAACAGAGTTTGCGTGTGTTTGCCTTACAAATCTGAACCTACACACCATTGCAAAGACCTACAGTGATGTATACATTTATTTTCTGGGCCTACTTGTAAATCACAATTCGTATTGTTATAGTGTTTATATAAAATAGTAGCTGAGTCAGTGGTGCCTCCTGGGACTAAGGTCTTACACATGCTCCATAGGCAAACTAACAAGGTGGGCAAATGAGATTCAGTGTTAATTAACATAACTTAGGTTATGCACCTAGGGTCCATAATGTGCAGGGAACTTTTTCCCCTTAATTGCACTAAGTCTGTAAATCCTTGATGGAGAAATACCTAGAAGTATAAACTTAGGAGCCCATTTATCAATGTACGATTGAGTCCGAATACTAAAAATTTGTATGTTTTCTAAGTTTTAGAACTGTGCGTATTTTCTGCAATTTTTTCATTAATTTGCACAACTTTTTTGTACTTTGCGACAATTTGTGCAACAAAATCGTATTTGTCGCAACAAATACGAAAGTTTCAGAATTCATTCAAGCTTCAGTATCGTGACTTTCCTTTGGCCAGTTTGGAGCTCTAGAGTGCCATTGAGTCCTGTGGGAGGCTTCCAAAATCATGCACTAACGGATCAAAGTCAGAAAGTTTTTCGCACCGTATCCGAATGATCTGAAATTTCGGAACTTTCGGATTGCACCCCAATATTTTCATACGACAACGATGCAAAATTTTCACGCTTTTAGCGCACATCAGAAAATATCAGATTTAATATAAATTTTTTGTATTGTAGTTTTAGAAGTCCAAAATTCGGACTTTGATAAATGGGCTCCATAAGGTCTGAAATCAGAAAACAGTAAATACAATGATGTAGTAGCTAATTCTAAAGAGAATCTTTGGTTACATAACTGGTTCCTAGATGTAATCTCTGTCCTATCCAAAACAAGATAAGAAATCCTGCTGCACAAACAGGTAACAGGAAAGGACAACCCACAGCAGCTTAGGCCAGCAAGAAGTTACACTTTATTAAAAAAAATTACAGAGGATAAATGGGTATTTATATATATATATATATATATATATATATATATATATATATATATATAAAGAGAGAGAGAGAGAGAATGAGAGAGAGAGAGAGAGAGAGAGAGAGAAGAGAGAGTGTATTGGTAATGGATCACATGGTTCACATACTACATGAAAAGTAGTATGAATCTACAATCTGCACTGGAACATTGACAACCTCTGCATGCTTAATATAAATAATGTGAATGAACCCAAGCCTGGACTGGCAATCTGTGAATTCTGGCATATGCCAGAGGGGCATAGACACTATTTAGCTATTTGAGCTAATGAACATGTTAATGTGCAATTTAATAAAACTGTACTGGTAATACTATACTTGTGATGTATTGAATGGCAATGTACTGGTACTGCACATATTCTAGTAATTATTTAGTAGTGTTTTCTCATGAACTGATTCTGGTCCCTGGTAGTTTCGTTAATAATAAAGACCTTATTTGACAAGTATTATGTGTACACATTCTGCAAAATGCTGTAGAACATAGAGCTAAGATACTTTTATGTGCAACTCACCATAGAGCAGCCAACATATTCTGCCACGCTGACATGCTAACATGTTTTTTGCCCACCTATTTATTTATTATGTTGCATACTGAAAGAAATTGTGAATCCAAGCCACAGTATAATATACGTTCATTAAACAGTTTCAGTGAGTTTACAAATGTAATGTTTTGAGACATTATAAAGAACTATAGATAGTCTGTCTTTTACTATTCCTCCACTGCTCGTTCTAGCTTCTAATGCAATTGAAATATTATATCGGCAGTCAGCTGTCCTCCAGCATAGGCTCATATTCCCACAATGCCTTGCATGTTCTGGTTGAGAATAACAGAAGTGTGGAGGAGAGCTGACTTGTGACGGGAATAGGAAAGTATAGAAAAATGCTGCTTGCAATCTACTAATATAGTTCTTAACTATTTAATGAATATTGAAAAATTGCTTATAATTACATTTTTACATTTCAAATACCAGAATTCTTTATTAATCACCAGTTTTTTGTTCAATGTTGTCATCCATCCCGCTAGCCACTGAGTGCCGTTGTGTTGATTGGGCTTTGGCTTACTAATGCTAGCTATGAGATGAGTTCCATGTCTGGGCCTGGACTGTTACAATGACAAGCGGCAGTGATTTCTTTCTTTAGAAGAGATTAAAATCTCATTTCACATATGTCCCACTGCACATGGCCCTGAGTTTCACACAAGACCTCTTAACCCTACTCTATTTCACACTGACAAGTGACATGCGATGCTTCTTATGGGGAGGCAAGGTCTGATCTGGAAGGCCCATCTCCAGTTTCAGAGTCCCCAGTCTGCTACAATCTAATACATATATGGTGTACAGGGGCTGCTGTTAGCTTTTCTTGTCACCACTCCTGTGATTGGAGGGCTTTCAGTCCAAAATATCCCAAGCAGTTTTGGGTTAGTGAAACTTGGCTTAATTTCAACTGAATTTATTTTCCCTTGCTGCGCTCATGGGATTTCCTCATTTGTGCTGAACACTAATTCAGACTCAGCGTGTCGGGATACTTTTGCCTGATGTGTCATTTGGATACATTCTCCTTTCTGTCCTATGTGGAAAATAATCTGAAGGATTTGCTAAACTTCCCATTTTCATGGTGGAATTTGCTAGATAATCTGGTTCCTTTAAGATGCCGGTCCGTCGGGCTCGACAAGGTCATCTTAAACGAGTCAGCTGGGCAACTATCAACCTGATGTGTAAGTATGGCTTTTTCAAGCCCTTTTTTCCGTGAGGCGTTTCATTAATAACTAATTATCTTGTATGTTATTGCAGATAGCTTTAGAACAAAAATCTAAATCAAAATACTGAGTGATATAATGAATGTGTTATTCTGTACTGTAAGCCTCAGTATTATTATTAACTGCATAGGTTGGATACTGACCAGTACAGCTCAGCAATGTTCCTGCAGTAGTAACTAATCTCCCCAGCTGGGGAATCAGCAATGGGTATCACCAAAACCATTTGCATTACCAACATGGTTTCAATGGGCCAATATTACTTATACTGGTAGTCCCTGCTATTCCCACACACATTCAGGATTGCCTTGGTACACATTGCCGTTGTACTGCAATTCCCATAATTCTCAGACAGCTGTCAACTACAAATAGGAAAAATGCACAATAGGCTGTGGTATCACCGTTAAACCAAGTTGTTTTAATGTTTATGATTGACATTTGACTTTTTTCTTACTATGATTTATGCAAAAAAAAGTTTTTTTTCCAAATACTGTGTATTTGTAATGCAATCATTTTTAACTGCCAGCAAATCAAAGCAGAACCTAGAAATAACAGGACATTCAAATTGTATCCACTGATTTGTGTTTATATGCAAACAGAGTGGCAGAACTGGCATTTCTAAGGGAGATCTCCAGGAGGCTCCAATATGGTGGAAACACATATTCATCAAAAGTGTAAAACAAGTGAAAAAATACAGAAATTGAATCTCTTGCCCAAGAAAATCCATAATCCAACAATTCTGCTTTATCCAAATGAAGCCAAATTTGTTGAAATACAAATCTCTTCAGTGAAATCAATGTGAAATACAGTTTGGAAATGTAACCTATTGTGCTCTTTGGAACATTTATTAATGGGGCCCCTAATCCACAGGGGGCCTTAAAGGTTTATACCTATATAGATACATTTCTGATCATGCTGAAATCTTAAGAGTGTACAAATATAATTGTTGTGTTTTAGAGATTAAAAACTATTCCCAGGTACAATGTAGTGGGTATTATTTATATAAATGTAGTTTTACATTTCACCAGTAAGATCAGTATAATTTATCTGCCATAACAAACTTATTTATCTGTTGCCAGTATTACCAAACCAGCAGCAGTCATCTAGTTCTTGGTAAACTACAACTCCCAGCTACCCATGACAGCCTTTGCCTACTGCCACATATTTATTACATCTTCTGTAATAGATGGAATATGTGTAAAATGCCCTTTAAAAGTAAAACCTCCAATAATGGCTCCAGTTAAGAGACTGCAACTCAAGATGTGCCCAAAATTGCCTCCTGTTATTTTGAATTTATGGCTCTGTGGAATGTTACTAATTTGCTTTTTAGAGCAATGTGACCAGTGAAAGTGTCAGGGAGATGCCCACTTGATTTTCAAGAAAATTCTGCATGTACTGTAACTCTTTGCAGTCTTAAAGGTTAAAAAGAGGCTGTTGACAGAAATCTGAAGCAGCTACAAAAGCTGCACTGATGCACAGGAATATCGCTTTGGTGCAAGGTCAGGTGGTGGGACAATTTGCAATTGGTTTTAATTTTTTATTATTTGTTGTTTTTTTAGATTTTTCATTTTGAATTCAGGAGCTCTCCAGTTTGGAGTTTCAGCAACTATTTGGTTGATAAGGTCCAAGTTACCTTAGCCACCAGAAAGTAACAATAAAACTGTAGCCTCACAGAGGCTGGGGTCAGTGACCCCCATTTAAAAACTGCAAAAAGTTTGAAGAAGAAGGCAAATAATTAAAAAACTGTAACAAATAAATAATGAGGGCCTATTGAAAAGTTGCTTAGAATTGGCAATTCTATAACATACTAAAAGTTGGACCACCCCTTTAAGTTGCACTGGCATCCTTCTGTAATTGAGCATAGATCTGAGTTAATTGTAGAAGCCATTTTACTATGTTGGTTTGCTTGTTTCTGTCATGTTATAAATAGTAAAATAATGTGTTATAATCTGAGAATAATAAATAAAAGCCATGCATACCCTGTAAAATAAATCCTTACACACACTGCATGGTGATATCATATAAGCAATGCTCAGTGAGATCATCTTTGATACATGAAGATTGTTCACTAAACAATACTATATAAGCAGTGTCTTTACTTTGCATCAGACGGCCTACTGATGTGCCTATTAGTATTGGAAGAGGAGGGAGACAGTTCCATTGGATACAGTAAAGTCTCCCAGTGTGAGAGTTAAACTGGAGAACATTTGCAGTTCTTTTATGAACCATGTCCTGTAAAACGCTGGTCACTGCCAGTACTGTAACAAAACCGCTTTTATTTAGAGTTTTGAAGTCTGTAAAATGCACTGCTCCATTAATGTGTGGAAGAACTGTTTTCACTTACTGTATCACTTGGAGCTAGAAAGAGCACCGGGGAAAGGTTGGATGGTTTCAAATGTCACATTTACAGAAACGTAATATTGGAAATGTAGTATATTGACAAGCTGCGAGTATGTGCCGAGCCATAAAGCCCTATTTTTAACAAGCTATTTTATTAACAATCCATTCAGCAGCTCCAGTAAAGGAATATCTTGGCTGGCATTTCCCAGAGCAGTGATGCTTTCACTTGTGCAATAAATACCCCTCCGGAGAGGAAATTATCTCTCCCTGGGGACTGATCAATGAGCGACATTGTTATTATAGGAGGCTTTTTGAGATGGTGTCCCGGTTTAGAGTCTTACGTTCCTAGCAACCAACACAAACCAGCTCTGAGGAGTTTTAATCTTATTTTTATTACACACCACATTTCTAATCTGAGAATAACACTCTGGATACTTGACGGTTTGCTCTAAATCTGGCTGGGCTAAAAGGGAAATTACAGACAGTGCTGTTTCCAGTATTAGTCTGTTTGTAGTTATTAGATGGCTCCAGTTATCCACCTGTAGTTGTGTCTGAATAAAGTCTTGTTATTTGCCAGCTCTGCACATGATATATGGGTGTGTGTGACGGGATGTCATGTATAACATTCAGCAGGGAGGGGCAGGCATATTGCGTTATGTCAGCATCTTCCCAATCACAAGTGATGAAAAGTCAGAATAAATATTGCATACCTGGCAACCATTACGCGTTTCACTGCACATTTATCTATCTTCCTATATATCCAGTTATACAACCATCTGCTTTTGTGCCAGTCCATTTGTCTATGCAACACGGTGAAAAGTAACTATTAGTTCTAATGATAAAAATTGACTATTTAAAGGAGAACTAACCCCAAAAAACAAATATGGATAGAAATTCCACATTTCATATACTAAATTTATTGCACCAGCTTAAAGTTTAAGAATCTCAGCAGTAATGATTTAGGTCTTCAAAGCTGTGTACAGGGGGTCACCATCTTGAATTTTGTTGAGGGTGTCAGGGACACTGCGCATGCTCACTGTGCTCTGGGCAGCTGTGGAGAAGCTAAGCTTAGGGGTCGTCATACAATCTGATTCTACAGGGCTAATGATTAAATTCTGACGTAACTCCACTGATTCCTGAGCTGCCATGTAATGAGAATCTGAATGAATTACTTATGAGTCTAGTATTATGACATCAATATGGTATTTATGCAGTATGTTGTGTGCATGGAATCAGCAGAAAAGAAGTGGGGAGCTATTGAGGGTATAACCAGAGGTACAGATCTTTATTGCTAAAGGGCTGTGGTAGCCTTGGGCTGGTTCAAAAGCCAAAAAAAAATGTGCAGCATTTTTAACCTACCTTTTTAGTTCTCTTTTAAAGGAGAAGGAAAGGCTAAGTCACTTGGGGGTGCCAAAATGTAAATCACTTACCTTGTGCCCCTGTTAGGAGAAAACAGCACCAGCCCGGGGTATCTGCAGCGAGCGCTTCCTCCTTCGCTTTTGGAAGGACTAAGGACAGGCGCATGCGCAGTAGAGTGAAAAGCCGACTTCTCTGTTAAAGTTCCACTATTCACTCTACTGCACATTTGCATGCGAGTGAAGACGGAAGGAGGAAGCGCTCGCTACAGGTGCCCTGGGCTGGTGCTGTTCTCTCCTAACAGGGGCACCAGCCTGGGGTACAAGGTAAGCGATTTAAGTCACTTGGGGGTGCCTAACATTTTGGCACCCCCAAGAGACTTTGCCTTTCCTTCTCCTTTAAGCCACATCCATCGTTGCAGACACAGGTTCCACTACATCATACAATAACATTTTTGACAGTTCCCTGCTTTCTACTTTGGGGCAACAGTTCAAGCTTAATAATGCCTCCATGTATAAAGAGAGCTCTGTACAGAATAGGTTTGCTGAGATGAGAGTGGAAGAACTTGACCGTGAGTGCTGACCTCAACCCAACTGGCCAACCGTAGGGTCAACTGGAATGCCAGCTACAAGCATGACTTCATCACTGCCCAACTTTTTATATATAAATTAAAGGAACATTAGTGGAGTAACTATAGTGGAAGCAGACTTCTCTTCCACAGGTGGGGCAAATTCCACCATGTTGTAACATCTAGTAGAAAAGTCCAAAAGAGTAGCAGCAAAAAAAGGCCCAACCCTAATATCTTTGGTTTATGAGTTAGTATTTAGGCATGTTGGATATGTACAGCACTGTCTTAGGGCAATGGAGAGCATTGTGGGGGCTCATCACTAGTGCAGAGAGCACAATAGCAGTTTAAAAATCTGATTTTCAGCTCTTTTTGCCACCCCTGGTAACTTGTCGCTGCTGCCTGAGGTAAGTTGAGCAGCACCCCTAGATATGTTGACATTTTGCCCATAAAATGTATCTACTTGTATCTGGTAATAGAAGATTTGTATATTCTGGAATAATGTCAACCCATCTTTTTTTTTTTACAAATAACAGTAACCTTTGCTGGGAAATATTTATGTACATGGAACATTCCTGCTAAGACATTTAAACTTATTGAAGGTAGTAGTAATGGTACTAGTAATAGTGTGATAAGTGCTGACCTGTTGTACTGAAGAGCTAAAGTGGTCTAGCTTACTGGTTTTAATTTACAGATTTCATTTGCTTGTTTAGAAAGACAGGCATATTAGGACAAGTTCTTTAGATAAAGAGTATTTTTATTTAAATGGTTGATCAGCAAGATGGGGTCAATACTGATTCTAATGATCTTCCTCGTGGAAATAAACTTGTTTTACCTAAAGGAAGTTTTCATATCTAAAGCTATCAGAAAATGAAGGAAATGTAGATAGCGTTTATCAATATATTTATATTTTAGGTATTACTATTGATATCTTCTCAAGCATGGCAAGAAGGGAAAGAGTTTTCATCTGGCTAATGAGCCTTTTCATAAAGGACTGACCCCTGACACTGAAAGGAAGTGCTGACCTTTAGCCAAGTGGAGGCAATACGCAGCCATAAATGACCTCTCCTGTCAAAATGCTCAAGCAGAAATGAGATTTGGCTTAGGCAAGCAAGCTTTCAGTATAATTACATATAACTGTCACAAGGATTATAAACTATATAACTACTAATTACTATCTGACTATAAATATTTATAGTCGGTATCTATGTCTCAATGTAGAATTCCTTTAAATGATTGTGCACAACCCTCCAACAAATAAATGGCTAAGCCATATCCCTTTTGGCTTCTAGTTAGGGGGTTACAAAATGATGTTATGTGATATATGTGAGGCTACGTAAGGCTAAGGCCAGTAACAGCTTAAAGGGATTCTGTCATGATTTTTATTTCTAAATTACTCTACCATTTAAAATGTTGTTCTTAAACCAACAAATTAATTTTTTTAGTTGTAATATTGTTGTGTAAGCGGCCATCTCAGTGCATTGTGCTTTCAGAAGGAGCCAGCAGCTTGTGGTTAAATCTGTGCAAGTCATTTTCAGAAGGTATGTTGCCCATAGTGGCAACATACCTGCTTTCTTCTGCTCCCATGTAACTGGAGGAGTCCCAAGCCGGACCTAGATTTCTTACTATTGCTATTCTGATATCTACTGGGAGCTGCTATCTTGCTCCCTTCCCATTGTTCTGCTGTTCGGCTACTGGGAGGGAGTAGATATCACTCCAACTTGCAGCTCAGCAGTAAAGTGTGACTTTTTTTTCAGAGCACAGGTCACATGGCTGTGGCACCATGGGAAATAAAGTATATGGCTAGTCCCATGTGAAATTTCAAAATTAAAATGCGTTTGTGCTTTTAAAAAAAGGATTTCAATGCAGGAATAAAGTTGCAAGCTGGCATTTTGCTGCATCAGTGTTATATCAGAGATGTCGTTCAGTAATGCAGGCAGGTTGTTAGCTGTTTACCACCTTTCTGTCTTACGCGAGACTAGCTTCCCAGTCTCCTCCCACTATTTCCTAAGGCTGCAACATTCCAACATCCTTCAAAAGCATATAACTTTATGAAACATAACACAGCTTATGCACATACATAACACTCAGAACTTCAGGGATGCTGTCACCTAAGGCGGGTTTCATGGCAGCAGTGCCCCCTGATGTTAGTTATCTTCTGGTTACATTGACTCACTGGGATGCTGTATCCCTCCATCACGGTCTTTAAAATGAAAAATAAAGTACATATAAAAAAAGTGTAACTTGCCAATGCATACCCCCAAATGTCCCGCTTTTCGCGGGACAGTCCCAGTTTTTAAAGCACATCCCGCTGTCCCGGATTGTTCAATGAATGTCCCGCATTATGGAAATGCAGAACATTCATTAAACTATCCAGGCCAGCGGGATGCGCTGGCTGCAGCAGAGCGCTCCGGCTCTGTCTAGTCCTGCGGCTCCTGCTTCTTATTCTACTCCTCGTACAGCAGCGACAGGCCCTTTTATAAGGTTGCGCCCGTGCCTACGTGTGACGTCACACGTACGAACGGGGCGCAACCTTATAAAAGGGCCTGTCGCCGCCGCATAAGGAGCAGAAGCCACAAGAAGCAGCGTCTATGGGGGGGGGGGCACTGTGTATGGGGGGAATTTACTATTGGAGGTACTCTCTATGGGGCAATTGGGGGCTACTGTGTATGGGGGCTACTGTGTATGGGGGGGCACTGTGTATGGGGGGCTACTGTGTATGGGGGGAACTGTGTATGGGGGGCACTGTGTATGGGGGACACTGTGTATGGGGGGCACTGTGTATGGGGGACACTGTGTATGGGGGGACTGTGTATGGGGGCAATTGGGGGACAGTCCCGGTTTTTAAAGCGCATCCCGCTGTCCCGGATTGTTCAATGAATGTCCCGCATTACGGAAATGCAGAACATTCATTAAACTATCCAGGCCAGCGGGATGCGCTGGCTGCAGCGGAGCGCTCCGGCTCCGTCTAGTCCTGCGGCTCCTGCTTCTTATTCTATTCCTCGTACGGTGGCGACAGGCCCTTTTAAAAGGTTGTGCCCGTGCGTACGTGTGACGTCACACGTAGGAACGGGGCGCAACCTTATAAAAGGGCCTGTCGCCGCCGCATAAGGAGCAGAAGCCACAAGAAGCAGCGTCTATGGGGGGGGCACTGTGTATGGGGGGAATTTACTATTGGAGGTACTCTCTATGGGGCAATTGGGGGCTACTGTGTATGGGGGGCACTGTGTATGGGGGGAATTTACTATTGGAGGTACTCTCTATGGGGCAATTGGGGGTTACTGTGTATGGGGGGCACTGTGTATGGGGGCACTGTGTATGGGGGGCTACTGTGTATGGGGGGCACTGTGTATGGGGGCTACTGTGTATGGGGGGCACTGTGTATGGGGAGAACTGTGTATGGGGGGCACTGTGTATGGGGGCACTGTGTATGGGGGGCACTGTGTATGGGGGACACTGTGTATGGGGGGTACTGTGTATGGGGGACACTGTGTATGGGGGAATTGGGGGCACTTTCTATGGGGGCATTGTGTATGGAGGGTACTTTCTATGGGGGCATTTAAAAATGAATTTAAAAAATGGGGTGTGGCAATTGGGGCGTGGCCACAAAGTGGGCGTGGTCAAAAAATTGCCGCGCTGCGCACGCCAAGTCTTTTTGTCCCCATTTTCATTTTTCAAATGTTGGGAGGTATGCCAATGCACCACATGAGTGGGTGTATAAGAACCTTCTTTAATTCCTGCAGTTCTGATCATTCAGTTGCTTAAATAAACATCCATCTATCCGTGTGTCCCTAGCACCTGGGAAGATGAATAGTAGAGAGCCTAAAAATAGAACCAATAAAAGAACAATAAATACCTACAGAGGTAGTTACTGGGTAGCTGGTGCCTAAGGAGGTCACTGACATAAAAAAAGCCAGGTTGCATGTACATTAGATGGCAGGATATTTTTCTGAGGTGGCAGAGATTCTCCTGCAGAGTCATGGACTCATTCAGTCTCATGGAGAATACCAGACTCACTATTATAGCATGACAGTTTGTATAAACAGCAATCTCCCGCAGACGCCAGCAGCAGCTGGTACTCACTATAAATACTGTGGCACAGCCTTTAGAGCTGTGAGATGCAGACAAAACATAAGGCAAAGTATACAGAAAGGAAAAACCTAGACCCTTAATCAAGGAAGATGCACTGTCAGAATGATTTATTGCCCAAGTATGTATCTAGTCAAATAGGTTACAAAAAGTAACAGCAGAATGACAGATGGTGTAGTTGCGTAATTAATATGTAATTTAAAAAAACTTGGTACCTTAACTGTTGTTACCTTATGTTCCAATAATGATCCCCTGATAACTGCTGTATTCTATAGACTGATGTGATGGTTGCACAGGACTGAAATAAGGCAAATGCCTGTATGTATAAAATGATGGTCACTAAGAGCATCTACCTTTACAGTTTAGTCCTGGGATTGGCAAACTGACTACAATGAAATATTTAAAGGGAGGAGCACTTGTGTGCTGGAGTGAGGGATTGATTACACTTGGTGTAACCTGGTACCCTGTGGGAGGGCAGGTAAGGGCTGGCAATGAATAGGCTGCATTGAGAATTGTTCAGAGCAAGGCCTTGTTATACTATGGTCAGCAGGGAGTGGGTCTTTCATTGTTTCTGCCTGTGCCACTGCGACTGTCTCATCCTGTGCAGAATGTCTTGTAGGTGAAGGATGATGGCTTTCCAATTTCTATTGCTTAACCCTTTATCTGTCAAGGTTGCCTTTTCCTGCCATATTTCTTGTTTATCATGCCTGTTGCTTGCATGCTGGATGCTGTTCTTTTACATTTTATACACTGGGGAGATAATAGCATTACTAGCCAACTGTATGGTAAGTTAAGACAGAATAACACTAAGCAAGCTATTATATCCCGTTTTTATGTTATCTTATCGACAAATTGCTCTAATAAGTGTGTTATATAACCTTTATGGAAATTGAAGATAAGCATAGAGTTAGCCTGTGGAATTTATCTGTACGCCTCTTTTCCAGCTCTAAAACTTGCTCTCTTATTGCTAAAATATAATTAATGTATGCTTTCAAGCTGTACGTTTAATATGAGCAAACAGGTCACAATGTGTGTCACCTTCAGAGAGGAAATTGGCTTTTGGCTTATTATGTATATGAATATTTTGCCTGTATTCCTGCTGTAAATTAGCAATGTAATTACAGTACAGAGTGTGATTCTAACAAAGCCAGCAAAGTTTGTGATGTCTCTGAAAAAGCAAAGTGGGAAAAGTTACTCACAGTATGCCGCAGCTTCTTTTCTCTGTGCATAATGTGGGAATTGGGGGCTGTGCAGACAGAACAGATATTGGTTACTCTTATAAATACTTGTAATGTCTTTCATGTTAATTACATTTGAAAGATAAATGTATATATGTGTGTGTGTTCTCATGTTGATAGAACCTGACCGGGTCACTGCCTTTCAGCACTATGAGGGTGAGCCCATTCCTATTACACTGACAGTTTTCTGGTCAGTAGGGCAATGCTTTGCCAAGTGCCAAGTGACTGTTTTTTTGCTATTTGTAAAACAGGCATACCTAATCTGTTAATGGAGCTCGGAGAAATTTGTCACTGAAAGAATTTTGTGCTTAATAAATTGGTGTAGATCATGCTCTATCTATATGCCAAATTCTACAGATAAAAGTGAGGGGTCTGCCTAAAAGTGATAACTCCTAGGCCAGCTGTCTATATTTTACTGAAATTTAACAATACAATAAAACACAGCAAAAACATAACAAAAAATGCACTTTGTACATTCTATTTGCTTGCCTGTGTTCAGTGCTGGTGATCCTTTATTCTCTATAAAAAGGAATGTATGGCTTTCTAGGAACTGGTAGACAGCCACAAGTCATGGCACCTCAATGTAAACTCAAAGCATTAAGTTTGACCACATATATTACTGATATCTATCCTGCTACTGTGCAGATGTTAGTAAGCTATAACTCACAGAATCCCACCAAGAGCCAAAATATGCCAGTGAGCATTGAGAGCTATAGTGTAACATTTGTAGAGTTACTGATTTCCATCTATGTTCAGTGTGAAAGATAGATATTATTTATTGATTTATAGACAAATATGGGATTTATTGTGGTTTGACTGAAAATTGCCTTTCATTCTATTATTCGCTGTGTTATGAGTAATTTATATATTTCAGTTTCTAAATATTAGTTATAATGTTGATATTCTTATATAGTAGTAAAGTGTTGTACCGTGTTAGCCATAGATAATTTAGTAGATTATAATATGCAAGTTTTCATGACTTCTTACGTGCCTGCTTCAGGCATGGTACAGTATATGCAGCATCAGAATCTTTCAGTAAAATAACAGTCAGTAAAACATTAGAAGCTCTGTGCCAGTCGTCCCTTGGAAAGTGAGTTTGCATTACACAAGCCCCATTATTCCTCATAGACTTCTTCTCCCAGTGCAACCTTATGAATGAAGTTTGCACAAAATAGGGCCTCAAACAGATGGAGAATATCTCCTGCTTCCAGTGAAATACAGACCTTTTGTATTTTTCTACCAGCTGCTGTATGTATGTCATTAACTCTGCTGCTGTCCCCAGTTCTCCAGCTCTACTGAATTATATATTGGGAGCTTTGCCATCCAAATATGATAAAGGCAGCTTAATGCAGGGCAATGAGTTTCCCAAAGGGAAAGCTGAGCTGCCTAGAACTGTGTCTGGCATCATTTGATGTATTTCATTACTGGAGAGAGTGGCATTAGTGCTTGTCTGTGAATATCATTTGCTTAAATGTCATGTTTTATAAAGTGTTGCTACTGTATGTGGGATGTGAACTTCTTTACTAGAAGGAAAATGTAACCAATTTATAGTGTTTTATCTTATTTTAAATTTATTTTACTTAGACAGCAGGTCTGATTTACTATGATAGGTGGAGTTGCCCACAGCAACCAATCAGATATCTGAGATTATATTATCATTCACATCAGTTCCTGCCTTGGTGAAGCTTGCAGTCTAAGACTAATGTCCCACAGAGCGAGTTAGTCCCTTGCGATCTGCTAACCGATCCGAACTGCCTCCTGCAGACAACTTTCGCGACTTTGGAAAGCTTAAGCAATGCGTAGCCCTTTCCACCAGCAACTGCTATTGCTGCCAAGGGAAAGGCATTTCAGAGCAGTTTGTTGCTTGCAGTAGCAGAGATCTAACACGGACAACTAACTTGCTTGATCAGACATTAGCCTAAGGAGCAGATTTATGCATTAAGTTTAGAGCTTAATACATAAAAACTCACCCAGGGTCTTATTATTCCTATGGGATTTTTATACCAGCCTGCTTATTGGTAGATGTTGGCACCTGCATTTGTGCATTTAGCACTTATGTAAGCTAATGAGCCCTGCTTAGTATGAAGTCATAGCTTATTGCAAACACAAATCATTGTTAAAATGATTAAACACACTTCTTAGAGTAACTCAGAAAATAATCTGTGGCTGAGCAAGTAAATGAATGAAAACTTTATTGAGATTAAAGATCTGAGGTCTCACATCTTTATAACACTCGAACATTTTATCATGTGCAAATCCATCACATTGGTTTGTCTTGGTCAGCAGAATGTTAAACAGCTGCCCTAGTTAGTAGGCCATTTCATCACCGATCAGGCCAATAATTCTCTCATCACCCAGAGAGTTTAAGAATCATCCCCAGAATGCCGCTCATTCCTTGCACTTACTGTTAAACCACAACAGGATACATTACAAAAAATGCAAATGGAGCAAAATTTAGTGTCTATACAAATAGAGTTCAGCCTGTGGAGCATTCTGGTACTTTTTTATGTATGCCAACTTTTACCTCAACAGAAGGGGTCTATACTTGGTGTAATGTAATAAAAGGTCTAGTAACCCATGACAGGCAATCAGGTTTTAATTTTCAGACAGCTACCTGCTTATTGGTTGCTATGGGTTACAAACTTAGCAAAATGAAGACCCTTTCCTACATACCTACTGCTAATTTTTTTTTTGTAATTGTTAGACATAATACCTTGCAATAATGCAATGGTTATGTGTTTGTGCATACACCAACCAAAATACTAAAATATCATTTTTTTATGCTGATTGTTAATCTGCTTTGGGCTGCACCCCCTTGGAAGCCTGAAAGTGCACTGGCATACCCTCCAGCTATCCCGATTTTTGTGGGACAGTCCCAATTTTAACAGCTCAGCCCACAGTCTCAGATTCTTACTGAAAAAGTTCCTCATTTCTCTTTGATCTCCTGTACTGAATGCCAAAAAAGATTAAAAGTTTCTTAAACTTAATTAAATAAATAGCTTTTTGTAGAGAGCCCAGAATACTCAACACCTGCACTTAGATAACTTGCATCTTAAAGGGCAATTTCACCTTCATTAGCAAAACTGTATTAATGCATAAAACAAGACCCCAAAGAAATGTGTTCAAACTTTACAAAAACTTTGTGAAATCTTCTGTCTGTCTTTTACTTGGCTCTGTGTGTTGCTCATGCTATACACATAGTAACTGGCATCATAGACACAAAGAAGTGGATGTTAAGAAAGGAGCACAGCTAGTGAACCCTACAGGACAGTTAGGACCAATGGAGGACAACACTTAAGAAAAGCGTGGACCAGCCAATGGAGGGGAGCTCTGAGGAGAGCCTGGACCACCTAATGAAAAGTGCAGAGCCCAAGAAGAGGATATGGATGGTCCAGTCAATAGAGGGTTCCCAGAAGTTTGCCAGTGCAAAATAAGGATTTTTAAGGAAACTTTCTAGAAAAGTGATGCAGTTTTACATAATTCAACTGGCCATCAATTCAGCACCCCAGTTTATCCCCGTGCATCAATGACCCACTTTAGAATGTATGCTAAATATATCATTTTTAATACCAAACTCAAGGTCAGATGTTTTATGTAAATGCTATCCAAAGCTCAGCAGCTCCTCTCTGTTGGCTGGCTTTAGTGCCACACGTCTGCCTATCTTGTTATTTCCTTGGAATTTATAAATGCAGGATCTGAAATCACAAAGGTACATGTAAAATGGAAATAATGTTGGAAAGAATGTGCAATGAGACTGTCAGTTATTCATCCCACAGGAAAGTAAAGTTCTAGTTCAGTTACAGGGAAGTAGGCCTTTCTAATAAAATGCACTGTTTGTAGAAATATTTGTTGTGTTGAGGCCCTACAGCTTCCAGGCACTCCCTGGCAAATTTGAGCTCTTGTGATGAAGGGTTGACCAGAAAGGATATGAAGAGTTGCTGTCACCATCTTGTCTTATTATACTCCATCTTTCTTACTCTCAATCTTTCTGCCTAGAAGTTTTGCTTAGTAGAGTAGTGCAGTGGAGTTCATAGGTGCCATCTTGTGCAGCTAACTCTTCTCCTGTAAGCAGTTCCCAACAATGAACATATGCAGTCAACATTGATCAGGACCTGACTTCAGCCACTAATGCTCCCTGTGTAAATCAATTATTAGAGAAGAGTTAGGTGTAGAAGATAGTGCCTGCTGCTCTGCTTTATCTCAGTGTGCAGGGTGAAGGGGAAAACCTGCCGTGCTTCAAGAGGTGGGAGGGAGGGCTTTTCAGGAACACTACATATTA
Source organism: Xenopus tropicalis (assembly GCF_000004195.4). Taxonomy (NCBI): domain Eukaryota; kingdom Metazoa; phylum Chordata; class Amphibia; order Anura; family Pipidae; genus Xenopus; species Xenopus tropicalis. The sequence continues at coordinate 96,510,254 of NC_030684.2, forward strand.
TCAAAGCCTTTCATTCTCCTTTCAGTTCATGCACTAAATCTGCTTTTATTTAGTGCTACACTTTGGTATTTATGTTTCTTAAAATTGTTTCCCCCACTATGTACTGTACTTCATGATTCTCTATCTCCCTGTGTTTAGGTCCTGCTGCCCAGCGTCAAGCTCCGAATATACAAAATGGACCCTCCCCAGATGACATGGAAATACAGAGAAGGTACAATCCATATGTTTCTTGGTTTTTCTTTTATTTTTTCCCCCAGCAGTCTATCTGCCATTTTGAGCCAAGCAGGGGTTTGCATATTGCAGTAGCTGGAGAGCCCCAGGTGCAGATTTTCAAGGGCAGGAGAGGGGATTATTGTGGTTATTGAGGTACAATGGGGGACATTTATCAACACAGGGCAAATTTGCCCATGGGCAGGAACCTATGTCAACCAATCACATTGTTGCATTTATTCTTCTACCTGCAGATGGCTGAAAAAAAGACAATCACAGATTGATTGCTATGGGTTACTGCCCATGGGCAAATTTGCCCATTGTTGATAAATGAGCCCCAATGTGTATACAAACCCCTGTGACAATATTCTGTAATATGCATAAAGTCACGCTAATGAGCTAAAACAGGGTCCAGTCTGCAAGTCCCCAGATTTTGATAAAATACAACTCTCAGTGTCCCCTAAAAATGAAGGCTGTTTCTGGGAATTCTAGAGAGAATTGAGAAATGACTGATAGATACCCCTGCAAAACAGCACTAAGTAGAATCAAGGGGGTGAACGTGCATGTTAGTGATCGAGTGGCCAACACATTGCACTTATTGCAATACAAGTATGAGATCTATTATCTAGAATAGTTGGAACCTGGGACTTTTCCTACCTTAATGAAACTTCTGCATTAATACTAAATGAAATCCCAGACTACAGTATTCCACAGGCAGTGTGTTTTCCTTCTAAGTGAATGGGAAGGACACAGCGGCCCATAACATGCATATTCTCCCTGTTCTTTGTTTTCCAAGCAGAACTCTAAAGATCATGCATTTTGTTCAGGGCTTGGTGTGAGGAAAGGTGCCAGGAGTTGGGGCAAGAAGCGGCACTGGAACAGACTGTCTTTGTACTGATAACATTATGACATGCATTATGTTACATATTTATACAAAAGGAGACCAGGAGCAGCATTATACCAACCACTTTCCATTTTTTACTCTCTTTGTGAAAATGGACAGACTTCCCAGTAGGGGGAGGGAAGAACATGGATCAGAGTGAAATTACAGCACGGCCTTGTTAGTTCTCTTTGGGAAGATGGATATATCTTATTTATACACCTATCCATATAAATAGGATAATACAAGATATTGGGCCTGATTCACTAAAGGGCGATAAAAATTATCGCATGCTTTTTCGCGTTAAAAAACGCAAAATAATTTGCGCGCGATTCACCATAGTATTATCGCGTGCGAAAAATCGCCATTTTCGCATGGGTTATTTCTCGCACTAGTTTTACCGTTTTGCGTTAATTTCCGCGCTGAAAAGAATACGATCGCATGATTCACTATAACTTTTGCGCGCTAAATATCGCATTCGGCTATGCGAAAATTAACACCTACTACAGGCAGGCGCAAAATTATAGAAAAGTACAGTAAATGATTTTTTGCAATAAAATATGGACTTACAGTGTTATTTATTCAAGTATGTGTTTCCCCTAGAGTGACGCAGCCGCCAGTTTGCTGCGAAATGTTCATTTTTAATACAGTCATTTTCTGCAAGTATTGGCGTGTATGGCTAACATGGCGTGCGTTCATTTGCGCGACTATTTATATTTGGCTACAAGTGATGAAATGTTTTGGCAGGCATGGATTCGCAGCGAATTTTTGGACGTGCGTTGAATTTTTTTCGCGGCGGATTTTTTCATGCGTTTCTCAAAACATTCCGCCAATGGCAAAACGCATGAAAAAATTTGCCACGCAAAAATTCACCGCACATCCAAAAATTTATACAAGCGTCAAAAAATAATAGTCACAGCAACAATTTTTTTGCCCGCACAACATTTTTGCCGTTTCGTGGATCTTTCGAAAGATTTGCTAATTTTTCACTAAAGATAACCAGAACACATTTGCTCATCAGTATGTGGCTAATATTTATATACATCATTTATATGCGGCAACAATTTTTATACACTATTTCTATGCTACCATTCATATGCGGCGATTATTCGCGTAATTTAGCGCATGTACCGGCAAATACCGCATTGAAATAGTCTTTTCGCAAGTTAAATAACGCATGCAATATCGCGCGTAAAAAAGCGCGAGTATGCTTATAGTGAATCGTGCGAAAAATCGCCAAAATTAAGACGCGGTAAAAATTTTAGCGCACAATAAAAATAGCGCACGTTTTATCGCCCTTTAGTGAATCAGGCCCATTCAATGGTTATTGGCCTTTATAGAGTGATCTTACTGAAAGACTGACACTGTTACTCTAACTTTCCCAAAATAAGCTGGTAAACTTCTGGCCTGGTTTATGAATGCCCTATATTAACCTATGTTTAGGATATCTGTGTTTAGCCAAGGCTTTCCTCACTATTTACCTGCATTAATAGTAGAGTGTTTCAGGTGTCATTTGGTTGTGATAGAGCACAGGGTATACAAACAAAATGTCCAGTTGTGTGGAGAAGGCATAAGCAACCTGCAGCTCCCAGTATCTTACTGCTACCCAAACAATGTTGGGGTGTATTGGGAGCAGCAGTTACAAACACTTTGAGCGCTACACATACATACTGTACAACACACAGGTGCAGTTTACTCAGTTAACTCAGTGCTGCTGAGTATATGGTTAACCTCTTCCTTCCTGAGAGACACCTAGGGTGCAAAATTATATCACATTTATTTCTGTGTTTAAAGGTGAACAACTGGTTCAGAAAAAAAAGTGCAGCTGAAATTTACACATTGAAACCCAAGTGGGATAAGATTTGGGGCAATTTTTTTTCTGCATTAATATAATATTAGCACAATGTCAAGACAAGTAGCAGGATGACTAAAATGTTTTTATCTGGCTTTAATCTTGTTACACACCGTTTATTTTACCGCAAAGTGCAGCATGAGCCCACAGTGTGGAAGCCCCTGCAGTAGGGGAAACAGACTTCTGTTGGTGGGAATCCCAGTAATGTATTGTACTCTGTGTGAGCAGCTTTTATGTATGTTTGCATCTTTATGAAGGCTGTGCCTCTGCTAGATTCAGTGTCCCATGTGTGTTTCCTAACAGGCTGTCATTTGCCCTGAGTTCTCCCATGTGTTAGAATGGTATCAGTAGAATATCTTGGGGGCTGTTATAGTAACTATCCTCTCATTTTGCTCAATGTACCACTACCGGCTTGCTAAGGTAGTGATATTTCTCCATTAATCCATCCTATACAAGACTAAAACAATGCTAATACAAACAATTTGCTGCATGCACTATTTTTAGTAAGGTGGGTGGCAAAGATTTTAAAACTGACCCTGGCCGGTCCTGCCAGGACCATGGATGAACTAGCACAGGCCAGCTCATTCTGTATTCTCATGGTATAATCACCTCCCTGTGAATGCAGGTGATTCCTAGGAAAAAATGTATAGAGAAGCAATTGCAAGCATTTTACTAACTTCTGTGCTAGATATCATGGAGTGGCAATACACTTAAATTTGCCTTGTGTGCCATAACTGTAAGCACTTTAACCTTCATATGTAATAAAAGGCACTATGTTTGCACAAGAGCAGTAACCCATAGCAACCAATAAGATGTTTGTTTTTAAACAGGTGACCAGTAAATGCTACCTGCTGATTGGTTGCTCTGGGTTACTGCTACTAGGCAGACTTGGTGCTGTTATTACATAACCCCATAAGTCTCTTAAAGTGTTCCATTTAGCTTAGGTAAAGCCAGGTGAATTTACTTGATGTGGTGGGGGGAGGCACAGAGCCAGCCTTCTGCAAGGGCTGCATATAATTTAGGAAAGCATTCGCAGTTCCACAATATTTCAAAATTTTATTTGCGACAAATTTTTGCCGCTGTTTCTCAAAAACTTCTGCCAATGGCAAAACTCATCATTAGTCAGGAATGATATTGTTTCCGTCCCTGCCTGTTTCTGGTACAGATGGCAGATGTACTGTAGATAGGAGCTGTGCTGGGTGACCTAGACTTCTTGGTGGCCCCAGTCTTAAATACAATATCTAAGTATAAATACACAAAGATTAAGTGCAATGTGGTATAAGACACAGTAGGCTCTGTTAGCACCTCTGGTGGGGGAAACAATATAGGGCTAATAGGTGCTCTTCAACTATGTATAGAAAGATTAGCAAATTATTATATAATATTTGACCTCCCTTTGTGTAATATTGTATATTATAAGTGCTTGTATGCTTAATCAAGAAATCACCCAAGCCCCTCTTAAAAAAATGTTATGGTCCAGACATTTGCACCTTGAGTGAGTTGCTGAAGGACTTATATGCGCAGACAGTTTGCAGCTGTAAGTAAATCACAAGTGAAAACACAGATTGTTCTGGATTTTGTGATCACTGAGTTTTAGAAGAAAGTAATATAACAAAAACACAGCACATAGGTAATACTGTGCAACTACAGCTGCAACTGTAAAAACTGTGCGATGACTTAAGGACCCCCATGGATCACATTCATGTCATAAGCAGCACCCTAAGCAATAATTCCACTTCCCAGTTTGTTTGTGTGCCTGAGGCAGCCTGTATGTGGCACCTGTATGTAGAAGAGGCCTTGCATTCCTGACTTGCCTATAATTAGACTGCAGGCTGGGTGGCAATGTATCTTACAGCATGTTGTAAAACTATTAGTAGTAATATGTGAGTATTTATTAGCCTTTTAGTGCCCTAGATCGTAAATCTATACGTCAGTGTAAAAGTACTATAGCGCTGAAGCCACAGATTCTACTTTTCAGTTTTTGCTTTGATTTATGCTGTGCTGCGTGTTATTAATGGCAACACACCATAGCAAAAGGAAAGTGTTGTTTTACTTAAAGATATAAGCAGGTCAAGCCCGAAGGGTCCCTAGTAGTGCAATATAGAAGCACTTTCCCCTGTGAGCACTGGGGCTTCATCCTGCATAAAAAAGAATGTCTTATTACTTTAAGATGCATCAGTTACTGTCATCAGGGCAGAATTCCATCCATCCACCCCCACCCTCATGGACTTTTGTGCCTATGATGCACTGTGTGGTTGGAATACGGTGAGAGTTAAGGTATTGGAGGAGCGAGCCTTCTGCACCACTCACAGCAGACTCTTATGTCCAGAAGTGTAGCCCCCTGCATTCTCTTTAGGCCACAAAATTATCTTTTCTGTACATTTTTAATACCTAAGCCTGTAGAGTGGGGTGTGGTCTGAGCAAGAATAAAATTATGTTTCTGTATTTGTTTGCTGCTAGTTAGAGGCTGTCAGGTTATCATATGGCAGGACATAGTAAAACCAGGGTTGCACTGGCCCAACAGACTACCATCAGTTTTCTTAGTTGTTTCTCGTTGCTTTAATGGTGGTCTTATGCCTTTAAAAGTTTACAGTGTATTTGGCTAGATCAGAAATCAATTTAAAAAAAAAAAAAAAACGGCCTCGGGACACTTGTGCCTATGTCTGGTGAGGGCTGAGAGAGCTGAGGTGGAGAACCTGGGTGCAAACAGGGTGCAGTTTAATCAGAGTAAAACACAGCTGTTTTTATTCTAGCCCCTATATGTAATAAAAGGCACTAAGTTTGCACAGGAACAGTATCCCATAGAAACCAATAAAATGTTTGCTTTTAAACAGATGACCAGTAAATTCTACCTGCTGATTGGTTGCTATGGGTTACTGCACCTGGACAAACTTAGTGCCTTATATTACATATCCCCATAGTAGCGCAAAGCTGTACCATAGGACACATATTGTAGGCTGCGTGGTATAAATATGGTGCTATCCGTGGTGCCCCTGGCATAGTTATTCAGGCCTGTTGTCTGCAAAACGGTTATTCCATATTTATCTAAAGAAAAGAAGGACATCTAGTGGTTACAACTGCAAACTGCACCTGAATCTGAATAAAAAAAAATTATTGGATTCAACTTAAACTCCTGCTAAGAACAAAGGGTTCTCGTATGCGCTTTTTGCCTTGAGGGAATAAAACTCTGTTTTGTGCTTAAATAATATTTCTAACTTTGTACATTTTTAATTGGGTAACTTGAAGGACATGGATTAATGGATTAATGTTAGAGAAGGGAAGGCAAACTAACAATGTGGTGCAGAAATATGGTTTATAGGTTTTGTAAAACCTGAAGGACATAATTTAGTCAAAGCAATAAGTATAAAACAAAGCTAAGGCTGCTGTTATTATGACAAATCATGGCAGAATACTGATGGTAATAAGCTCCAGTGTGCGGTCCTTAAATCCTGTTCTCATAGTTTTATCATACATTCTAAGCTTTGCACCTATCAACTTTTTATCATGGTAGCCAGAGATTTCTATCGGATACACAAGGCATCTCACATCATTACAGAAGCTATAGTTGATGTGCCTATGTGACAGGAATGTGGCATGTATTTATTCTCTGTTGTCTGATCATTTAGGCAAATGTTGGAGCAACAGCAGCGTCAGGAGACCCTGGAACGAAGGACCTCTACTACAGGTAGGGGTGCACTTTTCTGTTGATGCTTGTTATGCTTGTGGCTCTGTATGATGTTCTGTCAGCTTGGTAACTAAGACCCCAGTTGGAAGAGTAACCATTTTATCTGCTCTCCTAGAAAGATTTTGTTTAGCTTTAAATCTTTGGTTTGATATAGATATGCATGCCTTAGCAACGTTATTGCTAAATTATGTGACAGACTGCACTGTTGTAGCATTAAAAGGATACACTATATGGACAGAAGTATTCAGACACATTTTAGCCAGATACTCTGTCTAAAAACAACATGTCCTCTATTTGAAAGCTCTCTGCTGAGTCCCAAACTGTCTATATCATTTCAAAAACTATTCATATGCAGCAAAGGGTATTTTATGAATGATCAGATATCACCATATGCAATGTCAAGTGTCTACTGGAGTGGTGTAAATTTCCCCAGTCACCATCATTGCACTATGGAGTAGTGATAATGCATCCATCAGTTCACCTTCCAGTACTTTGAAGGAAAAGTCTGGGTTTGGCAGCTGCAGGAGGACTACTACCTAGCTGAATGTGTGATGTTGATGGTAACATTTGGTGGTGGAGGACAAATGGTCTGATGCTGTTTTGCATGGTTTGTGCTAGGGGCTCTGGTTCAACTGATAGTGAACCTTAAGGTTATAACATGGAATAGTATTCTTGATAAATTATATTCTAGCATGGGGAAGGCTCTTTCCTGTTTCAATAATTCCCCCCAAACACAAACAGAGGTTTCTTCTGAGATGTGAGTGGAAGAACCTAACTGGCCTACCCACAGCTCTGTACAACCAGCCCTGACTGATCTGTGTGAAATTGAAACACTGTAACCATGCCTGATCCCCAATATCAGTGCCCAAACTTTGGTTTGGGAATGGGATATTGCACAGGCAGGTGCTTTAGGTACTTTTTGCCATATAGTGTATGTTTGGAGAAAAACTCCATACTGTCAAAGAACTTTGTGCTGGGCCTCACAACATGATGGTCAGAGGGATGACCTGGAAGCATAAAGTATTAGTAACAAACCTGAGTTTGTTGGATTCTAATATGCCTTTTAGCTAGTAGGAAACCACGTGATTACTTATTGTTGCTAGCCAAATGTTCTGCCAATAGGGAAATGTTCTGCCATATTTAGAGAACACAAACACACTCGTATTTGTAGATCATCCTACTATTATAGAGTAGTTCTTAGCTGGAGTGCTTGGTCTAATGGGTTAGTCAGTTAGACTGTTAAAGCTGTCAGGTTTCTGAGAGTTCTGCAGTTGCAAATAGCTGTTGGTTTGTCGCTTAGTAAACCACATCCTGACATTGCTTCTAAACAGCCAGTTGTTCCAATGGCCAGCAGTAGAACAGTGCCCCCTCCTGATCTGTGTTGCAAATAACAAGCACATGCTTATGTTTCTAATTTTTCTCTTCAAAGAAATCATCCTAGGAACTGAATCAAATGAAAGAGCTATAAATCATTAATCATTCAATGGCACAGTGACAGGTTCCCAGCTTTGACAGGAGTGTGTCACTATTCCCAAATAAACCTTCCCAAGGCCCACCCCTTTCAGTGGTCTGCCTTCATTTGCCTCGCCCAAAGCCCTCAGTTACCTGCCTCCATCACCACTACAGCTTTAAAGGAACAGTAACATCAAAAAAATAAAGTGTTTTAAAGTAATTAAAATATAATGTGCTGTTGCTCTGCAAAAAAGGTATTTTTGCTTCAGAAAAGCTACTATATAAATAAGCTGCTGTGTAGCCATGGGGGCAGCCATTCAAGCTGAAAAAAAGGAGAAAAGGCACAGGTTACATAGCAGATAACTAGTAGATAAGCCCCATGTAATGGGGGTTTATCTGTTATCTGCTAAGTAACCTGTGCCTTTTCTCCTTTGAATGGCTGCCCCCATGGCTACACAGCAGCTAACTTATATAAACTATAGTAGTCTTTCTGAGGCAAACACACCAGTTGTAGCAATGCAGGGCAACAGTACATTATACTGTAATTACTTTTACACTTTTTTGGTGTTACTGTTCCTTTAAGAAGAGGGGCCTTGTGAGTGACAACAGGCTAGACCTCTCTAACTGGTGGGTCCCCACCCCTGATTGCAAAGAGTGCGCCCACATAAATAATAATAAAGTTTATTATCTTAAGAACACAGGTATACCTTGGGGAACATGGCACCTCATTTAGCTTCCCGTATTAAAAACCCCAAATTATATCATTTATATATTATAAATCATTATAATATCATTATATTATAATTTATTTATATTCATTTCGTGGTAGGAAATGGTCCACAAAAAAATATTTACTGCAATTCATACAACAAAAGTTGTAGAAACGAAAGCAGGCTCAATAGCAGGACTCAATTCCTTGCAGAAGTGCCTTTATTGTGTCATTTTACACAACATGTTTTGGGGATGTCCCCTTTGTCAAGTTTAAATGTACTCCCATATTTTTCAGGTTTAAATGCTTCAAAACCTGCCCCTTCGTTATATCATTAACAAGGGAACCAATGTAAGCATTTGCCTTCTAATTACATCATAAAGCTTTGTAGACTACATTACCCATAGGCCCCAGAAAAACATTGCCGTGAAAAAAATAAATTAATTAATGTCCATCATATTGTGCCAGTCCATACATTTAGGAGAAGCTGCAGTTTCTGAAAAGTCCAAAATAGTCTCTTACAAACAGTTATTAAATTCATCAACCAACACAGGAAACTGCTCAATGGGAGCCTATCCAGGGGTCCCACACATGTACGTCACTATCTGCAAATGAGATTTATGTTTGTGCTTTGTTGGCATCAGTATGGGTGCCGTCATTTCTGGTGCAGTGCAGTTCATTAAGCACAGCACACATGATGGATCTCTAAAAGTAATATCTTCTTAAAGGGTAAGTGTGCCTCCTTATGCAACATGAGTTTGCCTATTGTTTTAATAATAAAAATCTTTTTGTTGTTCCTTGAGGGCAAACAGGGAAATTAAAGCTACTCAATATTTGGGTCTTGCAGGGTAGATAAATAGCTTACTAGTGCACAAATAAATATGTTTATCTGTAAGCCAAAAGAGTCACAACAAAGGGTGACAGGAGGGGATTGTACATACAGTGCCCATTACCACTAACTCTAGTTAAACAAGCAAATTAATGGTAATCTAGTAAGTGTGAGAGCGAAAAAATGCACCTTTATTTTGATGCAATAGAAATAATATATAGTTTTAAGTTACAAGAGCAGGTAGATTGTATTTTTCAGTTATAAGTTCTATTTATCTTGCTCATGTTGAAAAAATATGCATATAGGTGTACATGCCACTGTATGGCCGGAATCAATTCCACAGCCCCCTTGCAGCTATAAGCCCTGTTCTATTCACCAAGCAGAAGCCACCATTGTTTTTCCTTTAAATATAAGGGAGCATGTATAGATGCAAGTATCTGATGCAAGTACCTTTGGGAATAGTGTTTATTAAGTGGATGCAGTTTAGCTCTTTGCCCTCCCTTATTAAATTAACTCTACCATATATTATGTAGAGCAGTAATCCCCAAACAGTGGTTGGATGGCTTCAAAGTAGGTGCTCATTTTTTAATTTCTAGCTTGGGGGCAAGTGTTGATTGCATAAAACCCAGTGTAAATCCAAACAGAACCTTCTATAGGCTGTAATTCAACATAGGGGTTATTAAGTAGCCAATTATAGCTCTTATTTGCACCCCCAGGAACATTTTCCATGCTTGTGTTGCTCCCCAACACTTTCAATTTGAATGTGGCTCACAGGTATAAAAGGTTGGGGATTCCTGATGTAGGGCATCAAAAACCTGTGACTGTTGGGGAGTGTTGCGGAGATTGAATAGTAGATGTGGGACTCTCAGGCATTTGTCTCTTTGCACTCAATATTATTCATCTTTTACTATGCCAAGTAAACAATGTGCCCAAATATCTGCTACGTGTTACCCTGTATCTTGTTGTGCAATATTTCATGACATTCAGGGGGGTGAAGGGGCTGCTGCAGCCTATGCTCCCCTCCTCTACTTGCACCTACCTCACTTGCACTTGGAGCAGGCTGGGTGGTTATAATTAGTGCAAAGAAAATTGGCATAGAAGTCAAGTGTATGAAACAGTAGCAGGTGCAATAGACCATTGGAAAGCCAATTATGGCTTCTGGTAGAAAGTCCTATCATAATGCCAATGAGGTTATACTGTGGCTTCTCAGTGTGTTCATTAGCACAAAACTGCGTTGCATAACATGAAGGTTTCGGGCAGCACTCAGTTTTCAAAACTTGTTGCGGTTATGTAGCACACTTTAGGGGCTAATAAGCTTCACAGCATCACTAAGCATCAGAGTGCATGTTAGAGTAGCTATTTAAGAAAGAAGGGGCAAAACACCATAATAGTGGCATGTGAGTGTATAGCAGTGTCACATTACAGGGGTAAGTTGATACCCATTTCTCTGTGAGTCTATCCCTCCCCCATAATAATGGTTTTGAAACAAAGCAGACAAACTGTTTTATTTCATTTGTTCTTCATTAACAAATCTGTGCATGAGCCATCTTTAATTTTCTGTTTCCATCTGTCAGTTCCAGCTCTCCTAATCACACTGCCTTGTTTGCTTTCCTTGATATATGCCCATTTTGTTCTTTTCATTTTCTTTTCTTTTAGTTTCTACCCTTCAGATAAACGTGTCTTCTTCCCCTTCCCACTGCCAGTCTCCTCCTCCTGACTACAGTAACTTCAGTGCTTCTCCTTCTACTGGCGCTCTCCCACCTCCATCTTATGCAAAAGTTATCTCTTCAGCAGCTGCTTCCCCTGAACTTAGTAGTAAATCCACACACAAGTCCACTAACAGAACCAGCGAACCCCCAGAGCTGCAGAACAGCCATTGTGGATCAGAGCCTTCAACATCCCAAAGTTCTGCATTTTCTCCAATAAGGCCAAGCAATGGGACTGTATCCCGGAGCATCAAGCAAATCTCTTTATCCCCACCGCCTGCTCCAGGCTCCCATTCTCCATTATCCCTGCATCAGTCTGTAAGGCATCCCTCTCTGTCATTTTCTCCTTATTCCTCTCCTCCTGTTTCAGTGACCTCATCAGTGCAGAAGAGTATATCTCCACAGTCACCTATTCCAGTGCTCCTACCTGTAATTCCTGTCCAGAATAGCAGGATCAGAGGATGTTCAGATAAAATGGTCCAAAATCCAATTATACCTCAGACAGGTCCAGGCGACCAAGCAGAAGAACCTCTAACTTCGCAAATTTCTTTAAGTTCACCCCGGACGCAGGTTAAATGCGTTGACCGTTCTTTCCTGTCCTATATAGAAACTGTACCTGTTGCACAATTGCCAGTGATAACCAGCCTTGCTGGCTCTCTAACCCAGGCTTCTCCTCAGCCCTTCCAATCTGACACTCATCCTTCACAGCAACCATACCAGTCCATGTCACACTTTGTTTCATTACCTCCCCCTTATGCTGCTGTATCTGAGCTGACTTTGCCCAAGAGAACTGCACCTTACATGACATCATCAACCATTACCCAGTTCAGTAAGTACTTGTTTCTGGAATGACTGTCACTGATAGCACTAACGCAGTCATGTTTTCTTTAGGAATGGTTCCCGGAGATGAGAAAGATGGAAATCAAGTGTTAATGATTCTGGGGGATTTTGTGATTGTTACAGTAACAACATTATAAACATGCATATCTTCTACATGTATTTTTACACTGTAGGCACTTTGTAGGATCTACACCTTGAAAATTCCAGTTCTGTTCAGCTGTGCATAATGGAGACATTCCAAATCATCGGCACTATAGGATTTAAAAACTGTAGCACCAACTACTGTAGTTATGAACATAAAAGAAAAGTAACTTTTATGTGATAACCACAAAAATATAAATGCCATTATAGTAAAAGATAGTCTGTATTTCTACCATTCAATAATATTAATGCCATAAAGCATGAACAGTATGTTAGAAATAGAAATTGAATACAATGACATGAATGCCCTTCATAATATTAGGATTTCCCAGCACAGAATAAAAATGTGTGCTTTTTTATATGTTATAGTAGGAAATACAGTAGGAAGTTGTTTTCATGTGCCTTAACAGAATATATCTCCTTGTTCTTGAAGGTCCTATGCTTCCACCTGGTCATCCATCTTCGACAGCAATGGTAGCATCGGTGGGCTCAGCACCTGCTCCAGCTAGTGGTCCGCCACCTCCACCACCTCCTGGACCACCACCACCATCGGGAGCTACACCACCACCTGCACCCCCTCTCCCAGCTGGGGGGAGCCAAGGAGTAGTATACGAAGACAGTCCTGCGTCAGGGCTGGCTGCAGCTCTGGCTGGTGCCAAATTGAGGAAAGTACAAAGGGTGAGCTTTCTGGCAAATACTTGTGCTATAGCATTCAAAGGAACAGTTATGACTTGGATTTTAGGATTTAAACCATACAGTTTGGCTGATTGTGATCATTTGCTATAGTGAGAAGTGAGAAAAGTCTTGTGATGTTACACAGCAAAGTACTGACCAGGGAAACATCACATGACGCTTCCTTGCTCACTAACCCAATTTTCGTAGCAGACCAACATCCCAAAACTTTCCTTTTATCACTAACAATTTTCTGCAGACCTTAATCAATAGCAGGTGGCACTCAAATTCATTATATAATCAATGTAAAATCTGCAAATATTTTGAAAAATAGCTGCCTGTATAGAAGAAAGTAATGGGATACTATTGTAGCAGTCATTTTCCTTTTTTATTCATCTCATATAATACTGAGATGTATGTTTCAGAACTGCACTCCCTACCCTTCACCTGTAAATTGTCATCAGGGTGCCCGCTGTGCAAGTCAGGGCTCTGACTGCTTATTGTTCATGTAATTACGTCTATAGTTTAAATACTGAAAATGTATCAGCCAGCATACTTCAGCTTAAAGTTATAATCATTTCCATGCTTTAAATGCATCTTATATGCAACACTTCAGTCGGGTTTCATACTTCATTCTAATTAGTTTCTTGTTTTTAAAGCCAGAAGATGGAAGCTCAAGTCCTTGTGGAGCAACGAAAACCGATGCCAATCGAACAAGTAGTGGTGGAGGGGGAGGTGGACTTATGGAGGAGATGAATAAACTGCTGGCAAAGAGGTCTGATTCACTATTGTTTTAACAACAACAATGTATTATGGGTATAAAAGCAGTTACAATTCTAAATCTGCACAAGCGGCTGTGAGTATTTTAGCCCTTCAAGATATTAACTGGGGAGGGGGGTGAATTAGAATTATGAGGGGCCCAGTAGTGAACCTTTGCAGTGTTGGGGGCTGTAAGTTCATATTTTTAGACCAAAGGTGATTGTGATTATATTTAAACAATATCACAAACTATAAATTTTATTACTACCCAAAACTATGAACTTTATTATTTTTACAAACTATATCACAGCACCAATACGATGGCGATGGCTGCACTAGCCAAATAGATAAATATTTTATTATACAAATTATACAATTTTATTTTTTGTGAAATACAGAAGAAAAGCAGCATCGCAAACAGATAAACCAGGTGACAAAAAAGAAGACGAATGCCAAATTGTAAGTGGTTTCCTGTAAATCAACAAGCTTTTTCCCCCATTTCTTTATTTCTCTTTAGACTAAAATCTGTAATGTATGTATGTATGTATGTATATATATATATATATATATATATATATATACAGTATATATATATATATAATGTATGCATTATATATTGCATATGGCAGTTAGCTGGGCACATTAATCATTTGTAATATGTTATTTTAGGAGGATGCCAGTCTTTCATCTTCTCCTGTTACTCGAGGTCCTACACCACAGAATTCTTCCGGTAACAATAAAAGCTTTAACTATTGCCTTTATTAATAAACATGCTTAGCCATATTCCAGAACCTCAGGCATAAAAGGCAGATGGGGCTCACATGATCACACATATATTTTTTGGAGGAAATGTATTATTGCAATCAAAAACAGGGATTGGCAGGGGTCATTCCAGTCTCAGTAAATGAGTACAGTGCAGCTAGCTCCCAGAATTATGCCTTATGGTATTTGGGGTGATGCTGTTGCACTCTTACCGGTTCCCATTTGCTGTAACAGGAAGCTATCAGTGTTAATTACGTCTGTTAGAAATGTCATGCTGATCAAAAAGTATGGGAGATGTACAGTTTGCCCCAGTTACAGAGATAATCAATGAAATAGTTTATTCTTCACTTCTTGTCTAGAATACTGCATTTTGCTAAGCAAGACATTACCATGATAATGGTAAACCACCGCCCCAGTGCTTACAAATCCATAAATCAAATACCAGGGGTACTCTATTCCATACTACAGTTCATTTTCTCATTTTACAGACTTGGGTAAAAAACCTTGGGAAAGGAGTAACTCAGTTGAAAAACCTGTACCCTCATTACTTTCTAGGTAAGTGGGATCAACATCTATACTTTTAATGCATGAAATGACTCTGTAGAGTGCTAAATTTATGTGCTATCTCATTCCATTGCCATAGAACCCCACCAGTGGTGAAGAGTCCAGAAGCTAAGAGTCCCATACAATCTCAACCACCCTCTAGGTACCAAACCAAAGTGCAGATCTATGTTTCGCAGTGTCCCGTGCAAATTCTTGTCATTCCTTGTATAGTGTTGTCTTGGTGTTGCTCTTTGTTTGCAGCATGTTCTGTTTTTCAATTTGTAGTCCCCCATACTGTTCAGTTGTCAAACGTTTCCATATAAGAAATTTACAGAATTATGTCACAGGAATGTATTGTTCTCATTGTGCATAACGGTGATATTTAATATCTGAACAAAACCCAAAGAAGAGAATCAAGGCCCATGAGGCTGGCTCACTACACAAATGGGTTCATGGTATAGCGACAGGTACTGGTCATGTTAAGGCTGGCTATACATGGACAGCTATGGCTGTTTGAATTGACCTCTGAAAGGCTAGGCTTGTGGCCAACAACCATGAATTAGTATCACAATAATGTAAAAGCATTTGAACTCAAGAAAATACTACTTAATACATCTCCAGTATAGGCTACACTTTTTTTTTATTGATCTGACTTGCTCAGTAAGAGGAGTTTGCCCAAGACATTTCACACAAAGTAGATGCCCAAGGAACAGGGGGGCCTGAACCGTCACATGGTCTGCTATATGGTTTGCACCGCCTGGCCCCTTGTCACTTTAAAATCCCTGCCTGCTGCAAAGAAGCCAGTGGCCAGGCAGATGGTTGAGTGAGAACACGAACACCTTAGGGTTTAAGCCAGGCTTCACTAAAGATATTTTTGGGGAATTGGGGCCCAGATTTGTCAAGTTTACATCACTGTACAGCAGTGTACTCTAGGATCCCAGAATACCTTCCGGCTGACATGACATGGTGCTGTGCTATTGAAAATATTCAATCACACATATACCCTATATATGTAAAATGGAAAAAGGGGCATCATGAGCAATAGTTAAGGCTTAAGCATATGAGCCATCATGCCAGTGGCAAGATATTATTCAAGTCCTTGAATTTTAATGTAGTTAAGGAGCAACTTATTGGGCTGACTTTATGTATTGATTCACTACCCTTTGTTTCATAATATTTGCATATATAATTATAAGATATTTTGATTTCTTAACATTTTAATCCACTTAAGATGGCTTAAATAATTTCAGTCAATGGTCTAAATTCCCCTAGAAAAAGGCCCTCGGCAGATGCCCTCACAGCAGATATAGCATTCCTCCCGGAGACCTACCATAAAAATCGAGAACCTACAATAAGAAATATCCACATCCTATAACCGCTTTGAGTCCGTATAAAAAAAGCGGGAGTAGCAATTTTAATTTGCAAAGACCTTACCTATAAAATAGATTCACTAACAAAAGACTGTAATGGTCACTATGTGTTTGTCCAGTGAGCCCTGGGGGAGGTTCCTATTCTGTTGTTAAAGGAGAACTAAACCCTAAAAATGAATATGGCTAGAAATGCCATATTTTATCATATAAACTGACTGCACTGCCTTAAAGTTTCAGCATCTCTATAGTAGTAATGATATAGGTTGTTACAGTTGTCACAGGAGCTCCCCATCTTGGATTCTGTTAGAACTGTCTGGGACAGTGCACATGCTCAGTGGGCTCTGGGCAGCTGTTGAGAAGCTGAACTTAGGATTAATTATTCAATTCTGATGCAAATACCCTGGTTTTAGATGTGTCATATAATGTGAATCTGAATGAATTACTAATCAGCTTTTTACATTTATACTCTATTATTACTCAGTATATTGTGGGTCGGTCCCTAAGCTCAGTAAGTGACAGCAGCACAGAGCATGTGCAGGGAATCAGCAGAAAAGATGGGGAGCTACTGGAGGCATCTTAGTAATCACAGATCTTCCCTGCTAAAGGGCTATCGTTGCCTTGGGCTGGTACAGAAGCCCAAAACATAATGTACAACATTTCTGCCCTACTTCTTTAGTTAGGCTTTAGTTCTCCTTTAAATGTGTATATACGACATAAGTATCCCATTGCGTTTCTTAATAAGATATTTTGATTTCCTAAGGAAGGAAGCCCTGTGCCAAAGTATAAGTAGATACAATTAAGTCAACATAGACTTTGTTTACTGAGCAAAACATTGACTGGCTGCTCATACAGATGCAGATTTGTTGCCTTGTTCATTAATATTGTACCACCTGCAAAAATATTTGGATATTTTTAAAAAATTCATTTTGGCTGTCTTTCATGCCTGCAGTAAGGGCGTCAAATCAGTGTTATTCTATAACTTCAAAAGACTTCTTGTTTAAATATTATTTCTTATTTAAATGTAATTTCTAGTGAATACTATATTACTGGAAACAAACAGCGCAGCAAGAAAATTCACAGAAGTGATCATATTTGTGCTTTCCCTGCTGGTGCCCCATCAGTGCTCAGTCTCGTAAGCAAAAGCTTGCTTGAGTCTCTTGGGGAATGTATTCACTTTAATTCCCCTACAAAAAAAATATCTATATTTAAAGAACTTTTAACCAAAAGAAACTATTAAAGAGGGGTTGAACTTGATGGACTACGGTTTATTTTTCAACCCTAATTAACTATGTAACTATAAAGATCATTCAAGGATGCAAAAATAAAATAAGTAAACACCGCTACTGCTGAAAGGCTCCATCAGCCATTGATGTAAAACTTCAGTATATGTTTCTCAATATGGGTTTCCTATTGGGGAGCCTTAAACAGATTTTGTTATGGCAGTGGCATAAAAGTTAACTGCATAAGTATACAATATTAAGCTGCAAAGAGACTGAAGATTGTGAAACGTGAATCAATGAATATCATGGTATAATTCAGCTGACACTGTTAATAACCAATCATCTCCTTTATTTATGCTGAGTACATATGCAGACAACAGCTTCTTTGGTCCTGTATAATGGATGAAAGTCTGCATGTTGTTAACATACAGTATATTGTGATGTTGTCACATCGCCATTTTCGATAGGGAAGGATTTTTTTTTTCTGCTTGAGGAAAATAAAAATACTATTTTCCTTAAAAGAAAAAAAAAAAATAATTGTACACAACTTTCCAATAAGAATACATTTCAGTGTTTTTTTCTTATTTTTTTGCAAATGTAATTGCTACTGAAAGCAGCATGTCTGCCTGTTTATACTCTCTTCTCTGATGGCTCCAACTTTTGAAAACAATGTAGCAGCTGATTAACAGACATCTCTTTACTACGGGAGAGCTAATGTTTGTAATGTTGTTTCAAGAGTCAGAACCAGAGAACAGAAAGCGATACACAAATTCTGCCTTTGGTAACAATAATGTTTACAATTAACGTTAAAAGCACTGAAAATGTGTAAGTAATACATGATGTACAGTTGCTTAGAATTACATCCTATTTTATTAGGCAAAATTTTAATATTGGGTTGACTTTAAAGGGGTTGTTCACCTCATATTCAGTCACTTTTAGTATGATGTAGAGAATGCTATTCTGAGACAATTTGCAAATTGGCCTAATTTTTTATTTATGCTTGGAATTTCAGCAGCTATCTGGTTACTAGGGTCCAATATAACCTAGCAACCAGGCAAATGTTCGAAAGAGAGAGAGGATTATAAATGTAGGAGGGCCTAAATAGGAAGATAAATAATAAACAATAACAATAAAATCATAGCCTCACAGAGCAATAGTATATGGCTTCTGGGGTTAGTGACCTATGGAAAAGCTTATAAGAATAGGATATTCTCTAACATATTAAAAGTAACCTGAAGATGAACCACCTTATTCAGATGGGGTTGTGTACCTTTCTCTGTGTCTAATTACTGGAGAAAAAAATATTTTATGTAGCTGTGCTGCTGATGGAGGAAGCCACTAAATATATTGCCCAGACATCCCTTTACTCACATTTCACAGTTCCAGAAATGCATCATGTCCTGCTCTTGTAGCATTACTAATATGGCTTTACCTGCCCTAATCTATAGAAAGATAGACATAGGCAAAAATAAGGCATTTCCTTCTGTGATACAGTGTACCATATATCTCTGAACCTTTATCTACTGATAACTATAAAAAAAGAACAAAAGTGAATTGTTGCTAGTTATGCTGCCAGAAAACTAAATGTTATTTAAAGTCCAAGCCATACTCTTTCCCCTAACTGCTGGTGTTGCTCCATTTTTCTTTCTCATTCTCCTAACTCCACTCTAAATAGGATGAAACCAGTGAGCAGCAGTAATGATGTATCTACGGATGCCTTAGATTTTGACCGAATGAAACAAGTAAGATGTTATTTCTATCATACTTTTATCATGTACATTTTTGTCCATTTAAGGAAAATATTGCATTTAACAAGCAAGTATTTGTATATGATATGTGTCTACTGTAATGTAAAAAAGAAAAAGAAATGCCAGTTTCTAATTAAGTGAGAATTCTGTCATCTGAATAGTGGCTGCTTGGTGCATTGTAAGCAAGTACCTTGGGTCCAGGATATGTAAAACATCCAGTATTGCACTCGCATTCTCATGAAACCAATAAGCATCATAAGGGAGAAGTTTGAGGCTTTTCCCCAATTCTAACAATTTCTCAGCCCTACTTGCATTTGAGCTTTGCTGAATCTGACTGATACTGTTCGTGACAGACAGATTCCATTAATGACAGGCAGCACAGGCGCTTCTGTGCCAGCTAAAAATGCCAGCATGGAATTTGCTCTGTGTGCCACATACCTAAAAGTTATCACTTACTCTTTTACATGGGATTTAATGATCTTTCTGTTTTTGTGGATGCTGTCAGCACAGTAACTCTGAAATGAATATTTAATGATAGAAAATCAGTACAGGAACCGAGTGTTCAGTACATCCCTAACTATATTAATGTCTCTTTGTATTTGATCTCTAAGGAAATTCTAGAGGAAGTTGTCAGAGAGTTGCACAAGGTCAAAGAAGAGATTATTGATGGTAAGAAAATGAAGCCCTTGATGCTGTTGCTTGGAAATATCTATATATTTCCTTCTATATTTTTAGCATTTTTTTTTTATTATTAATTTGACTTTTGTTCCCAAAATACTGAGAGATACAGTACAAGGTCAGACATGTCTGCATAGTTATTTCAACAATAAACAGTTTCTGAATAATTCATAATACTTGAGAAAAGCAGGAGACTGTATGCTGTTATGAAGATTTGGATTATCAGCCTCCATAATGCATTTGTTTGTTTGCTTGCAGCTATCAGGCAGGAACTGAGCAGAATCAGTACAACATAATGACAGATAAGACTGCAGTCTGGGAATGTACAATAGATTCCACCAACCGATCCACCCGGAGTGTTGAATTGACAATGAAGATCCCTGCACTGTTCCCGTTCCCTTTTTATTAGCAGACTCAGCACACTTTGAAGCTTGCTGCCTTGGATTTACTTTATTCAAAAGTCTTAATATAAAATGATTATTTCTGGATTTTTTTCCGGTTTCATCTGACATTGCACATCAAGATTCGTCAGCCTTTTATTTTTTAATTTGTACGATATAATTGCTTATTTAAATGTATAATTTTTCATTTAGTAGTAGATTGAAGGAAAAACTATGTGAACCATTTGCTTTTATAGGATGACTTCAAAGTAAGTGTACTGATAGTCTGCAGTGTTACAACCCTTTTGCCAACCAAAATTTAATGCAGAATCACTCAAAAACCAGAGACATGTTGTAAGGTGACAACACGAGTCTCCACTTCATCACAATATTAAAATGGTACATTGGTGCACACCCGTAGATGTAATCATATTGGTAATAAACTGTTTATTGTTCAAACAAGACCCATTTCTTTACTGTGAGTTCTTACTATGCAGCAATGAGAAGAAACACATTTTATTTATTTAGTTATAAAGACACCAACTGAATATTTCCTTTGTACAATTTTCCAACTAATCAGGGTAGTTAACAGAGGGATTTAGTCTATTTAAGTAGGCTACTTGGACACAAAATATTCTGGATATGTGACAGAATTTCCCAATAAATCCCATTAATGTTACTACAGTACAGAATTTAGAAACCCTGCTAATAAAGAAAAAATAAAGATTGGTATGATCTTAGAGAACTATAAAAAACAAACTGGTACCACAGGAGTTACAAATCATAAAAGACTGTGCATTTGATTTAAGGGCCGTGGTAGACGGGGAGATTAGTCACCTGCGGCTAATCGCCTCGATATGCCATCCCACCGGCTTGAATGTAAGTCGCCGGTGGGATGGCATATGACCTTGAGATGAAACTTCTGCGATTTCGGGAAATCGCGGCGCCGCATATTTCATCCGGCGTCATATTACATTCAAGCCGTTGGGTCGGCATATCGGGGAGATTAGTCACCCGCAAAAAGGGAAATTTGTCGCGGGCCCTAATGATGGGGATTTTAAAATGGAATGGGACAATGTGCTGCAGGGAGGTCTGAGCAAATCACCAGATGTTCTAATTAAGTACAGGGAGTACAAAATAGAAAGAAGGAAAGATAAGATAGAACAGGTTCAGAGTGATTAAAAAAGATCAAATTAATGGTAGATCAAGACAATAGAAAATAACATGTACAGTACAAGAGGTTGGAAAAATGAAAAAAAGAGACAAAACTAGAGAAGAAAAAATTGGCCAGTGACAAAATCAATTATGGAAGGAAATAGAATTTGACCAGATATGAGAGGTGCATGAGGAGGGGAATGGTATTGAGTAAAGATTTAAGTCGGGAGAAAGAACAGTTTTACCTACCCTTCATGGAGTTAAATGAGGGGAAATTAAGTTTTTTCAGCTTTTGCTCCCTAAATGAAAATAAATAAATTTGACGCATTTGCATATGTGCACATAGATAGCTTGCACTAAAGAGGCATTTCTTCAGTATGCGGAGACTGGAGTGCTTGGCAAAGTGGAGGAAGTATTCATCCTGAATCCATACACAGTAATATGAAAACATTATCTACAGAAAATCTATACAAGAGCCAGAAGTATTAAATCTATGAAAGCTCCAAGTGATATTTCCCTAGAAAGATGTCTGTACAAACTGGGTTATGGGAAAATTGTGGTTGTAAGAAAGCCTGCACACTTTTAAACATATGAAGGGAAATAACACGCTTCGAGTTGAATGTAACAAAGCTACAATTTAGAGTGACTGTGTGGATAAATTGTGATACAGGTATAGGACCTGTTATCCAGAATGCCTGGGACCCAGGGCTTTCTGGATAAGGGATCTTTCTTTAATTTGGATCTCCATGCCTTATACCTACTAAAAAATAATTGAAACATCATTTAAACCCAATAGGATTGTTTTGTCTCCAATAAGGATTAATTATATCTTAGTTGGGATTAAATACAAGGTACTGTTTTATTATTACAGAGAAAAAGGAAATCATTTTTTTAAATTATAATTATTTTCTTATAATGGAGTCTATGGCAGATGGCCTTTCTGTAATTCGGAACTTTCAGATAACGGGTTTCCGAATTAGGGATCCCATACCTGTACTTCATTTGTACTGTATTTGATACAATGTATATATGGAATGCAGTATGCAGTAAGAACTACAAGGAAAAATTGTGTTGGTATTTTTAGAAGTGTATTTATCAAATGGTGGACTCTCCCTCTCACCCACTGATACATATGCTTTGAAAAATCCCATAGAAATAAATAGAAAGTTAGTCAATTTTTCTGTGGTGAGCTCTAATCTCACATTTTAATAAATCTGTATCAAAACATTCTAAGGATTTACATGCAGGTGACCAAGGAGTACTGAGGATTTTGGGTATAGAAGTAGTAGACAAAGACAATAGGGGGCAGAATAATTAAATTAAGGTCCCTGGTCACACCGAGTGTTGTTCCACTTCTCTCTGCCTGTGGTTATTAATATTACCTGTTATTTATATAGCACTGACACAGTTAACACAGTGCTTTCACAGAGATCATACATCATTCACATCTGTCCCTGTCCCAGTGGAGCTTACAGTCTAAGGTCCCCATCACACACAATTATTCAGCTTAGCTCTCACTGGAAATGGTCATCAGGCTGGGCTCATAATACTTAACATTTTGGCTTAGTAGTTTGGACCCCTTTTTCTTAACCTTCGGTCTCCTGATGTTGCTGGACTACAAAAGACTGTATTGTTTACATATACAAAGGGTAAAGTAGGAAATTTACTTCAACAACATTTTGTGACCCAGGGTTGAGAAACAGGGCCCTATGCTATACTAATAATAGAGAAGGCGGCACCGGGGGGTGTCAAGTTTTAAGGTGTCCCTACCAGTATGAAAAAAAAAAAAAAAATCACAAACTGTCTCTCCAGGTTATAAATTGACATGTGTCAGAAGATTTAGCTGGTTTTCCTCATTAAAAAAGAAGCTCACCAACATAACTGCACCCCATTATCCATTAAATTAATACATAGATTTGTTATTTATTCAATCTTCTTGGCAGGGTCAGTTTGCAAAACAAAGCTGTGTTTGTAAGGACTTTAATATAATAGGTCTGTAAAATATTTCCTCACAAAGCAAAGATTCCATTTTACTTTTAGCTTTTGTTCACAAGCAAACATTTTCTTTTAATTCTTGAATAAGGGCCAAGTTCCTCTTCAAATATGAAGTCCCAGAGAACGTGTGTCCAAGACTGGTGCTGGGGAAGTCGGTCATAAAATTCTGATGCCATCTGGGTTACCTAAACAAAGAGCAGTATCATTAATCAGGGGACAATACATAATGCACTATTCTCTCCTTTCATTCTTTACAAGTATTTGCTCTATTCCAACCTACATATATTTCTCACACTGAATGCTTTCTGATCTGTACACAAAACATAATGTTAAGGTCCCCATACACGGGCCGACTACAGCTGCCCTTGGACCGATTCGGCAGCTAATCGGCCCGTGTACGGGGAGAGCCGAGCAGCCTGGCCGACCGATATCTGGCCTGAAATTGGCCAGATCTCGATCGGCCAGGTTAGAAAATCCGGTCGGATCGGGGACCGCATCGGCTCGTTGATGTGGTCCCCGATCCGACTGCCCCATTGCCGCTCACATAATCCGATCGTTTGGCCCCAGGGCCAAACGATCGGATTATTTTTTTTTTTACCTAAAGGCTCCCCGATATCGCCCACCCGTAGGTGGGGATATCGGGGGAAGATCCGCTCGCTTGGCGACATCGCCAAGCGAGCGGATCTGCTCGTGTATGGCCACCTTAAGACTAAAGAGAGCAAATGAAAGCATAACACAGTGTTTAAATACTGCATTTATTTAATGAACAAACTCTTCCCACACCCATATCAGCCATATAAAAAAGCATCTTTTCACTTACTTAACTTAATCACAGGCACATAACTGCATCTGTAGTCACCCTTGTGTGTACAAGACAAGATCCAGATGCAAAATGGGCCCTCGCTATAGTACGACATTGCCATTATCTCCAAAAGTCAAGATATAAAACAATAAAAATGTCCCCTGACAATGTATCTACATCAGTAATGCATTTTGGAGCTTTCAAGTCTGACAAAGGCCCATGGGCCACAGGGAGATTAATGACTTCAACTACCGTGGGCAACTAATCTCCTGAAGTGCCTTCCCACTGGCAATAAAGTAAATAGCCAGTGGGAAGGCATACATATCGCTTTGTTTTCAGAAATCACTCTACGTTTCCTGCAGCTTAGATGTCTCAGCTTCTTCCTTTCTATAAAATCATCATCACACTCCTAATCTCCAGACATGATTGCAGGATCCTTACTACCAGCCAAAATCAAACGCAATCGCAACACCTTTGTTCTTTGGTGGGACAAACAAAATGGTATCAGACGAATATAAATCTGCTCCATTCTCCATTTCATACAAAACTAAAAAGCACCATGGTTAAGCCAACCTACCAATGCAACAGTTTAAAAATAAACTTTGTCCTAAACCAAAATGTATGCCCAGCTTGAAATAAAAATTTCCAGCATTCACTACCACCTATAGAATATATAGCGTTTAAACTACAGTACATTGCCATACATTTGCTGCTTCATATTTACATGAGTGGGATATGCAGTGATCACAACACTTCACTTGATATTACACACATGTTCATGACTCGGATCAAAAAGTAAAAAAAAACAAAAATTAAAAAACGAGCTTTCTTAAAACATCCAAATAATGCCATTGGTCTGGGTTTTAATCGCATACCTGCCTTTAGTTATGCCATACTCATAACATTTACTTATTCTTGTACCTATTTATTAATGAAGCAAAGTACTTACCATAGGCAGCTTGCTTCCGGGGATGCTGGGAAAATCATGGTGCTCTGTGTGGTAGCCTACATTAAAGGTAAGGAAATTCAGAGGTCCATAGTAAGAATATGTTTCATAGCCTCTGGAAAACATATAATGTTCTGCAATAAAATGTCCAGATATAGGATGGAACCCCAAGCAGAAAACAGAGCCAGATAACAAGTAAACAATTGGCTTCAGGCCCCATGTATAATATAGTGCAAAATCTGCAGAAAACTGAACAGCGGCATTGCATACTTCCATCCTGGAGATAGGTTTTGGATTCACATACAAAGGTCTCAGGGTGTAGAACAGAGGCTGAAGGACCAGCCAAAGGAATTTGCGAAATGGAGTACAAAAGAACCAGCCTTCAAAGTCTGTTGGTATATCCACGTCTAAGGTGTCCCCTCCTAAGTACCGATGGTGGTCAATGTGATATTTTTTGAAAGAGGCAGAGTATGGCATCCCAATGGGCAAATTGGCAAGCACTGCAAACCACCTGTTCCATTTTGCCTGCCGATTACCAAAGGCAACATTATGGGAGATATCATGAATTGCCAGTGTTAACGAATGGTTCACACATCCTCCAAAGGCATAGGCCCAAAACAGCACCCATTTCCATGGCAATTCTCTTACAAGGTGACAGGCAACAAGCTGAGCAAACACCATTCCTAGAACAATCCATTTCAGTTGGTGGTCAGGCCCCATTAAAGTCTTGATTTCTGGATACTTGGCTACCAGGGAAAAAATAAGAATAATATTATTAAAGTTAATATCTTTCTCTCTGACAACTAGCAGAATTAGTTATAAAGAAAGTTGAAATCATAATTGATAGAATGCAAATTAAAGTGGCTAAATGCTCATAAAATTAAAGGTAGTTCACCATTAGGTTAACTTTTAGTATGTTATACAATTGCCTTTTCTTAGCATCTTTTCAATTGGTCTTCATTATTTTTTATAGTTTTTGAGTAATTTGCCTTTGTCTTCTGACTCTTTCCAACTTCCAAATGGGGGTCACTGACCCCAGCAGAGAAAAAAAACTATTGCTTTGTGAAGCTAATATTTTATTGTTTTTGTTACTTTTTTTTATTTATTTTTTCTGTTCATATTTCAGTCAAACTACTGCCTGGTTGCTAGGGTAAATAATACCCTAGCAACCAGATAGCTGCTGTAGTACCAAATTAAATAACTGCTGAACAAAAGGCTAAATAACACAACAAATACAAAATGAAGATGAATCACATTATCATACTAAATCTTAATCTAAAAGGCGAACTACCCTTTTAATGTAAATTGTAAAAATTGTTTACAGTAGCATTTTCTTTTATTTTATTATGTCAAAAAATTGGGGTTTTTTTTTTGTATTAGTTGTGTTTGTAATTTAAACGTACATCAGGTCTACCATTATAAACCAGCGAAAATGCACTATGTATTAAGCCCACGTTACACCAAACAGTAAAATGGAAAAGAAAAACAATAGCCATGCATGTAGCATACACACTGAACCACTATTTAACTTGGAAGCACAAGATTTCAGAGATTATGGGAATTCCGATCAGGTAAAGGCTTCAAGCATAAAGGCACGAACTACTGTTTGAGAGTTATTTTAGTGCATATAAAGACTCATGTGCAGGGGTTACACAACTAATACTTTGATTTGTGACAGAAATGTGAATGCAGCTGCATGGGTACAAGTGCATCCTTTACTATGTGCAGCTAATAAATGTTAGATGTAGTCAGCTGTAGTTACTTCTTTTCACTGAACACAGATTTAAAGGGGTAGTTAACCTTTTAAACACTTTTCAACCTATTGCTTTCAAATAGTCCAAAACACATTTGATATAAACTTGATAATTTCTATCACATTACCATATCACATCTTAAGTCAAGTCAGAAGCAATACAGAATTCCTAATCTATAAAGATTTGTAACAAAATTGCAGATGTCAAATAGCCATTCATCAATCAACTCTCAACGGGACCAGACTGGCAACCTGAGGTAAGATGCCAGAGATAATGACCAATTACTGGACTTCTAGGCAGTGTTGCAGTGTTTTAGCCTCTGTGTACTAAAAAAAAGTCCTATTTTAAAGGTCAGCCCAAACCTGTACCTCAGGTTTTGGACTAAGCCCACTGGGCCCCCTATACCTCCTGAACACTCAGCAGCAGCTGCAGGGTCTGCTCCCTCCTACAGTTACACCCTTGCACCACTACAGCAATCAAAATAACCACGGTACATGTTAATGCTTTGGTCTACAACTTGAAGTGCAGGGCAGCTCAGCTGAAATTTGTGAAGTAAATGTACCTAGGATTTCCTTTCGGCGCTGGGTGTGAGGCTGGTCGGTATAGACCCATTCAAAGTCACCCCGGGTAACGGTGTTGCCCATTCTAACGCTGGTAAAAGCACACTGAGCCTCCACACAGCAACACTTTATCTCAGGGTCAACTCAAGAGAATGCCCTAATATAACCTCACTTCACCTGAGGGAGGGGCTAATGTGAGTATCTTCTGACCACTTGTGATCCAAATGTATCAGGCTTTGTAAAAGCAGGAAGAAACAACCTGTTTTCACAAAAAGTACTATGTTGCCTAAGTTAAGGGGATGAGGAATTATATCATGAAAATGTTTTTAGAATATTGAAAATCTAAAGTTTAGCCAAACATTTTGACAATTTATAGCTTTTAAAAAATTTGCAATGTTACAAAGTTATGGCTAATTATTGAAGCAGCCTCCCATCACCCACCCTCCAGAATCTCTGGCTCCCTGGTCTGCGTCAGTGACGCAGAAATATGTGAGTGACAGAGCAGAGTGAAAGCTGATTTGCTGTGGCATGTCATGAGGCCACACCCCTCAACAGCAAACATGTGCAAAGGGGAAGTAAAGGAATGGAGCTGGGTTGGGTGTTGATGTATTTGTACATAAAACAGCTTATTTTTTTAAATACTTTATATCCACCAATACACAGCACTTCAGGATCTTATACATTGGGGTTGTGCAGCTCACCCGCAGGCTTAGATCAGCTTCCAATCACCCTCCTGCAATTTACACGTACAGATACAAATCTTACTTCAATAGCCAGATACGACTGTAACAAAAGAGCGTATAAAAAAGAATTCCACCATACTAGTGACACATCAGTTGCAGCAATATTACAGACCTCTGTACAGGCAACTGTGTGTGTACAGGCACATAGATTCCTGTATGTTGGATTCACA